>NC_080697.1:19232121-19847121 GCF_030445035.2 Dasypus novemcinctus
AAGGTGTGAAAGAATGGCTGGAGCAGGCTGAGGCTGCTGGCCCTGGGCCATCCGTGGCTTCCCGCATTCATGATATCACGGTCAAATAGAAAAGTCACCTGTGTGCACCTCGGGGGAAGCCGCTGTTGCATTTTAAAATCCCTCTTTGTTCTTACAGTACAGACGAGGACGCCAACATAGAGAGAAAGGCAGGGGCGAGGCCGGAGAGCCCTGGGGGGGCTGCTCGGAGCACTCAACTGCTATGAGGACCACTCTTCTGGGGACACTGCTGACATCATGCCAGGCATCGAGCTACCCTCCTTGTGTTGTTCAGCATTTGCTCCTCACACTGACCCAGCAGACAAGCCAGATGACGCTTACAGAAGTTAAATCATGTGTCCGGGGCCACCCGAGCCCAAGCCCCACCACCCTGCCTTTTGTGCAGCCCTCTCTTTGGGACAGGACTTGAGACAGAGGCCCAGGGTGACCTGTCCACAAGGCAGGCCTGTTCCAACCTGCTCTGTGCCGTATGTGCCCGGAGAGCTCTGGTCCATCAACTGGAAAGGGTCAGTGGGGAATGGAACCGAACGGTGCTCCAGTGGGAACAGAAGATTTGGCCTCCAGGAGGCCCCAGCCCTGCACCCACTGCTGGGTGGCATCTTGGATGGGGCAGTGGTAACCTCAGGACCTCTGGCCAGACCTGGACAATGAGAGGTGGGCTCTCGGCAGGTGGCAGGCCCTGAGGTCCCCGGGGCAGGCAAGGCAGGGTGTCTGACCATCTTCATTTCCCAGGTGAGCCCAGGTGAGTCCAGGTGAGACGAGGTGAGACCAGATGGAGGAGAAGGCAGGCCCCGGCTCCCGGCCCAGGGCTCTGTCAGTCTTCCACTCTCCTGCCTCCTTCCCTCCACACCCTTACCCCTGGGAGGGCTGTGGGGTCTCCTGACCTGGCCGTTTTTCCTGAACTTGGCTTGGGTGGGCTAAGTCCCACTGGAGAGCCCCAGCCAGACTGCACTGGAGGAGAGGGAGAACGCCAGGCCCCTCTACCCACAGAGGGTTCCAAGGTCCTGGGTGGAGAGGCTGGGTCCCACGGAGGGGGGCTGGGAAAGCAGGTGTGCTGGGAGCTGGGTCTAGGGCAGGAATACCTGCCAACACGCCCCTACCCCCCGCTCTTTGGCCCTGCCCTCTGGCGGCCAGCCTGGCCAAGCATCCCAGGGACGTTGCCAGCCCAGCACAGCTCACCGGTGCCCTCTAGCGCCTGCCGCTCCCGGCCCAGTCGCCCCGCTCCGGGGCCAGGCGCACTGCCCTGGACTGAGCCCGGCCTGGGGACAGCCCTTCAGACCTGTAATTTACCTGTCAGGCTGGGATAGTTCAGAGTGGGAAGGGGCTCTGTTGCTAACGATGCCAGCCAAGGGGCAACAAAAGGGACCGCTCCCGGCAAGCCCGTCACCTTGCCAGGTGAGCCCACCGTGCAGCCACCAGGGCCATCCCTGAGCGCCTCCCAACCAAGTAAGCAGTGAAGGGCTTAGCAAGGGAGGGCCTGGCAGAGAAGGTGATTGTGTTAGGCAGGGTTCTCCAGGGAAACAGAACCAACAGGTCGTGTAAATATTAGGAGATTTATTATAGGACTTGGCATGCACGACTGTGGGGATGGGCAAGTCCAAATTCCACAGAGCAGGCTGCAGGCTGAGAACTCTGATGAAGGTTTCAGTGAATCCCCAGGAGAAGCTGGCCGGCTGAAGGAGAGACGGAAATTCTTTCTGGCTACTGAAATCATCAGTTCTCCCTTCGAGGCCTTCAACTGGTTGGTTGAGACTTCTCTCGTTGTTGAAGGCAGTCTGCTTTGTTAATGGTAGACACAGTCAGCTGTAGATGCAATCAGCTGATGGACGGTTTTAATCCATGAAATCCCCTCCCAGGAACACTCAGGCAAGTACTTTCTGGACACCAAAACCTAGCCAAGTGGACACAGGAACTTACCCATCACAGTGACCAGTGAATATTCAGTCAATAAAACAGCTGCTAGCTGCACTTTGTCATGGGAATCATCTGTTTGGTCTAACCCTGGGAGCCTGTTTCCAGAAGGGAGGGCAGGAGTTGTGAGGCAGGAACAGGGACGTGATGCCCTTAGAGCCTGGCAGGCCCTGTGGCTCAGCCAGAGCCGGCCGAAGGAGAGGACCTAAGGCACCAGCCGCGATTAACCCAGACATCCTCATCCAGCAATTTTGGGTCTTGCTGGGGAGTCCAGAAGGAAAACTGTTCCTCCAGCAAGAGGAGGGCATTTGGGGGTGACACCTTGCTGGCTTTGCAGATGGGTCCTCAGAATTCCCATGTGCCCCCCCTGCACCAGCTTTCAAGATGACCGCTGCACTGCTGGGCACCCTTGACGACCACCACCGGTCCTGGCACCACCTCACGCTCACTCCTCCGTTTCCTCCTCCCTGCCCTGGTGTTTGCTGGGGGAAAGCCTGGGGGGCAGGGGTTGGCCTAACTGCCGCCTCCCCAGGGCTCCCTGGCAGGGGTAGATGCCAGGCGGGGCCTGCTACCCTCGGAGCTGGCAGTTGCAGGGAAAGTAGTTGCACACACACATCACTCTAGTGGAAGGTCAGGGGGTCAGGGGAAGGCAGGGGGGCCACAGGAGGCTCTGGAGAGCAGAGGAGGGAAGGGTCCTCCTGACCCGAGACGGCAGGGAAGTCCCCGCAGGATGGGTGCAAAGAATTTCCCCAGGGGAGGTGGGGGTGAGGGCAGCAGGGGCCCAGCTCTCAGCGTGCGGGCTCCAGGGACAGACACCTGGGGTGGCTGGAGTGGTGTGTGCAGGTGTGTGCATAGGTGTGTGCGTGCGTGCATGTGTGCTTGTGTCCATGCCTGTGCGTACGTGTGTGTTTGTGAGCATTGTGCGTTGTGTGTGTGTGTGCACACGTGTGAGTGTGTCTATGCAAGCGTGTGGGCATCTGTGGCCCATGAAGGGCCTCCTTGGTGCCAAGCTCTACACCAGGGTTCTTCACCTCTTTTGTTCCACGGACCCCTTTGCCACTCAGGTGAAAACCACAGACCCCTTACTAAGTCCACACAATTCTGTGTACTATTTAATAGATATGTCGCACCCGCACCAACACGTCCCCACAAGAATAATGTTGTTTTGAATTTTCTTTTTTTTATGCTTTTTAAAAAAAATTTCTCTCCCCTTCCCCCTGCCCCAGTTGTCTGTTCTCTGTGTCTGTTTGCTGCGTCTTCTTTGTCCGCTTCTGTTGTTGTCAGCAGCACGGGAATCTGTGTTTCTTTTTGTTGCGTCATCTTGTTGTGTCAGCTCTCCGTGTGTGTGGCACCATTCCTGGGCAGGCTGCAACTTCCTTTGCGCTGGGTGGCTCTCTTTACGGGTGCACTCCTTGTGTGTGGGGCTCCCCTACGCGGGGGACACCCCTGCGTGGCACGGCACTCTTTGCGCGCATCAGCACTGCGCATGGGCCAGCTCCACACGGGTCAGGGAGGCCCGGGGTTTGAACCGCGGACCTCCCACGTGGTAGACGGACGCCCTAACTACTGGGCCAAGTCTGCTTCCCTGAATTTTCAATTCAAGCTCATGGACCCCTGAAATCTTTCCCTGGACCCCCAGGTCTGTGGACCCCCGGCAAAGAGCCCCTGCTCTACACCCTGCCCCCGTCCTCGTGCTCCTCCTTCTGCCCCCCTGGGGGCAGCATGCAGAGCCTGTGGCCGCCCTCCAGAGGGGTACCCATGGCCCACCCACGGGAGGGGCTCAGGTGGGAGCCCCTCTCTCTGCAACACCTTTTCTCTCCACTTCCCACCCATCCTCAGTGGCACCGACAGTGGCACACAGGTGTACACGTACACACACACACACGCCTCAATTTTTAAAACCTGGGTTTGAGGCCAGGCTCTGCCATTTACCAGCTACAGGCCTGGGGCAAGGCGAGCTCTTTGAGGCTCAGTTATCTCATCTGTGAATTGGGACAATGACACTTAATGATGCTCATCTCATGGTGTTGTCATGAGGGTCGGGAAAGCCCTTTGCCAGGACCTCCGCCAACGGAAGGGATGATTCCTGATGTTTTCCTACCACACGTGACCCAGGCAGCACACTCATGCAGGAAATGCCCGTGGACTGGGTGCTGCTTAAGGGCCTGGCACAGCTCACTGACTCATTCCACAGCCATTTATTGGGCCTGCTGTGTCCCAGGCACTGTTCTAAGCATTTGGGCTGAACAATTAAGTAAATCGGACAAAGCCCTCTCGGAGGCTACATTCCAGGGGAGGCACTCCCACGTACCCCAATGCTCCCTTACCCGAAAGGCTAGCTCACCTCGGGCCACTAGGAATTCTCTTCCTGAGTATCCACGGCCATTGCCACGACCAGGCAGAAGCCCCTGAGTGGAAAAACTAGGTCATTCTGATACTTGAGGAATCGAGTACGCTGTAGCAAGATGAGAACTACATCATTAGGTGTAAATGCCCATTTCACAGATGAGGAAACTGGGGTCCTGAAAGGTTGAACTGCTCCACTCTGCATTACACAGCTGGTCAGTGAAAAGCTAGGCATGTGTTAAACCACTGCTTACTGAGCTCCTACCCCGTGCCATTCTCTGTTCCAGGAACTAAGGATAACGTCTCTGCCTTCGTGGAGTGTACATTCTAGTAGGCAGAGACATAAAAGAGCTATGGGAACAAACAAGCTGATTTCAGGTAGTGATGAGCACGAGGCAGGAAATCCTACAGGAGAACGGGATGAAGAGTAGCCGGGGGCCACCTGAGCTGGGGCTCGGGGAAGCCCTGGCGAGGAGGTGGCATTTAAGCCTGGATGATGAGCCAGGTTAGTTCTCGGAAAGTCTTGGAGAAGAAATGGCAGACAGGGCACAGCGCCATAAAGGACCAGGCCTCAGGTGCTGGAAGAGGAGGAAGAAGCCAACGCGGCTGGAGCGTGGTGCACGCGGAGGCCGAGGGGGCCAGGTGGGCAGAGGGGGCAGTGGGGTGGGTGTAGAATGAGCTCTGCGGCGTTGGAAAGCCACTGCTGCGCATTCGTTTGGAGAGTGATGTGACCTGGCTCTGCCCTTGAAGAGGCCGCTTCTGGCCGCAATGGCCTTTATGGAGAACGGCCGTAGGGAGCAATGGAGGATGCAGGGAGACAAGCGAGGAGGCTAAGGCGCGAGTCTAGGCGGAACAGCGAAGGCAAGCACGAGGATGGAAGCAGGGGGACGTGGTCAGATCTGACATTTATTTTGAAGGTAGAAGCCACAGAATTTGCTGGTAGGCCGGAAATGGAGGCTGAGGTTAAAAGAGGAACCAAGGACAACTCTTCAGTTCTTGGCCCTGGCAGTTGGAAGAATTGTGGTGTCATTAACTGGGATGAAAGTGTGGTGAGAAGGTGGTTAGGGTGGTGGTGGTGGGAATCGGACTTCTGTTTCACCCGTACCAATTTGGGGTGCTTATTGGACATAGGGTCTATGAGTCTGGAGCTAAGAGAAAAGGTCGGGACTGGAGATAAAAATTGGGGAGCCATCAGTGTCTATGGCTCTTGTGATATCCACTCAAAATGATAAGAAGGGAGCAGGCTGCTGCGCCAGATACTGCTGGGAGCTTGCCTTAGAGGAGAACCAAAGGGGGCTGTGCAGGCCTCACCTCTGTGGAGGGGTGAGGTCATCATAGGGAAGGGTGAGGAGAGTGCAGCGAGCGAGGAAGCAGAGGCAGAGCCCGGACCACTCCTTCAAGTTCCACTGTGAGAAGGAGTCACGGTGTCCAGGGAGGGTGGAGGGCGCTCCTTTTTTTAAGTGTGCCCGATTAAAGCCCGGGTGCGTGCTGGTGGAGTGATGCAGCAGTGGAGGAGAAACGGCGATGCGGGTAAGAATGGGGATAATTGCAGGACCAGGATACTTGAGATGGCGAGAGGCAGTGGTGTCCCGGCCCAGGAGGTGGTGCTTTCACCTTCCTGGGAAGGGAGCAGGGCGTGTGGTTGGTACAGGGGCACCGAAATGCCTGGTGGAGGCGAGAAGGCCGAGGAGCCGGGCAAGGACATTTCTGTGAAAGTTGCCCAATTGGTGACCCCAGCAGGAGCCCAAGAACAGGAGAGAGCCCCTCCAAAGGCCTCACTCAAAGGCAAGGGGGGAAGCGGACTTGGCCCAGTGGTTAGGGCGTCCGTCTACCATATGGGAGGTCCGCGGTTCAAACCCCGGGCCTCCTTGACCCGTGTGGAGCTGGCCCATGTGCAGTGCTGATGCGCGCAAGGAGTGCCCTGCCACGCAGGGATGTCCCCCTCGTAGGGGTGCTGCATGCGCAAGGAGTGGACCCCGTAAGGAGAGACGCCCAGTGTGAAAGAAAGTGCAGCCTGCCCAGGTACTGTGCCGCACACATGGAGAACTGACACAACAAGATGATGCAACAAAAAGAAACACAGATTCCCAGTGCCGCTGATAAGGATAGAAGCAGTCACAGAAGAACACACAGTGAATGGACACAGAGAGCAGACAATTGGGGTGGGGGGGGGAGAGGAGAAAGAAATTTAAAAAAATTTTAAAAAGGCAATGGGAGGTCCCTCCATCCCCAGCACCCAGTGGGAAAAGAAGTCATCCGAAGAGAAAATGGGCCTTGAGCCCTCCCCAGGGAGGGCAAGAGTTTCCAAGCCACGAGTTGAGTCACGGGAGCTGGGGCGATGAAGGGGTCCTCTTTGGTTCTGCAGAGCTTGGGGTACCTGGGGCTGCCTTGGCTTGGCTTTTGCTCTTGCTTTGGGTTTTGAACTAGCGGTTCCTGCAGCAATTCCAGCCTGCAGCCCCCTTCCTTCCCCAGGGCTGGGAGGGGAGCAGGGAGAGCTGTTGCAGGGTATGCCTGCTCACCCAGTTTCGGGGCCCCAAGACTGCACCACCCCCAGTGCCCGACAGGTGGCCCCACCACCCTGCTCGGGCCTCTTCTAGTGGGTGGGGACTGCGGGAGCCAGGGGGTTCTTGAAGGAGGAAATGAGATAGACAGGGTGGCGTGCCCCACCCCCCCAAGGCCACTTGAGCAGCTGAGCCAGCGTCTCTTGGTTGGGGGAAAGAAAAGGACGCGGAGCATTTTGCCAGTTCTGTTCTTCCAGGAAAGAGGCCTTCTAGGTGCCTTGTCTCACCCAGTACTGCCTCCTAGAAGACTAGAAACACCTGGTCTTCACGATGGAATCCCATCCCGAGTGGGTGGTTCCCTGTGCAAATGCCCGGGCTGCATAGGGCGAGCCTCGCTGGGTGGGGAGAAGGGTTGCGGGTGTGTTTTGCGCTTCGGGCTGGCGGCTTAAAGGGAAAAGCATTTCCAGTGATGCTGCCTTTTGTCATCAAGATGGGACCACAGGGCTGGAGAACCATCTCGATCTAGCATCATATACACACGATCCCCCTCTCCAGTCCTGCAGCCCCCACTGCGCACAGGGGCGGAGGTCTCACTGCCTGGCCGGAGCCTTGAGCCTCTAGGGGACAGACTTGTGTTGGTGCCCAAGCACGGAGCCTCCGCGTCCTCAGCTGTAAAATGGGGTGATAATACTTGCCCCGTCCAGCTTACAAAGCTGTTGTGAGGATCAGTGAGGTCGGAGATGTGACCTTACTCTGCAGATGCCAAAGCTCTCCCTCCACGGATAAGGGATTATTTCCATCATCATTCTTATCACCTCCCTAGATCATTGACTCCCTTTGGAGGCAGCTCTACTTGTTGGCAAGTCCAGGCAGAATTGTGGAGTAGCAAAGGTTGCCCTTGGCATCACCCCACTCCTGACATGTGCCTTGCTATGACCCTCTCCATTCAGCAGCTCCATTTCTCATCCCATCTCCTTGTGATCTTGAGACGGTGTTAACCTCTGGCCTCCATCTTATCCCTTGGAAACCAAGGTGCCACCTCCTCCAGAAAGCTTTCCAAGATACTTCCTCTCCCCTCCCCTAAGCCAGATGGGATCTCGGGAGCTGTTATATAATGACTACATGGAGGGAAATGATTAAGACCTAAACTTGAATCCTGCTGTCTCTGGACTATTCTCGTGATCTTAACAAAACACATAACCTCCCAGGACCTCAACATCTGCCTGTAAATTAAGGGCGATAAACTATTTAACAGGATAGTAATGCAGATTAAATGATGTAACACACCCAACAGTGCTAGAACCTGGAAGATGCTCAATAGATAACGGTTTCCTTCCTTCGAACTCTCACGGCCCCTGATCAGAACTTTCAACCTGGTGTTATAGGTACTTGTGTCATTTGTTCATCAAACAAACGTTTCATTGAAGATGAAGGTACTTAGTGTTATTAAAAAAAAAACAACCCTAAAACAAGGAGAGGAAGGAAGGGAACGTGTGTCTGTGTGTGTTGTGTTGCTCTTTTATATACGGTGGTCAGGAAAGATCTCTCTGCTAAAGAGACCATTTGAACAGAGAGCTGTGGGAGTGAGCCATGTAGATATCAGAGAAAAGTATCCAATGCCAAGTCCCTGAGGCAGCAGCATGCCTGGTGTGTTTGAGGAACAGCAAGAAAGTCAAGGGGCCAGATGGAGCAAGGAGGGAGCTCTGTGAAGGGCCTGATCCTTGAGGATAGCAGGGGCTGCTTCACATGGGCCTTTGTAAGGACTTTTTCCCCCTTGGTAAGATGAGAAGCCAGTAAAGAGTGTTGAGCAGAAAAGAGAAAGGACTGGCATATGTTTTAAAAGGATCTCATTGCTGCTATATGGAGAATCAACTGTAGGGTAGCAAGAGTGGAAAGAGGGAGACTGATTAGTAGGCTACTGCAGTAATCTAGGCCAGTGATAAAGGTGGCATGGACCTGGAAGGCAAATGGAGGTAGAAATGTTACGATTCTGGATGTATTTTGATTTGAAGATAGAGCCAAGAGTACTTGGTAGGATGTGAGAAAAAGCTAAGGCCAAGGGTTTGTTTTGTTTTGTTTTTTAACTTTTTAATAAATTTTCATTCTAGCAACATATGTACAACCTAAAATTTCCCCTTTTAATCACATTCAAATATATAATTCAGTGCTGTTAATTATGTTCTCAATATTGTGCTACCATCACCACCATCCAATGCCAAAACATTTCTGTCATTGCAAAGAGAAACTCTATACTTAAGCATTCATGCCCTATAACTTACCCCCATCCCATCCCATAGTAACCTATATTTTAGATTCTGACTCTATGGGTTTGCTTATTATAATTATTTCATATCAGTGAGACCACACAATTTTTTTTCTTTTGTATCTGACTTATTTCACTCAACATAATGTCTTCAAAGTTCATCCATTTTGCACATGTATCAGAATGGCATTCCTTTTTATGGATCAATAATATTCCATTGTGTATATACCACATTTTGTTTATTCAAAACCTCAGTTGATGGACATGGGTTGCTTCCCTCTTTTGTGATGCCAAGATCTTTGTCTGAGGAATTAAGATGGAGTTTCCAACACTAGGATAGCAAGTCTATTGGAAAACCAGGTTTGAGTGGGGGCAGAGTGGAGATCAAGGATTTATTTATCATTTGCCATGCTCTTCATTTATTCCTGATGATCCAAATTTCCTTCCAGTATTTTTTTCTTCAGCCTGAGATTTTCCTTTAAAATTTCTTATAGTAAAGATTTGCTAGTGGCAAATTCTTTTCGTTCTCTTTTATCTGAAAATTTCCTTATTTTACCTTCATTTATTTTCTTTAAAAATTTTTATTATGGTAATACGAATATAACATAAAATTTCCCCTTTCCATTGATGTTCCTGTTTTCACTTCTTTTGGGAATATATATAGAAGAAGAATTGCTGGGTCATATGGTAGTCTATGCTTAACTTTGTGGGAAATAAACTGTTTCCCAATTTTACCTTCATTTTTTTGAAGAATATTTTGCTGGACATAGGATTCTGAATGGAAAGATTTTACTTTTGGTGCTTAAATAAATTGGTCCATTGTTTACTGGCCCCCATTGTTTCTGATGAGACATCTATGGTAATTTGAATTGCTTTTCCCTCCTGTATATTGTGCGTCCTTTTTTTCTGCCTGCTTGTAAGATTTTCTCTTCAGATGTGCCTGAGGGAGGTTGTCTACTTCTTGAATCTAGAAATGTATGACTTTCACCAGAGTTGGGAAACATATATATATTTCTGTCCTGAAGTCCCTCTCCTTTCTTTCTGGGATTCCAATTACACATGTGTTAGACATTTTGACAGTGTTCTTCAGGCTCTCTGAGTCTCTATAGATTTTTTCCCCAATTTTTTTCTCTTTGTTCTTGAGATGAGATACTTTCTACTTAACTAACTTTAAGATCATTGACTCTTTCCACTGTTATCTCCATTTGGTTGTTAAGTCTACCCAGTGACTTTTTAATTTGAAATATTGTATTTTTTCTGTTCTAACATTTCCATTAAGTTTTTCATAAATAGATATATTTCTCTGCTGAGGTTTCCTATCTTTTCCTTTGTTATCACTATATAATCCCTACTTGATGAAGCATAGTTTATAACAACTACTTTAAAATTATGATCTACTAATTCTAACATCTGGGTCATATAAGGGTGAGTCTTTGTTGATTATATTTTCTCCTGAGAATAGATCACAGTTTCCATCTTCTTCATCAGTCAAATAATTTTGAATTGTATTTTAAATCTTGTGATTGTTAAATTGTGGAGACTCTGGATTCTGTTATGCAGCTCAAAAAAAAAATGCTCTTTTTCCCCCTTTTAGCTAGCAGTTAACTTGGTTGGATCAACTGTAAACTGTCTCTTGGGCCACTGCTCAAATTTCAGTACTGTTACTTCTTTATTATCTGGACTGCTTGAGTCTGCCTCATACATGCATGGTTCAGGAATTGAATCCAGAGATTTGGACAACTGGTGGCGCTTCCTCTATGGGTCTCTCTCTTCCTGGATCCTCCCCTCCTCACTTCCCAATGACTATGGTTACCTCAAAACTCTGTCCTCTGGTTCTTCAGTCCAGAAGGACTGCACGTTTTCTTTTTTTTTTTTTTTAAGATTTATTTATTTATTTATTTCTCTTCCCTCCCCCGCCCACCTGGGTTGTCTGTTCTCTGTGTCTATTTGCTGTGTCTTGTTTCTTTGTCCACTTCTGTTGTTGTCAGTGGCAGAGGAATCTGTGTCTCTTTTTGTTGCGTCATCTTGTTGTGTCAGCTCTCCGTGTGGGTGGCGCCATTCTTAGGCAGACTGCACTTTCTTTTGTGCTGGATGGCTCTCCTTACGGGGCACACTCCTTGCGCGTGGGGCTCCCCTACGCAGGGGACACCCCTGCATGGCACACAGGTCAAGGAGGCCCAGGGTTTGAACTGGGGACCTCCCATGTGGTAGACGGATGCCCTAACCACTGGGCCAAGTCCGTTTCCCTGCACGTTTTCTATCATACTTTTATCTGCCCTTTAGGACCCCTACTGTGGACTATCCTCAGGCTAAAAGTCATAAAAAGTGGAGACTCACCCCATACATTCCCTTTTTTCTAAATGTTAACTCCTCTCCAGAGACTGCCTGGTTTTTGTTCATTCTCCAGTGCCTTCAGGTAGTTGTTTATAAATTTTGTTCTGAGTTAGTAGTTGTTACCTGTGGGGGGTTGTCTAGTAGTAACTCACTAAGCTCTCCTGGAAACAGAACTGTCAGGAGTTTTATTTTGGGAATATTAATTTTAAGATGTCCATTAGATATCCAAGTAGAGGTGGTTGGACGTTTACACCTATGCGGGAGAAGGAGAGGCTAATGTGGGAAGAGAAAAACCAAGAGAGTATGTAGTCTTGGAATCCAAGAGTAATCCAAGCTTTATCAAAGGCTGCTGATAGATTAAGTCAAATGAAGATTAAAAACTGATGAATGAATTTAACAACATGAAGGTCATTGGGGAAACTGAGAACTGTTTTGCTTAAGTCAGAACCCATGGGAATGAAAAGAAGAATTGGAGTCCAAGAGGGTTGAGAAATCTTTCAAGGAATTTTGCCATCAAAGAGAGCAGAAACTTGAGTAGAGGCTGGAGGGGGATGTGAGGTCAAGAGAAGTTTTGAGTTTTGACATTGGGAAAAATGACGCCATGTTGGCATGCTAAAGTAGGAAATAACTGGGAAGGAATAATTGACATATCAAGAGAGAAGGCAACAGGATTCTGTGCACAAGTGGAGAAGTTGGCTTTAGGTAGTACTGTGGGCAGCATATTCATAGCAACTGGAGGGGAGGGCAGAGACCCTGGGGGTATGAGATACGATGGGGGAAAGGACTCTGATGAAAGGACCCAGCCTTGGGGATGTCAAAAGAGGCAGCAGGAAGAGTCAAGACAATTGTAGAGGCAGAGTTACAGCCCTGATGGTAGCACAGACCATGGATCAATACTTGTCTGGGCTAATCCCACCTCTGAACTTTTGCTTCATCATGCGAGTGAAGAAATTTCCTTTATTCCTTAAACCAGTTTGTGCTGGGTTTTCGGCTGCCTAGAACCAAAATCATCTTAAATGATAAATACAGTCGGTATAAGTCTTTCAAAAAGGAATTTTCATAATCAGAGCTTTATTTCTTATAGGAGAGGAATACAAGGTAATGCGCCTTCCTTTTTATACACAGACCAGAATTTCCAAGTCCAAATGGTTATTGCCATTCTCTAAAGTACATGTATTGGTACACCTCAAAATATCTTTGGACTCTGTTTTAGTTTGTTGGTTGGTTTCTGAATTGCCTTTAAAATCTGAGGAACATATTTTAAATACCCTCGAAAAAGACAAAGCATGGTCTTTTGGTGTTGGAAATAAACAAAGGCTAGTTGGAATGGAGTCTGGTAATTAACATTTTAGGTCAAAATCTGTTCCACAGAAAGCCCGATGTAATTCAGAGTATCACCATTTGAAAAGAAACCAGCCATTGCCCATAGTTTGTCCTTTGAAGTGGAAAGCCATCTCCTGAATTCCTCTCGGTGAGCCTGACTGTTAGACCTGGGGATTATTTACAGCTAATGAAATATGCTGCTAACATCAAGAAAAACTGTTGACATGGACTTGGTTTCTTCTGAGGCGGTGGTTCCTGAGGAAGGTTACGTTGTCTGCTTTGGGGCTATGTCTCAAGGTCTCAGTGGAGATGCCGACATGACTCAGACAAGACAGCATGGAACGGTCTCACCTTTCCCTCATGACGTGTCTGCATCTTTAGTTACATTAAAGAGGGCAGCAGGCATTATTACAGCTAGTTCTTCCTGAAAACTTGGTGGAGGGCAGAGGGGGGAGGCTAGTTCTTTTGAAGAAATTCCTCAGGGCAGTGTTTGGGAGTGTGGAATGAGAAGTAGACTGGGGTTTGAGAAGATGGGCTCAAGCCTGACCTTTCCATTTATTAGTCATGTAACCTTGGATGAGAAACTTATTTGAGCCTCAATTTCCTCATCTGTACAATATAATAATTAATATTTTACCCAGCAAGATTAAAAGAGGAAAGGTTTATGAAAGCATTTAATAGCATATAGTAAAGGAATTGTCTTGCTCTGGTTCAAATTCTGGCTCTACTCTTACCAGCTGTGTGTCTTCAGACAAGTTACTTACCCACTCTCTGCCTCAGTTTCTGTGTAAAATGGAGATAATAATAGTACTTACTGCATAGGTCTGGTATCAGTCTGGGTTTAGTGTGGAAAATAGAACCATTCCAGGTCTTACTGTTATAGACCCTTCATTTAACTTCACTGATGAAACTTTACTAAGTCATCTAAGATACACAAGTATAGAGAGAATGTTCAGTGCATCTCCAGAAGGATACATAAGAAACTGGTGACAGGGGTCTCCAATGACGCAAGTGCTGGGGGCGGGGGGTAGACTGGTTGAGTAGGGAAGGAGAGGGAGAGACTTGCGTTTTACCCCGCAGTGAGAAGGGGACGCATTCTCTTGTTCCTTTGGATTTTATAATATGTTCACATCCTACCGATTCAAAACCATTTGCAGAAACTTTTAAAGCCTTCTGCAGCAATTCCTGGTTCATTCTTAGCTTTTGATTTCAAGGCGAATCCACCCTGGGGGTCAAGCTGCACAAGCCCATACAGAATCCAGATTTTTAATGCCCGCTCGGGGCTCTCACCACTCATGCAAGTGCCTAAAAGTGGGTTTTTGACCAAACAAGGGAGAGGTGAGAGGCATAAAAATGTTCACCAGCTCCAGCTCTTTTCAGAATAACACCTGACCAGCCCATTCCTGCCCTTAGGGGAGCCCACCCCGAGCACTTCTGCCCTACAAATACCGATGGCCCCGGTCATCTCCCAGAGGCCCTTAGGAGCAGCTGCTCCGGGAGGCCAGTTACTGCCCCCAAGAACAGCTCAGTGCAGCTCTGCCAAAGGCCACCTTGTGGTTTTTGTCAATTCCTCCCATCTGCATATGGAAAACACTATATCACTCTATTCAACCGTTCAGTAATTCAACCCAGGAACCCAGGATGGAGGGCAGGTGCTGCTGCTAACTCATGGCCCTAAACCAGGCCATCTTGGGTGAGAGGATGCAGGGGCTGTGATGTGGGATGGAAGGAAGAGCCCCGGTTCTCCAGCTGAATCTTGGGGTGGGTGGCACTCCTATGACTGTCATCATGGGGAGGTGTGTTTACAAGTGGCAGGACTCACAGGGGTGGGGGAGGAGCAGGGCCTGGCCCCACGGGAAGGTCGAGTGTAGGCAGGGCCACCAATGGATCACAGAGAGAAGCTGAGCTGGACCCGGCCTGTGCCCTAGCCAATATGGGAGGAGGAGACGGAAAGGCTAAACTGATCTTCTGGCCCCCCTGGAAGTGCTGCCAGCGGCAGGACTTGACGCCTAAGTAGACGGGGCCTACTGGACTGGCGGCAGCATGGCGACTCACGTCCAAGCCCGGAGGCGGAGGCAGGTGAAGGCCCCGGATGAACATCCTGTCTCCAACATGGCGTCTAGGAGCCCAGGCGGGGCTGAGCCATCTGCCTCGGGGGGCTGAGGAAGCCTGATGTCTCTTCTGGAAACCTCACCTCCTGCTTTTCTACGGAAGGGTTGATAGGAGCCATGTGAGTTTTATTTCATAATGGAGGTGGGTCGCTGTCACTCTGTGGCCCCCGACCTTGGGGACAAGCCTCTGGGGCTTTCACTGAGCACACGGTGGCCCTTAGGGCGTTCAGCAGTGTCTTCCTGAGGCAAAACAGCACTTGCTGAACCTGGCTCTCACCTTCTTCCGTCAGAACTGGACTCGGTCTTCTTTTTTTTCCCAAAGATTTATTTATTTATTTTATTTATTTCTCTCCTCTTCTCCCCTCCTGCCCCAGTTGTCTGTTCTCTGTGTCTATGTGCTACGTGTTCTTCTTTGTCCGCTTCTGTTGTTGTCAGCGGCATGGGAATCTGTGTGTTTTTTTTTTAAAGATTTATTTATTTATTTCTCTCCCCTTCCCTCCCGCCCCGCCCCGCCCCACCCTGGTTGTCTGTTCTCTGTGTCTATCTGCTGTGTGTTCTTTCTTTGTCCGCTTCTGTTGTTGTCAGCGGCACGGGAATCTGTGTTTCTTTTTGCTGTGTCAGCTCTCCGTGTGTGCCGCACCATTCCTGGGCAGGCTGCACTTTCTTTCGCGCTGGGCGGCTCTCCTTACGGGGTGCACGCCTTGCACGTGGGGCTCCCCTACACGGGGACACCCCTATGTGGCAGGGCATTCCTTGTGCGCATCAGCACTGCGCATGGGCCAGCTCCACATGGGTCAAGGAGGCCCGGGGTTTGAACCGCGGACCTCCCATGTGGTAGACGGATGCCCTAACCACTGGGCCAAGTCCGCTTCCCTGTGTTTCTTTTGTTGCGTCATCTTGCTTCAGCTCTCGGTGTGTGTGGCACCATTCCTGAGCAGGCTGCACTTTCTTTCATGCTGGGCGGCTCTCCTTATGGGGCACACTCCTTGTGAGTGGGGCTCCCCTACGCAGGGGACACCCCTGCGTGGCAGGGCACCCCTTGCGCGCATCAGCACTGCATGTGGGCCAGCTCTACATGGTCAAGGAGGCACGGGGTTTGAACCGCGGACATCCCATGTAGTAGATGGACGCCCTAACCACTGGACCAAGTCCGCTTCCCAGCTCGGTCTTCTTGCTCCAAGCCTGCTCAGGTAAAAATTAATCCATGACTAGATTTGGCCACAGAGTCAAAGTGCCCCTACTCTGTCATAACTTAGTGGCTTTGAAGCACTCCTTCACCAGTTTCAGTATATACACATATATGAATTATATATACACATCTATATATGTAAACACATGTAATTGAAGCCGAATTTTAATGAAGCAATTTGTACTTAATTAAGTGTGATTACTCTGATATTTTCTGTTTTCTTTTTTTTTAATGCTAGTTACAATCAACTGAGTTGATTTCACAACCTCTAATGTGTTCTAACCAGTTGTTTGGGAAACACTGCTCTAACCACAGAAGCTGAGCCGGCTGGACCTCATGCGCTATTTACTGTCGTGGTGTACCTACCCATTTCCACAGAAAGGCAATGGGAACTCTAGAGCACATTGATGGAAATGGACAGCTTGTCCTTGACTGACCTCAGACTCCCTTTTCCACACACTCGCCACTCGTGCCCTCAGCTCCCTCCTTATCTAATCTCTGCCCTCAGGACTCCACCTTTTCTGACTCAGCTCTGGTGGGAGACTCCTGAGGTCAAATCTTTAAATCCTAGAGTGTCAGGGGAGAAAGGGACCTCAATAATCAGTTACCACAACCACCTATTTGGTGCTTCCTGGTGGTCTCCAGTCTCCGCTTGCATTCTTCAGCAACAGAGAGCTTCCTACCTACTGAGGCAGCTTCTTCCATCTTCAGATGATGGCCATCAAGCAAAAAGATGGCTTCCCAGGGCTTCCTTTTGTGTTTGTGTCAACAGTAGTGACAGTGTGTGCTTGGAACAGTGCCTGGCACCTCCTAAGCACTGGATGAGCACTCTGTTAGTGCTGGTAACAGCAGAACAAATCTAACCCTTTCCCACACACCTGTCCTTCAGATGGTTGAAGGAAGAAGCTTGTTACCTGGGTCTTCTCTTTTCAGATGCTGAACAACTCAAGTTCCATCAGCACCTCCTCAAGTCCTGGGTCTCCTGACCTCTCACGTCCAGGCCACAGCCCTCCTAGTACAGCCCGGCTGCTGACAAACTGATGCTTCTCTGAGAATGTGGCCCTTCACAATCGCCCCCACACTCCCCACATGTGGGACCAGGGTGGACAGAGAGCCTCTCACTCCCGTGACCCGGTGACTGGCATCTGGAGACGCTGTGTGGGGCTCCTGGTTGAGGCTACAAGTGCAGGAGTAGGAGGTGACCATCTCTCCTCCCAGAGTGTGCATCCTTGGGTCAATTAAAAAGCTGGCATTTTGGAAGGAGTCAGGCCTGCATGGGTGGCCCATCTTGGAGAGGTAAATATCCAATCTCCCGTGGCTACACCAAAGCTCCTAGATTCAAGGAGCCACTGGGGGCCTGCAAGAGGGTACCCAGGAGCCGACCCTCAGCATCTCTAACAGGGACCCATGCTTAGGCAGTAGATGCCCCATCTAAGAAAGGAAGGATTTCCCCTACTCAAGCCTGCTATTGTCCTGCAGGAATGTTGGCTGCGACATTTCTGGATCATTCCAATTTTCAAGAAAAGCCAGAAATCTGAACCTTAAAATACGAAATTGCCTTATTTTAGAAGGTCACCTAATTCAAAATTGTTTAAAAATCCCATGTGAGCCAACAGTATCCAGTGAAACAAATACACTGTGACCTTGGGTTCCCCTATAGGGAGCTGGGAGGCAGGGAGAGTGCAAGCCTGGTGACTGGTCCCACACCTTTTATTTGAGTCCCTCCAGACAGACAATTCTCAAGGCAAGGTCAAATTCAGGATAGGATTCATGTTCACCGAGGAAACACAGGGGGGCTTGCCTGAGTATCATACTAGTGATTTTTTTGGCAGGTGGAGAGAGCAATTGAGCCTGGAATACAGTATCAAGGAAGGCTATGAATGGACTCCAACACCCCCCCGACACACACACACCACCACCACTGCCACTGCCACCACCACCACTGTCAGCAACACCCAACTTATAAACGATCCCTCTGCTTGTTGGAGAAGGAGGAAATCTCGTCTTTCCTTCATTCTGGAATCCTGGGTGACTTCAAACTCTCCTCTCCAGTGACTCTCTTTGCTTATCAGCAAAGTAGTGAACATAAATATACATTTTTTTTTTTTGTATTTTCAGATGAAAAATAAGTCATGGCAGGGTAAAAGGTAGATGTTGTTGATTATTACAAAATTTTAGAATCATTGTGAGATTGTGAAATCATAGACTATTAAAGCAAGAAGGGACCTTTCAACCAGTAACCAGCCAAATATGGTAAACTGAGGCAAAGAGTACTTTGTCTAAAGTCTCATTGCTGGTTCGTGGGCTCCTCTACTGTTTAAGGTCTCTTAGGGCAACTGCCCTTACTCCATCCCACCCACTCACTTACTTCACAGCTTTGGGAAGGATAACATGATATTGCATGCCAATTAGAAATTACAGGAAATAAAAATATTAGTCAAATCTCAATTTTTAAATTATTTTTTCATTAGAGAAGTTGTAGGCTTACAGAAAATCCTTCTCCGACACTAGGGATGTGAGAGAAACACGTGTTCTTGGAGTGGGAGCAGTGAGCTCAGAGTGTGGGACGCCCCTGCATGCACCTGTGCTCTGGAGGAGGCACGAGAGTGTCACCGTGCCCCGTGGGTGGTGGAAGGTGCTGTGTGGTAACATGCAACCTCCTTCTGGCAACTGAAGTTTTTGACCAGTTCTCTCAGCTCTGCTTTGTGGGTGACTAGGCAGGGACAAGAGCGGATGCAGGAAGAAGCACCCGATGCCAGGGGGCCTGGGCAGAGCAGGGCACCCAGGAGGCTAAGGGAGAGGGCAGGGTGGTTTTGCTGGGGTGCAGATCGCATGTCAAAGCCAAGCAAGGGTTAACCAGGTGGGGAAAGAAGGGGGTGGTGGAAGACCTTCTGTGGTAAGAGAATCATGGGTGACTCAGAGGTGAGAGGGCGGTGCATTGGGTAGAAGCGGAGCGTGAGGAGTTGAGTGGAAGGCAGAAGGGGCTGGGGAGGTGAACCCCAGAAATGCCCTTTCCATTGGTCTTGGGGCCCTAGGGAAGCCTCTAGCCTCGGGAGGCTGCTGGGGGGCTCGTTAACTTGCCCCTCACTCCGCTTTCTGGGAAGGTCACGCCCCTGGCCAGGGACTCCCCCTGTCTCTCTGGGTGGGAACACCCCAGCTCAGTCCAGTCATTTTGGTCTCACCCCAGAGCAAGGGGCTGAGATAAGGGCTTCTGCTCTGCCAGCCCGAGCAGATGCCCCTTGCCCTCGGGTGCTCTGAGTTGCATGGACACCTGTAATAGACACCCACCAGCCCAAGGTGGCCGCGCGGTCCTCCTCACACATTCCCGTGGAGGCCGAGCTCGAAGGAGGCTGGGGTGGGGGCCAGCAGCCTCCGGAGCCCGCCTCCCCCTCTTTGAGGACATCAGTGCTCAAAGCTGTAACTCCTGGAGGCGGCCCCATCCGGGGCCAGCTGGCAGGGGAGGACATCAGCAGCCTGGGGGAGGCTGAGAGTGGGAGGGGCTGCCCCATCCCCTGGCCCAGCCCAGGGCCCGGATGGTCAGGGTGACTCTGGGTGTGCTGGAAGGAGGGGCCTTCTATTCCTACTCCCCCTGTCCCAGAGGGGGTCCGGCCAGACTGACAGCAGGTATTGCTTTAGTCACGACAACCACAGCAGGGGACAGCCTGGCTGTGTGGTTTCAGCAGCGACCCCAGGGCATCCACCAGCCAGTTTTTTCTTCCAAGGGCACAAGGCTGGGCAGGCCTGACCCCTGAAACTAATCTCCAATCCTGAGAGACAGAGTGGGGCTCAAGCCATTTTCTTATTTATGTGTTTACTCATTCACTCATTTTTCTAAATTAGTTTTCCAAAACATTACATCTCTTAGAAAAAAATGTAAATGATACAAAAATTTCTAAACCAAAAAGTGGTTTTTTTTTCCCCTTCTCTCTTAAAAATTTCCTCCAGTCCTGGGATAGCCAAAATTAGAAGTGGGAAGACCCCCTTTCAAAAGTTTTTACTCTGCACTTACAAAAGTACAGATCTCATTTGGTTTTGACTGGTTTTGCTTTGCTTTGCACTAACAAAATCACTCTATAGAGCAATTCTCAATCTGCTTTCAAAAAATCTCGTCAGTGTTACGTTGGGCCTCCTACTGCTGCCAGGGCACGTGAATCCACCCCGCAGGCCTGGCCGTGCCATTGGGTTCACATAGTACAGAGAGAGGCCGTGTCGAGTGCCCAAGCAGAAGAGGTGGGATCCGTCGGTGACACAGGGCACGGCTCCTTCTTGGGCCACTGTTGGGGTCCATCTCTGCTCAGCCAGGTCCAGCTCTGCCTAAGGAGGGTCCCAATTTCAAAGCTGTCCTTCACTGTCCTTGTCATGAAGGCAGTACCAGAGGAACAGGAAGAGGCCAAATCCAGTATCTTGGGGTTAGACTAAGCCACCCCCAGGGCCCCAAGCCAGGTGCTTGCAGCAGAGGCCCAAGTTGGCTTTGGGGCACCTCCAGCCACGGAGAAGTGCTTTTCTTTCCAAGACAGGTCATTACAGGCCACGCTCCATTTCCATTCAACAAATACCTTTTGTGTAAGACCAAAAGGGATACAAAGAGAAGTGCCTGCTCTAGAGGAGCTTCTCCCCTATAACAGAAGGTCAGTCTGGGTGCTGTCAGAGAGACACAGCTGGTGAGAGGGGACTGGCAACAACCTCCCACCAGTAAACATTCCTTGAGTGACCACCACGAGCCAAGTGCCAGCTGAACTCTTCATATACCTGATTTCATTTCACCCATGCCTCTCCAAGGTTGGGTTCACCAACCTAACTTTTTCTTCCTTTTTTTTAAGGAGGTACCAGAAATTGAACCTGGGACCCTGTACGTGGGAAGCAGGCACTCTAACCACTGAGCTACACCCGCTCCCCACCAACCTAGCTTTAGAGATTGGAAACCAGGCTTAGAAAACATGAGCTCCCTTGCCTGGGCCCACACAGCTGGAAAGTGACAGAGCTGGGATTAGGGTCAGTTGCCCCCAACCCCAAAGAGTCGACTCAGATGCATATAGCTCCACTGCTGCCTGAGACAGATGGAGTTTGAGATGAACCTAGAGGGTAGGAAGGGATTTATCAGATGAAAGTGGGAAGAAGGCAATTCAGGCTGAAGTCACCGTCTGAACAAAGATGGGGAGGCCAGCAACTGAGTGGTAGCTTAAAGGGAGTCTATTTTTTTTAAGTTTATTTATTTTATTTTTTTACTCCCCCACCCCCATCGCAAGATGGCTCCCTCATCTGTTTTCTTACCAAGTCTGCTTGTGTTTTTTCTTTAGGAGGCACTGCGAACCAAACCCGGGACCTCCCACGCAGGAGGTGGGCACCCAATTGCTTGAGCCACATCTGCTCCCTGCTTGTTTTGTTTTGTTTTCTTGTTGTCTGCTCATTTTTGCTTGTTGTCTTGCTCGTTGCTTTCGCTTGTTGTTTTTTATTTTTCCTCATTGTCTGCTTATTGTTTTTGCTCATGGTCTGCTCGTTGTTTGCTCGTTGTTTGTTTGTCTTCTTTAGGAGGCACTGGGAACTGAACCTGGGAACCCCCATGTGGAAGGCGAATACCCAACTGCTTGAGCCACATCCACCCCCAGGAGTCTTTTAAGATCAAGCCAGAAAGGAAGGTTTGGGTTCATCATGGAGAACTTTGAGAGCCTTCCAGAAGGCCACAGGAATTGCTGATGGCGGGAAGTAGTCTTCTCTGGCAGCGTTGAGGAGAAGCCCTATTAAGAAGCAAGGAAGTGATGACAGAGAAGAGAAGCAGCAAACCAGGATGGTGGGGAAAATGGGGCATACTGGAGGTGTGAGCTGGAGGAGGAAGAGGAAGAGGGGAGAGCAGTCTCCCTCCTATGGGTGGGGGAGAGTTCTTGAAGAAGACCTGCCCAGAGATACTTGTTCTGAGCTGAAGGTGCAGACCTCAGGGAGGAACCCAGCAGCACCTACCAGCCCGGGAGGAAGCTGAGAAGCAGGCCTGAGGCTGAGGGGAGGTGGAAGAAAGGGGCTTGCAAGGGGGCAAGGTGAGGAGCGACCTTCTGTTGATGTGGTGAGGGCTGGGGGTGGACGACGAAGAAGGGAAGGGTCTGGGGAGACCCACGGCGTTGACGTTCAAATCTTTTCCACATGCGCAGCTCTTGTGAGCTCTGTCTGTGTGTCCGTGTACCTTGGCCAGGGCTCAGGTTGCCCTTTGGAGGGGAGTATGTTCTTAGAGGATGTTCTCAACTCTGCTTGTCTGACGTGTTGTGTTTGGGGGCACTGGCCATGCCTGGTCAAGAGCCACCTCATCCACACAGCCCCATCTCCACCCCGTCCAGTCAGACCTGCCAGGCCACCCCGTATCTGCCATGGCGAGGGCTGACTCCTTGCCTGGGGTTCCCTCCTCCCCTCTGAAGGCATCGCTTCTTCAAGACCCGGCTCAAGGCCCACCCACTGGCCCATCCCATGCTTTGCACTGGGTGACATTGTGCATATTTATATGCTCGCTTTTCTTCCTCTCTCACCTACCATCTCCAGTCTTTATTTTTTTACTATGTACATCTCATCTCCCCAAAGAGATGATAAGATCTTTGAGGGCAGGGAAACGAGGCCAGAGGGGCATGCGGCTCCAGGCAAGAGATGGTCCAGGGGAAGAGAAGAAAGGAGGACAAGGGGGCTTGGCCTTGCTCTGGGGAGAGAATTGTTTTATTTCCTGGGAAAGAAGAAAGGAGAAGGAGAGTTCCCCGAGGGAAAGGACAGTCCTCTGTGAGTCTTTATCACAAGGTGGGTGGCCTTTCTGTTCGTTTTTAAACTGTCTGCTTACTAGGACAGTGACCGGGAGCCCTGGAGCCTCTTAGCAGTTGGGATCTGACCTGCAGAAGAAGCCAAGTGTGGCAAGGGGAGAGGAGAAGGCGTGTCCTCCTTCGGGCTGTGGCACAACCTGGCTAGGGCAGGAGGAAGTGGCATGGGACCAGTCTGCTTGCTGGCCTCCCAGGCAGCGCCCACACGGGCACACAGGGTCTGGTACCTGGGAGGTGTGGGGCTCCGGTGGCGCTGGAGTTCTCAAATCTCCAAACAGGGCAAGGAGCTTTCAGCAAGTAAGTCTGTGGCATGAAACCAAAAGAGACTAGGAGAAGGCCCATGCTCGATGCCTGGTGGAGCTTCAAGCCTTGCTTGTTGGAGCAGTTTCTACTAATCCAAGCAAGCAGGTGGAAACATAGGTAAACCATCTTCTGCATGAGCTGGACAAGGGGCACAAGCAGAAAGTGCCTTTATTCCATCTCACCTTACTGCAAACTTTTCTTTGGGCCCATTCTTCCCTGCAGGGCAGCCCCAGGCAGCTGCCATAGCTTTTCTAGTCATTCTCATGTAGTCAGATATCTAGCTCAGTATAATATCAAAACTCTGTGTTCCACTCTCTCAACCCCCACCCCCTCCATCCCAGTTCAGGTGGGCGAAGCTGCAGACTTCTCTTTTCACATCCTCTTTCTGAGATCCCACATTTCTAACAAGCTCCAGCTGCTGCTGCTGGTGGTCCTGGATCATCTTTTGAGTAGCCAGACTAGATCCCCTAAGCTCTCTTTCCATTCTAATTTCCTTGCAGACCACGTGGGATGGTCAGTAGTGTGTGGCTGAAAACTCAGGCTCAGGGCAGAACAGTTCCTGACAGTGTAGGGCAGCTGGGGAGCTGGGGGTGGGGGGCACAGTGGGCTGGCTCTAGCTATGGGGGTATCAAACCCAGAAGACAGCTGCAGATGGCTGGCAGAGTGAGTCCCAGCTTCCGGGGGTGGGGGGCCAGTGCTGCTGTCTGGGTCAGAATTTAGGCAACACTCGGTCCAGGGGCTCCCAAGAGGGGACAACAGTTCCAATCGGGCTGCCTGAGCCGGGCTGCAGGGATCCTGGGCAGGCAGCTGGCAGCCTGGGAGGAGCTCTGCCTCCAGCAAGCACTTTCATTCCCGGGAGTGTCCCCAATAAGACAGGCTAGCATGAGTCCAATGTTTTTTCCAGTGACCCTTCTGTTCACAGTATTAACAGACATCTTTATTATTAAGGGAATTCAATTAGAATTGCTTTATGTGTGAGGCCATAAGTTTATTTTGAGTTTTATGTTATTTCTGTTCCAAAGTCCATTCAAAGTGTTCCACTAGATGTTATAATTCTAATAGCAGGGTTATGTCCCATCCAAATTTTGCCTGCAAATCTGGTCTCTGATTTCAGCTTTAACCCCACTAACAAATAAGATGAGAGCTGTCACATCAACTTTGAGACTAACTCCTGAATCTTTTTGGAAGGTAATTTCTCATCTGTCCCTAAAACCTCTTGAATCATCTTTTCTGATAAGACTGAATCGAGATTCAATAAGTTTTACAGGGAAGGTCTCAGAAATTGCTTTTGGGAAATTCCAAACTATTTTCTGGCTCTCTTCAAGCAGAAGGAGGAGGTGGAGGTGCAGAAGGGTGGGCACTGGATCTAGATGGAGGAAGGGGAAGAGCAGGGTCTAATGAAGGGTCAGGGAAGCTGGAGGGCACAGGTTTAGCAGGGGAGGCCGTTCTAGCCCAGGTAGTTTATTTTGACCAAAGAATTATTTAAAGAAGCAATTTTAAAACCAGAATACCGTCTAGAAGCTTCAGTGTACACTCAAAAAATGGCTGCTCATTGGGCCTGAGGAATTTCATTCCTTCTGTGCTCTAAGACGCCTCTCAAACAAGCAGGTCTAGGGAAGTTCAATGTTCCCCCACAGTGTCCATTGAGGGCCCAAATCATCCTTGCTGAACTCTGCCATTTAGAGCTAGAGGAGCAGTAGTGGTAATGAGGGTACCCCAGAAGAAGCAGGAGCTTTTCCCAGAGGGGCAGGTAGGTCAGAGTGAGAGGACCCTTAGGTACAGTCCATCCAAACTGAAGCTCTACAACTGCACGTCTTGGGCCCCTGGCCTAAACCGCCAGGCACCTCTGAGCCCAGACCCCACCATCTGCGTCCTCTGGAAGGCAGAGTCCAGCACACATAAATACCTCTAAATCAAGACCGAGCCTCAGGACAAATGGTCAGGGTGCGAGGTGAACCGCATCTGCTTTTATTGATGACCCAGAGCAGAGTGTGGCCTCAGAGGATGCCGGCCTGGAGAGAACTGCAGCCACCTAGGAACCACATCTGCATTCTACTCTAGACGCCTGCTCTTTAAGGCAAAAGAACGCCCAAGGGCACAGGACAAAATGAAGGGACAGGCAGAAGCCACCAAGGATGCAGCCCACATGGGGGACATTAACAAAATGGACTTGACAAGTGAATGAACAGCCAGGGACCTCAACACAGAGAGTAGAGTTTGGGCCCAGCGCTGACTTAATGTCCACGCACAGTGAGGCACGAGGGGCTTTGGTGGGCACCTGGGCAAGAACTGAGGTTCTCAGTGATGAGTGGGTCAGGCAGGATCTGAGCTGTGGCACCAAGATGACAATAAAAAGTAAGGCCAAGAAGCTTTGCCCCAGTCAAGATGGCGGAGCAAGATGCCTCAGGGTTCCTTCCCCCCACAGAAGGAGGGAACTACCAGCAAGAACTGGCAGAAACAGCTTCTTCAAAGCTCCAGAAGACAGTTAAAGGATTGCGGTAACAGGGCAAGCATCAAATCAAGAAAAAGGCTACTTAAAAATGGTAGGATTTCATTCTAGTGCAGTCCCTGCTCCCAGTTCTGGAGGGAGCAGTGTAACCCTCATGCACATACTGGGAGCATATGTGGCCCAGTCTGCCTGGTGGTGGGCTGAGGGACTTGCCATTCCAAGACTTGCCCCATGCAGAGGTGGCTCACAGAGCTCTCCTACAGAAAGCTGGGGAAAGCCGCCAGGTAGCTGCCTGGGGCAAGGGATTACTGGCTGTACGACATCCAGAATGATATGGCAAAGGGGCCAGATATTCAAATCAGTGGATCTGAATAGCTGGGATGGGAGGGGCTATGATGCAGCTCTCTGATTGGGGTTCGTGTTATTTTTGCAACTGTCCCATAAGTTGGAAATTATTTCAAAATAAAAAGTTAAAGAAATACAACCGGAGACAAAATCAGCAAAGCCTGTTTCTTGATAAACTTGCAGCAGCAAGGAGATCATCTGCAATCACTTTCACTTCACCGGGGACTCAGATTAGGGTGGGACTCTAGTTGAACCTCAAGTACTTTTGGCAATCCTTCATTGGCTCATGGTCTGTATTTTATATTGCTGAGACATTTTCAGGATTTCCTGTTTTTTTTTTTTCCCCCAGGAGGATGACTTTAAGAGATTTCTGACCTCTGGGGGACAGAGGTGGGGAGGGGGGGGGGTTCTGGGTCAGGCAGAGGCCGGAGAGGGGGCCCTTCCTTTGTGCAGCAGTGGGTTGTTCTAGTCCCAAGAGTGAAATTCTTGGGCCACGGTGAACTTCTGTGGGCAAATCCATTGTGCCAGGGGCTGGGCAGAGGGTTGGTTACAAGGATGACTAGGACATGGACCCTACCCTTTCCCACGAGGGGGACAACCTGTCATGAGCCACACCCTGGGCAGGACATCAGGGTCTCCGTGTCGACGCGGAGGAAGAATTGGAAACTTGGCTGTGGCCAAAGAAGCAAAGAAGGTGAGAGGGAGGTAGAAGGAGCCACGGGAGAGTCTGGCGAGGCCACGCGGCTCTCTGAGAACCTGCCACTGAGGCCTGCCCCTGCGTGTTCCTGCCTCCCTGGGCTGCAGGACACCAGGGGGTTAATTAAGGAGAAAGGAGGGATTGCACGCTGGCCCGAGAGCCCTGGCTTTCGGAGCAGACAAACCAGGATGAAAAGGCTGGCTCTACCACCTGCTAGCCGTGCGATCTGGGGCAGGTTTCTAAACATTCCCGCGGAAACATCATCTGGGGTAGAATGGAGAAAACATGCAATTGGTACCTTTGTTTTCCTCAAGTTGCCTCTTCCGGGTATTATCCCTCCTAGTGATGAAAAAGGCCCTTCCTGAATCCCCGAAGGAAGAAAGAAACAGTGGGCTGCCCACTCTGTGCACCTGCCCGGCCTCACCTTGACCTCTCCCAGCCCACCCTCGTGCCACCGTCCTCTCCCCAGGTGGGGCAATCAAAGGTGCAGCATGACTAAAGCTATAAACACCCACGTACCCAGCCCCGGGTGACGCCATGGTGCAGCAATCCCCGCCCCCCAGCCAAGGCCTGGAGGCCCCACTCCCCGTGGGTCAGAGTGGATGGAGAGGTGTCGCCAGCTGGTAAGTGGCGCGGGGCCCCTCTCTGGGTTCCCTAGTTTGGGAAGAGCCTTCCTCGGCAGGTGCTGAGCTCTGAACATGGGTCAGGGAGGCAAGTTGGGCCAGGGAACCATGGAGATTTGGCTGTGGGAGTCAGGAGCTTCCCGGCATGGTCTGAAGCAGGCGAGCTTCCTAGGGAAAGACTGGGGGGGTACTCTGGCAATTCCCTTGGAATTTGGGGTCACAGAGACCCCAGAGAGTTTGCAAAGGGAATTTAGCAAGGGGAAGATTTTTTTTTAAACACCAGGAGTTAATCCTGCTAAGTTCTCTGCAACTTTATTTTATTTTAAAATTAAAGAAAATTATTTCTCTCCCCTTCCCCCTCATTGTCTGCTCTCTGTGTCCATTCACTGTGTGTTCTTCTGCATCTGCTTGCATTATCCGGTGGCACTGGGAAACTGCGTATCTTTTCTGTTGCTGTTGGGTCATTTTGCTGCGTCAGCTCTCCGTGTGTGCAGTGCCACTCCTGGGCGGGCTGCGCCTTTTTCATGCGGGGTGGCTCTCCTTGCAAGGCGCACTCCCTGCGCGTGGGACACCCCCACATGGGGGCACCCCTGTGCAGCAGCACAGCACATGGGCCAGACCACCACATGGGTCAGGAGGTCCTGGGGAGCGAACCTTGGACCCTCCATATGGTAGATGGACACTCTCAGTTGAGCCATGTCTGCCTCCCAACAAGGGGGAGATTGGCCAACATAGCCGGAGTTCCTAAGGATTCCCCTGGTGGGCAGAAACCAGACATCATACCCCTTCTCTCCCCAGAGCATCCAACTGGCCCTGCTCCACGGGGGCACATCTGAGTTGAATGCCTGGTGAAGGGCATGAGCCCTAGAAGGGCCAGGGAAGAGCTTCTCCCACGGGCCCATGCCATCTCACCTTCTGCCAGCCGTGACCCCTCCAGAACAGAGGGGGGCCCAGCTCTGGGTTTTATGTTGGTATCTGCCAATGCAGGGTCTGCATTTTATCTCCAGGGCTTGAACTAGGTCATCCTTGCACTGTGGAGGAGAGGGCAAGACTTCCAGGCTCTTTCCTCAGTAGCCAAGCAATTTGGGGCAAGTTACTAATCCTGTCTTGTAAAGTATTTATCTGTAAAACTGGGCTTCAGATACCTTTGCTGCAAGCAGCCGTCATGTGGCAGCCCTGCTGGTTGAGTGGGGAAGAGCCTGGACTTGAACTGGGAATCCCAAAGCTGGTTCAGCCCATGGTCCCAGAGTTGCCCTTGCTCTTCCTTCACCTCAGTTTTTCTCATCTGTGCAATGGGGGTGGAGGGAGCTGATCTTGGTCGCTAAGGTTCAGGTGCTAGCTGAGCAGTTCTGTCCCAAGCCCTGGGGCTTTCCTGTCATTGGGCAGGATTCTCTCCAGGAAGCAAAGAGGAGGGATGGGGGATCCCCAGCCAGGCACCCACCTGGATGGGATAGAGGAGAGCCTCCTGCTCAGTTTTCTGGTCCTTCTGACACAGCACCAAGGGCCTGGGGAAGGAAACGGCCAGAACCTCCACAGCTTAGCGAGAGCCCAGACTGTGTGCTGCGTGTGCTCCCTCAGGCTCAGCCCCCAGGAGGGAAGGCTGCCTCCCACCAGTTCTGGATCAAGAGCCTTCCCCAGGCTTTCCTCCTGAAGGGCGTTTACGGCCGTTTCACAGGCTGCGTCTCTCAGGAATGGAGATTCGTATCAGAACCTCTCTTCACAACTTACTAGTTGGCGGACCTTAGTGAAGGCTCGGATGCCCCCTGAGGACCACAGCTAAACCTCTAAACACGTGCCCGGCTCATTAATGAGAGGTTACTGAGTTTGACTAGCAGAGTACCTGGCACATAGTAGGTGCACAATGAGTGCTATTTTTTTTTAAAGATTTATTTATTTCTCTCCCCTTCCCCCCTGCCCCGGTTGTCTGTTCTCTGTATCTATTTGCTACGTGTTCTTCTTTGTCTGCTTCTGTTGTTGTCAGTGGCACAGGAATCTGTGTTTCTCTTTGTTGCGTCATCTTGTTGTGTCAGCTCTCCGTGTGTGTGGCGCCATTCCTGGGCAGGCTGCACTTTCTTTCTCACTAGGCGGCTCTCCTTACGGGGTGCACTCCTTGCGCGTGGGGCTCCCCTACGCGGGGACACCCCTGCGTGCCACGGCACTCCTTGTGTGCATCAGCACTGCACATGGGCCAGCTCCATACTGGTCAGGGGGCCCGGGGTTTGAACCGTAGACCTTCCATGTGGTAGACGGACGCCCTAACCACTGGGTCAAGTCCGCTTCCCAATGAGTGCTATTTAAATCTGAACCTGGTTGGAGGTGCAGGAAGGAGGGACAGTGGCCTGGGGCTGTCCAAGACCCCCAGCTGATCACCTTGGGCTCCAAGGAGCCCGGTCTGTTTATCCGATGTGCACGCGAGTCTTACCACCTGCCACGGGTGCTCAAGGCAAAAGGGCTGGGGAGCGCTGTGCTCACGAGGTGCCTCATCAGTGCTGAAGGGACATTTTGGGGACAGAGTCTGGAGATGGCGGGAGGGAGAGGAGAGAGAGGGACCAAGCGGCAGAGCAGCGTGACTTGGAGAATGCCAGGGCTCTTGCTGTGGGGGGCCTCGCCCTTGCCCTCCTCAGCTGTAAGGGCTGGTAGAGGGGGGAGGAAGCACGCTGTATACTCAGTGAGCAGCTCTTCTCGCCCCTTCCCAACTGCCACAAGCCTTTTCTTCACTCTCCATCATGGAACTCATCATGTCAGTCTCCCAGAGAAGGAAACCAAGGCACGAGAAACAGGGGACCACTGCCGGATATAAAGGACATCGTGGTTGATCTGGACCTTCATCCCACAGAGCCTGGTACTCAGGGACCGGGTCTCGGTACCAGGACCCAGCCCTCTCCCTGCCTGCTCCCTGGCCTCTGAGGGAGAAGACCCAGCACCTTCCCCAGGTGCTCCTGTGGGAGCCGCTCTGGTGAGACCACCAGGCTAGCCTTACTTTGCTGCTGGCGAGAACCTGTTCTGGGGCCAGGCCGGAGGACCTTCACCTTGTCCATGGCAGCAGGGATGGAGCCCTCTTCATCCCTCAGGACTGGGTGCTGGAGGGTCCTGGTGAGACCAGGTGCCACGGGAGCAGGGGCTCTCAGCCCTGGCTGCGCAGCAGAATCAACTGGGGAACTTAAAAACGTGCCAGTGCCCGTGTCGCATCCCAGGCTGAATCTCTGAGTGGAAGGCCGGGCCCAGGCATATTTTTAGAAATTCCCCAGGTCTTTCCAATGTGCAGCCAGGCCTGAGAACGGCTCTGTGGGAGAATAATGAGGTGACCCTGGGGAAGGGTCAGGAATCCATGAGCCCTGACAGTGCTTCTCCATCGTCTTTCTCAAGATGCTTCGTGCTACTGGGGCAATAGGCCCCGCTCCTCTTTCCTACTTCTCTATCCTAAAAATGTGATTTGTGGCTATATGGATTCCTTTGGTTTTGTGGTGCTGATTTTTTTTACTAGGGCTCTTGGTCTCTTCCTTTCATCCTCACTCTCACGCACTTAGCTATTCATCCAATGTTTAACGAGGACCTGCTATGGGAGGCACCACGCTAGGTGCTGGGGACATAGCAAAGAACAAAGGCTGGGCCCTCATTCTCATGGAGTGTTCATTGTACAGGGATTGACCTTGCTGTGACATCTTTCTTCTTTTATTAATAAGGCTGCGACATTTGAAAATCGTGGGTTTTTTTTCCCCTAGAAATGTACCTTCTTAATTTTGGCCCTTACTTTTTCACTCCTTAATAGGCTCTCGTTGTCCTTAGCATCTTGATTGTAAGCAGAACTTCTGCCCAAGGGATGCTAAGCCAGCCCGGCTACTTGCATCTGGCAATGCTGTACATGTGTGTGCGCCCAGGTCTTGTGTTGTGTACGCGCTCGGGAACACTGCAGTGTCCTGACCCAAGCTTCCTTTGACTTCTGTGACTGGGAAGAGTCCTGACGGCACAAGCTTGTTAGGCCAGTTGTCCACTTGCCCTGGAGAATACTTACCCAGTGAATAACTATTTGTTGAGGGCCTTGTTTGTGCAGCACACTGGGATCGGTGCTCCAAGGATGTGTGTCAGGGGTGCCAGGATGGCAGGGAGGGAAAAGCCCAGCCTGTCCATCAGGATCCCACTAGGAACATCAAGACTTTTTCCATGAAGAAGGAAGGAGGGAGCACTATAAAGCCATCTGTGGTGAGGGCCAGCAGGTGCTTTCCCGGGGAGTGCAGCACAGAAGGTATCCTTGTGCCTTGGTGGATAGAGTCGGCCTCAAAGAGCAGGTGGTCCCCGGGCTGGGCTTTGGTAGAGCGAGGGCAGGCAGACCCTCCAGGTGGGGGCCCACCTACAGCTGTGGGCTCGTGTGGCCTCAGCCTCATCACAACCTTTCTCATCTCAGGGGCCTCCTGCATCCCACTTTCTTCTTTGCAGTCCCAAAAGCGAGGCAAAGCTGCTACTCAGCTAGTGTTCACATTGAGAGAGGATGCTAGGAAACCCTCAGCCTATCCTTGACTTCAATCACCACCACCCTGTGTCCCTGGTTCAAGGCTAGAGGTAGATCAGGGAAGGCGGGCAGAGGAGGAAGGGGCTGAGGAGTCCTAAAATTCTCTCATGAGGACTCTGCTTTGCCTGCTGGTACCTGCGCCCAACTCCCCTTCCCTAACACAACGAAGTAGACTCTTCCGGCCAGGAGAGCATTATGTCAACCAATAGCCTTCCAGAGGAGTGAGTAGCCATCAAGTGGCTAGGCAACCAACCGATTGCAGGGAAATTGTAGAGTCCAAGCTAGGGTCAGGTAACCTTGAAGGCTTCTTCAAGGCTGAGTCTCTCTGAGTTTATGATGCTTTGGTTTCCTCTGTTTAATATTCACATGGGGAGACAGTTTTCACGCTCAGCAGAACTGATCATACAAGCAGTCTGATGGGTCCAAACATCCTTTAAATCTAGGCTAGCTTGCCAGAAACTGGCACCAGCACTGCCAGGCCTTCGCTGGGCTTGGTTAGGGCTCTTCTGAGATGGAGGGTGCTCTTGTTCCACCCGTCCCTCAGTTCTGGTGTGTAGCCTCCTTCTTCCAGCTGGGTGTCTTCCATGAAAAGAGCATCCACTGGGTCCTGTTTCAGGAGAAAGGCTGCTGGTGCACACGGCCCTCCCCACGGCCAGAGAGCACACACGTGTCAGGGATGAACTTTGCATTTTGGAAGAAGACACTTGGACTTACTCTCAGCTCACAACCACTGGAAAGCTTGACTTGTTCTTCTCTTTCTTTCCAAGGCCCAGAGCCATTCACAGCATTGCTTTAGCTCTGGTACCAGGGAAATGGATCCAGTTGCAACTTTAACTAGAGGGGGAAACAAGCCTGTTTTCTTTGTCTTAAAATCTGGGAATTTCTTTGTGAAGCTACTACTCTCTAAGGTAGTGGTTTTCCAACTATTTTGACCATGACCCACATTAGGAAATACATTTTGCTTCACTACTGTAGCTGAAACAAATATTTCCTGAAATATTTTTTACCCTTACTGTATGCATTGCCCTGACTTCTATTCTCTTTCATTTAGAAAAAAAAATAGGTTGATCATCCATGGAATTAGAGTCATGGGATAATAATAAGTGGTAACCCCTAGTTTTGAAACATACTCTTCTCGGGCCGCCTTAACTCACCCGGGCCTTGTCGAGGCTTGGTCTAGCACCCCCTAGTGGATTAGTGGGCAATAGCAAATGCTCAGCTTTTTCACATCCTCGGAAAACTTTCTGAGCAGGGCCTGGACTGCCATTGCTAAAAGTGCTGGAGTGCTTTGTGGCTGTGATGATCCCTTTTGCTCTAGTTTGCACAGCTGCCAGAAGACCACGTAGACAGTAGTTGCATATTAAACTAACATGTAAACTGCCCATTGCAGTGCTTGGAAAGAGTGCCCACAAAATGGCCCTTTCCCCCCTACCTCCTAGCTGATGATTCCTTAAAGCATTGGTAGGACTCAAAGATGTCTTGTACCTAGGAGAAAACTCAGACCATCCTGTTACAAATGCCTCATAGTGCTTAAAAGTGTTTTTAAGTCATTTCTTAATTTTTCTAAATGTAAAAGAGCTTAGAGGATGGCATGTGGGCCAGCCCTGCTGGGCCATGGTGATTGCATAGAGAAGTAAGAGATGGGAGTGACTATGGAGAAGGGAGAGCCGGGCTTTCCTGCCTAATTCCCATACTGCTTCCTGCCCTAGCCCCAGCTGGCCCACCCATGAGTGGGGACTTGTGACTGCTCATTTGGCCCAAGCAATTTCAGAGATGCTCCTCAAGGCTGTCTGGGGGAAGCGGATTTGGTTCAACTGAGAGAGCATCTGCCTACCATATGGGAGGTCCAGGGTTCAAACCCAGGGTCTCCTGACCCATGGGGTGAGCTGGCCCATGCACAGTGCTGATGTGTGCAAGGAGAACCATGCCACGCAGGGGTATCCCCTGTGTAGGGGAGCCCCACTCGCAAGGAGTGTGTCCCCGCAAGGAGAGCTGCCCCACGTGAAAAAAATGCAGCCTGCCCAGGAATGGCACCACACACATGGAGAACTGATGCAGCAAGATGACACAACAAAAAGAGACACAGATTCCCAGTGCTGCCTGACAAGAATGCAAGGGGACACAGAAGAACTCACAGTGAATGGACACAAAGAGCAGACAACGGGGGAAGGGGGGCAGAAATAAAAAATAAATCTTAAAAAAAAAAAAGGTTGTTTGGTGGCGGGACCTGGGTGACTCCTGGCAGCCTGGTTAGACTCTCATTGAACTTGGGAGCAGTTTAATGAGGATAAGTGTGTCTAGTGCTCTGGGGCATCTATGCCCAAATGTCCCCTGCTACGTGTTCTTCCTTCTTTTCTATGTGTGCCACCCTCTGGCAGGCTCTGGGACCAGGCTGACGGCCCGAGACCCCACTTGGGCTGAGGCTGAGCCCGCTGGCATAGCTAAGGCAGCAGTTTCCCACACACCACATTTTTCTGAGCAGATGAGAAAAGAAGACAGCATCCTAAAATCAGGGAGCCAGGATCTAAGGGCACCGCACTTAATCTTCTCTTTAAACTCAAGACAACAGAGCTATAACTGTGATTTTTTTTTTTTTTTTTAATATGGTCCAATGGTCGGCAGATCAGGTCTGGGTCATGGACACCAGCCCCAGACTCTCAGCTTTCAGAATTCAGGCTCTCATACTTGCTGTCTCAAGGATGGTCAAAATGCAAAGGTGATTTAAATGTATTTGTTAATATTAACCAAAGGCAATTGTACCTTGACGTTTGCGGGGGGAAAGACCGAATTTCACTCTCAAGGGTATTGTGTCTCCCAGGGTGCTTTAAATTCCAGCTCTGCTTGCCCACCGCAGGCACAGCCAGTGTTTTGACTTAGTTTGCCCAGAGGAAACTGCTGATTCTGTCAAACTCAGATCCCGGGCTCACCCCTCTGGGCCTGCGCAGATGCAAAACGCAGACAATAAAATCCGTGGTGTGCACATCAGTCCCGCCCTCCCAGGCCCTCGTGGGGGGAGGGATGGCACTGGGGACAGAAGCAACCCTTTCTGGGTCGTGCAGACCCGGAAATCCGGAGCACTCCCGGGACCCAGTGGGAGCACGTTTCAGACTGAGCAGGAGAGGTCGAACGTTCGGAGGTGGCTTTAGGGTTCACGAAGCACTTGCCTTCCCCTCGAGTCCTTCCAGTGCCCCAGCTCACGGGTGGCAAACCTGAGGCCAAGTTAAGGGGCACCCCTAAATTCCCACAGCTGAGGTCGACTTGGAATTCCAGCCCGGCACCCGGGATCTGGCAATTTCTAGGCACCCACCGGCTTGGAGGGCCAGGGGAAGGGGTCCGGGGGACCTGGGTCTTTTTGTGCCTGTGACGAGGACATGCCACCATCTTTGGCCCACCTGCCCTAAGGAATCTTCTGCCTTAATGCCACTATGTGTCATTTACAGGCGGCCACTGCCCCCTTTCAAAGGTGAACACCGTAAAATTTATGGCAGGCGCCTATCAGCCCGCAGAGGAGCATAAAAGCACGAGCTCGAGCCAGTCGGTTCATCTGCCAAAGCGGTTCCTCCAGCCACACCAGGGAGACCCCGGCATGGCGCGGTGGCCGAGCGTCTTCCTCCCGGGGCTGCTGCTGCTGCTGGGGCAAGGTCAGTGTGTGTTTTGCTCAGGGGACGGCCGAAGGCTCAGCCTTGCTGGTGTCCCATATTGCTTGGGCGAGGAGTTTGGGCGTCGAACGTGTCCTTCTGATGAAGGACCAAATGCGCGGCTCAGACACAGGAAGGCAGGTCAGCCTCTGGTTGAATGGAACGTGCCCCAAAGACCGTGGGGTGAGAGGCAGGTGTTGGGAGAGGGGAGAAGGGCGCTGATGTGGCGGGAACGAGCTGGGGGTGTTTCCAGAGACCTGGATTCCAGCTCTGGCTCTGCCAAGCTATGGGGCCTTGGGCAAGTCCTCCTGCCTCCCTGGTCCTCGATTTTCTCATCCTTAAAATGAAAATACTACTACTACTGATTTGCACATTTGGACTATTACTATTCTTGTTTTATTTTTGCTGTTTCATTTTTGCCAAAGGGTCAGAGGAAGGCAGATTTCACGATGATAAATCCTAGAGGATTGCCCAGATTCTTTAATTATATGAAATATTCTAGCAGGCCATGATAGAAATGAATCAGCCACCAGCCAGGGTTTGCTTTTTGTTTTGTTTTTAAATCCATATATATTTGATGACACCTCTCTGTAGTCATAATAGTGTATATAAATATATATATATATTTTAAAGATTTATTCATCTTGCAGCTTATTCCTTTCTTTGTTGTCTCTTCTCTGTGTCCATTTGCTGCATGTTTTTCTGTATCTGCTTGACTGCCTTTGTTACGTCATCTTGCTGAACCAGTTCTCTGCGGCGCACTGGCCGTCAGCTCTCTGCAGCGCATGGGCCAGCTTGCCTTCATAAGGAGGCTCTAGGATGCAAACCCAGGGCCTCCCATATGGTAGGCGGGAGCCCAACTAATTGAGCCACAGCTGCTTCCCCAGCCAGGGTTTTGGGTTTCTCCTGACACTACTTATTATCATAAGGTTGCCTCTGCCACGATCCCTTTCTGCCTCTTTCTTCCCACCCCTGGTTCCTCCTTTCTCCCTTTGTTTAGAAAGGCTGAACCTTTTCAACTGCAAAGGGCCTTACAGATGCCCTCGTCCAACCCCTCTCGCCCTCTCCAGATGAGAGACCTGGTCCAGGAACAGGAGGGCCCCTGACCTTGAGCCCCCAAAGGGAAAGGAAGAGGGACAGAGACTTGCACCTGAAATGGGGTTCAAGTACCAGTCCTGCTGCTTAACCTTGGACAAGTTAGTCACCCTCTCTAAGCCTGGTGGGGGGAGGGTATCATCTGAAACTCGAGAAAGGTAATGTCTATTCTGCCAACCACTCAGGGCGATTGGGAGAAACACACAGCACACGAGCAGGGAAGCCCTGGGTAGACGCCAGCGTGCTGGGCAAACAGCAGATGTTAAATGGCTTTGGGTGGCAATCTCCAGCCCTTCTACTACAGTTAACGGCTCTTTCCACTCTCCCTCTTTCTCTTCTCTTCCTCCCTCCCTCCCATTATTTTGTTGGAAATTATGGAATACATTCAGAAGGTACCTTAAGATTTATTTATATACAATTTAATGGAAAGCTATAAAGTAAACATTTGTGCAACAGCTACCTGAGTCAGAAAATACAATGTTGCCAGGACTCTGGAAGGCTCTAGTGTGGTCCTTTCCAATCCCAGCTCCCTTCTTCTCCAAGGTAACCACTCTCCTGATTTCGAAATAATGACTTCCTTGTTTGTCTTTACATTTTTATTCTCTGTCTATGCATCCCTGAAGCAAGTAATTAAGTTTTGCCATTTTTTGAAATTTAATTTTTTCTTTCACTCAATATTATGCTTGTGAGATTCACCCATGTTGAATTTTATAGCTATACTGTATTCATTTTTATTGCTCTACAATAAATGTCTATATAACTAGAGTGAATGACTATACTACTATAGTCGCTACTATATATACTATAGTACATATAGTATATATGGTGTAGTGCTATACTACTACAATAAATGGCTCTATTACAATTAATCCATTCTACCACCAACAGATGCTTTGGTGGTTTCCAAGGTCTTGCTGTAAAACCAATGCTGAGGCAATCATTCTCTTGCATGTGTCTTGGTGCACATGGGCATGAGTTTCTTTGGGATATATACCTAGGAGTGGAATTGCTGGCCTGTAGATATGCACATATTCAACTTCATTAGTTATAGTCAAGCCATTTTCCAACATGGCCATATCAATGGATACTTCTTTTTTTTTTTTTTTAAAGATTTATTTATTTTATTTAATGCCCCCCTCCCCCGGTTGTCTGTTCTCTGTGTCTATTTGCTGCGTCTTGTTTCTTTGTCCGCTTCTATTGTCAGCGGCAGGGGAAGTGTGGGCGGCGCCATTCGTGGGCAGGCTGCACTTTCTTTCGCGCTGGGTAGCTCTCCTTATGGGGTGCACTCCTTGCGCGTGGGGCTCCCCTACGTGGGGGACACCCCTGCGTAGCAGGGCACTCCTTGCATGCATCAGCACTGCGCATGGGCCAGCTCCACACGGGTCAAGGAGGCCTGGGGTTTGAACCGCGGACCTCCCATGTGGTAGACGGATGCCCTAACCACTGGGCCAAGTCCATTTCCTCTGAATGGATACTTCTGACAGCAGTGCATAAGAGTTCCTGTTGCTATACAATGTCAATGATATTTGGCATTGTCATTTAAAAATCTCATTATGGTTTTAATTTGTATCTTTCTGATTACTAATGAGGCTAGGACATTTTTACGTGTTTGTTGACCATTTGAATTCCTCCTTTGTGAAAAGCCCATTCAAACCTTTTTCCATATTTTGTCTATGCATTTGTATTTTACCCATTGATTTGTAGAAGTTCTTCATATGTACCACACGCAAGCTCTTTGTTAGTTACATGTACCGCAAATATCTTCACTCACTCTAAGGTTTGTCTTTCCATTCTCTTTATGGAGACTTTCAATGAGCAAAATTCTTCATTTTGTGGAAATAAATGGAGACCATCCAACTGAGAATGAACAGACTATTCAGAGCTAGCTATTGCAAAGGAGTCAGCCACCATCACTTGCATTTTGCAGAGACTCAAAATTAAAAGAAAAAAGTCCTCATACTTAAAAAACAGAGGGGGAGGGGACAGCTTTAGGTATGCTCTGTTGGAGGTTGTTAGCGTGGGATGTTGAAAGCAGGATAACTAGAAGTGGGGCATCTTGTACAATTGGTCTGAGGAGTATATCTGGCTTTGGCTGCTCCTGAGTTGAAAGCAGAGGCAAAAAAAAAATAGGGAAGCTGATGGTCATTGACCAAGTCCTGGCTGTTTGGGGCTGATTGCTGCAGAGGTTATGAGTCAGAGTGATCTGGCCACTGTCCATTTGTATATTCAGCCTCTCGATTCTGCCTTTTGGATATTCGGTTTCTTGCCAGAGGTTGACCAATTCAAGTAAGGCTGGAGATCCAGATCTTCACTACCTGGAGATTGGTCATTTCTCTCCATAATCAATTAGATCCTCTTAACCTTTCTGTTGTTGCATCATCATGGTGATCAACTAATGAGATTGTGACTGCATAGAAGCACTGGGACTCTAGATAGAATGCGATGGGACCAACACCATGTCCACTATGACAAAAACCAGAACAAGTAATAGTTTTTGTAAAATACTTCAGAACCAGGAACCTCAACAGCCCAACTCAAGTCAAGAACATGTAACTTGTTCCACCTTGACTGCTTCATGGATCCAAGTATATCAAGAAGTATGAGAAATATACCAGAAATATACCACCCAATTCTTACTGGAAGAAGAGGTAGTCTTAATAATCTTCCATCAGAGTTAGTGATAAGTTTCTTACAGTCTTTGCTATTTGTATAATTGTTAGGAACACTGCTCTGATTGTTCACATAAACAATGAGTCAGGAACTCCCCTCCGCAGAATGTGTGGGTCATCAAGGGTGACCTTGTGTTGACATTTGTGTCTGAGTCAGAATTTCTAAGACTGAGTGACTTAGAGAATTGGGATCTCTATGTGCAGACATGTTTTGGAACACTTTTCTTAAAGCACATGGATGTTAGTCTAAGGCAAAATCGGGCATCCCGGCTGCAAAGAAAGTAGTATCCAGTAGGAGCACATGGAGATTCAAAATAAAAAGGGATTGTCACAACATGAGGAGAGAGCCAAGGTTTTACTTTAGCTGGGTTACATTTAAAAACCTTTACTGGTCTCTTCCAAATGGCAAGGAATTAGCTCATCACTCCCTAAAGGTTATTGAATTCAAATTTAGAATTACCTGGGGTCTGATTAATGAATTATAATAATTGCCCCTTTTCCTGGGAGAGAGAGACACTAGCAAAATTGCAGGTTGATTTTTTTTTAAAGATTTATTTATTTTTTATTTCTCTCCCCTTCCGCTCCCCCCCACCCCCGCCCAGTTGTCTGCTTTCTGTGAATCTGTGTTTCTTTTTGTTGAATCATCTTGTTGTGTCAGCTCTCCACGTGTGCAGCGCCATTCTTGGGCAGGCTGCAGTTTCTTTCACGCTGGGCGGCTCTCCTTATGGGGCACACTCCTTGCGCGTGGGGCTCCCCTACACGGGAGACACCCCTGCATGGCAGGGCACTCCTTGCGTGCATCAGCACTGCTCATGGGCCAGCTCCACACGGGTCAAGGATGCCCGGGGTTTGAACCACAGACCTCCTATGTGGTAGGCAGGTGCCCTAACCACTGGGCCAAGTCAGCTTCCCATGGCTGATTATGTTTAAGGTAATTTGTCCATGTCGGTGCAAGTGGAAATGTTATCGGCTGTACTTTTCTATGGTCTCATTTGATGAGACTAGAATTGCCCAGAGGCTTCTAACATTGGGGTCTGGTGATAAATGGCATATCCCCACTGAAGGCACAGGGGCTACTGTTTGGGACCATCTAAGAACAGAATTAGAATTAGTATATTCTGACCCAATAATTATAATAAAGAAAATGAAAAGAATGATTTAAAAAAACAAAACAAGAACTAAACAGGAGTCTTGGTCCAATGTCTTAGGCAGAATCTCTTCACTATCCAAAGCCATCATCTCAATACTTTTGGCCAAGGGAGCACAAGAGTTTCTGAAAGTTTTGCTAATTTCAATTTGAGGATGCCATTGTTTTCTACAGTCTTTCCCAGAACAGTATAGTTTTTGAGTAGAGTTCTTTTATAATGGTTCCCACAAAGTGAATGCCTCAGTTACTTGATATAAAAGTTGGTATGCCCCAGGTTGGAAACACAAAATCAAGCACCTTTTAAGTGACCACAAGGGTTGTAGAGTTTCAGCAAGGAAATACTTTAACTTATTCTGAAAACAGACACAAAATAATTAAAATATATTCAAATACCATAGAGGATGGTAGCTGGATAAAATCCATCTGAAGGTGTTCAAAAGGCCCTTGAAGATTTGGTTACTGGCCATGTCCCACCTTTTCAATTTTTCCAGGATTATCTTGTTGGAAGGTGACACATACCCTGAACGTAACCTTAACTATCTTTGTCAAGTTTCCCACCACTGTTGATTTAAGACAGTAACCAATCTATGTGTACCATGATGAGCAGTTTCAGGGAGAAATTTCGCCAACATTTATTTGAAATCATCTGGTAACACTAGATACAGCTCTCTTGGAAGTGCCAGAGACTATCTGAGTGAAGGATACAACCAAATTTTTCTGTTCTTCCTTTACAGACTCAGGGGTTAAGTGACAATATTTTGTAATGACCCTTTTTAATCCCTCCAAGGATTTGTCTTTTGAGGGGTTAGTTAGAAACAGAACCATGGTTAAGGCTGCTTGGTAGACATAAGGATTTGCTCGAACATTTCCTTTAGTTTCTATGTTATCTCTTTTCGCATGGGCCTAAACCTTTATAATAATCACCTCTCTAGGAAGTAGGAGTTCATTCTAAAAGTTTCTTAATTTGTCCATTTTTTAATTTTATTTTTAACTTTTTATTTTGAAAAACTTTCAAATTTACGGGACAGTTACAAAAATAATACAAACACCATACCGAGAACTCTAACATACCCTCACCTCCCCCTCCCCCCAGATACCCAGATCTGCCAATTTAACATTTTGCCACATTTGCCACATCATTTTATATCTATCTGTCCATTTATCCAACTACCCATCATCTACCCATCCATCAATACTTAATATTTATCAATCTATTTTCTGAACACTTAGTATTGCCATGTACATCTTCCCAAGAACAGGGATATTCACTTCTGTGACGTTTAAGGACAATTATCAAGGTCAAGAAATTTAACACTGATATAAACCTTACAATCTATATTCAAATTTTTCCATGTATACCGATAATGTCTCTTTGAGCTTTTTCTCCTCCCTTGCTAGATCTCATCCTGGATCATGTATTACATTTAATTATCATTGTCTCATTAGTTGCTCTTCTTTTTTTTAACTTCCAAATTGCAGGAACATATTATATATATGTATGTGTGTGTGTATGTGTATATAAATTTTCACATCTCAACCACTCCCAAGCATACCATTAAATGAGATTAATCACATTCACAATTCACAATATTGTAGCCCCCACCACCTTCCATTACTAAAACTTTCCCATCTCCCCAAACAGATACCCTTCACTCATTAGGCATTAACTTCTCATTCCCCCTGCTCCCTACCCCTGGCAACTTGTACTCTAATTTCTGTCTTTATGAGCTTGCATATTCCCCAACATTTTCTTTGTAATTACCATGGGGCTTAAATGTAACATCTTAAATCTAGAACAATCCCATTTACTTTGATACCAAATTACTTTTAATAATATACACAAAATATGTCCCTATAAACCCCCTGCCTCTACCATTTACGTAGTTTATGTCATAGATTACATGTTTATAAATTATGAATCCCAAACCACTGATTTATCATTACATTTTATGCATTTACCTTTTAGATCCTGTAGGAAGTGAAAAGTAGAATTACAATCCAAAAATACAATAGTACTGGCATTTATATTTACCCCTGTCATCACCCTCTCCAGAGATCTTTATTTCTTCATGTGGCATTAATGTACTGTCTATTGTCCTTTCTTTACAACCTGCAGAACTTTCTTTAGCATCTCTTGTAGGGCTGATTTAGTGGTGATGAACTCCCTCAGCTTCTGTTTATCTGGCAATGTCTCAATCTCTCCCTCATTTTTGAAAGACTGCTTTGCTGTTTACAGAATTCTTGTTAGCAGTGTTTTGCTTTCAGCACTTTCAATATTTCATTCCACTGCCTTCTTGCTCCATGAGAAATCGGCACTTAATATTATGGAGGCTCCGTAGTAGGTGACATTTTGCTTCTCTGTTGCGGCTTTCAGAATTCTGTCTTTGGCATTGAACAGTTTGATTATAATGTGATGTGGAGAGAATCTGTTCGGATTTATCTGCTTGGAGTTTGTTGAGCATCTTGGATATGTATATTCATGTCTTTCACTAAATTTGGGAACTTTTCAGTCATCATTTCTTTGAATATTATTGTTGTAGAATTTGAGAGAGGTGCAATTATTTGCGTATAGAAAGGCAGAACTCAGGAATGATTTTGAGAAGGAAAAATGGTTTATTGATGGCCGGCTGGACTCGGGAGCTTTCTGTTTCAAACCCGAGCCGTGAACAAGAATTTTGGGTTCCTTTTATACAGAGAGGAAGGGTCAAATTGTTCTTTGTTTCAGTGCTCAATAAGCTTGAATTAGCATATATCGTCTACATCCTAGGTAAACTTTTAGCATGGACCTTATACATTCTAGATGAGCTTTTAGCACATGTGGTTTGCATTTCCCTTGAATATTTAAAGTTTATAGAGTTTGCATTGCTAAACTGTTTCCTGGGACTGGAGTCGTTGCCATGGTCACCAAGGGCAGGACTGCAGCTTCTTACCGTCCCACACCCACAAGTCACGGACAGCTTAGGTTATCTACAAAGAGACGAAGAGCCTCCCACCCATAGCCTACATCATTATCTCTGCCCCTTTCTCTGCTTTCTCCTCTTAGGACTCCCACAATGCATATTATTGGTACACTTGATGGTGCCCACAGGTTCCTCAGGCTCTGTTCACTCTTCTTCACTCTTTTCTCTTTCTTTTTCTCAGCTTGAATGATTTCAATCATCTTACCTTCAAGTTCTCTGATTTTCTTTTTCCTTCTGCCTGCTCCAATCTGCGGTTGAAACTTCTAGAGAAATTTTAAATTTCTGTTCCCAATTTCCAGGTTTAAGGTCTAACTGGGCCTTTTCATTAGACTTCTCATCACCCCCAGGTTGTGGAGTGGCACACAATAGAAAAGGAGGCGAGGGGAGGGGAAGCTTGAAGGATGGCCTCCTGAGAAGGATGTGGGGGCAGGTGAGGGCGGGGTGATGGCTGCTTGACAGGTGTCTGTGATTTCCCTAACACCCATAGCTTCATCTTCCTCCAAAATGGTAAAAGAATATTAGGACACTTAATTCCATTTACTTCCTCCTGTCTTACATTAATTATTGTCATGCATTCTACATATTTTTAAACCCCACTGGACGCTATCACTGCAACTTCTTTATATGGTCGATGCTCATTTCAGTTTATTCACATATTTGTCACTTCTCACTTCATTCTCTCTTGCATCTCTGACCTTCCATCTAGGATCATTTCCTTTTGTCCAGGGTGCATCCTTGAGGATATTTTATGGTATAGGTCTATTGGTAACAAATGCTAAGATTGCGGTCTGAAAATGCTTTTATTTCATCCTCCTTTTCTTTTTTTAGGATTTGAATTTTTTTTTTTATTAGAGCAGTTGTAGGTTTGTAGAAAACTCATGTAGAAATAGAGTTCCATATTACCCTTCCACCCCATTTTCCCTATTATTAACATCTTGCATTAGTGTAACTTTGTTACAATTTATGAAATGTTTTATTATATCATTAACTATAATCCATAGTTTAGAGGTCGCATTTTGTCTTGTACAGTTCAATCCTGGTAACATCTATATAACCCAAAACTAATCATTTTAACTACTTTCAAGTATACAGTTTAGTGGTATCAAATACAGTTGCAAAATTGTTTCACTCTCATTCTTAAAAGATAGTTTTCCAGTTTTAGAATTCTAGATTGGCTTTTTTCTTTCTTTCAACATATTCAATACATTATTCCACTGAGTTCTGGCTTCTTGCTGCTTTCAAGATGCTGTTTATCAGGCTGTCACTTCTGTAAAGGTTGTCTCTTTAATCTATGGTTGGTTTCTTTTAAAGGATTTCTTCTTTGTCCTATTTATCAATAGTTTTACTATGATACATCTAGGAATGGTTTTCTGTGAATTTAATCTCGGTTGGCTTTTGTAGTATATCTTGAATCTGTGACTTGATATCTTTCATTGGTTTTGAAAATTTCTCAGTCTCTCTTAAAATATTGTCTTTACCTCATTCTTTCTTCCCTCTCCTTCTGGAATACTCATTGCATGTTTGTTTGGGTTTCTCACTCTATGTACCATGATTCTTAGTCTGTCTCTAAATGATACCATCTTTTGTCTTTCTACACTGTAGTCTAAGTATTTATTATGAAATCTTTTCTGGTTTATTTATCTTTCATTGTGTCTAATTTGCTGTTAAATCTGGTAATTGAAGATTTTGAAAACTGATTACTTTTTTCCTCAAATTTAATTTGTTCAGTTCATTACCAAATTTGAAATGCTGCTTTAAAAAAAAATAGTTTTGGGTTCCTATTGATGTGGGTTATGGATGGGAGGCTCTTTGTCTCTTTGGAGATAACCTTAACCTAAGCTGTCTGTCCTGACTTATGGGTGTGGGATGGTGAGAGGCTGCAGCCCTGCCCTTGGTAACCGTGGCAATGACTCCAGGAAACAGGAAACAGTTTACCAATGCAAACTCTATAAACTTTAAATATTCAAGGAAAATGCAAACCACATGTGCTAAAAGCTTATCTAGAATGTATGAAGTCCATGCTAAAAGCTTATCTAGGATGTAGAAGATATATATATGCTAATTCAAGCCTATTGAGCACTAAAACGAAGAACAATTTGACCCTTCCTCTCTGTATATAAGGAACTCGGAATTCTTGTTCAGGGCTCTGGTTTGAAACAGAAAGCTCCCAAGTCCGGCCGTCCATCAATAAACCATTTTTCCTTCTCAAAATCATTCCTGAGTCCTGGCCTTTCTATATGCAAATAATTGAACCTCTTTCAACTTCTACAACACTATGAATACACTGGTTTGCCTCTTACTGCTTAAAATATAGTAGTTGAATAATTTTTGTCTGAATTTCAGTTTCCGGAGATTTTGCGATCATTTCTGCTCTGTTTTTTTCCTGATAATTCTTTTTTTTTTTTTTTTTTTTTTGGCAGGGGGAAGCAAAATGTTATTGATTTACTTTTTATTATGGAAAACATATAGAAGTCAACAGATGAGTGTAATAAATCCCTACATCCCTGCATCCCTACATATCATTTAGCTTCAACAATTACTCTTCATGGAAACCTTGCTTTTTATGGGCCTGATTATTTTTTACCGTGTGCTGCTCAGGGTCCTAAAATCTTACTTATGAGATTCTTTGCAGTCTAGGATGAAGATGTGTTATGGGCTGTACTATTATTCCCATCTTAAAGCTGAGAAAACTGACTCAGAAGTTAAGCAACTTTGCCTGACATCATCCAGCTAGTAAGTGGAGGAGCCTGAATTCTGTGCTGAGTTGGAGTCCTGAGCACCCTGCATTACAACAGAGCTAAAGGGAAGACATGCTCAAAGTCAGGCTTTTGTTTCAACTTTAATACGGGCTTAACAAACAACACCTGTGAATTAGGTCCTTGCTTTGAAAGTTTGGGCTTTATAAAACTGAAACTTCATTATCTCAAATCAGCAGTTGGCAAAAGCAAGTTGGCAAGAAACCACCGTGTGTAATAAAATACTATTTTTGCGAGGATTGAATTTTCCACCAATTGTTCATAAATTCCCCAGGAGAATGTCATGCCTGTGAATAAAAACTTGTTGCTCTGGCAATGCACCCTTGACAGGCCTGTCAAAGCAAACCCAAAGATGGGTGCTTGGTGAGCTCATTATGAGAGGAAAGGATACCTTTCTCATTGTTAAACTTAGGCAGCCTTGGTTTTACCAGGGCTCAGAGTCCTACCTGGAGATTGTTGGTCCAGCCTTCTAGAAATGTCATCTTTGCAAACAAGAGTGGAAAGTCACCTTAGAGAACTCTGGTGGCCCAAGTATTTCAAGTTATCGATGAGGCCCCTGCTCTGGTCACACATCTAGTTGGCGGCAAAGCCATCCCTGGAGCTCTGGTGCACTCTCCGCTCTGCATCAGGATGCCTCAATCCCCACCCCACCCCAGTGCACAGACTTGCCTCCACATTCCTGCCTGGTGCAAAAAGCATAGGTATAGGCTTTTCTTTGGGGGCTCAGGAGTTCTACTTTCCCAGGATGTCATTGTACCTTGTACAATGATGTATTGTCAATCATCATTTTCATCATTACATTTTTTGCCTCTGTGAGTTAACTGTCTGAGCACCTTCTGAGGACCCAGGTAGGGTGAACCTGGGTGGTAGGTAGCAAACCAAGTGTAAGCAACACTCCAGGGAGTGGGAGTGGATTGCACAAAATCACCTGGAGAAGAATTCTGCACCAGAATAGGTAGAACTGTCTCCTCAGAGATCAATGTGGGCTGGAGAAGTTTCCTGTGGAAGGTGAGACAAGATTAGCAAAGAAGAATGAGTGGGACCAAAATAAATACAGAGGAACAGAGAGGGCATTCAGGGGGATACCCACAGCCTAAGTAGTCCTCAAGGCTGGGGGCTGGTAGACGGGGAGCTGGTGCCCACCTGGAGTGCCGCTTGGTGTCAGCAGGAGGAGATGAGTCAGAGGGATCGGGACTTTGAACCCCAGTACAAGGAGAACAAGAGAGGTGATCACAGTGACTTTCTGCTTAGAGGGACTTCTAAAATGATTTCATCTAAACCTTCTAGTTTACATTTACAAAAATTGAACCCTAGAGAGGTTGAGCGACCTGCCCAAGGTCATGTGGCGAGCCTACAATTTGGATTTGCTGTAGAGTGAAATAGGGAGTTATTGAAGCTTCTTCGGCAGGAGGGGGCATGATACAAGTGGCTTCTTTGGGCAAAGACGAATGTGCCAGATTCAGGCCGGAAAGGTCATGAGTTGAAAGAGGTAACACATTGGTGAATAGAACCTTAGCTGGTAGGGAGATGCTCACCAGTGTGATTGCTGTCCTCTGGGAGAGGTGAGTGCCCTTCTCCTGCCCGAAGCCACCATCTTCTTTTGCACCATGAAATCTCTGTAAGAAATATTGGTCTGAAGGCAGTGAATGCTCCTTTCCTTCCCACCAGAACCTCTGCTTTGTCTTTGGGGCCAGACCATGAGCCCCACACTTAGTTTCCTGAGATTCCCCTGCTCTGTGGGGTCTCACTGATCAGCGCTCCTGCCCCATCCAGCTTTGGGGTGGCCCTGGACCCCTTTAAAGTTCTGGCCATGGTGGCAAAGGCAAAGCTGGAGTTGTGTGTGATTGCAGAGGCCACTAGCACAGAAGGGGTCAGGACTCCAGAAACTGCTGCTGGCAAGAACGGGCCATCTTCACCGTGGGCCACTCCTTCCTGGCCCTGGGTTGACCTAATCATCCCCATGGAGAAACTGAGGAACATACAACCCCAAAGTGAAGCAGTCCCTGTCTGAGGTCACACAATGGCCAAACTGCAGGTCAACTTTAGAATCCCTGCTCTTCCATTAGGACTGGTCCCTAGAGCTTTCTCCCTGCTCTTGGGGCAAAAGGTGATGATACTAGCTACTGAGTGGGCATTAGGGGGTGGAGATGGAGGGTGCATTGGTCTCTACTTGGAATGGGGTTTGTAATAGGTGATGGTCTCCCCTGGTGGCCCAGGCCACTGTATATTTAGATTGTTTGGGGCTATTCAAACCATCTCTGATGGGTTTTGTATCATACTGAAAGTTGTGTCTACCCAAAGACTGTGCCTTGTTAGTCTAGTATTCTTGGTAGTCCCAATGACAAATACATATTTTTTTAAAAAAGATTTATTTATTTATTTCTCTCCACCGCCCCTCCCCGACCCCAGTTGTCTGTTCTCTGTGTCTATTTGCTGTGTGCATCTTCTTTGTCTGCTTCTGTTGTTGTCAGCAGCATGGGAATCTGTGTTTCTTTTGTTGTTGTTGTTGTTGTTGCATCATCTTGTTGTGTCAGCTCTCCGTGTGTGCGTCACCATTCCTGGGCAGGCTGCACGTTCTTTCGCGCTGGGCGGCTCTCCTTACGGGGTACACTCCTTGCGTGTGGGGCTCCCCTACACGGGGGATACCCCTGCGTGGCAGGGCACTCCTTGCGCGCATCAGCACTGCGCATGGGCCAGCTCCACACGGGTCAAGGGGGCCTGGGGTTTGAACTGTGGCCCTCCCATGTGGTAAACGGACACCCTAACCACCGGGCCAAGTCTGCCGCTGACAAATATGGATTGGCTAATGAGCAAGGACAGCTGAAAAATTTGGTCTTGTAGATACTGCAAAAGAGTAAATTGCCATGTGCTGGGAATTCAGGGTAAAGGACAGCATACATAAACATTTTTATAACATTCTTTCAAAGACTTGGGACTCAAGGAAAGCATACAAGACTATGTTAGGGAGAAGTGAGTTCCACACGTGGCCCTGTTACTAACTGGCTGAGTGGTCTTTGGTGACGTTGCTAACATCTGAATCGGTTTTCTGAGGTGGTAAACGAGATGACCTCCAAGGTATGCCAATCTCGAATTCTAGGTCGTTCTAGAATCCTAAGGTGGTGATTCAGGGAGGTTCTCTGGGCCTGTGTGTCACCTACCACTGACCGGCATGTGATGTCCAAGCCCCACGCTGACAGAAGGCTGCGGCTGACGTCCCCTCAGAGCACTGGGTACCCCATGTGGGCACGGCAGCCGGGCTCCAGTAGCAGCTTTTTAACTCGGCACCCTCCGCCCGTCCCCTGCACTCCCACTCACAGGCTGGCAGCCTACATGGCTGGAAGGGCTGCTGCCACAGGACCTGCTCACAGTCCCAAACTGTGACAAACACTGGCTGGCTCCCATCCTCTGGTTCCCAGTCGGTCAGTACGGCAAAGGAGGACACCAGCTGGGTGTGTGGCAGGTATGATCTGTGTGAGCTGGGCCCGCCCCGCTGAGTCTTTAAAACGCAGCAGGGTCATGAACCTGACCTGTTTATCCTTTAGGATTGCTGGGAGGATACCACCCTCTTCGTGCCGTGGAGAGTGGCCTCCGTCTCACCTGGGTGGGCCTCGACTGCCCTCCCCGCTGCCCAGGGCAGCGATGCCTTTCACCCAGGGTGACAGGCGTCCTTCACGTGTGGCCAGCTGTCGGCTATTTTCACAGCACTTCCCTGTTCTTTGATCCTTAAAATAACCTCATGAGGCAGGCAGGGAAGTTTCTTATCCCCATTTTATAGATGAGGAAGTCAAAGTTCAGAGAGATTATTTAAATGCTTGATCAAGGTCACAAAGTGTCTCTCCTCGAGGAAGGGGAGTGGTGGGAAATTGAGCGCTGGACACAGTATAAGTCAACAAACACTAAGGAAATCTACAAATTAGAGTTAAGAGAGCATACGATGCTTTCATTTTGCTTGAGAAATCACCCCATCCAGCCCTGGCCAGCTGGTGGCGTCCTTTGGGATTTGTGTTAGACCTGGGCTTCTCAGCCTTGGAGGCACACGGGCGTCACCCAGGGCTTTAAAAACTGCTGCTGCCCAGGCTCCACCCAAGGCCCATTAAATCTGAATCTCTGTTTTGGAGGCGCCAGGAGATGGGAGCTTTAGAAGGTGCTGCCCTAAGGGACACTCAAGTGCCTTCTTGCCCGGCGGAGGCCCGAGGCTCCAGCGGCCTTTGCCCGTTCCAGAACCCAGCAGTCCAGCCCTGCTCGACAAGGACGGCTGGGCTCAGCCAAGCCTCATTTTCGGAGTGTTCGTTCCCAGATGCTAATCTCTTTCATTCCCGTCGGGGTGGAAAAATACATGTGTTTTTCCTGTCCAGACCTCACCGAGGCAGGTTTTCAGAGAGCTCAAAGCGCTTCAGAAATCCATGGGCTCGATGCCAGAACGACCTTCCAGAAGGGAAAAGACCAGTCACTGAGGCTCTCGTTGGCTCCCACGATGCCATACGAGCATGTTGACAGGTTCGTCCTCGAAGCCTCGGGGTGCTGTGGGAATGGGCAAGCGTTTGTCATCCCATTCACCCAGCAGGAAGCCCAGAGAAATGGAGTAAGGGTACACGTCACTGTAGGAGTCACAGGGGACCCTGAGGGGCCGTGAGTTCTTGTCTGGACCCTTAAGTTTTCGTTTCCAGGCACAATCTCTTTGTGACACCCTGGAGAAACTATCATGGATGACTCCCAGCATCCGGTTAAAAACATGACCTGCTCTGCATTTAGTTATTGGAGGAAATCCCAGAAGATGGAGCCTGGGAGGCTCTGAAGAATTATTGTCTGTCATGAGCACATCTACCAATTCCCGTGTCCTTTCTGCATGTCAGACACGGTGTTGCTTCTTCACCTGCACTTCCTCTTTGCAGCAGCTCTGCGAAGCAGGTATTACCACCTCATTTTATGGGGGGAATAGAGGGCCCCAAGCTCCTAACCTCCAGTGGCGTGGTCCACCACGTGCCCACCGAGATCCCCAGGCTCTGCTTGACCAGCGCCCTGGGCAGCTCCAGCCGCTCTGTCAAGGGGCAGCCTGTCTCCACTGGTCCAGTCCTGGTTTGGGGGCTCATGGGACTAGCCCGGTCCCCCTTGGCACCCAAGGGAATTCTCATTTATGCCCAGCTTCTCTTTCCAGTCATCCCAGCTGTGTTTAAATACAGGACCTGACTATTTAGGTTTCAATTTATTCTAGCTGCACCATGTCCTGTCCCTCTCCTTTCTTGCCTCGTTTCGGATTAAGTCCTGTTATTGTTCTAGTCCCACCACCCCACCCTGCCTAAAGTGAGCTTGCTAATTATATGTTTATTGTCATTGTTTTGGTGTTTAGGATGGAGCCACTCCTGCTTGACTTATTAAAGTCTAGGTCTGTATTATAAATTAGTACTTTGGCCACTTCCCAGATAATAGAAAAACCTCAAAACAGCTTAACTTTTTTATCCCCCCACCCCTGCCTGTTGTACTGTTCATGTCATATATTTAAATGATACATATATTTTGTTTTAATAACTTTTTATTTGGAAGTAATAGAAAATTTAGAAAACTTTGTTTAAACCAAAATGGGACAGAGCCCCCCATACCTTGTACCAGATTCACCCACCTATTCGCATTTTACCTCATTTGCTCTCTTCGCCTACGTGCTCTCTCTCACACACACAAACTTACACGAAACATATTTTTTCCAGAACCATCCCATTATCATAGTCAGTATGTATTTCCTAAGAATTTCAGTGCATATTTCCTAAGAGTTGGCATATTTTCTTATATAACCCTTGTTCAGTTATTAACTTTACCAGTTTAAATTGATAATACTTTCATCTAGTCTACCATTCATAGTCTAAGTTTATCAGCCGGCCTAATAATGATCATAATAATAATTGCATTTGCCCCTCCAATGCAGGATTGAGACAAGAGTCAATTCTTACTTTCAATTATGCTGTCTCTTCAGCCTCTCAATTTGGAACATTTCCACTACCTTTCTTTGTCTTTTATGACATTCATATTTTTGAGGAACACAGTTCCCCTCCTTTTAATTTAAAAAAAAGTTCCTCATTTTGTGTTTGCCTGATGTTTCCTCATGATTGGAAAAAGGCTGTGCATTCTTGGCTTTAAAAACCTGCATAGTTGACATTGCAGTTTCTTCAGGGTATTCTCTCTGGAGGCACACTATATCTTCCATGATGTCAGCGGATGATGTTAACTTTGATCACCTGGTCAAGGTGTAGCCTGATTTCCATACTGCATAATTATTGGCTTTTGTTTGGTTTTTAAAATCTCCCTAGCAACTAATAAGCAGTCTGTGGGAAGATGCTTTAAGATAATATAAATATCCTGCTTCTTATCAAAATTTCCCCTAGGTTTGGAATCCATTGGTAGTTTTGCCTGTTCCGACCTTTACTGGAAAAGTTGCAAAATGATTTTCAGCTCTAACACTCCTGCCATATTGATCAGCCTGCTCTCAGTATTCTAATATAAGCAGGATCCCTCCTTTCTCCCTCAATGACTTATTTAGCTCACTGATTCTTATTTATTCCATGGTTTACAGTTCATTATTATACTTAAATATTTTGGTACTCAAATTGTCTCAGATTTGGCAGGTTGAAGTCCCTTCCATGTGGCCCCTGTGACTTTGTGACATCTATAAATATTTTTGAGTACTTCTTTATTTTCTAGTATAACAAGAGGTTCCAGATTCATCTGATGACTAACCTGTCCTCAAGCCCTAGAATCAGCCATTTCTCCAAGGAAATATGATTTCTTTTAGTAGAGGATGGTATTAGAGTCCAAGATCTGGGCACTAGGTGGGCTCACTGCCATTGAAGTGGCTTTGTATCTTGGCTCTTTCAAAAACAGGAGTGTATGTCTATATAAATACATACATCCATACATACACCTATATATGCATATACATGTAAATATATACACCCACATATATACATACATATATATATACTTATGCAGATAACCATATATAGATATAAGTCGACATGCTTAGAAATCATGACTTCACACTAACTTCAATAAACTCCATCCACCTAGGATACTTTCTAGATTTTCCCTCCCATATTTTTATCTCCTTTCTTCCACAGTGAAAATGCTGGCTCACAAAATATCAACATATTGACTTATTTCCTCAGTCCTATAATATGTCTAAAATAGTTTCAGAATTCTAAATTTTACTACATACCACTACAATACCAATCCTACTGAAAGAGTTCAAGGTTTGCTTACAATTCTTCTCCCCTCCCTTGGCCTCTCTGTAACTTTCCCGAGACTGAAGGTATGTGGTCAAATATTTGTACATATATTGTTTGGACTATTTATTTGGTTATTTTTTTTTCCCTTTTCTTCTTCCTTTGGTTATAATATTCATTCCAAATACAGTTAGTTTCATTTGTTTCCATTTGCTTTCAGTTTTAGTTTTTTTTCCCTTCCCGTTCTTATTAGCTTTATTTTTCAGATGTGTTGAATACTATGTTAATAGTTCCAAAAGCTAGAACTGTGCATAAAGTTGTATTAAGATGGTATCAGGGAAGTGGATGTGACTCAAGGAATTGGGCTCCCACCTACCACATGGGAGGTCTCTGGTTTGGTTCCTGGTGCTTCTTAAAGAAGACAGCAAGCTAGTGTGATAGGCAGGTGCAGTGAGCTGACACAACAAGATGACTCAACAAGAGACACAAGGAAAATGTAATGAGAGACACAACAAGTCAGGGAGTGGAGGTTGCTCAAGTGATTGGGTACCTCCCTCCCACATCGGAGGTCCCAGATTCAGTTCTCAGTGCCTCCTAAGGAAACAAGGAAGACAAATAGACACAGCAAGTGCAAATAGCAAGTGGGTGGGGAGAAATAAAAATAAATAAATAAATAAATATAGTGTCAATCCCTGATCATTTTACTTTATTTCCCCTCACCTAAATAACCAGCTTTATTGTTTTGTAATAAAGATATTTTTCTTATTTTTCCTTCTTTTTTACACAAAAGTTAGCATACTATTTATGCTCTTCGTGCTTTGCTTTTGTCACTTAATATCATCTGGAATCACTCCAGGTAAATTCATAGAGATCTTCCTCATTCTCTTTTACAGCTACATGACACTCCATTATTTGTAGGTACAATCATTTATTAAAATAATCTCCTATGTTTGGACATTTACATAATATCCAATATTTTGCAATACTCCATTAATACACTATTGCATATGTATTTTTATATTGTTGGAGGTGTACTTTTGAGATAAATTCCTAGAAGTGGGATTGCTGTAGAAAATGAAAATGTATATGTAGTTTTGTTATATATTGTCAATTTCCCCTTAAAAATGGTTTTACTATTTTGCATTCCCACCATCCATGTAATACATACACTTTAAACCCCACAAAACATTGTTTTTATTGTTTTATGTTGGGGCTGGCAAATTTTTTCTGTAAAGGGCCTGACAGTAAATATTTAGGTTTTGTGAGTCACATGTAGTCCCTATCACTTTCTTCTTTGTTTTTTATATATATAACCCTTTAAAAATGTAATAAACATTCTTACCTAGAGGGCTATGCAAAAATTGGTCTTGGGTGGATTTGGCTTGTGGGCCATAGTCTGTCAACCTGTTTTTTTTTTTTTTTAATTTATTTATTTTTTAAAAATATTTATTTATTATTATTATTTTTAATTACATTTAAAAAATATATGAGGTCCCATTCAACCCCACCGCCCCCGCCCCCCACTCCCCCCACAGCAACACTCTCTCCCATCATCGTGATACATCCATTGCACCTGGTAATGTCAACCTGTTTTATACAGTCAATATTATTTTGGATTAACCTACATATTTCGACCTTTTCCTTTTCTTCTTCATTTCTTCTTATATCTTCATGCTTCTGTCTGGGATCATGTCAGCATTTTTAATATGTCATTCCACTACCTTCTGGCCTCATAGTTTCTGATGAGAAGTCACCTGTTAATCACATCAGTCTCCTGTATGTGTATGTTTTCCTCTTCTTGCTTTTAAGACTTTCTTTTAACTTTAATCCAAACTTTAGACACACTGACCATCAGAGTTCATGTATCTAGGTATGATTCTTTGTGTTTACCCTCAAAGATTTTTTTAAACTTCTTGGTTATGTGGCTTAATATATTCCATCAAATGTGGGAAATTTTCAGCTATTATCCTTTCAGATATTTTCTTCCACTCTTTCTCTCTCTGATTTTTATATGTATATTTGGATGCTTGACATTGTCCCATAGATCTCTGAAGATCTGTTTATTTTTTTTTACTCTTTTTTTCCCTGCATTTTTTCTTCTATCTTCAAGTTTACTGATTCTTTTTCTGCTATCTTAAACCTGCTAATGAGACCATTTAGTGAATTTTCATTTCAGTTTTTGTACTTTTCAACTCCAGAATTTCCGTTTGGTTATTTTTTATATTTCCATGTGTTGCATCATTGTCTTCATATTTTTTCTTTAATTCTTTGAACATAGTTTTTAACTTCTTTGTGGATCTATATAAAATTGGTTTTGAATACTTTGAATGTGCAAAATCTAACATTTGGGCCCACTCAGAGTCAGTTTCTATTGACTGCTTTTTTCCTGAGTAAGAAACACAGTTTTCAGTTTCATGATATGTCCAGTAAATTTGGTTGAAAACTGAATGTGTTTTGAGTAAAATAATGTAGCAACTCTGGATTCTGTTTTATTTTTCTGAGGACTATTGGTTTGTTTTTTTTTAGTAAATTCCTAGATTTATACTGTGATGTCTTTGCTCAGTTTTTTAAATTTTAAGTTCAATTTTGGTATCATAGGGTTCACCCCTGAATCCACTTGAATTTGTGGTCAGTCTATGATTTGGTCAAAGGTTGTGTTCAAACACCTTGAACCCATAATACTTTCGTACTTTGGCTAATCTAATCATATCTGTTGAGGGAATGTATACAAAGTTGCAGCCAATTCTCAAGTCTCTCTTGATTTTAATTTTACACAGGGCATTTTCAGTGCTTCCCAGCACTTCCATAGATTTCCAGTCAGCCAGTGATATGTGGCAAGCATATTCTCATTTTAAACTAAATTTAAATTTCTATTTGTTCATATCTTGCTCAGCTAAGACCACACAATTGGGCTAGCAAAGGTGTGAATTTCCCCCATTTATTCCCACATTAGTCCACCACTTTTAGCTCATCTATTGTCTGTTTTTGTTGTTGTTGTTTGTGGGTTTTTTTCCCTGTTGGTTTTTCCTTGTTTGGTGTTGTTTCTTGTTATATATTTTTTTAATTATTGAAAGTCAGGCATTGTATATAAAAAATTAGGAAGATAATTTCAGCTCTGTATGGTAATATCTTTCTCCACAAAGGTTTTATTTTGCTAATGACACACAGTTAGGGCAGGAGCAGATCAGTAATCGAGGTGATTCCAAGCTGGGGTTCAGTCATTTTGCAGGTTGCTCTGTTTCTGGTTCATCCCTGCTCCAGTGGTGCAGCCCTTTGAGGTCCCAACCACAAGCTTAGCATGTTCACCAGGCCCCTCCTCCTTTAAGGACACTAATGCCAACGTTTTCCCCCAGCTCCACAAACCTGCCAGAAGCTCCGCACAACACCTCTGCCTCTCGGTTACTCTCGGTTACTCTCAATTACTCTCGGTTACTGACTTCTGTTGCCTGTGATTTGGCAAATACTTAGGTGGTAAAAGCAGCAGCAGTGTTGTGCTCACTCTATGCATCTCCCCTCTTTCTTGGGTCTTGACCCCTCATGCTCATTCTTTGCTTTCATGATTCCCATGTGCCTTAAACGAATACGTATATATATAATTTGCATTCCCTTGGTCTCCATAACATAGTCTGCTATCACTAGAAGCAGAGAGCTGCCAGGCTAGGTGTTAACTCAGCAAAATGTTCTGAAATCATAGTTTAAAAAAATAATAATATCATTAGAGCTGGGGCCCTTCACCCATGGCTGCTTCTACCGCCAGATATTGTGTAAATGCAGAATAGAATTCTGCAAAGGAAAAAGAGAAAATGATACCAAAGCCCAGGAGATTCCCTAACAGTTGCAGAAAAGTTACGGTAATGCATCTGTTTTCTTCAAAAACAGGCTCTTTGGGGCCCTCTTAAAACCTTCGGAGGGAAGCAGATTTGGCTCAACTGATAGAGCGTCCACCTACCACATGGGAGGTCCAGGGTTCAAACCCAGGGCCTCCTGACGCGTGTGGAGCTGGCCCATGCACAGCGCTGATGTGCGCAAGGAGTGCCATGCCACGTGGGGTGTCCCCCACATAGGGGAGCCCCATGCACAAGGAGTGTGCCCTGTAAGGAGAGCCACCCTGCATGAAAAAAATACAGCCTTCCCAGGAGTGGCACCATGCACACGGAGAGCTGACGCAGCAAGATGACGCAACAAAAAGAGACACAGATTCTCGGTGCTGCTGACAAGAATACAAACAGACACGGAAATACACACAACAAATGGACACAGAGAGCAGACAACTGGTGGGGTGGGGAGGGAGAGGGAAAAAAAACCTTTGGGTTTGGAGTTAGCAGACAGGAGTTCTCAACCTAGCTATACTACTCTGAAGAAAAATTTAATTTTTGCTGCTATAAAATTATACTGACTGTACATCTATCTCCCTGGATTGTTTTGATAATGAAATAACAGCCCCTTTTTACCATAATGAACGTAGTCCAATATCTACTTTGTAGAGGCACTAAGCTAGACTTTCTATTTATATTATTTGATTTTTAAGAATTTTATAAGCTATAGAGTCCTGAGTATATATGTCATAAAAGTCTTTTGAAAAATACCACTATTAAGACAGAGGACCAAAAGCTTCCTTTGAAGAACAATTTTTAATTTCTCCCAGGCTTGGAGCCTGGAGGGCTAGGAGATGTGCTGAGTGGGCCGTTTCTCAAAGGTCAGGAGAGAGTTTGCCCCTGGCAGCTGTGCCCTCTCCCCTGAAGAGCTGTGGCAGCAACAGCCAGTCAGATCAGCTAGAGGCAGATCTCAGGCCCCCCTCTGGGGGTCCTGGGGCTAAGGGTAAGGGGGATGCCACTAATCAGAGAGGTCGCACTCCTTTTTCCCTCTTTTAAAAAAAATTTTTAAAATTTTTATAATTTTTCTAATTTTATTTCTCTCCCCTTCCCCCCCTCCCCGTTGTCTGCTCTCTCTGTCCATCCTCTGTGTGTTCTTCTGTGTCTGCTTGCATTCTTGTCAGGCGGCACTGGGAATCTGTGTCTCTTTTTGTTGCGTCATCTTGCTGCGTCAGCTCTCCATGTATGCTGTGCCACTCCTGGGTGGGTGCGCTTTTCGAGCGGGGCGGTCGTCATTGCAGGGCTCACTCCTTGCTTGTGGGGCTCCTCTATGAGGGGGACATCCCTGCGTGGCACAGCACTCCTTGCACGTGGCAGCACTGCGTGTGGGCCAGCTCGTCACATGGGTTGGGAGGCCCTGGGTTTGAACTCTGGACCTCCTATATGGTAGGCAGACACTCTATCAGTTGAGCCGCATCTGCTTCCCTCCTGTTTCTCCTTGATGACTTCTTTCCAATACCTGGTCTAGATCAGGGTGAGTCTGTGGGCAAACCATGGCCTGGGCACTCAATCCAACCTCCTTTCTGTTTTTTGTGCAATTCCATGAATTAAAAATATTTTTTTACATTTTTTAATGGTTGACCAAAAGAATCTTTTGTGACACATGAAAATTATGTGAAATTCAAAGTTCAGTCTCCAGCAATAAAGTTAATTTGCATACGGAGCATCTAGGGCTGCTTTCACATTACAACAGTGGAAATGAATAATTACGAGAGACCACACGGTCTTCAAAGCCTAAAATGCTTACTCTTTGGCCTTTTACAGAAAAGGTCTGCCAACCCCTGGTCTAGGTCCTGGACCTGTGACTTACCCTTAGCTTGTTGGTTACCAGCTCAGTCCATGGAGCCTGATGGCCCATTCTCATATCCTGGCATTCCCATCTGCTAGCTGTGTCACCATTACCATGCCACTTAAATGTTCTGGGCCTCAGTTTCCATTCTGTAAAGTGGGTACAGAGTTGTGAAGATGAAATGAATCAATTCGTGTAAGTCCTTAGAGCAGTGCCTGGCACAGAGACACTGTAAAGAATTGCTGACTACCATTTATAGTTTTATCCTGACGTAAAAAGGATATTACCACTGGGGGATTGAATCACAAAAGGCATGCTGAGGTCCCAACCCCTGATCCTGTGGGTGTGAACCTTTCTATAAATAAGACCTCTGAAGATGTTCTTAGTTGAGGGGTGCCCAAACTGAATGAGGGTGCACCTTCATCTAATGTGGCTGAAATCCTTATAAGCAAAGGAAATGGGACACAGAAAGAAAAAAGCCGTGGGAGCAGCCAGAAGCTGGCAGTCAATGGAACCCAGAAGAGAAAGGAGAAGACGCTGCCATGTGCAATTGCCATGTGATGGAAAAGCCAAGGAACTCCAAAGATTGCTGCCCAGCCAGAAGATGCCAACCCTGGGAGAAAGCTCGTCTTGTAGCTTCTGCAACTGAGAGGCAATAAATTCCTGTTGTTAGGTCAACCCATTGCTTAATATGTGTTTTAGCAGCTGGGAAGCTAAAATGATCACCAAGATAGTCTCACATCTCTGCCTTGCCAATCACCTACCCCACTGTTCCCAGGGTGACCGCTGACTTTAAAATGCATCTCTTTCAAGACCGCTCACGGTTCCTCGCTGCCCCTTGCTGCTCCCTGGCCCAGCCTCCTCATCTGCCCTGCCCACCCCTCCCCTGCCTGTCCCCACCTCTGTGCCTTCCCCCCTTGGGACTCTTTCTTCCTGGCTTTCTTCAGGGAATCCCAAGAGGACCACCGAGCCTTGGAGGCGGGCTAAGTCATCACTTCTGTTGGCAGCTTCCTTGGGGAAGCCAGTGCCTGAGGTCTCGGTGGAGCATGGAACGGAAGTATGCTGCTGCTCCTGGTAAACGCAATTATTTTCAGGACCAAAAAATGAGCTGCAGAAGAAGGCCGGGAAGGACAAGAAAAGGGGCCCTCTCCCCAAGTTGGGCTCCCCTTTGGCATTGCCGAATGCTGTTTTGGAGCTCTCGCCCGGCCAGCTCTTATAGGAGTGAGCATCCTGGACAGAGAAGAGGGTGGGGAGAAGTCAGAGGAGAAAGGAACCTGGATCGCTGATCAAACACCAGTGTTGGGAGGCGGGCCTGGCTCAGCTGATAGAGCATCCACCTACCATACGGAGGGTCCAGGGTTCAATCCCCAGGGCCTCCTGACCTGTGTGGAGTTGGCCCATGCTCAGGACTGCTACATGCAAGGAGTGCCGTGCCACGCAGGGGCCTCCCTGTGTAGGGGTGCCCCATATGCAAGGAGTGCGCCCTGCAAGGAGATCTGCCCTGCGTGAAAAAAAAGCGCAGCCCGCCTAGGAGTGGCGCTGCACACACAGAGAGCTGATGTGGCAAGATGATGCAACAAAAAAGAAACAAGAGTTTTCCAGAGCAACCTGACAATATAAGCAGATGTAGAAGAGTAGGAATGGACACAAGAGAGCAGACAATGGGGTGGGGGAAGGGGAGAGAAATAAATAGCATAAATCTTAAAAAAAAATCAGTGTCATAAATGTATCATGTGGCCCTAAAAACAAGTATCAAGATTATGTCATAGGATGGGTGCTCAATGAAAAGTAACAAGCAGGATACAGAGTCACGAGCATGTTGATCACAGCCAAATAAGAAGCATGCCTGAATGAGCTCACTTTTGCTTGAAGAGGTGGTGGCATGGTGGAGGATTTTATCCTTCCTTTATTTAGAGTGCTGGTATTGTCATGATGCTATTATTTGGTTGAAAAATATTTCATGTGCAAACTCATTCGCATGCACACGTAAAACGCTCCATTTTTTTCATGTAAAATGTACTTTCAAAAAGTAAAATAAGTAAAATGTTTTAAAAGACTGGCCAAAGGGAGATGGAGAAGAAGACAGAGTGTCCACCATCTCCCCACGTGCCTTCTCTTCCCCTTTGACACAGCTCTGGCCAAATGTTCTGTATGTGTGGCTACACAGCAACCCATGGCTAGCCCTAACCCTAAGCTTGCATCTTCCTTCAGACTGTTCTTTTTTAAACATTTTTTTTTAACAATTATTTTGGTCTTTATTTATTTTTTTAATGTTACATTCAAAAAATATGAGGTCCCCATATACGCCCCATCCCCTTCACCCCACTCCTCCCCCTAACAACCTCCTCCATCATCATGAGACATTCACTGCATTTGGTGAATACATCTCTGAGCACTTCTTTCCCCTTCCCTGCCCTCCCCCAGTTGTCTGCTCTCTGTGTCCACTCTGTGTCCATTCACTATGTGTTCTTCTGTGTCCGCTTGTATTCTTGTCAGTGGCATTGGGAGTCTGTGTCTCATTTTTGTTGTGTCATCTCACTGCGTCAGCTCTCCGTGTGTGTGGCACCATTCTTGGGTAGGCTGCACTTTCGTGCTGGGTGGCTCTCCTTATGGGGCGCACTCCTTGTGTGTGGGGCTCCCCTAAGCAGGGGACACCCCTGCGTGGCACTGCACTCCTTGCAGGCATCAGCACTGTGCTTGGGCCATCTCCACACAGGTCAAGGAGGCCTGGGGTTTGAACCATGGATCTCCCATGTGAGAGGAGGATGCTCTATCTGTTGACCCAAATCTGCTTCCCTTTTCAGACTATTCTTGACTGTTCTTTACCTTCCTGCTCTGCCTGGGTCCCCAAACAGCAGCAGCTATCTATCCAACGTCCCTTTCCCCGAGGGTTCTGCCCTCTGCCAAGTAACTAATGAAAGAATCTGTGATCATGGACCAATGAGTGAAATGGGATATTACTAATCTCTCCCAGGTGACAGTCTTGCTTCTCAAACTGGAGATTTTGCTCACAGGCTGTACCAATGGAAACACGACGTCCCAAATGGAGCTGATGGTTGGTGGAATGGAATCTGGGCTCTCCTGACACAAGGGAAATTACTGAGCAGGGCACGAAGGGAGCTGGGAGGAAGGGACTTGACGGAGAAAAGGCTGCAAACTGGGCTTCATGTTAATTCCAGCTGAATAATCTGAATGCCTTTTGTTTTCTCTTAGGGACCACCCAGGCCCTCTCTGGTCCAGGAAGGGACATATTGGAAGCGCAGCTCCCTCCGGAGGTGAGGGCTTAGTACTGACGGGAGAGATGTGTGCATGCACGTGTGTGTGTTCCTAGTGAACCCTAAGTTGGCAACCCCTCCCTGGGGCCTTGAGGGAATGGGCTGCTTCCCCCAGGGATGCCGGGCTGCCTGGCAGAACTGGGCGGTATAACCCGATCTCCTGGAATTTGGGCTCTTCATCCCTGCCGCCCGAGCAGGCAGTTCTGAGAAGTGTCCAGAAAGGATTGTAAATGGCCCTGTTATCTCCGTGAACCTTGAAGCAGATGTTGTGAGTTAGCTGAAAGTATCTGGGTGAGGTCTTCCCAGAACATCCACAAGATAAATGCTTTATCTCTTACTGTAATCGGTAATTCAGGAGAAATCAACTTGTCTTCTGGGGATAGTGACATGGGGCTTGCGCATTTAGGAGCCCCCTTCCCAGAGCCCTCGATGTTGTTCACGGGAGCAGAAGCCACTCTGGAGTCTTGTGAGGAGGCCCTGAGGGGGCCCGTGTGGTCTTGGGGGCCCTGACCGCTGGACACAGTGTCCCTCCTCTGCTCTCAGCAAGATGCCGGAAGAGCCTTTGGGCTGGGGACACCAGATTCCCCTACTTTCAAGTTTACCCAGTTTACAGCAGCAAATAAACATGCCTGATATGCTGCTTTTATCTAAATAATCATATTAAGCGAGTAGAGAACATATATAAATATAATTGCCTAGAATTGGTTTTTGTTCTCTTCCATCCTCCCCCCCCCCACCAAGATACCACTGATTGCCACCTGCTAAATCCGTCTATATTCACACATTCATCCCCCTTTACTACGTGAACTGAGCTGGTGGTTGGAGAACATGCCAATGGACAAGTACTGCTTCTGGCTTTTGAGCATAGAAAGAACAAGTACATGGTCATTTCTAGGCCAGGTTTTCAGGCCCTGCAATATTTTCCATACAAGGAAATGGATGTTTCTCATGTTTGATTTCAGCTGCCATCCCTGAGGACTTTTCCATTCCAGTGCAAGACAGAGACATCAGGATCCAATGTGCCTTCAAAGTCAGGTAAGTGACCAAGAGCCTGGGCAGGGAAGGCTGGAGACTTCAGCACCCTTTGAGAATCCATGTCCTCCACCACCCCCATCCTTAGCTCTGACACCACCTCCCACTGCCCCGCTTGGTTATTTCTAGGGAGGGACGTGGCCGGACACACCACTCAGAGATAAATCCCGCCATGGCCACAGCGGCTGGCCACGGAGACTCTCCTCCCCCTGGGTGGCCAGAGTGCTGGGAGCTGTGGGTTGGAGCCTGGTCCCCCCATGTGTCTTCTTCATTGCTGGAACAGCCACAGCAGCTGCCCTAGATGTATTTTTGTTACAATGGGCTGGGTTTGTCTAATGCCTGGACGCTGTCACGTTTTCTTAAGCTGCTTTCTCCTAATAAGCCGCTGCATTCTTGGCTGTGGTTAAGGACTTTCTCTATGTTTGCATTCAGCTGCCTTCACCAGGGTTTCCCATGAAGCATGCTCTTCTTGCTGTTCTCTTACATAAGGAGTGTAGGTAGGAAAGCAGATGCACTTCTTAGAAATGGCTTCTTCAGGAGGTTTACAGTTAAGTGTCCCCACGACATGACCAGGGAGTCTGGCAGTGCTTTCTAGGGAGACTTGATTTCTAAACACACTGGAGACCCAGGTGGGAGAGGGAGGCTCCCGCGCGTCTCCCTAGTCCATGCCTTGCAGCTGATGTTTGCGTGTTCACGGGCTGTGAGTGCTGCTTTCAGGCAATCGTCAATCAAAGGGATCTTTTTTTGTACTCAGGTGGTTTTTATTTTACTTTTTTTTTACCCTCTTGCTTATTACTGGAAGTCAAGAAAGTCAGAGTCATGGTATAGCGGAAAGCAAGAAAGGTAGAAAGGTGAGAAGAAAACGAAGCATGGGTGACTTGGTGTTTGGAGAACCTGGGTCCAGTCCACTGTAGCTCCAGAAGGAGTAGGCCTCTCTCTCCTGCTAACATTTATACAATCTAAAATGTCCCATTTTAACCACATTCAAATATACAATTCACCGGTGTTGACTGCATTCTCCATGTTGGGCTCCCATCGCCACCGGCCAGTGTCTTCTGAGCAGGTTGCCCGGTGCTTTGAAGGACGGCCTGGACTTCAGCTTTGCCTTCCCATGGCCAATGGAGTCGCCCTCAGCTCCCCCAGGCCGGGGGACATGGGGCTGCCCCTCTCTCCTGGCATCCTTGGCCCCTGTCTTGGGGAATGTAGTTCTGACCTTCCTACATGGGTTCTTGTCTTCACAGTTCACTCTCTGAAACCTTCTGATATTAAAGTTGTGGCCGCCATTGGCAATCTGGAAAGCGTGAGTATTCAAAGGAGCTATGGGGTAGAAGCCAGGGGTTGAGATGGGTCATTCTTTGAATGAGCTCCTGCCACCCCATGGGTTGTTTCTTCTGGGGAAAGAGGAGCTTTACATGAGTTGGATAAACCCTAAAAGCCCAAGGCCTTCTGAGTGTTTCTCTCTAAATCAAATGAACACCTCTCTTTGTGTCAGGAGAGGAAACTTCATTTTTCTTTTCGAGGTCACTAGCCATTGATAAATTAAATCAAAGATCACCCAGAATATTCAAAGTAATCATTTAAACTTTCTATTTGGGAGATTTAAAAAAAATATTTCCTTACCTGCTTTGTACCATTTTACAATACACCAATCTTTGTTAGCAAATTTTAGATGATGTATTTTATATGGTTGGCAGGTAAGGGAGAAAGAAAGAGATAAGAAGGGAAAGATGGAAAGAAGTGGAGGTGGGGGGTGGGGGGGGAAGCATATGGAGAGAAGAAGGAGAAGAGGAGACCATCAATGTATCTCTCCAATCACCACTTGTATCCCATAGTCCCACCTGTCCTGCGCTTGGCAAACCTGCAGCATCTCGCCAGCCCTCAGGCCCCAGCAAACCCTGGCCGACCATTTCCGGCTAGCTCTCTGCTCTGCCCAAAGCCTTGCTTGGACCTCCCACACCTGAAGTGAGGGCAGTCCCCTCTATCCCTCCCAGGCCCTGTCCTAGGATCTTGCTCCCAGCGCCATCACCACTTTTCCTCCCAGCACCCCTCCTCTGTCCCCACTGCAGCCGGTGCCCCCTGCAGCTCTAGCCCCTGCCCCTTCCCCCAGGCTACTACCCAGTGGAAAGTCCAACCCCACCCCATGCCCTGTGCCAGCAGTCCTAATATCCGATCCCCCCCTCCCATGCATAACCTAACTCCCACCTCCCTGGAACTTGCCTGGGACCCTCTGCCCAGCCAGGGTCTGTACCTGCTGGGGCACCAGGTGGAAGATGCCCAGACCCAGAACCTTTGCTTCTTTGAAGCCTAAACTCACCCCTATTCATTGATCACGAGCATGACAGGTGTGAATGGGGGGAGGTGGGTAGAGCCGGAAGGAACATGCAGAGGTGCGAGACTTAATATTAAAAAACTGACCGCAGCCCAGCGTAACGCAGCAGGTAGAACATCTCCATCCTTGGTGTATTCTATTCGTGCTGGAGGTGTTTTGTTTTAAAGATTTATTTTATTTATTTCTCTCCCTCCACCCCCGTTGTCTGCTCTCTGTGTCCATTTGCTGTGTGTTCTTCTGTGTCCACTTGTATTCTTGTCAGCGGCACTGGGAATCTTGTTTCTTTTTGTTGCATCATCTTGCTGTGTCAGCTCTGTGTGTGTGTGGCACCACTTCTGGGCAGGTCGCACTTTCTTCACGCGGGGTGGCTCTCCTTGCCAGGCGTACTCCTTGCGCGTGCGGCTCCCCTACGCGGGGGCGTCCCTGCATGGCAGGGTACTCCTTGTGGGTGGCAGCACTGCACGTGGGCCAGCTCCACATGGGTCAGGAGGCCCTGGGGATCGAACCCTGGACCCTCCATATGGTAGGTGGACGCTCTATCCATTGAGCCACATCTCCATCCTTGGTGTATTCTATTCGTGCTGGAGTTTTTAAAACCACGTGGGACCGGCTGTGTGCATGGTTGGGGGCGAGGTGGAAATTTACTCTTGGGAAAGATGGGGAAGAAGAGATGGAGATAAATGAGGAGCGAGGCTTCCTGTGCCGGAGAGCAGATGGCCTCCTCTGAGCCTGCGTGTCTGGGCCTGCTGCTATTAAGAGTCCAGAGTCTGGAATTTGCCAGGGCGTTCTTGTATTCTTCCACCTCGGAAAGGCAGGGAAATCTCCATCCAAAGCTGGCTTTCCAAAGTTAAAGCAAGGCCAGGGCTTCCGCCCCTTGCTCTCATCTCTGAAAGAGCACTGCTGTCTTGGCCATGAATTATTCAGGCCCTGTGGCAGCCCCTGCTGTCCTCTGCTCGCCCCGTCGCCTGGCGTGTGCCCCGAGGCCGGCGGCTCTGGAGGCAGCTCAGCCCCTGCCGGTCTCCCAGCAGCAGGATCATCTTCATCACACTCAAGGGCACCTCTGCCTTCAGGATACAACCCGGCAACACTCCTCCTCTTCTGCCCTGAGATAGCCATCGTGAAACTCAGCCTGGTTTGTTTAAAAAGAAAAAAATTCAGGCCAGGGAAAAATAATGAAGACTTCGAATTATAGAAGAAAAGCCCGCGGAGCCCACGCGCCTGCTTGCGTTCCGGGTGCATCCGACAGCCAGGACGTGGTCACGGCTTAGCACTTAGCGGTGACTGGCTACGGACCCCGTTTTCCTCATCGAACTTTAAAGAACTTTTAATAGAACTTGTAAACGTTTGTAAAAGGAATTTTCAAACTAACACGGATATGTGCTTAATGTAAGAAAAAAAATCAAACAAGCAGGTGTATGTAGATTAAAAACAAGCAGCTCCTATTCCCATCCCCTATTCCCCTACCTCAGCTGCACGCCCGCACGTGCACAAACACACATGCACACGTACACGTACACGTACGCCCATAAACAGGGTGTGTGCTTTCTTACAAAGCTAAATAAGAGCATTCTGCAATATGCTAACGTGACTGGGCTTTTCTCACTTAAGAAGCGTCGTAAACATTTTTCCGAGCCAGGAGGCTTACACTCCACTCTACTGAGCTCTTTGAGGGCAGGGCCTGGATCTCATTTATCTTTGTATCCTTGGTGCCATAGCACCTGCCCCAAAGCAGGCATTCAGCAAACGAACAGAGAGCAGCAGGTGCGCATGTGCGCGTTTGCCACGTTGGTCCCAGCTTCCGCTCTCTGGAGCCCCTTCACTGAGCTCTTCTCTCGGGCCCTCAACTTTCTCCCCACTCCCACCGTCTTTCCTCTTGTTTTTCCCCCTTTCCTCTCCCCACCACCCCATCAAGTGTGTTCTGAGGAAGGCATCTGCCATCCGTCAATTAATTATCAGAAGCAGCGAATCGGTGGTCCCAAGTCACACTTGGTTTTCCATCTAATCAGCTGCCGACATTTAAGGCAGGAGATTTCAAATAAGTGCCTGCCTTTCTAGCTTCTCGTGACAAATCAGATTGGGCACCCATGGGCCCATGTTCCCCCTGGGGCCAGCGAGTGGGCTGGCAGCGCCCCCCTAGCTGGGGCACGGGCAGTCCGATCTGCCCCAGCCCGGGGCGGCCTGCCTGACAGCTGCCTCACGGTCCCTGCCTGCCTCTTAGTGCTACTTCTGGTGAAGTGGGCAGCTTTCCCTGGAAAAGTTGCCTTTCAAACTTCACCTCTTGGAGGAGTGCTAGTGCTACCCCAGTCGGGGGAACGCCCTGCTCAGCCTGCCCAGCTAGGGGGCTCCCGAGGTGGACTTCCTACCGACCGGCTGGCGGAGCTGGGCAGGTAAGTCTAGGTGGGCCCCTGAAGGGAGAGGCATAGGGTATAGGCTGCGTGGCTGTTACTCTCTTACCTGTCACCGCTATACCTGGAGCCGCGTCTTCTAGGAATTTGGAGAGGTAGCTTGCTTCAGAAACTGAAAATAGTGCTGCTAACAATAACTGATACCCACGGAGCACTTTCCTTGCTCCAGTGCGATTCCAAGCCTCCCTGTGAGCTCAGCAAGGTTGTAATTCAGGTGGGCTACCACCATCTCCCCTCCAAATGGCGAGCTTCTCAAATAGAGAACACACCACACTGTCCAGCATTCCACCACGGGGAAAATCAGAGGCATATTTTTTTTTTCAAAAATATGTATTCAATAAATATTTATCGAGTACCTGCTTCATGTCAGATGCTTCTCTAGGTCCAAGGAATAGAATTGGGAGCAAAATGGACAAGAATCCCTGCCATCCTGGGGCTTGGGCTCTAGGCAAGGGAGCAAGACAATAAACAAAACAAATTTTTAGATTGTGGAAGGTCACAAGAAAATCAGCTCTCGTGTTCCATGTAGAAAGTTAACATCATTTTTTGATGCATTTAAATCTAAGCTCTTCTGCCTTGTTTTCTGTTCTGAAAACCTTCACACCTTCTGTTGCTTTGAGGTCTGATGGGTAAGCCACCAGGAAAGCCTGACAGTCTTCTCTCCTGCCAAGTGCCAGGGCCTTTCTGGGGCTCAGAGCCTCCCCTCTGCCCGGTGGGGAGGGAGTGTTCTGAGAGCAGCCTGGGGTCTCGCAGGAAAAGGCTCTGTGGCCTTCCCTGGCTGCATTAGTAACTCTGTGTGTCTTTTGCAGCCTCCAGACTTGGAGACAGTCAACCCGGAGAAGCAAAAATGGTAATAGTCCTGTGACCACAGCATGAGAGCTGAAGGGAGCCCAATACTCTCTGCTCTGGTCTCCTTGCTTTATGGATGAGGAGAGTCAATGGCCGAGGAGGCGAGATACCTCACTCAGGGCTACCCCGGGTCTCCTGCTCCCAGCCCAGTGCTCCCAGAGCCTGCCAGTCCCCAGGGTTCCTCGCGGTGAATGGGTTGCATCTCCTGGCCTCCCTCCTCCACTCTTGAGCATGATGCGTGGTTTAGACCAGGGTTGGTGAAGTCATCTCACATTGGGTCATCCCACACTGGGTCATCCCACACTTGGTCATCTCACACTGGGTCATCCCTTGCTGGGTCATCCCTTGCTGGGTCATCCCATGTTCGGTCATCCCACACTGGGTCATCTCACACTTGGACATCCCACACTGGGGCCATCTCCTCCTTCCAGGGCCAGACTGGAGCGGAAGGTGGGAAGGGGCAGAGGTCCTGATGGAGCGGTTTGTCCCGCTTTGGTGACTCCCTTGGCACCTGAAGATGATCCCAGAACCAGAGCAAGGCCGACCCAAAGCTCATTAGGAAAGAGGACACAGGAGCCAAGGGAAAGGGCTGTTTGGAGGTGACAAACCCACCCTGGCGTTTCCTTGCAGGACTGAAGAACGGCCACAGCAGGCATGCGTTGGAGTGGTGACAGGTGAGTCCTGTTTCTACGGTCCCCTCGCCCCCCTCACCACAGCAGCAAGAGGAAGAGGAGGAGCCCTATTGGCTGCTTCCTCACCAGAGCCCGAAGAGGTGGGCGAGGGGTCCCAGAGGTCAGACAAGGAGGCCAGGGCAGGAAGGCCCCGAATCTCAGGGGAAGGCACCTGAGGGACTCTGGGCACAGAGAAGCAAGTAGGCTTTGGGTTAAGGTTAGGGGACATGGGGGAGGGGCCCAGGGCTGGAGGGAGGGCTGGACTGGGTCACAGTGGAGGACCCCAGGGCTGGTTGTAGCACATCAGCTGGGGAAACCGTCCACGGTTCACCCCTCGGGGAGAGGCCCAGGTGTAGCTGTCAGTCTATTCCGCTTGGTAATAACGCCTTCCCTTGTACACTGATACGTGAGCTGGGTTCAGGGAGGTGAGATCCACTATAAAAATAAAGTAAATAAGATACAAACCCACTGCCATCCCTCCATCCAGGGATAATCCTTGTTAACATCCTGGCATTTCTATGTAGAAAGGGGTTTATTTCACTTTCTGTCCGGGGTGCTTTTTCACTCCAGCCAGTCATCTGGAGGCCCCTAAGGGTTCAGCGCCAGCCGAAGTAGCCTGGTGGGAAGTTAGGAAATCAAGAACAAGGAGACCACCTTTCACTCTGTGATATGAATGAGAAGACTTAGCAAAGGCTCAGCTGAGCTGACCCTCAGAGGATGAGGAGGTGGGGGGCCAGTGGAATGAACGAGGGGCCCCCAGTGCCTGCCAGCTCAGCCCGTGAGTTTATGCCGAGGCCAGTGACTGGCCAGGCCTCCTGCGATGGGGGTAGGGGGGGAGCCCGGCTCTGCTCTCAGGGCCTGCCGTCCAGCAGGGGAGGTTGAGGCCTGGGGTCCAGCCCCCCCCCCCCCCATCTGCTTTGTGATCTGAGCAGCCGGAGGGTCCCCCTGGAGAGCGTCAGAGGGTTGTGAAAGAGGGGGCCTCCGTTGACTCGGTGACCTTCCCAGCTGTGCTCAGGTCCGAATGGGAGGAGAAAAGAAATGAAAGTGGTGTACGGCAGGGTATTTGCAGAAGGTGGGGGTAGCTCAGCCCCTGAGCCCACAAATGCAGCTGCTCTTTTCCCGATGGTTCAACTTGCTTTTTCTTGACCCATGCTGGAAGGAAATCCCGCCTGCCCCGCTAAGGACAGGGCAACCAGGACCCCACTGGCCAGGTGGGTGGCTGAAGGTGGGGCAGGGCAGGCGGCCCCCCACCCAGGGTCCTCAGAGGCAGGACACTCAGGCAGCGGCCGAGGAGACCCCATCCATCTCCCGGGGTTGGTGTTGAACTTCACTGCCCTTGAGCTTGACGGGCCTGGAAGCTCACCTGGTGGCCCCGTGAGCAGAAGGAGCAGCTGGTTCTCCACAGAGAGCATGTCCCAGCGGCGTCCAGGCCCCTGCCGTGCCTGTGGGCCTGAGCTCAGCCCACTGGTCCTCCCCTCCCAGCACCTTGGGGCTCCTGATCCAGCCGTGCCCTCACCCACCGCAGCTACTTTTCAGACCTGAGTCTTGGCCAACATTTTCCCAAGGTGACGTGGCAGTCAGGGGCAGAGCCACTGTGAGTGCAGGTGGCCCAGTCCTGGGGCAGCAGGGAGGCAGCGCAGACAGAGCAGTGCCCTGTGGGCGTAGCGGCGTGGCTGGGTGTCCTTTGTGGGCACAAAGATGCCAGGCAACGCAAATACGTTTAGCTTGACCAGCAACCCTTTTCAAAGGCCTACCACCAGATATTCATGTTTTGTCAATAACCCTCATAGACTATCCCGACAGGAAGGAGGGAAAGTGGTCCCTCCCTCCTCCCTCCCCTCTTTCCCTTCCTTTTTCCCTTTCTTCCTCCTTCTTTCCCTCCCTCCTTCCACTCTTTCCCTCCCTCTCCTCTCCCCCAATTCACCCTGTCCCTGAGGTCTTGAACTTGCCTCACAGCTTTCAGTTTTCTCTGCTCATGTGGGAATGGCTCCTTCTGCAAGCCTGGTTCGGGGTTAGCTCATCAGTTTGGGTGAAGAATGAGGGAAACTGAGGCACACGGGAGTTGGCTGGAGGCAACCGGTTCTCGGCTTCCAGCTCAGGTCTCCTGCCCCACCACCACCGCCCGCCGAGGCGCCCCTCTGCTCCCCAGGGTGGCTCCACGCAAAGGAAGCCCCTTTAAGGCTGCCTTCCAGTTTCTGCTTCCATAAAGCCCCGAGGCCCTGCTGGATGGGGCGGGAAAAGAAAGAGGCTGAGCTGGGGCTGGAGGCATCTTTCCCTCCCTGCTCTGCCCTCTCCTCCCCGGGGAAAAGACTCCACCCAGCTCCTGACAGCACTATTTTTAGCGGTCCTCTGGCTGTCAGCACTGGGACACGTTCTCTGTGTTCCCTGGGGCTTTCAGGCCCTGCTGTCACTCTCGGGAGGAGGGAGGGGGACACGGAGGCCGGCTGTGCCCCTGACCCAGCACGGCTTCATGGAACGAGGCTGAAGGCTTTTGTGTCGGAGAGGGCTCTGGTTCAAATCTCAGCAACCGCAGTTCGCTGGGAGACCTCGGCAGGTTGCTGAGCCCTTCTCAGCCTCAGTTTCCCCTTCACTACAGGAGAGATAGTATTGCTTAAGCCATGGGGGTGTGGTGAGGATGGCATGAGAGGAAGCATGCCAAGCGATCCGCCCCGGCCTGGACTGGCACTTGACGGGTGTTAGGTGCTTGTGTTTATTTGTTTTCAGCTCTGTTCACTCCCAGGGCCCTGCCTCGAGGCTGACCGGGCTCAAGGCAGAGCCCGAAGGCCCGACCTTGGCAGGGGCAGCAGCCCTGGCCCCCAGCCCCGACGGGCCGCCCTTAGAGCTCGCCTCCAGCCGTCAGGGCCTCCAACCCGCTCCCTTTTTAGTCCTTTCAGACATCATCAGACATTTCAATCCGTCCGTCCTGCTGCCCGTGTGCCCTCCTGGGGAGAGAGCTGAAGCCCGCCACGGCGCCGAGTGAGCCCCCTGCCCCTCTCTCCCCGGGGCTGCGGACTCCTGCTGGTGGGGGGCAGGCAGGCGGGAGGATTTGGGCTGGACGGGCCACGTCCAAGAGGCTGAAAGCCAGAGGTCTCTGTCGAACCCCAGCTGAGCCGCCCCTCCCTGCTGACTCCAGATGGGCTGACGGGCCTCCCTTAGAAAATCAGAAGCCGGCGGGGGTCCAGCCTCAGCACCCACCCAGAGCCTGGCCCCCGGCGAGGGCAAGGGCGAGCGCCCAGCCCTCTGCCCCAGCCGTGCCCGCATCCCAGAAGGACCAAATTCTGAGATTCAGCAAGGTTGAACTGCTTTTTCTCTCTCCTTCCCTTGCTCTGCACAGAGATTTGTGGGTCCAGGCCAAAGAGCTGGTGAGAAGCTTGAAAGAGAACGTGGTAAGAATCCAGCTTCCTTCTGGCACGGTTGGGACAGCCCGAGTTTGCTGCAAGGAAATTGGACCAAGCACACAGCCTGGCCTCTGCAAAAATGCCCTTCTTTATGTCCTCATCTGAAGAAGAGGACAGATTCTTAGGCTTCGAGTGGTTTTTGGTGGGGTCCTTCCCAAAGTAGTAGATAGACCAATGGCTTCTCACCTAGCGAGGGCTTGGGCTGAGTTCGAATCCAGACTCTCCCACCTTTTAGCCAAGCAACGTTGAGTAAGGTCTTTAACCTCCCTGAGCCTCAGTTTTCTGACTCAGAAGCGGGGCTAATAAGAGCTGCATTAGAGTCTCAGCACCTGGCACACAGCGCCCGTTAGAAGTCTGTAGCCGTCATTGGCAATTACTGTTATTAATTACCATATCCACTTTAGTTCTGAGGATGGAGGCCTCTGTAGTCATGTAACTTGGGTGCTCTGTACCCACTCTCCTGACTGTTCAAATACCCTTTACTTGGTGCCTTATATAAAGTTATATGCGCCCTCCCATCTCTTGTGCACTCCTGATGGGTAAGCGTCAAATCAAGGCAACCCTTGCTTCCAAGCTGGCTCTAACCAAGCCTGGACTGTGTGTGGCTGGAACCAAGAGAAGCCCCCAGCTCAGCCAGCCGTGCAGGCCCTAGAGAGTTCCAGTATTACAGAGGAGGGCAGCCCTGGTCCAACAGGACTGTGGCAAATGCAGGAGCTACGCCATAAAGAGTTGGTGTCTCCCTTACGGGAGAATTCCAGAATCTCTGGGTTAATCATAATATGGTTATTCTGGAAAAAAGCTGGGAGACCCCTAATCCAATTCCTTAATTTTACAGATGAGGAAAGGGAAGTCCCAAAGAGGCCATGTGACCTGTGCAAGTTCACAAACTTAGAACAAAAATATAAAGTACAGGATTCACTGTCCAATGTTCCTGAACTACAGTGTACTGCCTCTTTTAAAGAAAAAAAAAGAAAGTTAATTTTTTGTTATACAAGTAATATATATTTATTATAGGAAAATCAGAAAACAGAGATAAGCAAAAAGAATATTAAAATCATCCTTAAACCTAATACCCACAGATAATAGCTATCACCTTGGTGTATATTTCCTTTCACATTTTTTCTAAGCATGTGTATCTGTATGTATTTTTAAAAAGCAGATATGTTGCTCTATGTATTTAATAGATACTTTTGTAATCTGCTTTCCTCATTCAATAGGTTTACATTTCCCATGGCAATAATTACAATTTTTAACATCATTTTCATAGCTATAGGGTATTTCCTCTTATGAGCATTCTGCAATTTATACAGCCCACCCTCTATTTTAGACATTTATATTTTTTCCATTTTTTTACTACTATGAACAAAGCCTCAACACTGTAGCTAAGTGTTTGCACGTAAATTTCCTAAACATTTTGGGATAAGGAATTGTTGTATAACGGGTATGCTCTTTAAAAATTAGGGGAAAAAAGCCTTTTGATCCATTTTGCCAAATTGCTTTCAAGAGTGGTTGTTTCACTTTAGACTCCCACCATATTATACTTCTTTTGGGAAAAGAAAATCTGACAACATGATTTTTGATGTACTGGTGTATGAAATAGAAACCCATGAAAAGAAAGACGCGCTTGGTGAAGGGTCTTACCGCGCTCTCTTTCTGATGCTGTTGCCCTTTTCTTCAGCACCTGGACTTTCAAAACGACTGGAAGCTCATCAGCGTGTTCTTCAGCAATGCAAGTCAGTGTCACCTGGGTGCCTCTGCCCAACAGGTACAGTGCAGGCAGGGAGGCCAAGGGACTGCAAACGTGGGGGCTGGGAGGGGGGAGAGTGACATCAGGTGAGGTGCTGGGCTGATGCTCCTATTTGAAAATTAGTGGATATGCGTGTATGTATGTATTTATGGATGGATGGATGGATGGACAGATGGATGGATGGGTGGATGGAGGGGTGGATGGATGGATGGATGGACAGATAGATGGATGGATGGATGGAGAGATTTAAGAACTCCAGGAACCATTCACGTGGGACAAGAATTTTTAACTTACCATCCTTCATAGAAGGAAAAGGAAAAATGAATATAGACAAGCTGAGTCTATGGTCATTCTGCAACTGAGGAAAATCAGCTCCCAGTTGTTAAAAGTGATTTTTGTCTCATTTAATTCTGATTTCATGTAAGTACTGAATTTAGAAAATAAAGCAGGTTGTAGACTCTGTTGTCCCTCCTTGGCCATGACCTTTAGTTGTACTGGGAAGATGGCTATTTATCTAGGTGGACTGTCTCTTCCAGGTTCTTTGGCTTTTTCCTGGAAACGGGACATGAAATTTGTGGCTTCATTTATTATTATGAACGTGATGATCTAGAAATTAAGTACTCATTGACGATCCTGCAAGCTAGGTCAAGTGAAAGTGTAAGGGTGATGTAAGTGGCACACAACCCTTTCTTCAGGGGTCTGCAACCCAACTGCCTGCCCACCATCCTCTCAGACATGCTTTCCAGGGCACAGGATGCTGGAATGGGTGAAGTTTCCAGAGATGCTACTCCTTGTCTTTATGCGCCCCTCTTCTACAGCATATACTCTCTACCCTTCTCCAAAAGCCCCCCGTCAAAACCCCCATTCCTTTAATGATGTTGCACTGGGGGAAGGCCACCTCTCCCCACCAGCTCTTCCTGCAGATCTCGGGGTACATAGCAAACAGGTATGAAGTTTTATTGCTCCAGTTCCCCCTTTGTTGGTTGGCTCTTTTCTCTAATGCAAGTGAAATTTATTTATATACCCTGCTTGTTCTCTAGCCTCCATCTTTTGGACATTAGGTACACAAATGTTTACTCAGGAACGCGTGATTTCATGCATTCAAGCACACAAACAAGCACTGAGGCATTGCTGCTTTCCTCCATCTATCCATTCATTCCTCCATCCCTCCATCCATTCATTAGTTATGATATTCATGTACAAATGCACTCTCTTCTTTTAGGCACAGCATATGCTATTGTATTTATGATGAGTTCATCCATGTTAGCATTAGTTTGATTTTTTTCCCCATGTACAAATGCATTCATGGATGCTTACACTCATTCACGATTTCTTCCCCACATCATGTCTTACACTCAGGCATTCCTAGGGGAATTCTTGCTTTCTTTCGTGTATTGTGTACTTAAGCATTCTTGAATATATAATACATTCATACATGTATTTATTCATTTTTGCATTATTTACTTTTATTAACTTTCAGCTGCATGAGCAATACACAAATGCTTTCTCCTTTTGAAAAACTAAAACATTACAGTGAAAGGTAAAACTAGGCTTCGGCTACCACATTCAAACCCAGTTCCTCTCCCTACATTTCTAAAGAGAGCTAATTCTATGAGTTGCAATACATCTTTCCAAACATTTTCCGTATCCATGAACTACAATTTATTTCACAGGTGTGTGTATGAGAGAGGGGGGAATATTTAAGATGAAGAGTATCATATTGTATGTTCCACTGAGCAATTGCGTGATTTTCTTTTCACTCATCAAATATTTTCGAGTTCTAGTCATATCGATGTAAATGGATTGAGTTTATTCCTGTTACTTGGTGAAGAGTACTCCGTTGTGGAAATTTACCTCATTTATTTTGCCATTTTCCTACTGCTTGCCCTTTGGGGAAATTCCAGTTTTTCACTATTGTAAACAATGTGCTAAAAAACAACTTTTTGAATATGCACAAGTGTTTTTTTGAATATGCACAAGTGTTTTTCTAGATACTGTGGTTTTCAAATGGTAGATTGCAGGTACATTCATAGGTTAAAAAAAAAAGTTTAAAGATTTGCATACAGAATAGAAAGAAATTAGAAACAGGATGGAATGAATGATTAAAGTTCATTGTATGTAGCAAGTGAAGTGTTAGTTCATGAAATTTTTGCTTCATTTTTATGCAGATATGTATGCTGGGTTGCAATCATACTGTGAGTCACGGTCAAAACAGAATGAAGAAAAGGGCCTGGAGTAGATTCTCAGAGGTAGACATTAGTCATGGGGTGTGTGCACTTTTCATTTACTAGAACTTGCCTAATTGCCCCCCCCCAAAGTAGCAGAAGCCATTGACACTCCCACCAGCGTCTGAAAGTACCTACAACCTTCCCACCACTTCTTACATCAAACAATGATTTTCTGTCAGTATGTGGCGTTCCCTCACAATCTAGTCATATTAACATGTACAGATTGAGTTTATTCACACTTTCAGTTCATTGCAAATTGACCGACGTGATCATGTTGTGCTTTTTCTAATAAATTGTTTCCTTAGCCTTTACTCCTAGGAGTAGGATTCTTCAGTCAAAAGATATGAACACTTTTAGGTTTCTTAATGAGACTGCCAGGATGCCCTTTGAAGGGCTGACACCTGTTTCTAATAGCATTTACGATGAATAAATGTGTGCGTGTCATCAGCTTCGGGCTTTATTTTCTTCCTTCATTATTTTTTCCTCCCTCCTAACTGATTTTTGACCTTACTATTTAGTAAAATCATTTATAGATATGAATGGAAATATGTGAGTTCCTTGGGAGAAATAAACTTTCTCCTGACGTCGGGTTCAAGGAGGAGCTTGTTCTGAGTGACCTTGGGTAGGAGGATATTTTCTATGAGAGCCAGGTCTTCCACTAAGGAGCAGGCACAGTTGGTGTCCCCAGGAACAACCTTCCAGGGCCTGCAGTGCCCTGCGGTTCCAGCCCTGTGCGCTGGGAGAGAGCTGGGCACGGCTTCCTCCGGTTGCACTAGAGACAGGAGTGCCCTGAAGGCAGAAGAGATGGGCGGTGAGGATGTTTCTAGACAGAGTTCCCAAGGCTCCTCGGAAGGGAAATGGTGACACTGAAGGTCGTGCCCTGGCCTCCCCAAGGACAGGGGAAGGGGGCGTGGAGAGACAACGGACCTTGCGGTTTCCCCTGCGCTGCGGCAGCGCTGTCTGCCTGCACTCCCAGCCCGGGTGATTGGCAGCTGTCCCCAGCGTCACCATCTATGTCCCCCTGGGAAAGAGAGCAGCAGCTCAGCCTTCCTTGTCTTCCTGTCTGTGCCGAGTCACCTCGGGGGACAGCTGGTTTGCAGGAGGCTTAGAGCTGGTCGTGTTCATTTTATTTTGTTTGGGTATTTTTACACCGTAAAGGTAAGCCAGGGTCGATTTTCGAGCAGCTCTCATTTCGTTCCTTATTTTTATTACCTGCAGGAAAAGGGAGTGTGGGGAGGGGTAGCGAGGCCATGTGTTAGAAGCCCACTCAGTGTCTTTTGCTAGGAGCCCTTTTCTTAATCAGGGCAGGACCTGGTAAAATAGCACCAGTGGATGCAGCCGCCGTGGCAGACAGTTGGGTGGCTCCTCAGGAAGCTAAGTATAGAAGGACCATATGGCCCGGCAATCCTGCTACTAGGCATCGACCCAAAAGAATTATAAGCAGGGGCTCAAACACATATTTGCGCACCAATGTTCACGGCAGCATTATTCACAATTGCCAAAAGATGGAAGCAACCCAGGTGTCCATTCGCTGATGAATGGACAAACAAAATGTGGTAGATACATACAAGGGAGTAGTATTCAGCCCTAAAAAAGAGTGAAGTCCTGATGCATGTGACAACATGGATGAACTCTGAGGACATGATACTGAGAAAAATAAGCCAGACACAAAGGGACAAAGATTGTATGATCTCAATGACATGAGCTAATTAGAATAAGCAAACTCACAGAGTTAGAATCTAGAATATAAATCACCAGGGATTAGACTGGGGTAGAGAATGGCGAACTGATGTTTAATTTGTGCAGAATTTCTATTTAGGTTGATTATAAAGGTTTAGAAATCGATAGTGGCAATGGTAGCACATTACTATGAGCGTAATTAACAGGACTGAGCTATGTCTGTGAATGTGGCTGAAAAGGGAAGTTTGGGGTCGGGTTTGTTACTAGAATGAAAGTAAGAAGAGAAAACTTGGGACCGTATAACACTGTGAACGCTGTCGATGGACTGGGGCTAATAGAACAAAGTATATGCACATTCTTTCAGGAAATATAACAAACATATGACACTAATACAAGGTATCAATAATAGGGTAGTATATGGAAAAAGACATCAAATGTCAATTAAAACTAATTAAAATAAATTTTAAAAATAGCACCAAGTTGTTCCAAGGCTCATTCTCGCTTGGGACCTTGTTTCAGATCAAAGGGATTCCGTCAGCCTGGGGAAGCCCTGGGCTCCCATCCCTCAGCCTGAGCTTCAGAAGTGTGCCCGGCGTGTTCTACCTTGCCCTCCTCTTGGGTTGGCTCTCTCCTCCCCTGGAATTTCTCCCTTGCTGGAGTTTGGCACCTCTTGGTGGATGATGGGCTGAGGGAACCAGAGAAGAAACAAAAATCTAGGAAGCTCCAGGAATTCTGCCCTGGTGTGTGGGAAGCTGGAGCCTGGGTCTGGCCTTGGTCACGGTCATCTCAGCAGGGTCAGGGCCCGGTGGCCGGGAGCTGGGCCTTGGAGCTCCCTCCTGCCCCCTGCCCAGCACGTCCCTCCTTTCACAGGAAAGGTCCGAGACGGGTGGCCTGGACGAGCTGACCGCGGCGCTGGACTACCTGCACCAGGAGGTGAGGCCGCGGCGCCAGCAGCTGCAAGGCCCCGCCGGCTGCCCTTCTGGAGGCGGAAGGGCCGGTCCGGGTTTACTCTCAGGATCCCCCGATGTTCCTGGGGAGAGCTTCTGGGAGGAAGCAGGAATGGAGCGGGGTTCCTCAAGAGGACGCCAGGGCCCCCACTCTCCCTTGAGGCCACTCGGCCCAAGTCTGGAGCGGTGACAGCCAGAGGGGACCGAGCGCATTCGGGCTTTCCTCTTTGGAGACCGTGGTGGACAGGGCCGGGGGCAGCTATATGCTCTCGCCTCCTCAGGTGCCCCCCTGGGGTGGTGGCTTCTCCATGGGACCCGCAGCCGCCTCGCCACCGTGGGTTTATTCCCCGGCCCCCACAGGGGACGGCGAGGGATGCTCTCTGGGCGTCACGGTCGGCAGGGGTGGCAGCTCTGGGTGGAGCCGGCCGAACGCCTCGCAGAGGAGCCAGGGCTCCCGAGGCGCCTCTGGGCAGCTGCTCGCCTTCTTCCCCCTCGTGTCCTCCTAGGTCCCCAAAGCATTTGTGAACCTGGTGGATCTTTCCGAGGCTGCGGGGGTCTCTCACGGGCATCAGGGATCCAGGCTCAGGTAAGAAGGCACGAGGAAGGACCAGCACTTGGTGAGCAGTACCAGGTACCGGGTGCTCAGCGGCATAGTTCACTTGCATCAAGTCCTTCAATTCTCCAGCTTAATCCTGGCGGGGAAGCCAAAGAAATGGAGGCCCAGAGAGGTTAAGTCATGTGGGTGAGATCACACAGCTAGTGAACAGCAGAGTCAGGATGGGGGTGTTGGTGTGGGGAGCAGCCAAATACCGTTGGACTGAGTTCAAGGATAAAATGTTCAATTGACGTAGAGCCAGATGCCTTACCCTGCCAGAAAGATTTAAGAGTGAAACAACGGGTTTGGCCAAACATTGCTAAGCTGAGAGGAGTTGCTTCTGGAAATTGGAAAGAAAACAATTAATTTAGCCTAAGTGTATTTTATCTTCACAGAGCTTGATTCCCAATAGATTCTGGAAATTTTCCAAAGAATTTAAATTCGTGGGACCCAAAGTCTAAGCTTCCTGGCTTTGCCCCCCAGAAAAGTTCCAATGGAAAATGTGAAGGCAGGGGCAGCTGGAGATGGAAGCAGTGGAGAGGAGAGCGGGCGGGTGTTGAGGGGAAGAAGGTGTACTGAGGAAGGAATCAGAGGAGGGGGAGGAATTGGGGGAGGGTTCAGGTGTGAGTAGCGGGGCAGGGGAGAACACGGCTCCCTGAGTTCTCCCCAACATTTGCTCCCTGCCTTCTGCCTCCTCCAAGACTTCCAGCTCCTCCTTCGCCACTTCCTAAGAGCTCCCAGGTCCTACCTGCCCCCTTCCTCCCCCAAGGGACGGCCCCCTGGCACCCCAGCTCAGCCCCCAGCCCTCTCCTTACCGGCTCATTTTAACCCGCAGCCCCCCAGCAGAGCACGACCGCTGCTCCGAGGCCACGTCGAAGCTGCCCAAGGCTGTGATGCAGGGGGCCTCCCCGGTGAGCCCGCTGGGGAGGGGGGCTGTCGGCTGGCAGGGGATGGGGGGGGTGCGTCGAGGAAGAGCCCAAGGGTGGTAGGAAAGGTTGGCCCCCGTGGGAAGTTAGCTCACGAGCCGCCAGGAACCAAGGATGGCTGCTGGTGATGCACCCTCCAGCAGTGAGTCGATCTTCCTAGAAGTAAACTTCTCCTGGGCAGTCCTGGGGGGAGGGGCGGGCACTCTAGGTGAAAATAGAGAAGAATTTTGCAAAGTGCACCGAGCTGTGTGGCTGGAGAGCTCCGGAGCTCGCTTTGCCCAGACTGTGCCTTCCAGTTCAGAGAGGAGACCCCTGGGAGTGTGGGTGGGGGAGCGGGTGTAGCTCTGTGGCTGAGCGCCTGCCCCATACACACAAGGTCCCGGGTTCGATCCCTCGATGAAAACCCTGGTGACTGGCAGCCAGCAGCCTGGAGCAGAGTTCCCACTGCCACGGCTTAATGTGGTGGCTTTTGCTAAAGAGGAGGGTTCCGTTTGAGGCTGGGTGGTGCGGCTCTCACTTGGGAAGCCACGTCTGGTGCAGTTCTTGGCACTTCCATCCCTCTACAGAACTCAGCCCTCGAAGAGACCCCGGAGCCCTGGCAGGACACTGGGCTGCCTTAAATTTCTTGAGCTTCCAGAGATACTGCAGGTCCCTCTCTCTTATGAACCTCCTGCTGCGGCTTCAGAGGAAAACCAGAAACCCAATTCAGTCCATCTTTGAGGCCAGAGCTTCCGAGAACCCCCAGCCCGGACGGGGCAGGCCCGGCCTCGCTCGGGCTTCTGCTTGGTTTCACCTCGTGGCTCCCTTCTTCAGGAAACCTGGGAAACACTCCTGGCCGCCAGCAAGTACAGCGAGCAGGAGCTCTTCACGGTCGTTTTCCAGCCCCTCTTCAGGTCGGCCCCAGCGCCTCCCCCGGTGAGTGAGGGCTCCGGGGCCGGGTGGAGGGGACGCCGGCGCCGCCTCTGCCCCCCGCCTCCTCTCCCTGCTGTCACCTCCGCAGAAGCCCCCACCCCGCCCAGCCCCACTGCCAAGTGCCCCTGGACTTTCTGCTAATTTGCAGAAGGGCAGGTGCTGAGCCCCACGCTTAAGAGCAGGCATCAAGCCCCAGAGTCCGGTTCCAAATCCTGCCTCTGGAACGGGCCAGCAAGTTGTCTGATCTCTCCAGGCCTTGGTGCCTCATCTGTAAAATCAGGATCGTTATTTTTTTAAGGATTTATTTTTAAATTTATTCCCCCCCCCGCCCCCGTTGTCTGCTCTCTGTGTCCATTCGCTGTGTGTTCTTCTGTGTCCGCTCGTATTCTTGTCAGTTGCACCAGGAAACTGCATCTCTTTTTGTTGCGTCATCTTGCCGCATCTGCTCTCTGCGTGTGTGGCACCATTCCTGGGCGGGCTGCACTTTTTTCATGCTGGGTGACTCTCCTTGAGGGGTGCACTCCTTGCGCATGGGGCTCCCGTGCATGGCACGGCACTCCTTGTGCATATCAGCACTGCACATGGGCCAGCTCACCACATGGGCCAGCAGGCCCTGGGTTTGAACCCTGGACCTCCCATATGGAAGGCGGATGCTCTATCAGTTGAGCCATGTCCACTCTCCAGGGTCGTTATTGATAGGCCCTACCTGAAAGGGGAGGGTGAGGAGCAAGTGACTTAAGATATGAAGAACCGAGGGCCGGGGCTGGCGCAGCACACGGCACCCCTGACCTATTGCGCTCATTTGGGGCTGAGTTTCTGGGGCACCAAGCCGCAGCCCTCCCTCTGCTCCCTCCTCTACCTCCACCCTTGGAAGGGATGGCAGGCTCGAGTTGTCACTGGGCCATTGCTCCATTGGTGCCACCCAGTGGTGGAGCCCTCTGGAGGGGTCCACACTTGAAGCCACGGGGCTTTCAGAAGCTTCTGGGCTCCTGGCTCCCTGTCTGCCAGAGTCATTGTGCCACCTCTGGGACTCAAAAGTAGTGGTTCAAAAGGAGGAGGAGGCATACTCGCTCCCCATCTCCTCCTGCTCAGCCCACGCCCTGTCATCCGTTCCTTCTGCCCTTTGGTCAAGTCACGTGTACCCCCACGGAGATGCGGAGGAAGCAGACATTTGACCTGCTCCCGAGAGCCCCGACCGCCCAGCCCCGACCCCCTCTCAACGCCCGCCACTACAGGTGGGGGTGCTGGGATGGAGGGAAAGGGTCTGGATGAACCATGCCCACTCACCTGCCGGCCAGGGAACGTGCCCAAGTGTGTGGCGGGTCCACGGCCTGCTTGGGGGCACGGGAGTCCCTTCCTTATTTGGTCCTTCTCTTGCAGGGAACACGGCCCCTGCAGGACCCCGCCACCCTCGCCCTGAATCTCTGGACCAGCATGGTGAGTGGGCCCCGGGCCCGGGGGGCTGCTGCGCTGGCCGGGGACAGGGGAGGGAGCAGAAGGAGGGCGAGGGTCTCCGCTCTGCCCACCGCTCTGGCAGATGGGCTACGAGTGCCGAGGAGGCCAGGACAAGGTCCCTGGGCCGCCAAGTGTCCTTCTCACACCCGGTGGTGGCCCCAGCTCCGACCGTCTGGGACTTTCACCTCCTCATCTCTGCGACAAGCCTGGACCTGAGTGTCGTGAAGTCCTGGGTTCAAATCCTGCCTCTGCCTCTCACAGGCCGTGTGAACTCAGGGTCTCCGCCCCCTTTCTGTAAAGCCCAGATCCCACCTGGGGAGGTGTGAGGAACAAAGGCAGTGGCTCGTGTCAAGCGGTAGCGTGGTCCTGGCCACTGTGAGCACGTGGCATGTTGGCCTTTCCGTTCGTGACTAGGGCAGGCTCTCCCCAGGCTCCAGAGGTCCCCCAGGGCCCATCCGGGAACAGCAGGGGGGACAGAATGCAAAATCAAGGGCTCTCCTTGCCTGCTGTGAGCCTTCCAGGGCTCAGACAGAGAGACCTGACTTTGCCATTTATTTTCCACCCTCCAGGCTGCCCTATTTTTAGAAACCCAGGGACAGAAACTTGTTTGTCTTCTTCCCTGGATTAGAAAACTCTCTCCCCAGCCCCCCAGCTGCTGCTGAGTACCAAGAGCAGCCGCACAGCAGCATGTGTCAGCTGGGGAGGAGGGGGCATGGGGAGGCAGCCCCTGGCCAGCCCCCGTCAAGGGAAACCCACTGTCCTTTGGAGAAGGCATTTGATTTCTTTGAACAGGTTAGTGGGCCTGGCTGGGATGTTTGCCCAGAAAGCCACTTTGCTGCTGACCAGGAAAGGGACCCCACCTCTCCAGCAGGGCTGCCCACCCTCCACCCCTCTCCGGGGGAGTAGGGCCCGTCATTCCAGTCAGTCAAACCTCTCTTCTCCCACTTCGCCTGTCTCCCAGTCAACTAAAGAGCACTCCCGCTGCCCTCTGCCCTCTGCCCTCTGCTGGAGACCAAGGAGGGCCCCAGGTGGAGCTGGGAAGGGCCGGGCGACCCAGAGGAACAAGCGTGACCAGCCCCCAGCCAGGAGCGGCGTACTGGGCTGTGCATGAGAAGCAGTTTGTGCAACGGGGCCAGGGGAGCCCAGGAAGGCGGGATTTGAATAGACTTGCAGGGAGTATTGGAGGCGGCCAAGGCAGGCATCCCCAGGCACAGGGACTTTGTGAGCAAAGGGCAGGGAGGAAAGGATGAGCCAAGTGCATCAGCAGGTCTGATAAGAGAGGAAACGGGGTGGAATTATAAGCCTGGAACTCTCTCCAGCACTGGAGAGGAGCTGGAGAGAGCACAGGGCTGGATCCTGGGTTCCTCTCTCTCTCTTTCCCCTTTTGTCTTGCCATGAATTGTTCTTGGTGGTAGTGGCAGCTGTGATAAGAACCACATGTCCTGAGCCCCTGCAAATAGGTGCGTGGCAGGCACAGTTCCTTGTAACCCAGCTGGGGATGCCAGAGCAGGCACACGGAGAGGGGTAGAAGGTCTCCCACTTCAGGCCGAAGGACTGGGGGACGATGGGTGTCTCAGGCGTGCAGAGGAGAAGGGAGCTTCTGCTCTCTGCAGGCCTCCCAATCCTCCACAGGGGCCACAGTTCCCCAGTAAGAGTCCCTTGCGGTTCCTGCATCCCAGGCCAGCGGGGAACAACGGGGGAAGGCAGGGCTTCCTGCAAGAGTCTCCCCAAGCAAAAAGCCAGACAGACAAAACGCCAAGCCGCCCCCCCAGCTCACGTCGCATGTACAGCTGCTAAAAGACACCGTCAGCTCCTGCAGGCATGAGTGAATCCGTAAGAATTTAAGAACTTAGCATGCCGTGCCAAGGGCTCTGGGCAAGGAGGCAAAAAGCCTCCACTGCTTTTCTCCTGGGACCCATCAGCCGAGTCTCCATACACAGGGGTCTCGGTGTTCTGGAGCCCCTAGAGCCGCGAGGGGCTGTGCAGGGGCCACGCCAGCATCTGCTCTCCCTAACCAAGTCCCGAGATGAGTGTGGACCCTGCGGCCGGTGAAGGGAGAGCCGCACACACCTGCATGCCGCCGTGCGCGGGGTTGTTTCTAGAACACACCTGAAGGAGCCCTCTCGGCTGACCTGGAGGTCCTGGGACAAAGCAGAGGAGGATTCTTTCATTCGGGGTGCAGCTCAGGGCCCAGGCCCTTTCTGCCTTCTTCGCAGTAATTTTAGGTAACTCGGACAGTAGTGGTTTTGCAGGGACCCACCCCCAGGGAGCCCGATTCCCGGACCCCTTCAGCCCCGCACACTTTCTTCCAAGCCCTGCAGAAGGTGCCAGAGCTCCAGGGTAGGATAAGTAAGATGGTGTCTACCCAGGAATGGCTCACGGTGGAGTTGGAATTCTCCGGAGAGAATTTTTAAGGCACTCTCCATGCCCCCCTCCCCCCACTCTCCCACACTCCAGTTCACGACCCGGAGGCAGGGAGGATGTGCGGAGGAGATAAATGCAACTAAAGGACCGAAAATTTGAGTAAAAGCACAAAAACCAAAACCCAGGTTTCTCTGCAGTAAAAAAAGTAGTGTCTGTGTATTCGCGTGTGGCATAGGGTGGCAGGAGGGGGACCCTGGAGGGATAATTTGAAGGAGCCACACTCTCCATCCTCTGCAAGGACGAGGGGGCTGGGGCGTCAGGGCAGGTGTGCGGGAGATTAAGTGGGGCAGGAAGGATGGAGGCCATTGATAAAGAGGCGAGATGTATCAGACCAAGTTCTTAATGAAAATGGGTTTGCTGGGGGAACTTACTGAATATGCTTCTTTGTGGTCTTTTTAAACAGGCTCTGCTGCAATGGTTGTAACTCAGTGGTTGAGCGCCTGCTTCCCTTGTACAAGGTCCCAGGTTCAATTCCTGGTACCTCCTAAAAAAACAGAAAAATAAAGTAGGCTCTGCTCTAACCACTCAACCAGGATCATACAAGAGCGGCTCTCTCAACAGTTTTTTCTAGGTTCTGTGATGGATTAAATTCTTCAAAGATCAGAGAAGAGATCCACCCCTGGGCACCGAGCCCTTTGGGAGCAGCCTTGCACGATCTGGGTGGACCCTCCCATTGTCTAGGGGTGTCCACCATCAAAATAAAACCGAAAGGAGCTGGGGGAGGGGGCGCAGTTAAAGAGCTGCCACAGCTCTCTGAAGCTGTCAAGTTAATTATACCCCCTTATCTGATGGTCCTTTCGTTTGGGTTAGGAGCTCATCCTGAGAAGGGTAAAGTCCTTTCCCCGGCTTCCTGTTTCCTGGGGCTCAGATGTCAGAATAAGATATTGCTGAAGCGTCTGAAACCCTAATGGCCTGAGCTAGACAGGCCGGCCCGTCCTGTTGCTGCTGCTTCTGCGTCCCTTCAGCCTCCTTGGGAGGGGCCACGGGGGCCACCAGAGCCAGCCCCTGCCCAGCAGGGCTGACAGCGGAACAGGAGGAAAGAGCACGTGAAGAAGAGGCGCTGCAGTCTCTCAAAGACGTTGCATTTTGGTCAAAAGTGTTTATATGGCCATAAAGAATATTTTAAAATGACAAAAGGAACTTTTTAAAAAATCCCTCCTGCATGGAATGCTTCAGCTGCCTTCACTGTCCTAGCCTCCCTCGGTGCCCTGCCAGCTTTCCCTGCTGGGACACCGATGGCTTTTGTCCCTGGTGTTCAGTAGCCGTCATCCCGTATCAGTGCCGACGGCACCGTCTCTCATGCCAGAGCGGCCAGGCGCGCTAGAGGTTCATGAGTGTAGGGCCACGTGGGTTCCGTGTCGCAGTAACCCTGTGTCCCAGGTAAGGGCATGGGGTCTTGACCCAGGCCCCATCCCCTGCTTCACCTGCATCTTCACCTGCAGTTCTCAGGTGACGGGGATTCATTCTCTGCTGGGCAGGAGTTACTGCACACCAGAGGAAGGGGACCACGTGCTTTACCCAAAAATCATGGATTTGACCTTCCCTTCCAAACCTGCTCCCTCTCTAAGGGAGCCATGCATAGTGAGCTGGACCGAAAGACGCACAGCAAGGAAGGGCGAGGGAAGCCACGCTGGGTGGCCAGGGAGCCAGGCGATGGACCGAGGGGCTGGGGGCTGGGTGCCGGGCACCGATGCCCTTAGTCCCAGCTCTGTCCTGGCTTACTGGACTCCACCTCCTCCTCTCGGAGGCTCAGTGTCCTCTTCTGTATTACCACGAGAGGTGGACCGGCCAGTCCCTTCAAAGGCAAAAACTCAATCATCTTTTCACACAGCGGTTCTCAAACGTGAGCAAGCATCGGAATTGTTAAAAGCCCAATTGCTGGACCCCACCCCCAGAGGTTCTGCCTCAGTGGGTCTGGGAGGAGCTGGAAACGTGCCTTGCTAATCAGTTCCTGGGTGACAGTGATGCCGCTGGCCCGGGGGCCACCCAAGAACCTCAGGCCGAGCGAGGCTTGCTCAGTGGAAGGGTGCTGCCTGCTCAAGATCTTTCCATTCTAAAGATCCCTCCTGACCTTCTTTTCTAGCTGGAGCCAGCAGGACAGAAGGCTGAGCCATTCAGTGAAGGGGAGAGGAGGCCAGTGAAATGTCCCACCCAGGTAGGCAGGGACGGGGCAGGGGGAGGGATGGGGTCCCCAGGTGGGCTTTTTGTGAACAGGGGTCCTCTCTGGCTGAGACAGTAGCCCCATTCGCGCCTTGGTCTGTCCTTCTGGGCCTGGGTGCACCTCTGTGGTCTTGGCAGACTTAGGGCTCATACCTCTGGGGCCAGGAGGGAAGTGTTTGCGGAGCTGAGGCCCCCACACCTGTGCAATGAAGCCACAGTTCACCTGGCCCTCAATGCTGCTCCCCCCCCCATCATCACTGAGCCCCTTGCCCCGTGCCCCAGAGGCCAGGAGAAGGAGGCAGAGCTGTCTGAGTAAGTCGCCAGGAAGATGGGTAATGTTTGTCTTAAATAAGTGCCTGATAAATAGTCATTATATAACTCATGTTGCTGAATCAATGGATGAACTGAAAAAGCAGGCATTGATTTCCCTTAATCGTCCAGTCAAAATGTTGTCCTTTTTGGATGAATCATGAGTTTTTTGTGAATAGGCAACAAGAACTACATATTCATCCTGTTTCACTTTTTGCTTTGGCCACCAAGAAAATTCAAGTTAAGCATTCTGCTCACTGCAGTCTCTGTGCTTAGCCTGGAGCATGACCTTCAAGGGACAAGAGCGAGTGAAGCTATTACAAATGGGAAATTTCAAAGCACCAATAGGCAATTTCAGGGACAGAAAACTATTCGATCATCATTTAAAGGGTGATGTGACTGCCCCGAATAGGCCAGTGGCATAATCATCAAGGGCTACAGAACTTTGGGTCATGGTTTTTTGTTTTTTTTGTTTTTTTTGTTAAAGATGTATTTATTTATTTCTCTCCCCTTCTGTTCTCTGTGTCTATTTGCTGCATCTTCTTTGTCCGCTTCTGTTGTTGTCAGCAGCACGGGAATCTGTGTTTCATTTTGTTGCGTCATCTTGTTGTGTCAGCTCTCCGTGTGTGCAGCACCATTCCTGGGCAGGCTGCACTTTCTTTCGCGCTGGGCAGCTCTCCTTATGGGGTGTACTCCTTGAGCGTGGGGCTTCCCTACGCGGGGGACAGCCCTGCGTGGCAGGGCATTCCTTGCGCACATCAGCACTGTGCATGGGCCAGCTCCACATGGGTCAGGAAGGCCCGGGGTTTGAACCGCGGACCTCCCATGTGGTAGACGGACGCCCTAACCACTGGGCCAAGTCAGCCGCCGGGTCACGGTTTTAACACATTATCTTCCTCTGCAGGAGAGCCCCTACCTGTTCACCTACAGGAACAGCAACTACACCCCCAGCTCATCCAAACCCTATGAGAGGGTTGAGGTATGGACAGTTTTGTGTGTGTGATTGACAGACAAATGAACCGTGGGTTCTTTATGTCCTTCACGGACCTCTGTGGGTGCGGCAGGCTGCGGAAGGAGTGGAGGCTGTGACAGACGTGTCGAAATCAGGGCAGGAGGGGAAGGGTCAAGTGTGTGGTTTCTCTTTGGTGCCTCGAAGCACAGCCTCAGCCACCAGCCTCCGGTGGCCTGTGCACTGCTCAACACAGTCTCCCCTCATCTGATTGGAACGCAAGAGTCCTCAAACCTCAGACCCCTCCCAGATCTCCGGCAAGTCCTTCTGGGCTCATCTGAGGCCTCAATCTGAAGAGAAACGCAAGGAAAGGAAGAATGTGGTGATGTTTGAAACCAGACGGTACAGAGAACAAAGGCCTCAGAAGCCGGTCCTCACCGGGCAGCAGCCGCCTCCCGCCTTGTCACGTCTTGCTATCTCGTGAGCCTCCTGCTGCTACATCCTGTCAAAATGAGACAGGGCCTCCTGCTCTCCTCTGAAGAACAGAGAAACGCTTGAAGGTTGATGTTTTTCTACTCAGAGAACCGGGGACCAACGAGGGCTGAAACAAATCAAGCCCTCGTGGTACTCGGGCCGCCTGCTTGTAAAGGAGGATATCTGTCGATAATAAGAGATTTATCAGAGTCTCTCACGCAGCCATGGGATGCACAAGTCCAGGTTCCGCAGGCAGTCTACCACCAGGAGCTCTGATGAAAGTCCAGTGAAGATTCTTGATGAGTTCTGGGAGATGCTGGCTGTCCAAAGATGAGCTGGGAAATTCTCTCTCAATGCTGGAATAACTTCTCCCTTTAAGGGATTCAACTGATTGGGTTAAGCATCACTCACTGCTGATGGCAATCTCCTGATTGATGTAATTATAACCAGCTATCTATGATTCACCACTGCAGTAAAGTCAATGGTGACTAAAGTCCATCAATGCCCTTGTATTACAGTGAGCCCCAGTGCTTGCTTGACCAAACAACTGGGCACAATTACCTGGCCGAGTTGACACAATAGCCTGACCATCACAGAGGGTGAGGCTGACTCCAAGTGCTGGAGGCAGGGGTGACGGGCTGACCTCCGCTGTGAGGCCTGACACCGTGTGAGAGGTTCCTGACATGTAAACTTGTCCCACGCTTTCTACTAAGATCGTAGCAATGGCACTCTATCAGAGGGGCAGCCTGAGTTCAAATCCAGGCTCTTCTACTTCCTGGCTCTGTATCAGAGGGGAAGCTATTTACCTCTCTGTGCCTTGATTTCTTACAAACCTGGGAAATGGTGATGGTCATAGTCCTACTTCACGGAGCTGTTATCAAATTGGAAAAATTTAATAAGTATAGAGTGCATAGAATAGAATCTGGCATACTGTGAGTTCTATACAAGTGTTGCTATTATTATCATCAGAGAAGAGGAAATAATGCATTCCTTCAAAACACGTATCTATGCACTACCTACTGTGTATCCCTAGAATGCAAGCTTAATGAGAGTAGGAGCTCAGAGTAGGTACCTAATAACTATGTGTTGAATAAATGAATGGGTGGATGAATGAGTGACTACCAGGTCTAGGGGATTAAAAATACAAATAAAATGCATTATTGTCCCAAGGAGCCCAGTTTGGTAGCGAAAGACAAGTCAACCAGTAATTAAAAACAATGTAATAAGTCCTGTAATGAAAGTTTCCACGGGGTATTCTGGAAATGCAGGAGAAGAGGAACTCACTCCGTCAAGTCAAAGATGGCTTCCCAAGGAGTGCCCATGACCTCAGCCTTGAAGGAAGACTAAAGTGGAACCAGGTGGATGGGAGTGTGGGAAAATGGAGGGAGGAAAAAGGAAAAGGGAGAGAAGAGGTAACTGCTTGGGCAAAGGCTTAGAGAGTTGGGAGAACGCAGTGAGTTTGGTCCAGCCACGCGAGGGAGAATGGACTCTGTGCTGATGCTGATACAGCGTGGTAATTTATTTGTTCAAACTTCAACTATTTGAACTGTGTGCCAGGCAGGCACTGTTCTAGATTCCAGGGATATGCGAGTGAACAAAACAAAGGTCCCTGCCCTCGCTGAGACCGTGGGCGGTGGTGGGGGGACGAGGTCCTATGTACTTGGAGAAAGAACCACTCCAAATGGATCCAGAGGGCAGGGGAGGCAGCACACCGGACCAACGGTGGGGACGCTGGAGAACGCTGCCATGTTCCAGCCCGGTTATGACCAAGGCCTGAGCCTGGGTTGGGGTAGAGGGACAGGAGAGGAAGGGCCAGATTTGGGGAGCATTTAGAATGGATGTACATTGTGGACATTTGGCTGTGAATATTGACGGAGATGGAGAGATCTAACATGATGCCGAGATTTTTATCGTAAGTGATATTTTTCAGACTAGAGACCCCACCTCTTGCCCAGTTTCCTGGGTGGCAAGATCTGTCTCGTGGCACCACCTGATAATTCACGATATTTCCGTGGGTGTCATTTCAGGAGCGAGAAGGAGCGGCGGTCGGATGTCCTGACATGGAGCCCTCCCACTCGATTCCCACTTCAGGTACAAAGTTTGAGTCGAGGGATATTTCAGACGTATTCGAGGCCTGAACTCATCCACGGACGAGGGATCTTATCACGACAAGGGCTTTCCATGCAATCTGGAATGCTCCCGGGAGGTTTTCGAAGGACAATAGAAGTAGCTCTGTATGTATCCGTAAGTCCAGGCTTGTGTCTGAGTTATTCTTGGATGGAAATACGACAGGCACGTCATTATCAGAAAGCTTTTATTGAGCGCTCACCGAGGGCCAGGCCACGTTCTACAAAGAGCCCAATGTCAGTGGAGCGAGCTGATGTCATCGTCCCTGGCTTTGAGCTTTGATGAGGCTACTTTGTTCTCCAAAAAGCCAAGCTGCTTTGAAGCAGAAGCAAAAATAACCACTCCACAATCCGAGTCCTATGCGGAATGCACTCAAAACCCACACTAGGGGAGTGAATGTAGCTCAGTGGTTGAGCACCTGCTTCCCATATACGAGCCTGGGTTCAATCCCCACCCCAGGATCTAAAAGACAAACAAAAAACACACAAAAAAACACCCATACCAGCAGCACATTGTCTTACCAACGTGCCATTCTCTCTGTCTCTCAGTATTCCTGAGACTGAGACTGGTGCTGGACCCTAAAAATGAGACTCAGGGCGTGCTCTAGGCAGAAGTCAGCGACTTTCCCAAGAGGAGCTGCCACAAGGGCTGGCCAGGCTGGGAGCGATGGCCGTGTGCCAGGTCACACACGGGCCAGTGACCTTGGGAGGTCTGGGAGAGCCGTCCGGTGACCTGCATGACTGAAAACATCCCCTGTGGAGTGCTTTTTGTAGTGGTGCTACAGGTTCCAGGGCTGGTCCTGGAGGGAGACTCATTTGCTTGTTCATTCGCTCATTCGTTTATTGGCTAATTGTCCAGTACCTGCTATGTGCCTTCCAAGAGCTGCATGCTAGTTATCTATTGCTGTTCTCAGCCTCCAGATTATCAAAAAAAAAAAAAAAAGAGAGAGAAAATTACATTTTCAGATGCTAAGATGCCTAGAAAGAATCTTCCAGGGATGAGATCTTTGTAGTCAAATTCTCTGAGGACAATATTTCTTCTTCCTTGCACTAAGTGTGAGTAGAGCAAATCAATGCCCTGGCTCGACTGCCCTTGACTCTTCTTAGCCAGCTGGAAAGTGAGTTAAAATGTTTCACCAAACTGGCTCTTATTCTAAGATGCAGAATAATGGAATAGGCGATAGAGAGATTGTATGCATATATTTATATATATAGTCTTTTTTTTTTTTTAGATTTTTCACCGCCACCCCCGCTCCCATTGTTTGCATTCTCTGTCTGCTCTCTGTGTCTGTTTGTTGTGTGCTCATCTTCTTTTTAGGAGGCACCAGGAACTGAACTCAGGACTTCCCATGTAGGAGGGAGGTGCCCAATGGCTTGGGCCACCTCCACTCCCTGCTTGTTGTGTCTTTCATTGTGTTTCCTTGTTGTATCTCTTCATTGCATCATCTAGTCGCATCAGCTCACCACACCAGCCCATCACATCAGCTCGCCGTCTCGCTTGTCTTCTTTGTTTTATTTTATTTTTTTAAGATTTATTTTATTTATATCTCTCCCCTTTCCCCCTTTTGTCTGCTCTCTGTGTCCATTTGCTGTGTGTTTTTCTGCATCCACTTGCATTATCCAACAGCACTGGGAAACTGTGTCTCTTTTTTTTTGCGTCATCTTGCTGCGTCAGCTCTCCGTGAGTGGGGCGCCACTCCTGGGCAGGCTGTGCTTTTCTTCACATGGGGCAGCTCTCCTTGCAGGGCACATTCCTTGCACGTGGGGCACTCCTACACGGGGGGCATCCCTGAATGGCATGGCACTCCTTGCACGTGGAAGCACTGCACGTGGGCCAGCTTACCACACGGGTCAGGAGGCCCTGGGGATCGAACCCTGGACCCTTCATATGGTAGACGGACGCTCTATCAGTTGAGCCACGTCCGCTTCCTGCTTGCGTTCTTTAGGAGGCACCAAGAACCAACCCTGGCCCAGCTGCTTGAGCCACATCTGCTTCCCTGTATATGTAGTCTTTAGACTTTTTCACCACACTTGCTGACAGTTCATTCCTTTTGATTAATTTACGGTAGGATTTTAGCAGCAGAAATAAATTATCAGCTTCATAGGCGGACTCTCCCTATAGCAAAAACCTTTACTCAAAGACACACGCAAAGCACTCAAATATGTTTTAATAGCCATACTCTTCATGGTGAAAAAATCATCATCCCTTTTTTAATCTTATCATTCTGAAAGGATGATCTATACAGCATTTTGTAATCTCTCTAGATTAGGTTTTCGTTCATGACAATGATAACAACAAATCCATTAGTATATATCACAATATCTTGAAAGCGAGATAAAATGTGAACTTCTTCATCCCTGACCCTGAAGATTATTCATTTATTGGCACTTGAAAATGTAAGAGCAAGAAATCTCGAGACCTTGAGATCTAAGGTACTCTGGTGATAGAAGCTGCGCCAATAAACAGATGGGTAGATTTGGGTTTCCCTGCTCTTAGCGAGTGGGCTTAGGACCAAAACATTGGCTCTCTGCAGCTGGGTGGGAGCACGTGTCCACGAATGATGGGCCTACTCTCCTGAATCCCACTTAAAAGGTGTGTTTAGAAAACTGGCCCCACCTAACTGGGCAACAATGAAAAACCTTCCATTATTGTGTGGTAATGTACAATTGGATATTTTACATATACTTATGGCTGACAGAATAGGCAAAAAGACTTAACGCCAGCTCACTTTTTTTTTTCCTTTGGTAATTACCATATTTCCAGTAAGGGCATTCACTCTTCTGGAGATCATCTTTGCAACTTATGATCAAGATGAAGACATGGGATTTATGTCTTATAGGAGCAAGTCTTATGGTCTTTACACCTCCAATACTCAGCAAATGGAAGACGCCCCAAAAATGCTCAATAATCTGAATGGCTGAATGTTTCTAGTTTGCCAGATCATCAGAATTGAAAGAGTTCTTAAAAACCAAACTAACCCAAAGTAGCTTGCATTAAAACCATTTTTGTTAAGACTTATAAAATAATTGTTTTGCCTTCAAAGTTATTTTTTAAAACTTTCTTTGTAATCCCCCTTTCTAATGTTTCTTTCAAACAAATTCACAGAAACAGAGTTAAACAAAAATGATGTATTGAAATTGAACACTGCCTGGCATAAGCAGGCCACGCCCCTGGCAGCCTGGGGCCCTCATGTATGTTCCACTCCAGAGTCCAGGGGCAGTGCACCTTGTCCCTCCATCTGTGGAACCTTGGGGATGAGATACGTTGAGTAGCTAGCAGAAGAGAGTAGCAAAGAGATAATTTTGGGGAGCAGATGTGGCTCAACCAGTTGAGTGCCTTCTTCTTACATGGGAGGTCCCGGGTTTGGTCCCTGGTGGATCCTAAAAACATAAAAACAAACAATAAGCAAACAAATGACAAAACCAACTCAGGCGAGCCCATGTGGCTCAGTGGTTGAGCTCTGGCTCCCCACATACGAGATCCGGGGTTCAGTCCCCAGCCCTGGTACCTAAAAAAAAAGAGATAATTTCGGCATTGGTAGTCAATAAATAACAAAGGTTTTTAACTTTTCCCTTTCAATCACTGTGCACACACATCTTGCTGGGTGCTATATGCTGTGGGCTTTGCAGCTTTGTAAATACTCGTATTCGTTTACATTACTGGGTGGCACTCTTCCTAACAGAGCTGGGACAACTGAGAAAAATACTTTGGGCCTAGTGGCTGACTTAAGGTTTTCCCAGTGAGAAGAGGAGCCACTTTTTGCATGTAAAAGTGGCAAGAGCAGTGAGGGAGGGCCTGGCTCATAGGTTCTCTATTTCTCCTTACAGTCAAGCTGCTGATTCCAGGCAGAGGGCATGGAAATAGGGATCCGCAGGGCTGACTATATACCGTTGTCACCCACAGTAGAAAGCAGAATAGATGATTCATTCATTGTAAGCCACTGCCTCTTTCCTAAGCCCGTCCTGTCATTTGTTGGGCCCGTTTGGCTAAAATGAGTTATTCAGAAACCTATATGAAAATCGCCTGGTGCCAGCACTGGGTGACCCTCATCCAGCAGGGGGTTACTTCCTTCTGAGCTGGAGTGTGACGTCCACTGTAGACCTGAGCTGTTTCTCTGGTCCCTGTCTACTCATGTATGGCTTGGCCTGGCCTGTGAGCAGGAAGAAGTGCCACCCCACGGGGCATAACGGCCTGCTTGTCTCAAGGCAACCAGCCTACTGAGTTCCACCTGCCCTCCAGGGTACATGCTGGAGTAAGAATTTTCCTGCGACACAGTTTCCAGCACTTAAACCTTCGAGAGCTGTAACGTCTCTGTCCCACAGACACTTACCTGACCTTTAACTCAACCTAAGACATCTACTCAATTCCTCCTAGGTACGGGGCACGTAATACTTCATAGAAACTTACCCCGAAGCCCTCCAAAGGCAGGGACAAGATTCCAACCCTGTGCTGGCAGTTTACCACCATTGCAGAATTCTTTATCTAAGTCCCTAAACCCAGAGATTGGGGAGCACTAGCTGACAATTGAGGGCAAGTCAGCTTTTTGGATGATAGTCCCGGGGGGTTTAAGCTGTTAGACCCACAAAACAAAGCCCGGGCTCGTCAAGTCTTTCTCTTGGGTGCACCTTTTCCTATACAGTGGCCACTTTCCTCCTATGTATAGGGTACAGTTTCCCTGCTGTTTGTATTTCGTCATAGTTTGGATGGCCTTCTGATAAGAGTGCCCCTCTGAAGAAATCTTGATGAGTTCATGATGTGTTTATCAACCTTCTGTCAAGGTGGTGGACAGTTTGTACCAGATAATATTTAACTAATCAGCCCACACAAATGTAATCTTATCACTAATGGTGCTTTTCCCCAAGGAGAGCAATTACTAAAGTGCTTTGCAGTGTTTGCAGGCTGTCTTTGACATATATGATGACATTAACAAACTTCAAATCAAGGCCTCCAAGTTACAAAGCCTTTGAAATGTGTCAGGCTCTATCTTAACAAAATCCCAGATAAGTCAAATTCCTCCATCTAGGTTCATTTGGGTTTTTTTGTTGCTTGCAGGGACTCCTTCAGAACAACTAATAGAAGAACCCTCTCCCTCTAAAAAAAAAAAAAAAACCAGTCTACACATATACACTCACACAAATACAGAGACTTTGTGTGTGTGTTTCCCTTTTGTTTGATATGAACTTAGAGACAGGAAGGCCGTTTTCATCTTTAATAAATTGTAATGTGCTTTAAAAATAAATCTATACAACTCTTCCCCATTTTACCAACCCCAAAGATTTCCCCTAACCTTGACGTACTAGCTGGCGTTCATAAAATTCACCACATTATGTAGCTTGGCCATGGAAGTAAAATGACTTACTGTCGAACTAGAAACTAAAATAAGCCACTCCAGAATGGAGGGAGGTGGGTCCTGTTGTACATTTTGCTACCTTTTTTTAACCTATAGTTTGAGTTCTTCGAGAAGTCGTTTCAGATTTCTCGGGTTCGGTGTGCTAACGAGTGCATCTGGCTTGGTGATTGGACAGCACCCCGTTGCCATGGAAGGCTAGGGGAGAGCTAAGCAGGCTGTGGCCAAGTGGACAGGGCATGTGCGCTTGTGTGGGCATGTGCACTCATGCATAGGGGCAGATGTGGGTGGGGGGAAAGGAGTCTGAAGAAAGACAGTGGCTCTTGAAACTACGAGCCGGGGCTGCACGCCTGCCCCCAGGTTTTGCCATGGCAGCTGCCGCAGTGTGATCCGAGGGATCCGCCTTTTCAGCTCCCTGTCAAGAGCTGAGAAAATGCCTTAGTGTATGTTAGCGGTTCTCAAATTGTGGCCCCTGGGCCAGCAGCACCAGCATTCCCTGGGAACTTGTAAGAACTGCAAATACTCAGGGCTTGCTTAGACCTACTGAGGCAGCCACCCTGGGGCTTGCGGCTGGCACTCGGTGCTTTAGCCAGCCCTCCATGGAGCCTGATGCATACTCATGTTTGGGACCCACTAATCTTGATGTTTTGCACACACATGTACACCCAATAATGTACGTATTCCTTAGCATCCTGTCAAAGGAAAAGGCAGCACCAAGGACTTTCACTTTTCCAGGGCAAGCAAAGACTCTGGGGGTGTGGCACTGCTCACCTGTAGGCAGCACAGAAGTCAGGTGGACAGGTGCCTCTGTGGAAGGACAGGTGCTCAGGGGATCTCTTTGAACCTTGTTTTCCTTTTAAGCTTCCTAAACAGGCACAATTATACAACCACAAGTTAGAGTCTGATGGATCCAATACTCCCGCTGTGTCAAAAGCACCTCGCGCTCGGTGTTTCCCTGTTCCACTGCCCCTTCTTAGGCAGTCTTGGCAAAGAAGGGCTGCAAGAAAGCCTCTCGCCACCAAGGGTCAGTCTACCCATCTGAAGCCAGGGCCTACTGAGAGAATGAGCCGCTTCTCCCGGGGGCCAGGCCACTCCCTGGTGCCAACTCTAGCTCAGGCTTCCTCACAGGCTCGGGAGTTATTTTGGCAATTTAGGGCAGCCTTGGACCAGTAGAGACCATGGAAGTCACATCTAAGAGGGAAGAGGGAGCCAGGGGAAAGTTGGGGTGACAATGAGAGGAGAATCGGGGCGAGCGGGAGGTGAGCTTATGATTCGCGGGGACCCAGCTCTACATGGCATAAAGAATTTTAGGTGTGGCCACCCAGACGCACGTTCTTCTATGCATGAGGATAGACACGGGGCAGCTTTGCACGTGCAAGTCGTTACAGCTGCAGCGATATTCGTGCTAATACCCTGACTTGCTAAAAAGCCTGTGGCCCCGACCTGCTGCTCCGAGATTATTTTTTGTTAGTCTCCTTCACACACCCTTTGCTTAAGTCCAACTGTATAACTGTACTTACACTTACAGACATGACATTCTTCTCCGTGCTGCAACCTTCCTTTTTTTTTTTTTTTTTTTTTTTTTGCGTGGAGAAAAAAAAAGCCCTCGTTTATTTGATTAAGCAAAAATTAAAAAAAAAAAAAAAAGCTGCATAGGAACAATTTTAAAGTCCAAAGAGACACCAACTTTGTTTTAAGGCTGCAGTAGCTGATCCGGCACCCCCTCGCTACCTCCTCCAGCCTTCTCTGTGGACCACAACGATACATTCAGAAGCCTGGTTCGCTAACATAGGAGTTTCTGAACACTTCCCCACTGCTTCTTTGCCTGCTCATTGCCTGTCATGCCCGCAGCCTGCAGTATAACATTTAAGACTTCAAAGTAAAAGCCAAAGGAAGGGTGGGGGGAGGAGACTTCATTTCCCCAAACAAAAATCGACTCTCCCCCTCCACACACACACAAAGTTCAGGGAAAGACCTTCTCTTGGCTCGCCTATCCACCAAAGGGATGGGACCCATGTTGTCACTGCATTGCCTGTTGTAAAGCGGCAGGAGGGAGCTGGCACCCTCGATGGTCTTGCAACATGGTTTCTGCGGCCAGGGGGGCCATCTGGAGATGCACACTGCTCACGTCACGTCTGCCTTGGAGAAATTAAAAGCATCACACCACCACCAGGCAACATGACCGATTCTGCACTTACTTTTCTTTAAAAAAAAAAAAAAAAGAAAGAAAGAAAGAAAGAAAAAGACTCAGCTGAGCCATGTGTCCTACACTTATAAATTTTAAGCATTTTGCTGATCAGGCATGACAGCTAATGGCCAGTATTAAGCAAGATTTATCAAACTATATAGTTGGGTGGTTGGGAGGGTTTGTTAGTATTTGTTTGATAACCTTCCTTTTTTGTGCTTTCCCTCCTCCTCCTTTCATTCTATCCTGAGTCTTAGTTCAAACACTGCCTTCTTCACAAAGCCTGCCCTGAGCCCCACCCCACCTCCACCCCTAGGGAAGGGCTTCTCGGGCTCAGAACTTCTATCACTTTATACCTCTCAGAGTGTTGATCCCCCTAGTTTTTGATGTAACTGTGGCTGCTTCTTATTTCCTCCTTAGACTGGGAGCTCCCCAAGAGTGTTCTTCATTTCTGGTCCACCATGCGGTTCCCAGAGCACCCGGCCACCGCTGGGTGTTCAGTATGTTTGGTATTTGAGTAAATAGATGTTCCGCCACATCACAGAACATGCTGAAGCTCAAGAGATACAAAATAGACTCCGTGGTAGAAAAGCATCATAGATACTGCTTGTTTTTGTTTTTGTTTTTTAAAAATAGGATGACGCACTGTTTTATCCCAAATAGCACGATCCTGGACTAGATTAAGTGTTGGTTATGTCCCCACCACAATCCCTTCCTAATTCCCGGATCGCATTGCCAAAGGTTATTTCATGCCCTGGCAGTGGCTGCTCGCCTGTGACATCGGATCCCACCAGATGACAGCAGATGGGTCCCCCCTTGAAGTCAGGCTCACCTATTGCTCCCCCCAACCCCCCGCATCAGGGACACCTCCAGCTCCTAAGCGGGGAGACCAGCCTCAGGCTTCACAGCCGGTACTGCTGAGCCTTTCGGGCAAGGATGGATTTTTAATATCTTTTTGTTGAATTGCTATTTAAAAAGGACTTTTGGGTTTTCTGGAAGATCTCCATTTGTTTCCAGAGATGGCTCCTGTGCCTTCTTGGAACCCCAGGCCCCCATTCACTCCTGCTTTTCTTCTCAGTTCACAGGCTGAAGCCTGCTGATATCCAGGTAATCGGAGCCCTGGGCGACTCTCTCACGGTAAGTGTCTCCGATTTTAGGAGGACAGGAGAGGAGCAGATCTTGATTAACACAAGGGCCTGGAGAAATAAATGGAGAGAGAAAAACCTCACTCCTAGCTCCAAAACATCACATCTGAGTCCTGGTCCTCATTTCCCTTCTATTAAACTTGCCCACCCTGGAATCCAGCGGCATTTCTTGCCCATCCTATTTTCCAGCTCCACACTGGTCTTAACCTTCCTCTCCCAAAACAGGGACAGAGTGGAGGGGCCCCAGGGGAGCATCAGTGGCAGGCATGACCCACCCCAAATAACCCAGCCTGTCAGCGGGGGCAGGATTGCAGTGGGGCTCCTGACCACAGAGCTTGGTTTTGTCCATGTGGGAGTCTATAGGAAGGCATCAAGGAGAGGTGCAAAGAGCTGATGAGATGGGGACCAAAGGGTGGAGAAGGAGAAAGCTGGGGTCGGTGGAAGAGGCGGGGGTCCTAGAGATGGCCCATGCCCACCATGGAATTGACCCTGCAAAGAGCTATCCGTGAAGAGCAGGGTGGGGCCCTTAGAGAGCCGGGGTGGGGGTCCTAGAGGCCCCCGGACTCAAGCTGTTCAGTAGCGACTCCTTACAGGTGAGTCCAGCCGCTGCTCTCTGGGTCGATAGAAAACAAGGTCCTCAGCTGACTCCTCCCCCAAACCCCAGCGGACACCTTCATGCCGTGGCCTGCTCACATTTATGTTATCTCACCCGGTATCCTCACAACAAAATCCCGGGAAGCGTGGCATGCCTTAAAGGAAGGTGAAACAGGCACTCGAGCCCATATAGCTTGGAAACCCTGGAGCCGGGATGGGAACGCAGGGACCAGAATTCTACCCCTGCCTGGAGCTCCTCCACCATGACCCTTCGGGGCCTCTGCACCCCAAAGGCCCCAGGGAAGGACAGGCAGGCGGGTCCTTGGCCCTTCACACAGCTTCCACCAACCACTTCCCGGTGGGCGTGGCCTGTGCAATCTTCCCCTGCACACTCCTTGGAGACCCACTCACTATAAGGAAGGGCTCATCAGGAATCACATAGCTGCTTAGGGAGGAGGCTGCCTCTTCTTCTTAGCATATGACATAGTTGGCAGGTGGCAAAGGAACAGGGCACCAGAGAGCAGGGGCCACACCCCAGGAGCCTCTCCCTGGGGGCCAACCTTCACCCCCAGGTTGTCTGGGAAGCCAGTCTTCAGCCTGACCTTTGGAAAGATGCTGCTCCTAAAGAACTTCAGGCCACATGCAGGCACCTGTAAAGTGTGTCCATATCATGGTTTAAAAGACCCTGCTGTTTCTTCAGCCTAGGGGTGGGTACAGGGGATTTCATTTCATCACTACTTTGTACACTACATGTATGCGAGATATATTTATATCAAAGGGTTGTGATATGTTTCCTTTCATGGTTTATTTCACAGCTTTTAAAAACAAGGAAAACAGGACCCTGACAGATGTCCTTTTGAAAAAGTGTGCCACAGTATAATTCTCAGAGCACTTTGCTAGCCTAGTAGCCTTTGATCCTGGTCCAGGCAGGAGACAGAGCAGTGAGCAGTGCCAGGCAATCCCAGTGGGAGCTTCCCCACATCTCCAAAATACTTGGTGCTATTCTAGACTCTAGACTCTAGAAAGGATCCAGAATGCCTGGCCAGGAAGAGAAGAAGGAGCCAGGGTGGGCTGGCAGAGGTGGGGCTGCAGGGAAGAGCCCAGGAAACTCACTCCCCTGTCATTCCCTCTCAGGCAGGTAACGGGGCTGGGTCCAAGCCCGCAGACGTCCTGGATGTCTTAACCCAGTATCGAGGCCTGTCCTGGAGGTGAGCGAGTGTGTGCCCATGCCCTTCACTGCAGGGCAAGGGAAGACCCCTGAGAATTTTAGAAAACAAGGTTTCAAGAGGGAAATGTGCTGCCTGGTTCTTTCCTGAGACAAACTTCTAAGTCTAATTTGAGGAAGGTGTTTATCAACTTCCCCAAACCACTGCATTCCCCAGAAGAGGAGCTGGAAAAGCAGGAGAAGGGACCACATATGCATATGGCTTGAAAGGCTTCTCTACTTTTCATTTCTCCCTCTATGATGAGGAAACAGAGAATGAGGCTGTGGCCTGGGTGATGGGCAGATCCCTGGTCTGTGGAACCAGAGTTGTGAGTCTGCAACTTCAGGCAGGTTCCTTTGCCTCTCTGGACTTCAGTGCAGGGACAAAGATACTGCCTGAGCAGTGCAGTGAGAATTAGAGACAATTCAAGTGCCTGGCACGTGACTTACATGGAGTAGGAACACATGGTAACTGGTATCATTATTAAAGGCCTTCATTCTTCAGATGAGGAAACAAGGCTCCGAGAGGGAAAGAAACCTTTCCAAGACGACACAGTCAGATGATGAAAGAGCAGGAAGTAGAGCAGAGGGTTCCTGGAGCCTCACCTGGCGCCCTCTCCCATCAGACAGCCTTGTTCCTGCTCTGACTGTGATCCAGTCCAGGCTCCCACGAGCCGAGCCAGCAGGACTTGAGCTTTACCTCTGTGCTTGCACGCTGGGCTTGTGGCCGTCGTGAGAGGGCAGGCCTGCTGTTTCCTCAGCCTGGGCTCTGGCACCTCCACGTGGCACCTGCTTTAGCCTGAATGCTGAATCCCAGGCATCCTCCTTCATGCTGACCTACAGAATTAAACCCCAAACAGTTTGAAAGTCTTTTAACCGCGCCCAGCTACGCTTGGCACGAGCGAGGGGACACGGAAAAGCAGGGCGTCCAATCAACGCTGGAATGTTGCATATTTGCTTGCCCAGAAACCCATCCGAGTTTGCTCTCCTGGGACTCGGCTTGGGAGATGGCTTATTATCTAGAAGACACCCTCTAAAAGCAGGCCTTCCCCAAGCCAAACAGGAAGAGAAAGATCAAAGTGAACTTTTTACTGTTTTCTTTTTTTTTTTTTTTTTTAAGATTTTTCATTTATTTCTCTCCTCTTCCCCCTGCCCCAGTTGTCTGTTTTCTGTGTCCATTCGCTGCGTCTTCTTTGTCCACTTCTATTCTTGTCAGCGGCCTGGAAATCTGTGTCTCTTTTTGTTGTGTCATCTTGCTGTGTCAGCTCTCCATGTGTGCGGCGCCACTCCTGGGCAGGCTAGACTTTCTTTTGCTCTGGGTGGCTCTCCTTCCAGGGTGCACTCTTTGTGCGTGGGGCTCCCCTACATGGGGGACACCCCTGCGTGGCACAGCACTCCTTGTGTGCATCAGCACTGCGCATGGGCCAGCTCCACATGGGTCAGGAGGCCAGGGGTTTGAACCGCAGACCTCCCATGCGGTAGGCGGATGCTCTGTTTGTTGAGCCAAGTCCGGTTCCCCCTTTATTTTCAATCATGGTAATGCACAGCTGTAGCAGTGGGTCGGGTGGGTCCAGGCTGAAGAGGGGCCACTTACCTGTTGGAAATCAGGAGCGAAAGGGGTCGCCTGGGTCCCCCTGCTCCAGTGCCAGAGCTCAAAGGGTGAAAGGATCAGCCACAGTGGTTTCCAGGTGATCTGGTTTCTGGGGAGAGGAGTGATTGGATTCTGGTTTGTTTCTCTGCTTTTCCACTGAAATAATGAGGAAAGGACAGACTCTGAGCTCACAGGGCATTTTCTTGTCCTGAGTCTGAAGCATCTCTGGCATCCTAAACTTTTTTTTTCCTTTGTTCCCATAAAACAGTGTCGGTGGAGACCAGGACATAAGCACCGTGACCACCCTGGCAAGTGAGTAGGTGCTCCCTCGGGTGGATTGCGGGGGGCTCACGGATGTTGGGGTTGCTGGCTGGGGAATCCGCGGGTCCTGCTGCTCCCCCTGGAGGCCAAGTCCCCGGCCGCAGGAGCTAGCTGTGCCCAGTAGGGGGCGCTGCTTCCCCGAGCCTGTCGCCCTTGCTCTGCTTCTTTGAACGTGATTAAAACCTGGGAGGTTTGTTTGTTTTGCTGTGCTGTGTTTTTTGGTTTTGTTTTTTATACAAGAGAAACTGTATTTGTCCAAGGAAGGAAAAGGGTAAGAAAGGGAACGAGAGCCCAGACCAAATTTTAATGCAAGTCTTTAAGAAATGATTCAAGGTAAAGATAAGAAAACCCACCGCGGATCCCGGATCTCGGGAGGGGAGCCTGGCGTAGCTGCTAGGCACCGCCACGAGCAAAAACGTTGAACTGGTATGTGTGGTTTTGTGAAACGCTGCGATTAAAACAGTCAGAGGTGAAATTATTTTGTTTGGGCTGTGCAGACACAGTCTTATTGGAGGCTCCACATTTTCCTCAAATTACTTCTCCCATAACCTGTTTGGAATTTTTTAAAAAGCCTGACTATATTTTCTCAGAGGTCTTCTTTTTTCCTTAGTGCACATCACTATGCTGTTCATCCCCCTCCCCGTGGCTCCCTCACCTGTCTGCTCGTTTTCTCTACTCATTGCGTCTGCACGTTCTCAGCTCTTTGTGTCTGCTTGTCTTCTTTAGGAGGCAGTGGAAACCGAACCCAGGTCCTCCCATGTGGGAAGCATGTGTTCAACTGTTTGAGCCACATCCCACAGTGCTGTTCTTTTTTTTTTTTTTTTTAAGATTTACTTATTTATTTTTATTTCTCTCCCCTCCCCACTTTCTCCCACCACATTGTCTGCCCTCTGTGTCCATTCGCTGTGTGTTCTTCTGTGTTCTTTTCTATACTTGTCAGCAGCACTGGGAATCTGTGTCTCTTTTTGTTGCGTCATCTTGCTGCATCATCTCTGTGTGTGTGTGGCCCCACTCCTGGGCAGGCTGTGCTTTTTTCCCACTGGGCAGCTCTCCTTATGGGGCACACTCCTTGTGTGTAGGGCTCCCCTACATGGGGGACACCCCTGAATGGCACGGCACTCTTTGTGCGCATCAGCACTGCGCATGGGCCAGCTCCACACGGGTCAGGAAGCCCTGGGTTTGAACCTTGGACCTCCCACGTGGTTCGTGGATGCTCTATCCATTGACCCAATCCTGCTTCCCCACAGGGCTGTTCTTAAAGTGCACGTGCAATAAATGTTTAAATCAAATTCTCCGCCCACCCCCACCTCCCCAATCGTCTGGCTAATGATTTTGCCTGAGAGAAATTTAATTGGCCCCCATTCTCATTGACTTTTCTTGTACATATTCCTTTGTAATATAGTTTGAATTAAGACATTATTTAAACTCTAAAAGTCCCCAAGCGTTTGATAATAAGAATGGCTTAATCTCCACAATCAGACTTCACATTTCAATCCACATCTGCTCTCCTTTTGCTATTTGCAAATCTGGTTGATTTTAAGTAGGTACCGTTCTGTGCCACAAGTACTCCTTGTCTTCTTCATTTCTAGGTCTACACATAAGGGCTATAAATACGCTCTTCTATTGCTGGGAGATTGCTCAGGATGCTCTGTGAGTGTGATTCATTGGGCTGTGAGGCAGCCTAGCCTATAAAACCGTGTGCTGGGTTCCCTAATTCCCATGCTCTCACCATGGATGAGATGATTAGAAATACTCTTTCTTCAAAGGGATTGGCAGGGGTTGAGACAGTGTCACCACTCAGAGGGACTTCCCTGGCACACTTAGCCCAGCAATTGAACATCATCTGTTCAGACTCTTCCTTGCTAAAGAGATGTGGTGAGAGCTTTGACCGTGGATTTTGGATAATCTAGGGGGAAATAACTATATGAACATGTGTTAGAAAAGTGACAAGAATGTGGAGTCAGGACAGCACTTCAGCTTAATCCCCTGTGCAATTTAATCTGGCAAATTCTGGTGCTGGTGAAGTAGAATGGGGCAAGGTCCCTGCCCTGATGTCTTCACCAAAATCTCTTTGGGATGCATGAACCAATAATTATAGTCATGTCCAAAGTTTAGGGGAAAATAAACAAGAAGGCTTCTAACCCCAATAAAGAGCTTAAACAACTGGAATTAATCGGGTAAGGAAAGGAAATGGAACATTCCTGGCAGAGATAACTGAAGGCACTGGCAATCCACGCCCTGCCCAACGTATGTAGTTCTTGCTGTGACATTCTTGATAAGTAGCTAGCTAGCCTGGATTCCTCTAGTAATGGGGAACCTACCAACTCCTAGGACATTCCATTCCATTTTCAAATACCTCTGGTGGTTTCACAGTTCTTCCTTCTATGGAGTAGAAATCAGAGTAATTTCCATCCAAGGCTGTAATAATGTACCTCAAAAAGGAATGAGTCCAGCCTCTCTGTGTCGCATAGTCCCTGAAGCTGTGCTGGGTTCTCCAGAGCACACTGCTGGATGGTAGGGTGCCTAGAGTCCTGGCAGATACCTGTTGCCCACCCACTTCCAGCAGATTATGAGACGGGGGAAAGTGGCTGGTCCTGCAGCTGAGAGAACAGGTTTCTAGTCTGGATTCCATTCTCACTAGCTATATGACTATGAACAATTCTCCTAGCCTGTCTATAAATCTTGTTTATTCCTAATTCAGTCCGTGAGCATTTATTGAACATTTTGTTAGGATGTGGGGTGCATTTACTCCCTTCTCCCAGGAATTCTCAGTCTAGTTGGGAAGATGGAAAAGTGAAAAGTCCCGTGTAGATCCAGTGTGATAAAGGCATTAAAAATGCATGAGATTGAAAAGATCAACAAAATTGACAACCCTTTAGCTAGAATGACCAAGAAAAGTGAGAAGGACAGAGAGAGAGGTGTCAAATTGCTAAAACCAGGAATGAAAGAAGGGACATTACAATCAACCTTACAGAAGTAAAAAAAACATTATAAGGGAATACTATGAACAATTTTATACCAATAAATCAGACAACTTAGATAAAATGGAAAAATTCCTGGAAAAACAAACTGCTGACACTGACTCAGGAAGGCATAAAAAATCGGAATAGACCTATAACAAGCAAAGAGATTAAATTAGTAATTTTAAATAAAACTTCTCACAAAGGAAAGCCCAGACCTAGAGAGCTTCGCGAGTGAATTTTATCAGACATTTAAAGAAAAATTACTACCAGTTCTTCACAAACTCTTCTAAAATACAGAAAATGAGGGAATACTTCTCACATCATTCTATATGTAGCCAATATTACCCTGATACCAAAACTAGACAAAGACATCACAAGAAAACTAGAGACCAATATCTTTTATGAATATTGACACACATCTTTAAAAAAATACGAGTAAACCAGACTAACAGCATATAAATAAAAAAGGTTGGGAGTAGGTGTAGCTCAGTGGCCTGAGTGCCTGCTTCCCACGTATGAGGTCCTGGGTTCAATACCTGGTACCTCCTTAAAAAAAAAAAAGGATTATACACCATGACCAAGTGGGATTTATGCCAGGAATGCAAGATTAGTTTAATATCCAAAAATCAACAAAGTAATACATCAGCTCAGTTGAATAAAGGACAAAAGCAACATGATCATCTCAAAATACACATCAAAAGTGTTTGACAAAATCCAACAATTTCATGATAAAAGACACTCAACATACTGAGAATAGAAGGAAACTTCCTCGATCCAATAAAGGGTGACAATAACAAAAAAAACACAGTTAACATCATACTTAATAGTGAAAGACTAAATAATTTCCCCTGAGATTAGGAACAAAACAAGGAGGTAGGCTCTTGCCACTTCTATTCAGAATCATATTGGAGGTTTGGCAAGAAAATGAAATAAAAGAGACTGTGATTGGAAATGAAGAAGTAAAACTTTATCTATTTGCAGATATTATGATTTTGCATATAAAGAATCCTAAGGAATCCACTAAAATACTATTACAACTATTAAACAAGCTCAGCAAAGTTAAAGGATACAAGAGCAATATACAAAAATCAATTGTATTTCCATATACTTGCAATGAACAACACAAAAATGAAATTAAGAAAACAAGTCCATTTACAATAGCATCAAAAAAGAATAAAATATGTAGGTATAAAAGTAACAAAGTAATACAACACCTCTCCTCTGAAAATTATAAAACATTGTTGAAAGAAATGAAAGAAAATCTAAATAAATGGGAAGACATCCAATGTGCATGGATCAGAAAGTTGATGAAAATGTTCTAAAGATGATTGTAATGATAGTTTCCCAAAGCTGTGAAAATACTGAAAAACCACTGAATGGTATATAATTTTATGGTTTATGAATTACATCTTAAAAAAGCTATTTATGTTTAGAAAATAAGAAAAATACACGAGAGAAGCACCTAACTCAAATGCTCATTTGTAAGGATAATTTATTAAGCATCTACTGTGTGCGGCACATGTTGTTAAAGCGTTAACTTGCTGGACATTTTATTTCAGTGCTGAGTGAATCTTCTGAGGTGAGAGCTGTGCAAGGGGGGTGCTTTGTCCCCAACATCCACTTGTGTTTAGCAAAGGAACCTGAAGATTGCAACTGGTTTCATTACCAAGCACATCTCTTCCTTGTATTTCTAGACATCCTCCGGGAATTCAACCCTTCCTTGAAAGGCTTCTCAGTTGGCAAGGGGAAAGAGAACCATCCTAACGCCTTCCTCAACCAGGCTGTGGCAGGAGCCCGAGCTGAGTGAGCAGGGGAGCCTTTGGGGTGGACCCCTGGGGGTGCTTGTCCCATCGGGGGTGTCTGGCTGCAGGGCTGGGGAGGGGCCTGAGAGCCAAAGGCTGGTCATCCGTGTTGTCCCTGGCTGTCTTGCTAGCCCAACCCAACCACAGCCCCAAGGAAAGGGTCACAACTGTCTCTGATGCTGGTCATGTGCTTGGAGCAAATGACTTTGTCTCATCTAGAACCTCATGTTCCTCTAAGACAAGGACTGGGAGGGGAACTTGTAGGCCACAGCTCAGTCTTGTTTACCAGTGCTCTGGAGTCGTGTTCTCCCTCCCTTCTTCAGACAGGCTTTTCAGGCAGCCTGGGCCAGGGGAGAACGAGTCCTGGGAGGGGAAGCCCTGAGGCTGGCTTCCTCCCTGGCCTCTCAAAGCCTCCACCTATAAAATGGGGTTGGGTGATTGTGAGGCTCCAGCCATCCTGGATGTGAAAGCTCTGGTCAGGATGGCAGTTCCAGCCCCAGGACAGCAGGGCTCCAGGACCCACCTGGGGAAGCTGCCAGTAGCATGGGAAGCTGGATGGTGTGGGGCGCAGACACGGAATGGCTGGCTCCCCAACAGGGCCTGGTCCCCTTGCCTGGGCCCTTCAGTGCCGTTGCACTGAAAGATGCCAGAGCCTGGTGCCTTGTGGGCTCCCTGTCTGGTTAGAGAGCAAGTAAATGCCACACCCCAACTAGGAAAAATAAAGGCAAAAAACCTTTGTTTCTTAATCCTATTTTTCTGCTGGAAAATCTGGGTGTCCTCGACCTGCTGACCAGGCTTAAAGGCACCATGTGGGGACACCTGTGTTTCCATCCCTGGATTCCCACACATCCTTCTCCTGACTCGCAATACCATCCTAAGGCTACAAGCCAACAGGAAATGTGATATGGACTTTCCAAAGCAGTGGACTGTGCAAAACCTAATAATAAGTTTTCTAACACATTCTGTGTTGCTTTTTCCCCTTTTGGTTCCGGTTGGGGTGCTAGGCTTCCAGTTTACCTGCTTAAAGCTTTTGACTTACTTTTGGTGGTGTAAGAGGGGAGGTAGTTCTGACGGTGACTGGGCCAGGATGCCATGCAAGAAGGAACCTTCGAGTCGAGAGCACAAAAAGTAACCAAAGCTGGGTGCAGTTCACGTCACCCCAGCTTCTGCCCTTGCTCTTCCCGAGGCCTTGGGGCTCCTCCATGAAATCACCTCCTATGTCCAAGCACATCCGTTGGGGGTAGGACCGAGGTGGGGACTATTATTCCCAGGCTACAGATCAAGAAACTGCAGTACAAAGAGCTAAGTGACCTGAACAAATGCATCCACTGACCACGTGGTCCCTCCTGGCACCCCACAGACTTTATCCCAGTCACCCAAACACCCTGCACGTATATCACAGCAATCCCCCTTGCATTCTGTACCATAACTCAGTGGGATAGGAAGAGCAGAGGGTGGAAGTCTCACATTTTATTTATTTATTTATTTGAATTTATTGAAATGTATCACTCATACATATACATACATATACAATAAGTGTATAATAGTTATGAACTTACAAAACAAACGTATATAACATCAAACATATATAACATCTCACCCTACCACCAATAGCTTGCATTGTTTTTAAACCTTTTTAACTAATGATTAAAGAGCATTGTCAAAATATTACTACTAAACAAAGTAGTTTTCCCCTGACCAATCCGATTGTTATTATCTTTATATCTTTATATACAAACATACATAAACAATTAAGTGTATAGTAAAAGTTGTGAACTTACAAAGCAAACATGCATAACATCATACAGGGGTCCCATACATCAACCCTCCACCAACACCTAGCATTGTCATCAGACATTGTTACAAACTATGAAAGAACACTGTCAAAATCTTACTATTAATCATAGTCCTTATCTTACATTTGGTGTGTTTTTCCCCCAACCCACCCTATTATTATTTTATAAATATATATATTTTTTAATGACAGAAGTTGTAAACTTATAAAACAATCATGCACATGTGCAGAATTCCCAAACAAAACCCCTTCATCAACACACCACAATGTGGTGTGTCATTTGCTACAGATGAACTAATATTATCTGATTGTTACCATGTCCATAGTGTACATTTGGCTCCCATTTTCCATACTGCCTCAGTATCAACACAGTACATCTTTTGCATAGATGCAAGAATATTACATTATTAATACTAACCACAGTCCATAGGTCACTCCAGCTGTATTTTCCCATGCTTCTCCACATTCCCAGGACCCATTTTATTAATGACAAACTGCACCTCAGAGGAGTTGAGTAAGCATCACAAAAGTCTGGAGCAGCTGCCCAGATACTTTCAGATTTACAGATGAGGAAACTGAGGGCCAAAGAGAGTAAGGGTCTTCCCCAAAGCCTCCACCCAGGTTATCTGTTACGTAGTCTAACACGACCATGATTGGACTCTTTGGGCTAATAGTTATGAGAGTAAAATGATGACAACTGATGATTCCTGCCAGGCACCGTGCCGGGGCTTTACTAATGATGATGGTGGTGGTGACATTGATAGAAATAATGGAATGAATGCTTACTCTGTGCCAGGCACTGTCCTAAGTTCTTTACATGGCACCTCATTTGTTCCTCTCAATTCTCTGGAGAAGGTCTGCTGGCCATCCCTACTGTACACAGGAGAAAACAGGTTTTGCAAGTTAAGCACTTTGAAGCTCTCAGAGCTGGTCCAGGATGGAGCTGAGATTCAAAGCCACACTGCCTGGCACCAGTAGTGGCTCTTATTTGCCCATCTTATTTACTGCCCTTGATGACCCGCTAATAAGATAGGGGTGTGCTTATCTCCATTTTTGCAATCTTTTTACACTGATCATTGAAGTTGCTTTCCCACAGTGACCAAGAGGCTACTGAGCATCCAACCCAGGTGCTCCTGATTCGACCAAGTCACCTCAAGGCTGAGGCCTTGGCACTTATGAAAAGGGACCTGGGCATGGCATGAAATACCCACACGCAGACCTTCTATCTGCTCTGATCAGACCCGGCTTGGAAGAGAGAGAAAAGCCCATAATCGAATACACCAATCAGAAAGTAGTCACACTAACAGCCCTCCCCAAAGCTCTTCACCAACCACTGTCCCCCAGTCCAGCAGAGCCCCTGGGGACAGGAGCTCTGGGGGGCATGATTTTCAGCCCAATTTTCCTTTGGGAAGCCCACCCAGGCCCTTCCTCTGCTACCTGTTTGATTCCTGCTCTCCCTGCTCTAGTCCTGCTGCTCACGCAAGTTCTTCCATGTGTGCCCACAGGAATTTACCTGCCCAGGCCAGGAGACTGGTGGACCTGATGAAAAACGACACGGTGCGTCTGGGGGAGACTCTGCCTGGGACCACTCAGGAAGGGACTCCCCGGGACGGGGAGTGGGCAGGAGAAGTCCACAGAGTCAGAGAGGGTCAGCCGTGGGGCTAGGGATAGATGGGAGCCAGACCAGGTTTCCAGCCTGAACCTCTGTTCTGAAAAAGAGATTCACATTCATTCAGTCAGTCCATCTGTCCGTCAGTCAACTGTTCAAATATTTATCATGAGTCAGGCATTGGGCTGGGTGCTGGAGCTACACAGCGCAGTCCCCTGCCCTTAAGGAGCTTACGAGGGGCGCCTGACATGAGAGTGAAAATGATAAGACGGTGATGTGTGCTGTGAAAGTGCAGAGGGTGGCACAGAAGGGACAGGCTCCTCTGCTCCGGACGGGCCGGGGGAGGCTTGGGGAGGAGATGTTGGAGCTGGGATCTGAGGGATGAATGCAAGGTTCTCCCTCAGGTGAAAGTGGGGTTCTCACCTCAGACTGCCCTGGGAGCCAGTCCCAGGTGGATAGAATGATTCAAGTGGGAGTGGGGTAGGGATTCATTTTTTGCAGGTGATTTAATGGACGACAAAGTCCATTGTGGGGAGGCCGCAGGTGTAATGTCAAAAAACTTCTGGGTCTTTTCCATCTTTCTTCTTCCACCCTTTTTGGGAGTGTGGGTGAGAGGAGGCAAAGCTGCATGAGTCTGGGACCGTGTAAGGGGCTGGGAGGGCTCCTCTGGCCTTCGGGCGGCGGTTCCAGTGTGTGCCGCTGCTCTGCCTTCCACTCAGTCCTGTGCCTTCAAATAGTTCTCCAGGTCCCTCTTGGGGGAGGCAGATGCCAATGGTGGCAAAACCCTTTCAGAGCACATGCTCATGGCACCCGCTGTGCTCTTCCCAGCTTCTCCAGCTTGATTTGCTCCTGGGGAGTTTTAACTGGTAACCACTAGCTGAGATTAGAGAGCTCCTTCTTAATGGAAGATGGTCCAGTGTCCCTTTAGGCCACGTTAGAATTCCAATTTTTGAAGATCCCAGAACAAATGGCCTCCTTTCCAATAGCTAGGACCTGCCTTGCCATCTTCCACCTTCTTCCTCACTATGCTGGAAAAGGGAGGGATGAAGTCTAGTGGGCATCAGCATCTACTGCCACAGGACAATTTTCTAAACTATGTTAATGTAGCATTTTGTGTGATCTATATATCTTGTAAAAATAAATTAAAAATATATTTAAAAAAAGGAAGGAAGGGAGGGAGGGAGGAAGTAAAGAAAGAAAGAAAACTGTGGCCTGTTGTACTTACCACCTGGAAGTCAGTAACTTCACCTAAAAAAAACTGAATTGTTCGGCACCCAGCAAATCCCTAAGGGACTCAGGACCCCATAACAACCAAAGAACAGAAAACGTCCACGTCCACTTAGTTTTCGGGTGGGGAATCGTGCAGTGTTACTTCCAGCGTTCGGTGCTGTGCGTATTTCTTACCGTGACTCTGGGACAATACGCTTACTTGTTTGTTTCCTATTCATTTCAGAGGATCAATTTCCAGGAAGACTGGAAGATAATAACCCTCTTCATAGGAGGCAATGACCTCTGTGATTTCTGCAATGACCCGGTGAGCCGCCAGGCCCTTCAATCAAGACTGCCCCCAGGGCAACGCTTTCCACGGCCCAGCGGGCTGGGGTCTGGGCTCCCGGCTTGGCTTGGATCCAGCATGGGATGAACTCTGAGATGGGAGGGCATGCACTCCAGTGAGCGTTTCTCCAGGACTAGCAGGACTGGTTTAGAGATGGAGCCTGATGATAACATTCTAGTAACCAAGATAACACTCCAAGGGTCTAGAAAAACCACACATCTCTTCATCGGTAACCATAAGTCAGCTCCTTTCTTCAGTATTCAGGAGCCTCAACACCTGCCCCTTTGTGCTGTAACTTGTCTGGGGATGGCTACGTTCCTAACGCAGACATTGAGGCAAGATTCCCGGCCAGGCCATTGGGCCAATGGGAAGTCCAAGAGCAAGACACTGTCCTGTGGGCGCAGCTCTTCTTGCTGGAAGAAACCTCACAGGCCATTCCCTCACCCCCAGCAGGAACCCCTTCCATAGAATCCAGCTGTCGAGTGCCCCCAGTGATGGGCAGCTCTTGAGTTTGCTGGGTAGCCCTGATTAGTTAGGAGAAGGCACAAATTATCTTTTAGTTTGTGTGGGTGTTGAACTCTGTAATTTCCACTTCTTCTGCTTAAGCTGGGCAAATCTGCACCCTCCCCTTTATTCAATTCAGCTGATCTTAAAAACAATGTTTTTTGTTTTTAATTTTTAGAAGCAGTATACCCAGGAAATACATGAAAGTACAGAGAAAAAAATTATCTGTAATTATCCAGAAATACCCAATATAGCCTTGCTAACATTTTGATAAATCTCTCCCCAGCATCTATGAATACAGAGAAATTGCTTTCTTTTCTTTTCTAAAAATAGTATTCTGTCAACATTGTTTGGTAACTTGCTATTTTCCAATTAGCAGTACATTGGGATGATGTTGCCATGGCAATATATATTCTTCTGTCATATAATTCATAAAGACTCTATAGTACCCCGTCATATATACTACTACATCATATATGGTCCAAGGGCCATAATTTACTTAACTGTTCCCTGTTATTGAATATTCAGCCTACAATACTTCTAATTTTCCATCTTTTAAATAGTAGTATGATAAACATCTATCTTTATATACACTCATAATTGTTCCCCTGGCATTATTCTAAGAAGTGAGATTTTGTTTGTTTTTGGCAAAAAGTTATGTACCTTATGCCAACATTTTATTCTGAAAATTTCTGAACATAGAGAGAAATCAAAAGAAGTGTAAAGTAAATACCCATATAGCTACCATCTAGAATTAACATTTTATTGTATTAAGCTAATACATGTCTACCTCTCCACACATCTTATTTGTGGTGAAGATACACATTTTTAATGCTTTAGATACATATTGTCAAATTGCTCCCAGAAAGTTTGTGCCTATTTTGCCTCTTTCCCCACACCCTGATGATGGGTGGTTGTCATTCTTTTTAATAGTTGCTAAATCTGATAGATGCAAAATCATATCTGGTTTTTCAAAATTTGTATTTTGATTACTAGGTGGGAATAACCTTTCTGTTGTCCTTGTTTAATGCCCATTTGAATTTCTCTTTTTCTTAAGTTATATATCATGGCTATTGGCCATTTTCTCATAAGGTACTTATCTTGTTCTTATTATTTGTGAAAACTCCTTATATTAAGTATATTAACCCTTAGTCAAATATGCTTGCCTTTTCCTTTGGTTTATGGTGTTTTCTGTTAAAGAGAAGGCTTTTCCTTGCCGGTGCCACGCGCAGAGTGTATTAAACGCCAGGCCTTGGCTAGGTGTTAGGCAGTGACAAGGAAACACAGCCTGTCTCCGAGGAACTCGCTCTGTTGGGGGAGGGAGACAGGACAATTCACCAAAACGTGATGAGAGAGACATCCCAACGTGGCTCTAGCGATGCACACGGAAGAGGCATTTGCAGCATCGCCGTGGGAATTTGGGGGGTGGGGGAGGTCATCAGAAAGGTTTGCGCAGGGCAGGACACTTGCCAGCTGCAGGTGAGCCTGTTTGACGGGCAGACGGGCGCAGAGCGAGGGCTAGGAAGGGGGGAGTCTGGCTGTGGCGGGTCAGGGGCCTTCCGCTGCGATCCAGGACTGTTGGGGAGGGGGGTTAGCCAGGAGGGAGAGGGGGACCACACGCACATACCACCCCCCGCCCGAGAACGTGGCTTTTATCTGTTTAGTATAGCAAGGTGCTGAATTCGGTTTCATTCGGAGAAAGAATTCCATTGCTTCAAAAAAATTTTTTTTAAACCATCCGCAGGAGAAATAACAGTTAAAATATGTTCTTGGAGGGCCCCGGGACCCTCCCTTCCCCAATATCTCCATAAGGTGTGGGTCTCCTCCCTCTGAGAAGACTGTGCAAGCTACAAGGGGTCTTAGAGGTCGGTGGGCTTGACAGCCCACTTTAGAGTGACGCCCCCTGGCTAAGGCCCTGCAGCTCCTCAGCGTGGTGGATCCAGAGCTTTCCACAGCGCCACACAGGAGAAGGGGCGTTTGCTGAGGTCACAGCCGTGATGCGCTGTGGGGTGGGTGTGGAGCTCGGACCCCCCCAGGGACGAGCCCTGTGCTTCAACACTGCCCACTCTGACTGAAACACAGAAGCGGGGAAACCAAGAAACAAGGGGGCCCTGGTCTGTGGGAGAGGGGGTGACGAATGGTGTTGAAGGGACGCCCCCTCTTCCTGCAGGCCCACTTCTCTCCCCAGAACTTCACGGGCCGCATAGCGGAGGCTCTGGACACGCTCCACGCCGAGGTAGGAGTCCAGGCCGCTTTGCCTCTGCGCAGCTCGGCCGCAGCCTCTCCATCTTGCACCTCAGGCTGGGCCTCTGGCTTCAGCCGAGGGCTCCTGGGCAGGTCCCCTTTACCTCCCCACGGCCAGTCCTGGTGCCCAGGGCCCTAAACGCCTCATCTGGGGGAAGGGGGATTATGAGGAGGTGGGTGAGGCCAGACCCAAAGGCCACAGAGGTTCCACCAGGAGGAGCAGGCCCTGCCCAGAAGAGAGCCTGGGGCTGCGCGGCCCGGCTCCTCCTGGACACCCGCCTTGCCTTTCCCAGGTTCCTCGGGCCTTTGTGAACCTGGTGACGGTGCTAGAGATCGTCAACCTGAGGGAGCTGTACCAGGACAAGAGGGTCTACTGCCCAAGGCTGATCCTCAGGTGAGAGGGAAACGCCGCTCCCAGGCCCTGCACCCTGAGCAGAAAGCAGCTCCCATTAGTCCGGGAACCTGAGGGCAGGAGGGGGAGGGTGCTGTGACCACCCAAATTAATGTGAAAAGGTCTCATCGAGAGGACGTCCCAGGGTTTCAGCTCCAGCCCTGCTTCTGTTGCCATGGCAGCCGTTCCAGACCCTTCGGGGAGTGGGGTCCCCTGTGGGCCCAGCTAGGACCTCCTCTGGAGTGTGTCCAAACCGCCCCTGCCCACCCGTGGAGGCCCATCTCCAGGACGGAGGGACCCTCTGGTGGGCGTGGGTGCTCCAGGCTGGACGTCTGCCGCTTGCCAGAGGAGTGGCGGTCAAATCAGAATCGGCAGGGTCCAGGGGCAGGGTCTTCCCAGACAACAGGGAGCCCAGGTCCCAGGAAGACCCCGAGAGGCCTTCACCCCTCAAACTTCAAATGGACATGGTGGTATCCCCCTTCTCCCTGACACCCCCGGGAATAGGATGTCCCAAGAATCTAAGCAGGGACATTTCGCGCAGCTTTCCTCCCTGTGAATCTTCCTCCAGGCTTTTAGCCCAGGTCACAGCAGCTGGGTCCCCGAGTTGGTTGTGCCTGCGCCCCCAGCCCCCCAGCTCTGTACAAGCCTCCACCACAGCCCCGAGCACAGAGCACGGCGGTTATTCACGGGCCCCCACCCATCCCCAATCACGGCTGCTCCGGCCCAGTAAGGGGCCAGTGGCTGGTTGCCAAGTGACTGAATGAAAATTTCACAGGGACCAGGTTTGCTCTTGGAAATTAAGGGGTATCTTGGCTGTACCCCTGCGGGGCACAAGTCCCCTGGGGAAGGGCTCACATGCTCTGAGCAGAGGGAGGATGGCTCCGGGTGACAGGTGCAGTCGTGGGTGCAGGGCGTGCTGTTTGCAGCTGCCGACTTGTACCCTGGCTCCCACTTTCTCCGGTCACTGGGCCACACAGGAGGCTCGGGGGCTCATGCACTGTCAGGGCAGTTCACCAAAAACTCTGTCGCTCCCCGTCCCTGCAGGGTTTTTAAGACTGGTAAATTGAAAGGTTCACAGTAGGTCAGACCTGAGATGGCCAAACCGCTGGCTGTCAGGGACAGATGGACCCAGGGCCCGTTTCCCATCGCCTCTCATGAATGCTCTGCACCCCCTTTCTCTCCTGCGTCCTGGGGCTCAGTAGTCGTGCCTCCCTTGGTGCTGCCGAGTCTATACTGGACCAGCTTCACCCTCACCTCCTCCTTCTCGACCAAAAGCCCAATTTGACCAGGGGGTTGGCCAGATCAAATGTGCAGATGGGACAGAAGCAGTTTAACATCAAGACTCAGAGCTCAGGTTCAGAGGCAGACAGACTCGAGTTCAAGTCCAGGCTCCCACAGTGGGTATCCACGAGACCTTGAGACAGTAACTCAGTCACTCAGAGCCTCCAGTTCCTCATCTGTAAAATGGGGATAATGATAATACAACTTCTAGACTGTCTGAGCGGACTGAGTGTATTAATTTCCATGAAGCTCTTAGCACAATGCTTGGCACAATGGGCCTTAGATATATATTAGCCATTGTCATTGTCACCATTATTATTTAAAAGGGGTAGCACCTCATCCTCACGGCACCGGCCTCAGACAGCCACGAGGCAACTCAGGTCCGTGAAAGTCACCCACTCCTTCATTTTCAAGAGCAAATCATGCTGTGGGCAACGGTCCTCAGTTCCTCTGGGAGATCAGTAGGTTTGCCAGCCAGGGCCCCATCAGCACAGATTCCTGTCGCCTCCAGGTCAGGAGAAATAGATGCTGCGTCTCAAGCCGCAGTCTCCCGCACTTTTAACGGTGATTTGGGTGGGGTGGGGGTGGGGCCTCTCTCGGTCTGGTCTGCAGCTCGCTGTGTCCCTGTGTCCTGAAGTTTGATGATAACTCAACGGAACTCAACGCCCTCATCGAACTGAACAAAAAGTACCAGGTAAGCTGGGCCAGGGCCCTGGGACGGAAAAGGAGTAAACACTCGGGTCCTTCCGGCCCTGACTGGTGGGCTCAACACAGCACCAAGGCTCTGAGCCCACCTCTGGGAATTCCAGTCCCCTGTCCTTCCAGTAAAACAAATGTTTCCACCATTCATGGAGAAATGTCCTGTCCTGGGAAGAAATTTCACAGTGAATCTGACTAGAGCCCAGCCGGGCTCTGCCACCCGTTGGTGGCGTGACCTCAGACGGCGAGCCCTGGCACCTCTGAGCTTCGGGCGCCCGGAGAAGAAGGGGGAGGCCGAGCACCTCTCTCCCGAGAGGCTGGCGAGGACTCTCGTGTGCAGAAGCACGACAACGAGACGCTCTCTCTTCGCTCCCTTGGGGACAGGGCGCCAGAGCCAGCAGATAACCCCGAGCTTCTCGGGGTTTGTTTGGTGTAGTTCTTTCTCCCACCAGACCTCTTACTGGAACAGGGGACTCGCTAAACTATCTTTTTTTTTTTTTTTTTAAAGATTTATTTATTTATTATTTAATTCCCCCCCCTCCCCTGGTTGTCTGTTCTTGGTGTCTATTTGCTGCGTCTTGTTTCTTTGTCTGCTTTTGTTTCTTTGTCCGCTTCTGTTGTCGTCAGCGGCACGGGAAGTGTGGGCGGCGCCATTCCTGGGCAGGCTGCTCTTTCTTTTCACGCTGGGCGGCTTTCCTCACGGGCGCACTCCTTGCGCGTGGGGCTCCCGCACGTGGGGGACACCCCTGTGTAGCACGGCACTCCTTGCGCGCATCAGCGCTGCACATGGCCAGCTCCACACAGGTCAAGGAGGCCCGGGGTTTGAACCGCGGACCTCCCATATGGTAGACGGACGCCCTAACCACTGGGCCAAAGTCCGTTTCCCTCGCTAAACTATCTTGAGTCTCCCCTAAATCTTCCTCCCGTCCCTTGAGAGGACAGAAGTAGGGCATCCAGTCCCTTCCGAGCCGATCATCCTAGAGGCCCGGGGGGCTCCTTGGAGGAGAATCCCGTCCCTGCGGACTCTTGGGGGCGGTCGTCCCTGCCGGGTGTGTCAGGGGCTCAGGGCCATGCCCCCCATTCCACGTGCTGGGATGCCAGTGCCCGGCCCTCTGGTGGCCCCCCGCTGCTGCGCTTCTTCCTGCGGTAGAGAGAGAAAGCACTCCAAGACCGGGTAGATGCCAAGAGACCAAGCCCCCTGCTCCCCGTCCTCGTGTCCTCTTTCAGGAGGGGACCCACCAGCTGGTTGAGAGCGGGCGGTACGACACGAGGGAAGACTTCACCGTGGTTGTGCAACCGTTCTTGGAAAAAGTGGACATGCCAAAGACCTCGGTAAAGAGAGGAAACATCAGCGATGAATGCAATGCGCAGACAGCCCACGGCTGTGTCTAGCGCCCCCGCAGCCCCCTAATGCCGCCTCTCTTTTTCTGCCCTGTGACCAGGAGGGCTTGCCCGACAGCTCCTTCTTTGCGCCTGACTGTTTCCACTTCCACAGCAAGACGCACGCCCGCGTGGCCAGCGCCCTTTGGAACAACATGGTGAGGCGGCGCGGTGGGAGGAACGGCAAGGAAAGGGCTCTGGGAAGCTTTTGGGGGCGCTCCGAGGTCCGCCTCTCAGGCCGTGTGCCCGAGGGTCCCGCAGCCAGGCGTGACAAGACATCCCACTGCTGCGTCCCTCCCTGCCCGCTCCACCCCCGCCCGCTTCCCCGCCTGCTTGTCCTCGCCACCTCTTTCTCACTGCCCACCTGCCTGCTTTTGGGTTTAGCTGGAACCTGTCGGCCAGAAGACTGCACAGAATAATTTTGAAAACAAGATCCACATCACGTGTCCAAGCCAGGTAGGGTGAACAGCACGTCCTCGCGGCCGTGCACGTCAAACTCCTTTGCTGGGTTTCGGCTCGTGTGAAGGCTTCTGGGGTCATGTCACCCCAGGCTCCCACCCCCGCCACCAGCTCTGTCCACCCACCCACCCCATTCCAGACTCCAGGTTAACCTGCCCAAATGCCCCAGCTGGTTAATCCGAGGGGGGTGACCGGGACGCGCCTTGGTCTCTCTGCATCGTAGGGAGCCCTGGCACGGGTCCTGGCTGGACACAGAGAGAGGGTGGCAGCAACATCCGGCTCCCACCGTGAAGGCTGCAGGGGGTGGGGGAGAACCTAAGGGCAGAAGGTGCCCCGTCTTCATGCAGCCGCTGCCTCCGGGGCTCTGTGGGAAGAGCAAGAAACGAGACCTAGAGAGACATCTGGTGCATGCGGGCGGGGTAGGGGCGGGAAGTTGGGAGTCAGAGCTAGGAAGGCGGGTATTAACCAGGAAGGCAAAGCAGCTCAAGGGTCCCCTCTCCACTCGCAAGTTATCGGCAGATTCCTGGAGCTCTGCGGCTGCTGCCTGCACCTCTATAAACACCTCCATATTCCCAGAGGGGTCCGAGGCCCACCGCTGCGAACCACTGCGCCGTGTGGGGCAGCACCTCAAAGCGCCTGGCTTCTCCTGCCCTGGCAGGAAGGAGAAGGACTGTTGTGGGGGAAGGGGGGCCAGAAAGTGGTGCCGTGTTGGGAGGGAACAGGTGGAGACAGCTGTCCCCAGCCAGCGGGGTGGGAGGCCACGGGAAGACGTGCACATTCCCGGGAAGCTGCTGCAGGCTTGTGTGCTGAGTTCTGGTTGCAGAGAAGGCCCAGTGCACACTGGGAGGGAGCCACAGTGATCAGCTTGACCAGCCCAGCAGGGAGGCTGGGGACGTGGGGCAGGGGAGGCTGAAAGCATTCAGGACAGGCCAGCCCTGAGAGCTGGCACCCAGCGAGCAGTGCCGGACACGCACCAAGGGACGGCTGCTGCTCACCCCCTCTTCTCGCAGGTCTGGCCCTTTCTGAGCACCTACAGGAACAGTGCGCAGGTATCCGCTTGCTGCTTCTTTGGGGGCTCCCCAGGCAAAGTCCCCTTAGACTGGCCCAGCTGGGCGGGGTGGGAGAATGAGCAAGAGTTGTGGGTGGGCAGTGCAGGAGTATCCCACTCTTAGAAAGCCCTTCCCTGTTCTCACTTTGGCTCCTTGAGGCAGGGTAGAGGGCAGAGAAAGCCCCATTGAGAGCAGGCTGGACAGGGGCCCGAGGCCAATCACCTCACAGCCTGGACAAGGGCCCAGCCAATCACATCACAGCCTGGATAGGGGTCCCCCAATCACATCACAGCCTGGACAGGGTCCCAGCCAATCACATCACAGCCTGGACAGGGGCCTGGCCAGTCACATCACAGCCTGACAGGGGTCCCCCAATTACATCACAGCCTGGACAGGGGCCCAGCCAATCACATCACAGCCTGGACAGGGGCCCAGCCAATCTCATCACAGCCTGGACAGGGTCCCCCAATCACATCATAGCCTGGACAGGGGTCCCCCAATTACATCACAGCCTGGACAGGGGCCTAGCCAATCACATCACAGCCTGGACAGGGGTCCAGCCAGTCTCATCACAGCCTGGACAGGGGTTCCCCAATCACTTCACAGCCTAGACAGGGGTCCCCCAATCACATCAGAGCCTGGACAGGGGTCCCCCAATCACTTCATAGCCTGGACAGGAGCCCAGTCAATCACATTTCAGCCTGGACAGGGGTCCCCCAATCTCATTACAGCCTGGACAGGGGTCCCCCAATCTCATCACAGCCTGGACAGGGGTCCCCCAATCTCATCACAGCCTGGACAGGGGTCCCCCAATCACATCACAGCTTCATCAGAGCCACCATGAAGTCACCTCTCCTCTTTATGAAGCTGAGCCTGCCCGGGAAGAAGCAGGGGGTGGCGTGGGCTGGGTTGTGCTAGTGACTGATTCTCACCTTGGGTGGAATTGGGGTCTGACGTAGATTAGTGGAATTCCACCCTGCTTGACCACAGGGAGCTTTCTGCAGCGCCCTTTCTCGGCCCCTCCCGGGGGGTTCCGTCTTTTGTAGAGCTCCTGGGTGGGTCTGCTGCCCAGCCAGCCCCCCTGGCCCCTTTCCACCCTGAGATGCTGAGATTCCCTTCTCCACCCTTAGGGTCATGGGACCTGGCTGCCTTGCAGGGACAGAACTCCTTCTGCCTCGCCCCCCTCCTCGGGTAAGCCCCCTGGGACATGCCAGGACCAGCGCCCCTCCAGGGAACTTCATACCAGTGAGAACTCTGAGCAGACCGAACAGGCCGGCTAAAGGCTCCCATCTGCCCCGTTCTGGCTTCCTGTCCCGGGCGGTTCCCGCTCTGCGCTGGGACATCACGCCCAGCAGGCCCCATGTGTCCTCCTGCTTCAGCTAAAGAGCCACAGGCGTGCCCCCACCTGCAGCCAGGCCTGAGGGGTGGCCTGGCTGAGCCCCAGGGGTGCACGGTTCCAGGAGTCCCACGAGGAAGCCAGCTCTGGGAGTCGCTGCTGTGGCCCCGGGCTCTGCAAGCACTGCTGCCTGCAGGAGGGCTGGAAAGGGCCCTGGACTCTTCAGAAGAGACTTAGCTACAGGGAAAGGCCCGAGTGATTAGCTCTCCAGTTCTGGGAGGACAGCCAGCACCTGGCGCTCAGTGGTCTGTGCTTTAGGCTCCGCGCATCATCTCGGGGTTGGGGTCTGAACGGCTCGTGCGCTCAGGCTACGGTGGGCCTCCCACGGCTCCGCGGGCTCTCCAGGGTCGGAGCCCCTTCTCTCTCGCTCTGTCTCTCTTGCTCTTCATTCTCTGTTCTTTCTCTCCGTTTTCTTTGTTCTTTCCTGCTCCTTTCTCTCTCCATTTTCTTCCCATTATCTCTCTTCTCTCTCTGTTCTACGTTTATTTTCTCCTTTCTTTCTCTCCTCTAGCTCTTGCTCTCTTTTGCTCTCTCGGCCCCCTGTGCATGCCCCTCCCCCAGATCGGGGATCAGTTGATGACACCCCTCATACAAGCACTGCCTCAGTGGCACTCCGGATGCTCAGTCTGTGCGGCCCAAACGCACAGCCAGGGGTTTATTTCTGTTCTTGATCAAAGTGAGAAATGCTCACCTGGGATGGCAGTGTGCTTCCTGGAGACTCAGGTGTGTCCATCTGTCTTTTCAGTGCATGCCCTGAGACCTGCAGATATCCAAGTTGTGGCTGCTCTCGGGGATTCTCTGACTGTAAGTATCCTGGGTTCTGGGCTGGGGGGGGGGGGCTCAGCTGGCTTCCAGGGTCCCACATGGACAGCAGAAGGCACCACAAGTCTGTTCTGATGGGAGGAATCAACAGGGTACCAGTGGGGACAGCGCTGTCAGACAAGGCACCCAGCCTGACGGCCTCTAAGGCCTTGTCTGCCTCCCCTGTCATTTGGAACCATTTCTTCTAAATTGCCATCTGTTGCTAAGAACCAATGACCTTTCCTGCCTTTTACTTCACTTCTAAAACCTGATCATTCTTAAAGCAATAATCTTTTGGTCAGATAGTTAAAATGAGAGAGGCGCTGAGGCTAAGCAACTTCCCACCAAGATTCGCCCTTTACAGTTATTGCTAAACTCTTTTTTTTTTTTTAATATTTTGGCAAAGCTTTTTATTTTTTTTTAATTTCTCCTCCCTCCCCTGCTTGTTACCCCCATTATCTGCTCTCTGTGTCCATTCGCTGTGTGTTCTTCTGTGTCTGCTTGTCTTCTCCTTAGGCAGCTCCGGGAACCAGTCCTGGAACCTTCGGAGTGGGAGAGAGGCGATTGCTCTCTTGCGCCACCGCAGCTCCCTTGTTCTGCTACATCTCTTACTTTCTCTCCTCTGTGTCTCTTGTTGCATCATCTTGCTGTGCCAGTATTCTACGTCAGCTGGCACTCCTGTGCGGGGCAGCTTTCCCACGAGAGGCGGCATTCCCACTCAGGGTGGCACTCCTGTGCAGAGCCACATTCCCGCATGGGCCAGCACTCCGCGTGGGCCAGCTTGCCCTCACCAGGAGGCCCTGGGTACTGAGCCCTGGACCTCCTATATGGTGGACGGGAGCCCGATTGGTTGAGCCGCATCTGTTTCCCATATTGCTGAACTCTTAAGAGGCGAGAGCCTAAGGGTGCCGTCTCTCCAGCATCCCTCAGTGAAAGTGTGGTATAAAGTGATTTTTCACAATTACTAACAGCTCATCCTTTATCGAGACCTTTCTATGTTTGGGAACTGTGCTAAGCAAGCACCTGCAGCATCCCTCCTCATCTTCTCAAAGAGCCCAAAGCACCGTAGGGGGAGTCGTGCCCCCATCTCACAGAGGAGAAGACCGATGGCTACGTAGGCTCTGCCGGGCCCTCCGGGATCTGGGACTGCCCTCCAGTCTCCCAACTCCAGGGCCTGGGCTCTGGTCCTCTGCATTATCCTGCTGCTCTAGCCTGTCTCCATTAACCAAGCTTTTAGCAATCATTTCATTTTGCCACCACTTTCTCAATCAGGTGTGCCAGGGAACCCTTTTCCAGGGACAAATCGAATTGATTCAGATGGTAGAGGTTTTCAACACCTGACATTTTTTTTAACATATGCAAAAATATGTCCTTTTGACTCAAAAATATCATCTAAACCTGCCCGTGTGGCTGCTCTTGCCCTTCGAATTATGCTTTTACAGTCAGCTCTGGCCTCATATCCATTTCCTCTTTGCATCTGCACAGAAAGCAGCAAGAAGTACCCAGCGGTAGCTCTGCTCCTAACTTCCAAGAAATGAGTTTATTTTACTATCCCAGAGCCACCACTTTCAGGCAGTGTTTCTAAGGCCGTGACAATATCTTACAGAAGGCCCCAGAGGAAAAGTACAGAAAGGCGAAATTTATGAGCCATCCATCCCCTGATGTCCACTCAACTCCACGGCTCTTTCTCCGTGCTCATAAAGAACTGAGGAGTAGCATGCTGCTAATTTTGTTATTAGCAGTCCCTCACATTTCTATAGATCCCTTTTGCGTTTTCAAAACAGCTTTTACAACTGTGATCCCGTTCAGATCACTCTAGGAGATACGCAGGGTGCGGCGGCGGGTCCCGCAGCTGGGAAGGGGGCATCCAGAGAGGCGCGCCCCCGCCTGCTGACTCCGGGCCCCAGTGCTCAGCTCACACTGTGGCACAGGCACCGGCCACCACCCCTACGGAAGCCCTGTGCCTTCATATTTCTCTCTTTCTCTCTGGCTTGCTGATTGGGCTGTGGATTTTGGTCTGATTTTAAAGGCTGGCAACGGAATTGGCTCCAAACCGGACGACCTTCACGATGTCGCCACCCAGTACCGGGGACTCTCGTACAGGTAAATCCAGCCTTTCGCTTTCCTCCCCCACCCCCACCCCCACCCCGTGTTCACCCCCAGAGGTGGGGGAGGGGCCTGTCACCTGCAAACACATAAATACCAAAGAGCAAGGGCTAGGTCCGAAGGGGCTTTTGGAAGGAAACCCCAAGTATTCCCGCAAAACATGAAAATGCGGTGGGTAGAGAGGTATTTTACTGTTGTTAAACTTTTTTTCTTTTAAAAAAAATTGAGCAGAAGTAAACCAGGGTTCTGAGTCAGCAAGTCAAACATGAAATGTCCTGGAAAAGCACCACACGTCTCTGAGCCTTCACCTGCCCGCTTCCTTGCTAATGCGCACGTGTAGCTGTGCCTGCGTCCCTGCTTCCTGTCTTATGTCATTCTGCTGTCACCCCTCTGCCTCTCCTACCCGTACACACTGCACAGGGGGCCTCCGAAACCCAGCACACGACCAGGTCACAGTCCCCAGCACGGCCAGCCCCTGCCTGCGTGCCAGCGCAATGCTGGGCTGTGAGGCAGGCTGAACAAGGGCACACGTGGAAAGCGCGGGCAATGCTTACACTCCTCGAGCAAGTGCTCTTCAAAGACAAAGCACACCCGAGAGCGGTAGGAGTAAAAGAGAGGGGATGGGGGGCAAGGCTGCACCCAGGAGGTGGTACCCAAGGCAGGGTTTGAACAGTTAGCGGTTGGGTAGGTGGGGAGGGTGAGAAAGAGCCTTCCACCCACAGAAGCGGAAAAGCTCACAGTCTGTTAGGGTTGGGACTGGGTGTGGATTTTCTTGAATCTCTCTCTTTCCTAATAAAATCCATGTTTACTTACGCCTAAGAGTAATTGGCAGTGAGCTCAGCATCCAGGCAAACAGCTAGAACCAGCCAACCAGCAGAGGGCAGGAGGCTGAGGAGCATTTATGCAAGCCTAATTTTCTTCAAAGTGAATTCGAACAAAATTTCCCACCCCTCCTCCAAGAAAATGAGAGGGCGCAGCGTGGGATGATCAGGTGTTCCGGGGCAGGAGAGAGGCAGCGTCACGTAGCCTGTAGCAATCACGGAGAGGGTCCAGGGCCTCTGGCCATGTGGACCTCACTGTCCCAGGCCCCCAGGTGTCCTCGGCCAGATGCGTGGTCTCTAACAGGCTGGTACAGAATGAAAGGGAGCCCTGCCTACTGACTGCTCAGATCCAAATATTACCGAGGCTGCCAGAAAAAGAAAAAATCAGAGGGGGAGAGAGAAACCAGAGTTTATTACAATCAAGGGAAAGCGTGAGGTTGTGGCAGCTGCACTTAGTCTTAGCCAAAGAAGGCAATGACCTCACAACACAGCATGGGAAAATGGAAAAGAAGCAGACAGATCCCACAACAGGTGACAGATAAGCTAGAAACGGCAGTGCAGCCTGAAAAGTGAGACGATCTGCCCAATTTTACAGTCAGTTCAACTGGATGGGTTCCTGGATTTAGAAACAATCTTCTGTGCAGTTTCTATCCGCAGCAATTGAAAAATCCATCCATTGTTCTGTTCCTTCCTATGAGTGAGACCCATTAAGGCCTAACATTTGGAGGTTCTTGTCCTGACTTCACTGCCTAATGTTCAGTGACTGCTGTCCCTTTAAACCCGTTGCCCTAAGTGTCGCAAATACCTGCTCCAGGCCTGAGTCCAAGACACAGTTTGGTGCTTGGTAGAATATACAGACCAGCATTTCCCAAAGTGTGTTCCAGGGAATAATAGCCTTGTTCCAAGAAACAGGCGTGTTCTCCGGGAGGAGGAAATCCCTTGTATTTGTTTGGGAAACACTACTATTTCTCCATTCTGGGGAATTCACAAGGCATATTAGCATATTAAAGACTCTGAGAAACCCTGCAATGAAGAAAGCTATTTAAATTTGTTAAATCCAGTGTTTCCCTTAATTCCAGAACTCTTTCTTTTTGCTTAATGCTTATTAACCTCCCCTGGGAAATGTCCATGTAATAGATGGATCTGAGAAAACCAATTATCTGATGCCGTTAAAGCTTCTAGACTGGAAATTCCAGACAGGTAATGATTCCAAGTAAAAGAATGACATAAAGAGTGGTTTTTAGCCTCTTCCCCCAAGGAACCAGGAAGTGGACCTCCTAGGGTGGGGTGGGGGGAATGTGGACCCAGAATTCTTGGTGGCAGTGCTGTGAGAAGGACCTGAAGGAGCTTTGGCTGTGAGTATTTCCAACGCCTCTTCACCTGGGAGATCATAAACCAGTGAAAAGCTTAGTCCGTCGCAGGCCCAGAGGTCTTTGAGCATTGTCTGCTCTTCAGTTGAAATAAGTTTGCTTGTTTGGGATCAAAGGACCAAAATAAAATTTACTGGCCAAAAAATGCCTTTCTTTGTCTTATTAATTAGTTCAGTCTCACATGGGTGAAACTCTGTTACCAAATATTTTTTCTCTGCTCTGTGTTTTTCTCTGTGCCCTGAGGGTTACAATGATGAACAAAGCCAGCCACTGAACACATAGCATCAGAAAAATTGCTTCAATCTGAAGGCTCTAATTTAGACTAGCTTTTTGATGTGGATCCATTCTCTTTCCTGTTTCACATCATTCTGATCAAAATGAGGGCTTAGTTTCGTTCCTCCATGTTTATTTGTGCAACCTTCTCACTTCTCATTTCTCACAGAATTTTTCATGCCAAAACAGGGGCCAGGGAGAGATTTGGGTACACGTTGGTCTCAATCAGCCACCACCCTTGTTTTAAAACAAAACTACCTTTGAGGGGAGCAGATGTGGCTCAAGCAGTTGGGCACCTGCCGTCCACATGGGAGGTCCCGGGTTATGTTCTACCACCTTCTGAAAAAAACAAACAACGAGCAAAACACAACTTAGGGAAGCTGATGTGGCTCAGTGGTTGAGTGTTGTCTTCCCACATATGAGGTCCCGGGTTCAATCCCTGGCCCCCTATACCTAAAAACAAAAAATGAAAAAAACAACCTTTAGACAAGGAATTAAAGTGAAAATACTTGATTTTTGTGTTTTGTATGTCTCTATGTTTGTGTTTATGTGTTTACTGGGGGGCAAAAGCAGGCGAGTTCAGAATGTTGAGGTTAGCCGAGGTATGTAGATATACCATTTCCTTTCCTTTCAAGTGTGAAATGCTCCAATTAAGTGCTTTTCATCCAGAGAAGGAAGGATCAGGAGGCAGCTAAAGCAGCAGCTTCATGCAGAGTTGGAAAAAAATCAGAAGCTCAACAAAGGCCCATCTGCTTGGAAGTAGGAAAGAGAAAACTGAGTGAGGTAGAAGGAGTACTGGAGCTTCTTTCTCTCCACCACCTGGGATTGCTTGCAGTCAACCTCATTCCAAGCATTCCTTCAATGTAGAACAGCCATGCCTCTGATGGATGGACTGTCTTCAGAGAAGTGTCTGCTGGTGGGCTGTGTGAGAACCCAGAGGCCTGCAAGGATATGCTGGGATTGAGGAGGGGGGCACAGAAGAAAAATATGAGCCAATGTAGTATACCCAAATAATATCAGAATGTGTTCAACTAGAAATATTTCTCTCCTCGCCTTCCATGCACCTCACTCAATTTAAATGCCTAAAGGAAATGATGTCTTTAGAGTGTGTCTTGAAGTTAGATTGAGACCCATAAAACTAGACCAGATTCAAGGAAATTAGATTGGGGACAGGGAGGCAGGAGAGGCCCTTCCCCTGCTCCTCCCAGTAGAATTGCCCCTGATCACTGGGCAGACACGCTTGTCCATGTTCTAAAAGGTTTCCAGCTCACACTGGAGTTTTCAGCCTCCATTAACAAGGTAATTAACCCCTATAAATGTCCTAATCTGTGGATTGGAGAGAGTCGCAGTGCTGGGAGATATGAGAAAAACGCAAAAGCGTCTAATTTGGGGCCGGGTACTAGTAAGTGCTCAGCTTGGTGGTCTCTCTTCTGATTTACGGTGGAGAAATGGCGAATGGTTCTCTTCTGACTTCATATTCCAGACTTTGACATGTCGGGGCAGTCAGAATTTTCTCAGGGTTCCTCAAAGACAAAGGAGATGGGTCTGACCCTTCTCGGAGACGCTGCTGGCGTGGACACTGAGAAAGGAGGGGGCTGCTTTTACACAGAGTGAATGCACTGATTCTCCTCTCTCCCTTTCATTCTCTTTCGCTCCCTGGCTTGCTCGTGCCATGCAGCTCAGGAGGTGACAGCACCCTGGAGAATGTGACCACCTTACCTAGTAAGTAACTCCCAGAGGCTTGGGTCTGTCCACGCCTGAGGCTGAGAGCCCCTTTCGACTAAGAAAGTGCTTCTGGGCTGCCGGTGAAGGAGCAGGAGAGGTGGCGGCCCAGCAGCCTCCGGGGCTGGAACACTGGGTTTGGAAGCAGGAGAACTGGCTTAAGCCATGGCCCTCCTGTGTGCTCACCAGGGCACCGAGGGCAAGTTATCTAACTTTTCAAGCCTCAGGTCAGTCAGCCCCCGGGGGTTGTTGGGTCGATCAACTGAGATGGTGTGTTCACAATGTTGTTAAAAAGACAAGAAAAAAACAAGTCTGAGACGCTCTCGCTGCCTTGGCCCCTGCCAGAGCTGTGCAGCTTCCAGAGGGCCCCGACTCAGCTCCGGGATGCCCTCCGCCTCCCGCCTCCCCCCGGTGGCATGAGGATGATAGCACAGCCCACACGGCGAACCCTGGACCCCCCAGTGCCCAGAAGATACCCTGGTCTTGCAGCCTGAGCTCTCGGTGTCCTGCCCTCCTCTTCCAGATATCCTTCGGGAGTTTAACGGGAATCTCACAGGCTACGCAGTGGGCACGGGTGACGCCAATGACACAAACGCGTTCCTCAACCAGGCTGTTCCTGGAACAAAGGCTGAGTACGGTGTTCGGGGAAGGGACCCTTGGGGTAGGAGCGGGAGGCACGTCGACCCCTTGGAGATCACGGTCCAGGCCTCTGGGTACAAGGGGGACACAGATCCATTAGCTGAAAGGACTTGAGAAGAGCTCGGTGCACTCCCTTTCCTGGTCACCCCTGCCACCAAGGCCACCGCAGGGAGGCTAGCGAGGCTGCAGCCTTGGAAAGAGCAGTGCCAATAGGGGCTGAATTCCTGACCTTGCTTTTGTGCACAGCAGGTTCCAACCATTGGACTCATCACCCCACCTTCTCCAACTTTAACAATCATCACAGTGTAGCGGGGTTAGAAAGACCCCCACTCCCCAGAGCCTCGCAAGTGGCAAGTCCCCCAAAATATCAAGGAGGCCAGCCAGGGGCCAACTTAGAGGACTCAGGGGCACGGGGCACGTCCTGTATCCGCCCTGTTATGGAACCAACAAGAAAGGAAGTAGACAAGCCCAGAGGGGGCTGAAGCAGAACCCCCAGCCTCCCGCACGAGTCCCAAGGGTGCTCGCCCTGCTCCCAGAGGCCCTGGGGGCCTGGGTCTCCTTGCCTCCCACAGCTCCAGCCATCTGAGCCTCTGTCGTACTGCCCCCTTCTTACTCAGACCCACACCCTTCTGGTTGATGGGCACGACCCCCAGACCTGCTCATTTGGCCTGGGAAGATTCTTCTCAGTACTAGAAACAGCTGGGGATTGATGATCCCACCACCACCGTGTTCTGGAGAAGCACTAAGCTATTGATTCATTGCACCCCAGGCCTGTAACAGAGGGTTGAAATGGGGGAAACTTGGGTGCCCAAGATCTAATCCTTCCAGGAATCATAAACCCAAGCACGTGTGCAGGGTATATTTACCTCCCACCTCTTTCCAAAAGAAAGATAAATTTATAAATAAATTACATATACATAAAAGATAAAACCACAGCCATTGTGGGGGGAGTGAATAAAAGAGGAAGCAACTCTGTTGCCACAAGCATTTTTGTGGTTACTGTGCTTGAGCATCAGTTTGAGCTTCCTGGCAGCCCAAGTGGAAAAAGGAAGGATGCTAAAAATACTCATAGGATTGAATTCACAATATATGCCAGTCCTTCAAAAGAGGTTCCTAGCATGAATTCCTAAAAGAAATTTTGCATTTGGAGTCCCGGAGGGGAGACCATGAGCAACATATAATTGGTGTGTACCCTTGATTGCAGCTTAGCACAAAGACACCATTAGCTTTTCAAATGGTTATTTGTTTTAAGAACTTTCCAGAAGAGGCAAGCACCAGCTTGTAGCACCTCATCTCTGAGCCTTCAGGTCTTCGCCAACTCATGCAGTGGAGATGATGCTTAGGGGGAAAACTCTGAGCAGTGATCCTCGACAAAGGCACTGATTTCCTTTTTTCTCAGGGAACTTATGAGCCAAGTCCAGACTCTGGTGAAGAGGATGAAAAACGATCACGTGAGTCAGATTCGTGATTTATAAAGATTAATTTCCTAGCCCTAGTTGTCCGCAAATGGAGTGGTCCACCATGGAAAACTGTGAGCTCCCATGATGAGGGTCCATGCAGCAGCCCCCCTGCTAGAGAAAATTATGCCAGTGGGGACAGGTTGTTGCTGGACTTTCAGTGACCTTGAAAGTCCACCCTGATGCTAAGATTCTGTGGCCTATAAATAAACCTCTAAAGTTTCTTCAACCCTGAGATTCTGATTCTATTATTCCAAGTGGGCAAGGAGGCTGGGAACGGTTCAATGGACTTCCAGAAGCTGCAGGTTTTTGTTGGTTTATTTGTTTGTTGGAAATCATCAAACATTTTCCTCCCTCTATATAGAGAGTAAATTTCCAAGAAGACTGGAAGGTCATCACGGTGCTAATTGGAAACAGTGACTTATGTGACTACTGCACTGATTCGGTAATGACGGTGGGGTCCATGCCCACCAATTGCCCCCAACTTTACACGGCAGGTCCTGGAGGCGATCCTCTCTGAGAATCAACCCTTGCATAGCCCAGCTGTGCCCTCACACACACACTCATACACAATCACATGCACACTTCCTACCCAGGAGCGTCAGCTTTCTGCTTCCACCTTCATGCCCCAGGTGGTGTGAGGCGGCAGATACATGGTGCTTCTGCTCCCCATTTTTACAACTCCCGTGAATCCAGAAAGAGAGAAAAACGTAGACCCCAAGCAGTTGAAAGGAGGACCCTCCACTTTCTGCTCATGAACTAAAGCCGAAGCTTCCAGTCTTCTGGGTGACTCGTCTTTGACAATAGCCAGTAGTCAATTCTCCATCTCAGATTCTGGTGGAATGAGCTGGTCCCAGCCAGAAACTGCAAGAAGAACAATCCTTGGGGCTGGAGCCAGAGGGAGGCCAACATCTGCCCCACTGCCCTCGACCCTCACCAGCTCCTCCTCTACCTCCTGCCTCTTCCCAGAACCTGTATTCTGCAGCCAACTTTTTTAACCACCTCCGCAATGCCTTGGACATCCTGCACAGAGAGGTGGGTGGGAGGTTCCTGCCAGCTGGCAATAGTTCAAGCTGGGTGGGGGGTGAGGGTAGGTCTGGGAAAGAATGGTGGAAGTGCCTCCTACCCTGAAGGAGAGGGCCAAGAGCATGGGCTCCTTCCCTTTCCAGAAGCATCGCAGCCCAGAGGGATCTCGGGCTTGAAGAAGGGAAGGAGGCGTGTGCCTGCAAGGACACCCCACCCTTATGCCAGGTCATTCCCTGGTGGTGGCAGCCTGTGGCGAGTTCTTCTCCCTTGGCCTCCAGGCCGAGCACTGCTTTCTGAGCTTTAGGGTGTGGCTAGAGCAAGCCCCCACTCCTCAGGCACTGAGGAAGGAGCGCCTGGAACCCCTCTCTCATCCGCAGCCTTGTCCTTAGGTGCCCCGAGCCCTGGTCAACGTCGTGGACTTCATGAGCCCCAGTGTCATGCGGCAGGTGTTCCTGGGAAACCCCGACAAGTGCCCGGTGCAGCGGGCCAGGTAGGCAGGCGCCGGCTGCCCCCAGCTGGAGAAGTGCTTGCCCCGGGTCTGGCTCACAAGCAGCTGTCACTCGCCACGGTGCTGGTGACTTGCCTACGTGTCCAAACTTGTAGAGGGGGCACTTATGCCACCACCCCCACCCACCCTGCCCTCAACGGCAGGTGTCGCGAAAGAACGTGGTCCAGATCGTGAGAAGGAAGGCATTCTGCGGTGGTCAAACACTGAGAGCAAGTTATTCAGAGTAGTAGATAGTTCCCTTTCCGAGGAAGAGAGAACTGGGGAGAGACCCAGAGGAACTTCAGATGGGAAAATGTTCTGTTTCTTAAGCTGGGTGCTAGGTACAAAATGTGTCTTATTCTTTATCCGTTGTACATACATTTATTTAATCAAGACTTTTACAGCGCTTGCTGTGCACCAAGCACCATTCTGAGTGCTTTCAGGCCACATTTCTTTTAATATTAAGTGTATATAATAGGTGTGAAATAATAACAAACCAAAGGGGACCCGCGGTGGGGCGGGGGTGCTGATGTGAACTGAGGGGGAGTTCAAGGTCATGAGAGCCAAAGGCCCCGAAACGCCAGCTCCAACACCAGAGGAGACTTTTCAAAATTGAGCTGCTCAGTGAGCTTTGTGACGAGCTGGTGTCTGCCACCCAGGACTGCGCCCCCTTACCATGGGGCGGGCACACTCACACCCCCGGCCTCCTCCCCTGGGACTTTATCCAGCCTCCCTGCAGGGCCTCAAGCCGGCCTCCGGGCACCTGCGGCAGGCCTCGAGGCCGCCTGCCCCTAAGCCAGCCCCTGCCCAGAGCTCGGGGCGCGGGGTCCACCTGCCTCCCCCTCTTTGTGCAGCCTTTTGTGTCACTGTGTCCTGACCCCGCGGGAGGGCTCTCAGGAGCTGGCCAGGCTGGAGGCCGTCGCCCGCGCCTACCAGGTGAGCCCCGGCAGGGTCCTCTCCCGCCCCACCCTGGGGACCCCGGGCTCCCCTCGGCAGAGCTGCTCGGGGAGCTTTGGGGAGGCAGCCAGCCTCTGTCCCGGCTGGCTGAGGGACCTCGGGGTTGGCATCACCGCAATGGAACTGGGGGAGCGAGGCCCTCCGGGGCCAAGCTGCTCTTTGGCCTGGAGGAGGCAGAGGCACTGGAGGCCCCGCTGGACAGCCTTTCCCTCCCCTGCGCCCTGGAGACCCAGCCTCCCACCCGCCCACCTCCAAACCAGCCCCTGCTCCCAGACCCCCGCCCCCATAGGTGGGTCACAAGAAGGGGGGCTGCAGGGCCGACCTCCCAGGCCCCCTGCCCGGCTCTTTGGAGCTTGGAGCTCCACTTAAACCCAGAAAAAAGGCTACCCAACCTGTTTCTAGTTCTCTGGAAAGAGAGTTGCAGTGTGTGTCCTCGAGGACAGGGCAGGGTCAGCCACCGCCCTGCCCGCCACCCTCGCCCCTGCCCGTGGGGAGCAGGCGCCCGCCTGGGCCCGTGCTGAAGGTGCCTGCGTGCCTCCCCAGAGCAGCAAGCGGGAGCTGGTGGAGTCAGGCCGCTACGACACGCGGGAGGACTTCTCCGTGGTGCTGCAGCCCTTCCTCCAGCGCGTCCGGCTCCCCACCCTGGCGGTACGGCCCCTGCCCCACCACCCACCCGTGCTCCCTCGGGAGCGCCTGCCACGGTGCCCTTGGAGGGAAAGCCCCAGGCAGGAGTTGCCACACGCTTCCAGGAGGGAGTGAGCAGGGCAGGAAAGGTGGGTGGCCCCAGGTGGGAAGCTCCTGTCTCTACTGCTAGCACATTTTCTTGTACACCTACTGCATGCCCCAGAGCTGTGCTTCCCACAACCCAGGCTTCACAGCCACCTTGGGAGGTCAGTACCATCACCTCCAGCTAAGAGAGGGAAGGATGCAGGGGCGTGGCGTGTCTTCAGGAGTGTTGGAGGTAATGAGGCAAGCTGTGAATGCGGCTCTAACTCCAACCGCTTCACTTCCTGCCACACGCAGAGTGGCCACGCCAAGCCCCGCCCCTGGTGTGCCCTGTGCCTGGCACTTCCACTCTGAGCTGCACAGTGGACCCAGAGGAGAACTGAGCTCCCTCGACCATGGCCTCCGTCCCTCAGGGCCTGGCCTGACTGCAGGAGAAAAGCTTTGCGTACCCTCAAGGGCATCCAGAGGGAAGAGGCTGGAGGCGGGGGCACGGGCCCTGCCCAGCTCTGTCCCAAGGCCCCGGTTCCTCCTGCAAGACCCCAAGGGCCACCCGGCTGAGGACTGTGAAGGGGCTTTCCAGGCTGGCTGGCCAGGTGCCCTCGGGGGTCAGGTTCTCATTCCCTCGTCCAAGCACAGGCTGGGGACAGCATGCAAATGTGCCTAAAACGGAAGAACCTTGGAACCAGGATGGTGGGGGTCTCCTTTTGTGGATTGCTCTGCTCTCCATTTGAGGGGAGCAGGCCCTGGGAGGGGGGGGCAGTGGCTCAGAGCACTCCCTGGGGAGGAGGGCATCCAGGTCAACCCCGGAGGCCGCTGTGGCTCCTCGGGAGTCTCTGGCACAGTAGGATCTTGCAGTGTGTTTCTCTTCCACAGAACGGGCGCCTGGATATGTCCTTCTTCGCCCCAGACTGCATCCACCCAAGTCAGAAATTCCACTCCCAGCTCTCCAGAGCCCTTTGGGTCAATATGGTAAAAGAAGCCGGTGTCCCTGGCTCACGGGGTTCCAGCCTAGCACACGGCATCAGCCCCTGCAGAATGGAGTCTGGTGCTTGGCTCTGCTATGCAAGCAAGGCCAAGGAGGGCTGTAGATGTCTGTAGAAGTGAAAAGCTGGAGGCCCTTGAGATTTTGCCCAGCTAGCTCTCCTCTAGATTTTGAACTTCAACGAGGCATCTCCGCCTGAATGCAAGGCTGGCTTTTAGTCAACGTTTTCTAAGCGTCAGCTGCTGAGCTAAGCGGTTCAAGCCATAGCATCTCGTTGAAGCCTCTCATGAGCCTGGCCAAGGGGACGTATTTCGAGTTGAGGAGGAAGCAGCATTCTAGGGAAGCTATGGGACTGCCCCCTATCCCAGAGTTGGCAACTGGTCAAGCCACGAGTGGAAGCAAAACCCCTGAAGGCAAATGCCAAGCTCTCCCCACCGCACTAAGCTGCCAGGGAGCGTTCACTTCAGTGGAAACAAATTAGTACACCCAGGTCTTTCTCCTTCCCCATCAGTTTCAACCACTAGGAAGGAAAACGGACACCCTGGACCTGACGGCTGAGACACCCCTCTCCTGCCCGACTCAGGTGATAAAGGGGGGGCGGATGTTGTCACTCCTCTCCAGAGACCCCGAGCTCAGCTCACCCTGCCGCCCCATCCTCCACCAAAGCATGTCCATGCCCGTCTTTCCCACTCACCTGGGAGCAGCTGGCAGAGGTGGCACGGGAGGGGGCTTTGGAGGGCGAAGGAAAGCAGAGAGCATGGCGTGGGGAGAGGAGGGCACAGAAGCAGCTGTTTCTTTGGGAAAGGGAGAGGCCTGTGCCCACGCAGAAGGAGAGGGTCAGGGTGGGAGGTGGATTCTTGAAAAGAGGACTCGAGCGGCCAGAAGAAGGATGGAAAGCTCATTTTAGCAGCAGCGTCTGGGGCAGATGGGAAGTCTGGCTGCAGGTTGGAGGCATTGGGGGGGAGCCAGCTGGGCTCTGAGCCGTGGAGGGGCGGGGGAGAGGCGCAGGGGCGAGCAGCCAAGGGAAGAGCCAGAGAGCTACGTGGAGGGGCGAGTCAGATGGGCCTGATGAGAACTGGGATGAGGACGTGGCCCAGACCTCCTTTTAAGGAGGAATATGTGAGTGGTTGTTAACCTTGATTTCAGGCCCAAGAGTGGGGCAGATTTATGTTTCCATAGACTTTAGTTTCCTTTTCAAGGCCCCATCTTGTTTATTCACCAAATAAGGGTGAGCCCAGAGAGCCCTCCAAAACAACTGCAGCAGGCAGGCCTGGCAGGATCTGGGAAGCTGGGTCCCCTCCCGGGTCAGGCTGCATCGCCCTCTCCCACCTCCTGGCTGAGCAGAGGCAGGGAAGAGCCCTGCTGCTTCCCATGCTTCTATCTACCCAGGCTCCAGAGAGAGCGGGCACTCCTGCCCTGACCCATGCTCCCTGCCTTCCCCACCCCAGTCTTGGGGTGTCTTATCAGCCTCCTCGGGGGAGCAAGAGTGGTGGGACGAAGGATGGGGAGGTGCAGGAAGGTAGTGGCAGCTGAGGGGTCAGTTGCTGGGCCTAGCGCTTGGAGCGACAACTTGGACCGGACACCCTCCAATCCAAATGATCAGATGCTGGTCAAAGGGCAGGGGCAAGGTCCTAGAGGCCTCTCTTGGGCCAGGTGTAAACCCTTTCCTTGCAAGATCCTGGGGACCCTTTCATTGCTAGATCCTAGAGCTCCCAGCCGGCATTGCCCATCTGGACACCAGCCTTGCTGAAGCGGATGGAGATGCACTCAGGCATGATGGGGACTTGTAGGGCTTTGCAGAGACGTGTAGGTTATCCTGGGGGAGGGACCAAGGAAACTGGATAGCAGGGGCATTTGAGCACTCAGAGGAATCCCTATCAACCACATCATGCTTAAGAATTTCAATATTTTAACAACTTATACAGCCACGCTGAATATCAACCACGGAAGACCATCTCTAAACTGCCAATACCCCTACTGTTAAATAGAAGAAGTTATAGCAACCCATAGCAGAGAGCTATCATTTGCACTCTTTCCCAACATTCACTAAGTTCTGGGCTGGAGCCGCAGCACTGGGTCAGGGAGAGCCCTGTCACTGTGGACCTCAAGGCAGCCTCTGCCGCTCTCAGTCCCAGGCCAGGCAGGTTGTTCCAAAAGGGTGACGCTCCACCAGCATCTCAAGCTGCAGTGGGCTGAGCTCCTTCCTTCTGGACAGAGCCCAACTGAGCCACTAATGAGCAGAGCAAATCCAGCCTCCTGGAACCAGTGGCAGCCCAGCCCAGGAGAAGCGGTTGCTAGGCAACCCTGGGGACTATTCCAGAAGAGTCCATCTGTCGGCCAGCCTGACTGTGTTCCGCTGGTCCCATCTGCTCCCTCTCATGTGCCTGGGAGCTGTACAAAAGCCCACCCAGCATCTCTGTGTGAGCCAAGAGGGGCCAGTTTGCATGTATTTTAGTCCTTGCTGGGTCTAAACATAGAGGCAACAGACAGGACCTGGTGGGAGAGGAGCTGCGGTGATCACAGAGCACAGAGGAGCTTTCTCGGCCTCCTTGTCTCTAGCCCCAACCCCGGTCAAACTGCAAGTCCACCCTGCTGGGGCCATTTAACATCATGCCACGGGTTTCCGTGGTCCTCGAAGGTTGAACAAATCCATTAGCTGCTCTGTGGACTGTGACCATGTTTCCCTCATGCCATAATCGCCTCTCTGACCACCCCTTCCCTGAGCCGGGAGCATGTGACCATGGCTCCTCAGGCTTGGGAGACCCCCTGGGAAAGATCAGTACTGTCCTTTTTCTGCTGTTATTCTTCTTGACCCCTCTGAAGCATTTCCCAGTGTTAACCACCCTCTCCCTCAATTGTGGGAACACTGAACCACCCTAGTGGCGCTCTTTTTCTGGTTGCTGGCCCATCTCGTCTCTGTTCATGAACCTCCTTCTTCCTCCCAATCTCTAAAGTGAGGACGTTCTGCCGTGCTAACGACCAGCCCTCTTCTCTCTCCACACCCCCTCACTCTGAGATTTGTCCACATGCCTCCTCCATCTGATCTGTCTTCATGGCTTACTTCTTTCCCAAACTCCAGACTGTATTTCCAACACTTAAAGGATGTTTCCGCTCGGATGCCCTACGCAGTGTGGGGTTACTCAAAAGGTAAATTAAATATCTGAGAGAGAGAGAAGATCGAAATAATTCCTTATGGTATTTCATCCAGTCTTTTATTATGAGAAAAAAAACACGTTTGTTGGACTTCCTTCCACTTACTTTATTGCTTGACGGTGTTTCTATTTTTGACTTACTTATAGGGAACACTATCATCTTTTCAAGGCTTCAGGCCTTTAAATCTCCTAATCCTGCCCTGACCCCACCATCACCTCCAACTCAACAAACAAACATCCATTCAAAAAACCATGTTTCGAGCCAAGAAGGTCTAAATAGGAACCCGATATTTGTCTTTCCAGTGCTCTGCTCCTCAGGACGTCCCTATTTTTGTCACAGTTCTTGTGGTCCTCACAGCTCTTTGGGCAGGAAACTTCAGTCGCCCCATCTGGCAGGAGTTTCTGCAGTGCCCCTCTCCCCTGCCCTCTTTCCCTTCCCCCCTCCACCACCTGGGTCATAGCCCCATCACTCTGTACGTTAAAGGTCATCCAGTCCCACCTTCCCCGCATGAAACAAAGGAGGTAACATTTAGGAATGCAGTGGGGAGGGCCCTTGGTGCTCCGCTGATGCCACCCTCATATCATAGCTGAGTTCTTCTATCACACCCCGTCCCCAGCCTCACTGCAGCCCCTGTGTAAGCGCCCCCCCCTCTTCTAGTGCTTTCACATGTAGCAGCTACCCATGGACAGAGTGTGCCGTCAACCTACTAGGCCATGAACCAGCAAGCTCTTAAGGAAATGGAATCAGAAAAGATCAGAGGCCATTCCACACAGGAGCTATCGTGTCCTCCTCCCGCACCGCCACCCCACCATCCTGCATCTTCTCCTCAGTCCCCTCAGCCTCATCAACACGGCTGCCGATGTCTCGTGCAGTCCCTTCTCCTTGGAATGTGGCCCCCTGGGAGCTGGTGCCAGGCCTGGCTTGGTCCAGCCAGCACAGAAGAAAATGACCGCTCTTCATTGTGGAGCCAAGGTTTACATGGCCTTTGCCGACAGTCACTGACTCACCTTGCCGACTCACACCGGGTGGTTGTCCAGCTCTGCCTAGGGACCTCCCTGTCCCCCAAAGCAGGCCACAGCCCCTTGCACAGCCGTAAGCCTTAGGATGTTTCCTTGCACTGGCATCCAGTCTGCTTCCAGTTTGACTTATTGATCAAGCCTGGCCCTCGAGAGCCAAGTCAGGCTAAGTCAAATCCCTCTTCCACGGAGCTTCCCTCCAGGCCCTAAAGCTTTACTCTGACTCACCCCTGCACCACGCGGTCGATGGTCAATAGAACCAGCCCTGGGCACCTGCTCCACCTCCCGGCCATTGCCCTGGGCCCTGCCCACTCCATTCCAGGAGATCCTTTGGCTCTGTCCCCCCTCCCAGGCCCCTCCCCTGGCCCTTGGATCTATTGACCAAATCGTTTCTCCAACTTGACTCTCAGCACTCCAGGGAGGGGAGGGCCGAGCTTGCCCTCCCACTCTTCCTGTGCTGGTCACCCCGGGCCATCACTGCCCTGGCTCGAGTCCCCAGCCCTTAAGGCAAGTCGGGCTCCCGTGAAGTGGGGGACCAACAACAGCTAGCACCTGCCCCCCAGGACCACGCATCCCCCCATCTTGTAGCCTTTCCTCAGCAATTACGGCACTTACTGGACACCCTTCTTTGGGGCTTCACTGCCCCCCAGCGTGTCATGTCTATCCATCTCTCTGCCTGGCTAGCTGAAAGTCTCGCCGTGTCCTCCCCGCATCCCAGCACCAAGAGTGGTGCTCTGACTGCACGAGATGTTCAACAAACGTCAGCCAATCATTATTAATAATTAGTTAATAATAAATTAATATTAATAACCATTAGTTATTTTCTGATGGCAAATGCTTTCAGGATGCTAAATAACCGGAGCCTGAGCCGAGCCTAACTGGCCTGGCAGACAGGCCGCCGTGAGCCTGCTTCCGCCTTGCACCGTTGCAGACAGTCCAAGGAGCGCTTTCCTGGCCCCGAGAGCCTCTCCATGAAAGGCTGTCCGTGGGCCCACGTCCCCGGTGGGAAGCCAAGGCTCAGAGGAAAGGGGCGACTCGCCTGGTGCCCTGGGGAGCCAGGGTCTGTGCTGGGGCTGAGAGCTCTGTGCGTGCAGACTTTGTCCTCCCAGGTGACTGCTGGGTCCCTCTCCCTCCTTATCTGACCAACAGGGTCCTTTGTTGGCCTGACCCCAGAGGTAGAAGTGGAGCCAGGCAAGAGGGCTGCCCAGTCAGGTTCTGGCCCGAGCTCTGCCCTCGTGACTTGCTCCCTAACAGGTCCCTCTGCACCCCAGGCCTCAGTTGCTCTTCATCTGTAAAATGGGGACATTCGGGGGCTGCAGAGTCAGATGCCAACAGTGTCAGGTGGGAACGCGGTTCTGTGAATGAGACAAGGGGATGTGGTAAGGCCAGAAGTAAAGAGAGCATGCCCTCTGGAATTCTTTTTCTTCTTCTTTTTTTAAAAGATTTCTTTATTTAACCCCATCCCCAAGTGCTGCTGTTTGCTGTCTGTGTCCATTCATTGTGTGATCTTCTGTGCCAGTTTCTTTTTGTCTTCTCTTCTTGTTTTCTCCTCTAGGCTTCACCGGGAATTGATTCTGGGGACCTCCGATGGGAGAGAGGCTCCCTGTCGCTTGCACCACCTTAGTTCCTGGTTTCTGTTGCGTCTCGCCTTAACTCTCCCCTCCATCTCTCTTTTGTTGTGTCATCATCTTGCTGTGTCGCTCACAGTGTGGGGCTGGCACACTTTCACCAGGAGGCCCCAGGGATCAAACCCGGCTCCTTCCATATGGTAGATGGAAGTCCAATTGCTCGAGACACATCTGCTTCCCTTTTTCTTCTTTTTTAAATACCACATTGGTCAAAAGAAAGGGAAACAAAACAAAATGTCTCCTAGCTGGGTTCAGCTTGGGCCAGGCAGTATTCAATCCCTGGAATTGGTCCCCAAGAATCTCTCCTCCAACATTCTGGTCCTTCCTGCCTGTTCCCATTTTATGCCCAAATTGTCTGACAATGGCCCTTCTACTCCACTAAATGCGTTCACCAGTGTGCATGGTCCTGGGCCCACTTTGGCATTTCCTGACCTGAGTCCAATTAACTTGTTCTTGCTTTACTATCATTTTACATTTTCTTCTTAGCTTGCTTGCTTCCGCCTATTTCTTCTTCCTCCTTTTTTGACTGAAACTGGGTGGACTTGAATTCTTGACTAGGCTTATATGAAAGACTGATTGTGAAATGGGTAGGTGAGTTGGGAATCAAGAGGAAGTTTCATGAGAAAAATGACCAAATATATGACACCGACTTGAAGGGAATAAAATGCATAGCTCAAAGGAGGCGGAACAAAAGACATAGCAGAGGTTAAAGTACATTGGTATATTGGTAATCACAACATTTTTGGAAAAGAGAAAAATGGTGAAATGTGAATCCCTTGCCAGGGAAATTACAAAGGAAAGAAAATGGTTAATTCTGGGGATTAGGGAGTTGTTAGATTGCTAGGGCAAAAACAAAAGCATGGAACCCTAATCAGACCTGTATACTGAACCCTTTTTAGGGCCTTTTATTGGGCAGCCCTAGCCAAAGTTATTGTGTAAAATCCTCTAGGGATTGAATGTCATTGTGTTTATGTAGATTTTTGTTTAAATGCAGAAGAATCATGTTAAATGGACAGGATCATTATCTCTGAGCTTTCCTGAGCAGTTTCGATGCCATCTGATAACCTCGCCCTGTGGTTTATTTTCTCTCTTAGAATGAGCCCTTCCTGAGAACTCTCCGGAACAGTAACTACACATACCCCACCAAGCCAGCCATTGAGGTAACCCCCCACCCATTTCTCTACCTGTGGGTGACTCAGGGCCATGGTGCCCGTTTCAGTGTTAGCTTAGGTGGGAGTGTGCCCTTCTTACGTACACTTGTTGGAATGTACAAGACAGGCTCCCAAGCCACGAAGCCCCAGCCTTGTCCCAACATGTTCACAAGTGCTTACCTGGTATCAGGAACCAACTGGAGGAAATGCCTAGGGATCAGTTGCCATTGACTTTTGCAATCGTGTGCTCACAGGCATGGTTTCCAATTAGGCAGCTCAGCCTTCCAAGAAAGGATGAGGAAGAGGCAGTGGGTGTGATGCACCATCAAATTCCTGGAAGGTGCAAACCACACAGGAAGGAATCTCAATTCCAGGGACTGGGCGCACCGTGAAGCTGACTCATCTCCAGAGGGGCCCCCATGGCTTCTTTGGTTCCACTCAATGGTTCTAGCTTGGGGGAACCTCAAAGGATTCAGAGCCCCATGGACTAAGGGCTTGACTACTCTAAAGATGTCCTAGAGCACCTGGACTACACCAGGCCTTGAGGAACATCCTGGTCCAGGTCAGGGTGGTAGGCCACCGGGACAGTGGCTCAGCCCCAGCCTCAGTTGAGCGCCTGTGGTGTGCTTGTCTGGTGTTAGGGGCCGGAGGGGATTTGGAGAAGTATCAGACATGGCCCTGCCCCCGAGGAGTTAGATGTCATTGCACAACTGCTTTCTGAACACCTGCTCTATGTCAGGCACTGTTCCAGGGCCTAGAGCAGTAAACCAGACCATGGGTCTCAGCCATGAGGGAGCTTAAAATGGGACCAGGAGGTGAGGGACAGGGACATCTAATAAACAGCTAAATAGATGAAGGAACTAATTCAGATGAGTTGTGCAGGTTGGGCCTCTACCAGGAGGTAAGATTTGGGTAGAGCCGTGTGTGAGGTAAAGCTGTTGGCTATTGGCAGAGCCCCCAGCAGAAGGGTCAGAGAGAAACCTTTGAAGAAGAGAAAGAAGGTCAGAGTGACTGGAGCACAGGAGTGAGGTAGAGAACAGGGGAGATGAGGTCAGAGGGCTGGACCAGTGCCAGACCATGCAGGGCCTGAATTCTCAGTTAGAAGGTTGGCTGTCCAGGGCAGAGAGGGGTGGAAATCACTGGAGGCTTCAGAAGGGGGGTGACGTGATCAGGTTCACATTTTTTAAAGTTCTTCCCGACTGCTGGGTGGACAACGGATTGTGGAGTGGCAGGAGTGATCGAGGAAAGACCTTTAATGAGTTGGAGAGTTGAAGCAACTCTAATGGCTGAAGAGTTGAAGCCAACCTATGTGGTTATTGAAGACCTGTTAGATGCCAGCCTCTGGAGTACAAGCCATAACAGGAGCTTGGTGATGGGAGAAGTGAGAAGACACAGCCACCATGAGAAAGGAGTGGGATGAGTTTGGAGACCACAGAAATAGAGAATGCCAATGAGGGGACAAAGTAGGAAGGGCCCAGTGTGAGTAGAGATACAGAGGCAGGAAGACAGCTTTGGGGGCAATGGGAGAGACTAGAAGAAGGCCAACTGCCAAGGGAGCAGAAGGTGGATACTAGGAAGTGGGATGGGGCAGGGGCTGGAAGGCGCACCAAGGACCAGATGATGAAGGACCTCAGAAACCAAAAGAGGAGCTCAGCCTTGCGGGCCCTGGGGAGTCATGGTGTGTTCTTAAGCAGGAATGGGATGTCATGGTGAAAACTGGGTTCAGGGTCAACTGGGCTGGTAGCAGCATGCAGGATGATTGGTGAGAAAAGGGCCTCATGGCCCGGCTAGCGGTTATGCAGCTGTCCATTCTCTCTGGGCTCCTTCATGCTCACGTTGGCCGAAATCCATTACACGTGAAAAGGCAGGTGTGTCCTGTCAATCACACACTTATTTCTTTATTCACAACTCTTTATTGGGTGCCAAGTGCTGGGTAGAGGGTGGTGAGGACAGCGGGTCTGGGCCTGCACTCTTGGAGCTGACAGTCCCATGTATCTTTGCTTCTGCTTCCAGAAGTTAAAAACCCAGGCCTAGAAAAAGAAAAAAGGAAATGAAAAAAAAAAAAGAACCCCAGGTCTAGGAGGATTTTGTGACTATCTCTCTAGACCTTGCCCAGACAAGCAATGTCCACATTACCTGGAACTTTTTTCAAATGCAGAGTCCTGGGTGCCACCCAGACCTCCTGAATTAGAATCTGTAATTCAGCAAGGTCCCCAGGGGCTGCTAGGGCATTTGTTTCCGAATGACCAACGAGCGTGCTCAAGTTCCACTCTGTGTGTGAATCCCCACGAGGAATGCTTTCTGCTTGCTGCTTGCTCACCAGCTGGCATATTTCTAAAGTGCTCATGGCTGGATAACTTTTTTTAAATTGCATTTCTTCCTGGATATTTGTCATCTGCACAAAAGCAAGTTCTTGATTTCAGTAGTGCTCCAGACAGGAGAAGGAATCCACCAGGGTGAGAAAACAAGCAATCCCTTGCAATAAGCCAAAGTACATTGGAATAAGCAAATTATATTTAAAAGAAGCTGCATTCCTGGTCCCTTGTGCTGTGGGTGCTTTACAAAGTTGTCTTAAGCGTCATCTGACCGAGTAGATGAGATGAGCTCTTCTGGCCACTGGCACTCAGACTCCTGGAGAATGAGCCGGTCAACACCTGTTTGTGGAGCCCAGTCCCTCAGGCCCTGCTGGGGACATGTAGGTATTTGACACTTTGGAGAAGAGGCTGTGCCCTAGCCATTTTTATGCCCTCTGCTTTCCCTGTCCTGGTGCCTGGGGAATGTGCTCAAATCGCCGAGTGTAGGGAATTTGACTAAGGGTATACAGGGTATACATTCATTTAGGCACATACTGAGAACTGGTAGCTCTTAAGGTAAATTTGAAAAAAAAAATACATGTACAGAAAAGATATGCATAAACCAGGAGCTTTGCAATTATAAAAATGTCGTGTAATTTTCCTTAAAAATATTGTCATTTATTATTGTTTAGGCTCTAGCATTGTAATTAGTGTCAAGTAGCTAAATGCTAAACTCCACCAAAACCCACATTCAAATCCTGCATTTCCTTGGGAGGCCACCTGTAGTGTGACCTCACCCTTTCTCCCCTGCTTTGGGGTGGCTGCACCCTTTAAGTGTGGGTACCTGGGATGGGAGAGGCTATGACAGTGCAGGTGTGTGTGTGTGTGTGTGTGTGCATTGTATGTTACCCACAGCAGTAGCCTACCCCCAATTCCTCCTAATTTCCCTCTCAGTCCACCTACCACTAACAGCTCTTACCTCATATGCTCCCCTACCATGATCTATTTCTAGACTCTTCCAAAAATTCCTTAGATAGTTCATCTTGGGCTGAAGCTAATCTCCCTGCATGAGTATTGACCTTGGGTCTTTTCTCCTTGATTTAGAACTGGGGCAGTGATTTCCTGTGCACGGAGTGGAGTCCTTCCAAGAGCGTTCCCACCTCGGGTGAGTGAAAACATCATCACCCCTCTCAGTTACAGGCCTTGCTGGGGTCAGGGTGAACGGAAAGCCCTACAAACAAACCTGGAGCCTGGGCTGCTCAAGCAATTCCATGCAACAGTTCGGCTTAAACAATGGGAGTTTATTAGCTCAAAGTTCTAAGGCTAAGAGAAAGTCAGTCCAAATCAAAGCATCATCAAGGCGATGCTTTCTCCCCAAAATGCAGCATCCTGGGGCAGCTGGTGTGCCTTGGTCCTTAGCTGGTCACATGGTAGTGTCCCCTGGTCTTTCCCTTCTCTTCCAGCTTCCCTTGATGGTCAGCCTCTGGCTGCTCCCTCTGTGGCTTTCTCTCTCTGAGTTTCACTCTGCACTAAAGAACTCCAGGAATAGGATTAAGACGTATCCTGGGCCACTCTTAACTGAAGAAGCCTCATCAAAAGGTCCTACTTATAGGAAGCAGATGTGGCTCAACTGATAGAATGTCCACCTACCATATGAAGGGTCCAGGGTTCTATACCCAGGGCTTCCTGACCCATGTGGTGAGTGGCCCACGTGCAGTGCTGCCATGCAAGGAGTGCCACACCATGCAGGGGCTCCCCTATATGGAGCTCCATGCACAAGGAATGCACCCCACAAGGAGAGCTGCCCTATGTGAAAAAAAGCATAGCCTGCCCAGGAGTGGCACCTCACACAAGGAGAGCTGTCACAGCAAGATGACGCAACAACAAAAAAAGAGACACAGTTTCCCAGTGCAGCCTGATAATATAAGCAGATGCAGAAGAATACACAGCAAATGGATGCAGAAAGCAGACAACAGGGGGGAAGGGGAGAGAAATAAATAATAAAGAAATCTTAAAAAAAAAAAAAAGGTCCTACTTATAATGCGTTCACACCCACAGGAAGAGATTAGGTTTAAGAACATGATTTTCTCCAAATCACCATACCATGCAGGGGACACCTACATTCTGGGCAGTCCATGAGAAGGAGGCCTGCAGCCATGGCCAGGCTCCCAGGCCAAAGGGCCCAGGGCTCACCATGAAAGCACACTTCTCATTCCCATGTTGTCCCGAGGGCAGCCCCTCCAGCCACCCTGCCCAGTGAGTTACATACAGTCAGGAATTGGGATCTTGTCTTTTTATGCTACATGAATCCTGTGGCTGGAACTTTCCTGGACCACCCCATTGTGAACTGGGCTCCTCTCAGGATGGATAATAGCCAATAAGCCCAGGACTTTCAGTGCTTTGGTTGTTCTGAATGAATGAAGAGGCAAATTTGCTAAAGCCTTAGGTGGGAAATAAGTGGAATGGGGACCTGGGAAATAGAGCAGAGGCACAGACTCCGCTAATGTTCATACTTGGAAAGGAAACCCCCTGACAACTTTCCCCTTGCCTGTCTCCCCTAGTTCACCAGCTCCAACCAGCAGACATCAACGTGGTGGCCGCCCTGGGTGACTCTCTGACTGTGAGTACACCATGAGCTGGGGACGGGCACCTGGGGGCCTAAGCCAGGCCCTGTGCAGAATCAACTCTTCCATAGCATTTGCCTGGCACTCAGTATCTAGCCAACATTTATTGAGAGCCTACCTGTCCCAGGTGGCCCTGAGACCTTCAGACCACCCAGAAGGTCCTGCCCCACCCTCCCAAGGTCCAGCTCAAACTCTACCTCTTCCATGAGGCCTGTGCTCAATCCCCAGGTGGGAGCAATCCTACCTTCCCTGCTGTTCCAGGCATTCCTTGTGTGTGCATGTATGTGTGTGTGTTTGTGTGTGTGTGTGAGAGAGAGAGAGAGAGATGGCACATGTTCTAGCCTGCCTGCTTCGATCTGGGAACTTGTCTCCTTCTGCCCAGGTTTGTACAGTGTCAGTTTTGTCCTCACACTGTCCAACACACGTTCCCGCCATTAAAGGATGCATGCTTTGAAGCAAAGGTAGCTCAATTCCTGCACATCATTTAACCTCACGAAACAATTTGGATTACACAACTATTTAGCCACTGCTGTGTGCTAGGCAATCTGCTAGCAATTCAGAGAGGAAAGAAGCATGAGGCACAGTTATAACCCTCCAGAAATTTGTTTGGTGGGGAAAACAAGAAACTTGGACAGAAGGAGATACATAATCACATGGGTGGCATACAGGGCTTTTTAAATAGGGCATTCATGTCTGTCAAAACAAACAACACCCCCCTATGTGTGCGAATGTGTTTTCATTTTGGTATGAATGTGGAGAAAGCTATGGAAGGGTATGCACCAGGCTGTGAGCTGCTGATTAGCTCTGGCAGTACATGCCTGTGTTTAAGGGATGAGGTAGAATCAGAGGCAGGAGGGGAAATGATTAAGGAGGGGGCAGTCATTAATTTCTAAAAAACTCTGTATGGCTTGGCCAGTCATGGTGAGCATATGTTGCTTTTGTAAATTTTGAAGTGGAATTTCTTCCTTCTTTTTTTTCAAGGTAGGGATTTAGAGAAAGCTTTAGAGAGGAGTTAGGAACTGGTGAGGGTCTTAGGGGATGGATTAGAGATGTAAGGGGCTGGAAAGGAGGGAGTACAGCATTGCGGGAAGGGAGGGAGTCGGGGTTGTGGAGGTGGGCGTGCCTGAGGCCATCCTGCCTGAGAAATAGGGAGCAGATCCATTTGCTCAGAGAAAAAAGTTCTTGTGAACCGGAAGGAGGGAAAAAATGAAGGGAAGAAAAGTGGAAACCAGACTACACAGAGTCCAGAATGTTGGTGAAGGGGTTTGACCTTGAGCCTGTGGATAAGGGAGACCCCCTGAAGGGTCAGAGTTGGGTGGGCGGGAAGAAAGAGGGCACTTGGAGAGAAGAGAGCAGAAACCGAAGGCCGCCAGGCCAGGAGGCGCCTGGGCTTCCTCACGGCGGGAGGTGAGGCCTGCAGTAGGAACCAGCAAAGAGAAGAAGCAGGAAGGGACGGCGGCCGGAGGGGCTGGGGGACTCGGCAGGACTCGTTACTGGCTGTGGGAAGGGGAGTGGGGAAAGGCCAGAGCATTTTCAGAAAAAGCGACTCCAGTCCAGTCGTGTCTGCTACCCCAGGGAAGTGGGGCCTTTCCCAGCACCCTCAGCCTGCACCCGGGCCCAGCACCCTCCTGGAACCTTCCTGTTGCCTTTCACAGACAGCCGTGGGAGCCCGATCGAGCAACTCCAGTGACTCCGCAACGTCCTGGAGGGGACTGTCCTGGAGGTGAGGACGTTTCCTACTGACGATGCTCCCCTAGGAGGTGTGGGGGTGATCTCCCCTCTTCACTGCCTCCCACCCCCAGACAGGAGGTCAGGTCCCCAAGGGCCCAGCCCTCAGGCCCAGGGAGACTCCCTGATGCTCAGATTCACCCAAAGGGTGCGGGGCATGCGGGGCCAGGGGTGAAATCTCTGGTTCTGGTTTGGAAATAGGACGACCTGCGGAGCAGCAGCTCGGGGGGATTTTAACCTGTGCTTCTCTTCCTCAGCATCGGAGGGGACGGGGTCTTGGAGACCCACACCACTCTGCCCAGTAAGTAGCAACAGCGCTAAGCACCGTCACCGTCACCAAAGCCAAAGCCCCCCGCCCCCCCTCGGTGAAGCCAGGGCCCTCCCCTGGAGGAAGGGAAGGGACGGTTCCATGCAGGAAGGGAAGTCAGCCAGCCCTAAGAAGACCCAGGAGGCTCCTGTCCCCCATGGGCACCCCACTGCCCCCCACCCACTCCAGTTCCTGGGGGACCCCACTGCCTCTCACCTGCGTTCTCTTCCCTCTTCAAAGACATTCTGAAGAAGTTCAACCCTCACCTCCGCGGCTTCTCTACCGGTACCCGGGAGGAGACAGCTGGACTGAATGCAGCCGTGGAAGGGGCCAGAGCTCGGTGAGCAGACACGGGCTGGAGCAGAAGAGTGGACGGCAAAGCCAAGAGGTCCAGGAACCAGGAGGGGGAGAGAGGGGTGGTGGCGGGAGGTAGCCGGAGGGCGGTGATAGCTGCCGCAAGGGGAGCATTTCCTGTGCTTTCTGTTCATCTCGCATCGTCCCCACACCTTTCGAGACAAGACTATTACGGTCACGTGGAGGCTTAGGATGTTTCCTGAATGGCCCAAGGTCACCCAGCAGATTGGCAAAGCAGCCAGAATCTAAGCAGGGCCCCGCCCAGAGCCTTTGCTCTACTGCCCTGTCACCACTTCCCCAGCACAGCAGGACAGTGTCTGGGGGGCTTGACAGGAAGCCCACCCAGCTAGGACTCCGTCCTCTGGAATCCAGGGTGCTGTCCCTGGGACCTCAGGAAGCAGGCGGCTGACTCTGGCAGGTGCACAGGGCAAGTCTCACACCTTGAGAACGCAGGACCTGGGGACCCCTGGGACATCTGTACTCTCCCTCCCACACCTCGGGACCCCCAAGTCTCTGACGCTGAAAAAGCTGTCTTTTGAAACCCGGGAGTGGGACGTTAAGGCCTCTGAAACCACAGGGGGTGGTTTGTTTGCCCTTGGATCTCCGTTGTTGACAACAAGCTCAGATCACTAGAGCAGAGATGCCTGATGGAGCGGCTGATGTTCTGTGCCGGGCGTGCTGAGTCTCTGCTTTGCAGAAGGCTTGCTATGCTCCGATCACCAGGGAAACCACTCTGGCTTGACTCGCTCTCTTTCCAGCTAGCGTCCCTGACAATTGCAGTAACGGGGGCCCCACGGTTTGAGTCTGTGAGCCACAGGAAGCAACGTCAGTTCCTCAACGCCCTGAGCAGGAAGATGTTATTTTTCTGCAAAACACTGGGCTTCATGGGGCCATTAGCGCAACAATATGATTACTATGATTATTATTATCATCATTATTAGGCAGCCAGGCTTCATTCACCAGCGTGGCTCCCTCAGTCTGTTCACATTCAAGCCCTTCTCCTCTTTCTCTTTTCACTTCCCTTACTGCCTTTTCTATTTTACGGCTCCTCGATGCTCCCACCAGGATGGAGTTAGTGGCGGTGGAAGTAGCTGAAAGGTGCAGCTTCTTCTTAGTGCCTCTGAGGTCCCGTGCTAGGGGAAGGGAGAGGGACACCATCGATTTAAGTAATCAGGTTGGAGAATTGCCCCTTGACTTTCCTTTGCCCACAATCTGGTCCTTCATGAGCATGGATAAGGATGAGTTCCCCTAAAGAGAAAGATAAATACCATTGCTGAGCAACTAAGAGGAGGACCCCTGTGCCAAATCCCAACTCCAAGACTTGCTGGCTGCGTGACCTTGTGCAAGTCCCTTAGAGTCTTAGTTTCCTGCTCTAGAAAGGGGGAAAATAATGGTAGCCCCTTCTCAGGGCTGTCGGAAGGATTAAATGAGGTAAATAATCCATGGAAAGCCCTTAGGACAGTATGTGGTACACAGTAAGTATGAAAAACAAGATTTGCCATTATTGGGATATTCAACATTTCATTCAGCATCTAACTTTCCCAGCTCCATCAACCAATAAGCAAGAATTCATCAAACACCTGCCAAGGACTGAGCCCCAAAGGTGGTTGCTCAAAGGTACAAAAGAATCAAACGACGAACTCCCTGCCCACAAAGAGCTTGCAGTCTAGTTAAGGAGACTAGACAAGCAGGAAATGGCTTTTGGAAAAAGGCAGTGTCATGTGTGGCAATATTGCAGACCAAAATAATTTGGTATTTAGTCATCAAGGACAGTTGAGAAAAGAGGAAAGTGTAAAGTGTGAACTGGGCAGTCTAAATACAGATGCAGGCTTGGAAGGGACCCCAGAAATCATCTAGTCCAACCTTTTCACTTAAAAGATGAAATGATCAGCCCTAGCAGGATTCAGTAGCTTGGGCCAGTGCCCGCAACAAGGCAGAAGCAGATTCGGGAGGTCCCAGGACCCCCAGTTCAGGGCTCTTCCCACCGGGAATGAATGACTTGGCAGAGAAGGGCTTGTCAGGGAGGGAGGGTGTGGCCTGAGCCTGATGGGCAGAAAGGATGCGGCTAGGAGTGAGGGAGGTGGGCATCCCTGACTTCCCCTGGGACCCAGAGAGGCTCTCACCCGTGAGTTCCCCCAATCACACTCGAACCTATGAAAAGGTTATAGGCACTTCTGTGGTCACTTCAGCCATAACAGGCTTTCTTTAAAGCTTTCCATGTCCCTATTAATGGCAATAGGGGACGGGCTACAATCTGAGATGTGTACATTTTTCTCAATGAGAAGCAAGGGCAGGAGGACACTGTGTATGCTGGCTCCTTGCCCAGCTCCTTGTGGGCACACGAAGATTGAAAACGACCTGCCCTCACCAGTCACGGCTTTGATGGCTTCTTCCATGGCAGCCTCCATTGGGGGCATTCCCTTGGCTGACATAATTTCTCATATACATAATCTTTTTTTAAAAAAAAAGCTTTGTTGAGGGATAGTGACCAGGCAATAAACTGCACATTACAATTGTACAATTTGGAGGAACGGATGTAGCCCAAGTGGTTGAGTACCTGTTCCCCATGTATGAGGTCCTGGGTTCAATCTCCAGTACCTCCTTAAAAAAAAGTGTACAATTTGATATGTTCTGATATATGTAAACACCTGTGAAAATATCACCACAATCAGGATGCTGAATATCTCCATCACCCCCAAAAGTTTCCTCTTGCCCCTTTGTACTCTCTCTGTCCTGCCTTCACGTCCCTGCCTCGGGCAACCACTGATCTCCTGTCGCTATAGATTAGTTTGCATTTTCTAAAATTTTATAGACTCACAGGACATGTACTCTCTTTTTGGCTGGCTTCTTTCACCCGGCAAAATTATTTGGAGATCCCCCACGTTGCTGCATGTATCAGAAGTTTATCCCCTTTCATCGTCGAGTGGTTTCCCAGTGGGGTACACGTCTTATCCTGAGCTCTGAAGGGGAATGCTCCACTCGTGGCAGACGTCGGTGGTGAAGGGAGAATGAGTCCGGCCCATGCCCCCTTCCCCAGCCCATTCCATTGGGAGGCCAGAAAGAACAAGGGAGATGGCGGACGTGGAGATCTGAAATAACTGGAAAGAATAACACAAAGGATTAAAAGAGGAGCAAGTGGAACTTAGCAATTCGGATTAAAGGAGTCATCCAGCCTGGAAATGAGAAAGCTGAGGGATTATTTAGGGCTCTGACTTTTTCTCAGATATACGAAAGGTTATTTTAAAAACAAACCAGGTGACAGAATAAGAAACGAACAGGCTCGGCTGGCAGTGGAAGAGCTGGATGAACTATAAGGAATCATCCTTGGGGGGGGAAGAGGCTGACCCAAGGGTGGACCGGGGGCTCCTGCCAGAGGCACGGCAGATGCATCAGCTGGTCTGGATCAGTGCGGCCCCAGGGTCCCTGGCAGCTCCCGCTTGCTAGGCTGAAACTTCTGGGGGAACGGAAAGCCTTCCAACACGTCCCGCAGGCATGCACTCTGTACAGCGTTTTCTTCCCGAAGTGCCTCTCCTCCCAGGACAAAGTCTCACACCTTGAGTCCCGCTCCTGAGCCGGCACTGACCTCCCTTCTCCTCCCCCTGCCTAGGGACATGCCGGCGCAGGCCCGGAATCTGGTGGCACGAATGAAAAGCAGCCCCGTGAGTACCACCCGGGCCATCCCGGCGGCGGGCAAGGCCGGGATCCGTGGCCCTAGCCAGAGCCCCCTCTGCAGCACAGCAGGTCCCGCTCTCTGCTTGTCTTGGGTGGGTGGCGGGCAGGGGGAAGGATCCCGCAGGAGCAGGCCCAGCCTTCCAAGGCCCCTGGCCCTGCACGTCCTCCCACGCAGGCTCCAGGTCCCCACCCCCCGCGCTGGATGCGGAGCGAGAGAGGTGGAGCCGAGCTGGCGGCCACTGGAGAGCCGTTCCCGAGCCTTGGCCTCTGGCAGCTCCCGCCTCACCCAGGAGCCGGCCTGCCCAGGCCTCTTCTGTAATGGCTGGGCTCTAAAAATAGGCTGCTTGTTCCCCTCCATCCTCCTCCCCGCTCACACCCTCTGAAACCTCTCACTGGCACTTTATTTAACGCTCCATCTTAGGGCCTTGGCATTCAGCTGCCGGCAGGGCCCCTGTTCTGGTGGTGGATGCATGGGAAGCAGGCCCCCAGCCTGCCTGGTGGCCCTGCACCCCACCCTCTGTCCCCTCCATTGTCCATTGTCCCCCTGTCCCCTGGACCCAGACCCAGAAACTCTTCCAAGAGTTCCCGCTGGGCTTTTTTGTTTGTTTGTTTATTTCTCTCCCCTTCCCCCCCCCCCCACTCCCAGTTGTCTGCTCTTCTGTGTACGCTTTTATTCTTATCAGCAGCACCCAGAGTCTGTATCTCTTTTTGTTGCGTCATCTTGCTGCATCAGCTCTCCCTGTGTGCAGAGCCATTCCTGGGCGGGCTGAACATTTTTTTTGTGCCGGGCAGCTCTCCTTACGGGGCACACTCCTTGCACACGAGGCTCCCCTACGCGGGGGACATCCCTACGTGGCAGGGCACTCCTTGCACACATCAGCACTGCGCATGGGCCAGCTCAGCATGTGGGTCAGGAGGTCCTGGGTTTGAATCCTGGACCTTCCACGTGGTAGACGGACACTCTATCAGTTGAGCCAAATCAGCTTCCCCCGCCCTAGGCTTTTGATTTTAGCTGCCACTTTCCCCCTCAGCTCCTTAGGGGGCTTGAGGTCCCATTTTGGGGGCCTGTTAAGCCCCCTGCCTTTCAGGGGCTGAAGGGGGTGTGAACACGGGTGCTCCGTAGCTCACCAAGCACTGCAGCTTTCAGAAGAGCATTTCAGAGGCAAATAGTCGTCACCACCATGTAAGCACACACGCACGCACACACGCACACACACACGCACGCACCACGCATGCCAGTTCTCCCGTGGCGCTCCTTGCCCAGGCCCACGGTGGGTGATGGGAGGCCCTGCTGCTTGCACTATGGTCTAAGGAGAACGAATGGCACTTGGCGGCATTTGGCTTGGTGAGCCGCTTGTATGTGTCCCCACCCCACAAGCCTAAATGCAGGGTCTTCTTCTGCCCCCTCAGGAAATCAACCTGGAGAAAGACTGGAAGCTGATCACGCTCTTCATTGGGGGCAATGACTTGTGCCATTACTGCGAGAATCCGGTAAGCCCCTGACGGAGCCCCCTGGGGACTGAGGGGCGGCCCCGACCCTCCCCCACTCCTCTCGCAGGCGCCCGCGTCTGCCCAGGTGGCCCCGGGTTCACGAGGGCCAGTGACGCCTGGCCTTTCCCATGGCCTGAGTGGCCTCTGGGAGAGCAGCTGTGTCCCGCCCCGTTCCAGACGTCTCTAGATGGAGTTGTGCTTTGGGCACTGAAGGGGCAGCCCCTCTATGCACACAATACTGCTGCTGCCGTCCAGATAGAGGGCCAGTGGGTCCCACCCCCATGCCCACTTGGAGGCCCTGCCCCTGTTTGTGTGTGTGGGGGGGGGAGAGGAAGGGGTGAAGCAGTTATAAATGGGAGTTGGTTCAAGTTGACCCCATCCTGATCACGTGCCCGGCTGCCTTTTAGGGACCTCACAAATGAGTCAACTGCAGCAGGTTGGCCTGGGAACACAACCCCGTTCCTAAAGTTTCTATGGGGAAATATGTCCAGATGTGGAAATTTTGGGAAGCTGTAACTTTGGAGTACGTCTTGTTCTCAAGTTAGGGACAGCCTGTATTTTATTTGGCCAGAAAAAGGCAGCTGCCCTGACTCAGAGGTTTGTAGTGGAGTGTTTGGCCATCCAGCAGGGGAGGAAAACCTGCAACCAAGGACGAGCCTCCCCCACGTGGGTTCAGCTCCTCCGACCCCCTTCACCTCTTCTCTCCTTTCCTGCCCAGACTCTAGAGGCAGAAGGGACCCATCCCCTGGGGATTTAAACGTTATGTCCTGCACTCCAGAGTTCCCTGGAGTCAAAAGTGACCCCAGAGCAGAGTGGGTGTAGCTCAGGGGTTGAGCCCCTGCTTTGCATGTACAAGATCCCAAGTTCAATCCTTGGTACCTCCTATTTAAAAAAAAAAAAGTGACCTTGGGGCTGCCTGGGGAGTCTTGTTGTAGGGGGATGCCCTCACTAGCCCCCAAATACCTGTCCCTCATGCACTCCGTCAGGCTTAAATTCCTCAGAGCATCTTTTTGTGCACAGGACCTGGAGCTACCACTAGGTTTGACTCAGGCCAAGTTTGGGGGAGGGGATAGGAGAGCTCGTGTCCCTCCTGCTGTATAAACCCGGATGCGAGCCAGGGCGCCATCCTTAAGTTGACATTTGCCTCCACTTGGCAGAGGGGCCACACGTGCCTGAGGGGCTCGGCTGTGCACTCAGGTGCACGAGAGGCTGGGGGCTGGGCCTCATCAGATGAAAGGCTGCCCAGCTTGAACTACTCGAGCTTACAAACTGGGAAGGGCCAGAACAGTGTGTAGATGGAGTTTCCAAAATCCTTAAATCTGTGTATGAGAAGAAACTGCTCTTTCCATCCAAGTCTTCCCTGCTTGCCCCTGGCCGCTCTGTCCCCGCCCTCTGACATCCCAGGACCAAGACAGGTTTGAAGCTGGTGCCCTAATTACCTGGGGGGTGGGTAAGAAACTCTTGGGGAACACAAGGTCTCCCCTCCTCCTAGAAGCTCTTAGCACAGAATGTCTTCTTGGCCCCTCTCTCAGGCTCTCAACTCCCAACACCCCTCTGGGTGGCTGCGGGCAGGGGCCCCACTGGGAGCTGGTGGCTGTGGAGCACAGTGTCTGGACCCAGCAACGTTCTGGATTTGAGTTCTCAGCACCCAGCCTGGCCTCAGACCTTGGGACTGGCTGAGCTCTTGCCTATGGCCCCCGTGTTTGGCTGCTCCCGGGGGCACGTCCACGTCCACCTCCTGTAGATTTACATTCTTCCATTTTCTGAGGGAGAGCTTCAGGTTACCTCCCCACCCCACCCTGTGATATCAGTCTCCTTCTGACACCCTTCTAAGGAGCCCAGAGCCATATCCAAAGCTGAGCAATTGTCTCCCTTGCGCTATAAAGCAAAGCCCTGAGCTTAGAGCATTAACTGAGCACCTGCTTTGTACCCCACACATATCGTCGAGGATGCCGTGGGGGTACATATACATCAGCCTCCAGTTGGGGAGGTGGGTCAGAGGGGGGGACCTGGAGCTGAGTCACAAGGAATGGAAGTTAAGGGTCTAAATGGTGCCAGTAAATGGGACCCAGCCCAGAGGAAAGAGCATGGCCACCAGGGGCCCCAAAAGTGGTTGGGGAAGGCTGAGGGAGGGCGACAGATGCTGAGAGGTGAGACACGGGAAGGGACAGGACCCAGCCCTGTCAGGGGTCAATGGATCACTCCTTATAAGAGACTCTGTCACCCAGCCCGGCCGGCACCATAGAAGCCCCCCTGTCCCCTCTGCCATCATCCCAGGGCACCTGTCAGCTCTTGTCCTCCTTTCAGAGTGGAACCCTGACATGAGGAGAGCCCCTTCTTCCTTCACAGGAGGCCCACTCACCCGCGGAGTACGTCCGGCATCTCCAGCAGGCGCTGGACATCCTCTACGAGGAGGTAGGCAAGTGCAGCCCCCCGTTCCCAGGCCCCATTCCTGCCAGCAACCTGCTGTCTACCACCTCCTGGGGGGTCCCGCCCTGGAGCATCTAGGCAAGTTGGGTTCAGCGCAACGCTCATGCCCACCAGGAGTGGGTATCTGGATGGTATAGGGGAGGCAGCTGCCAAGGAAACTGGATTAGAAAGCGTGTGGCGCATTGGCAAAAAGCTTGCCCTGGAGCCACTTGGCCTGAGTTTGCAGCCAGGACTGGGGCTTTGGGCCAGCTCCTTCTCTGTGTCTCAACTTCCCAATCTATGGAGTGGAACAATAAAAGAGATTCAGTGACACGCCCCACAGCACCTCCCCTCTCTGGGCCTCAGTTTCCTCATAGGCAGTTTCCTCCAGCAGTAACGAGTGCCCCTGCCCAACCACCTGGTGACTAACAAAGCCTTCCCACGCCTTGGCTCCCTGCAGCTTCCGAGGACGTTTGTCAACGTGGTGGAAGTCATGGAGCTGACTGGCCTGCACCAGGGCCAAGGCGGGAAGTGTGCCATGCCACTGGCAGCCCAGTAAGTGGCCGGGTTACAGTCCCACGATGAGGGTGCCTGGAAAGAGCAGGGCATGCAGGTGCCAAGGGATGAGGCTGGTGCAGGCAAGCCAGACGGGCCTGTGCAAAGGGCTGACATAAGCAATTTGCCTGGGGCCTGAACCAGCACCTGGAAATGCCTCGGTACCTTTGAATGCCTACTATATGCAAGCCACTTAATTTCTCTGGTCTCATTAGCTTTTCTCCAAAGTGAGGGCGACACACCAAATGATCTACAAAGTTCTTGGCATTGTCTACGATTCCTCAGTCCAGCCTTGACGAGTTACTCCCAGTTGAGAGGCAGCAATGAGCATTTCAAGACCACGACACGTGGCCTCAAATCCTGGCTCTGCCATTTGGATGCTGTGGGACCTTGAAGGAACTATGTAGCTTCTCTGGGCCTTCTACACCTCACCTGTGAATGGGAATGATAATCCCTTCCTTGCAAAGTGGATGTGAGGTCTAGAGAAATGCATGGAACGTGCTGGCATGTGTAGGGTCAGTCTGCAGTAAAATAGCAGCTCTTATTACATCCTTAATAGAACTGTCCTTGAATGCCGGGCTTGGCAGTAAGGTGCTGATGGGTAAGACAAGATTTCCTCTTGGGGGCTGGAATTCATGAAAGCTCAGCTGTGACCCTTGGAAGCTGTCATCTTCTGAGGCAAGAGGGTGGCCCTGAGATTTTGTGACTACTACTATGGGGAGGATGCCTTCTGGGGCTAAAGAGTCATACCTGGGATCGAATGAATTTGCTAAAGATTCATTCCTGCTAGGAATCTGTCCCTGGGTAGAGTGGCCAATGACTCAGGGGTTCGAATGGCTATTGTGCTCCACCTTGTCAGCATGTCCCAAGCTGGCTGACCATCCCCAGCTTCACAAGAGACCCCTCACACTGGCACCAGGAGGGAGAGTCCTGAGAAGCTGGAAGCAGAGCTGGGAAGCCCCAGGAACATGGAGAATGACTGCACACCAAAGAACGGGCCATCATGGCAGTCTTCCCAAGCCCCAGCCTCCCTCCCTGGAGAAACCCTGCAAGTTCCAGGCTGGGACAGGAGCAGCCAGGGCAAGTGGGGTGGGCAGCCTCTCCCACCAGGAGATGTGGGCACCAACTCCTGAACCTTCTCTCTAAACAAGCACCTGCTAGTCCTTGTACCCCATAACTTACATTTCTGTGACCTGACCCCAAGAGTCAGCCAAGTGTGTGCTATGGGGAGGTGTCACTACCCCTAGCCCCTGTTCCTGTGGGTAGCAGCTTCCTCTCTGTGTCAGAGTCAGCCTCCTGGGAGGACAGAGCCAGGTTGCCCAGGGGACCCCCCACCCCAAGATTCTTTGCCTCACAGGAGCAACTGTACCTGCCTCCGAGGCTCCCAGGAAAAGTCCCCAGAGATGCAAGAACTGAAGAAAGTGAATTGGCACTTCCAGGTGAGTCCAGTCCAGGTGACTTCCAGAAAGTTCAGTGCCCTTTCACTCCTGGGGCAAGAACTCAGGAACTGGGGGTTCAACAGGGGTGCGCTGACAGCAAGGTCACTCCCTAACAGCAAAGAACTGCCCAGAAATATTTATCCAGACACAAGGCCCAAGCCCAGAGATGTGTACAGGGTGGGGGTTGAGAAATCCCAAAGGGGAAACTGGGAGACTCCCTGCCTCCAAGCTCTGGGTCAGCCCTGAGTTGACCAGGGAATAGACTCCATGTGGTGGGTCTACCTCCCACCCTGCACCATGGGTCCCAGATGCCACCTGACACCCAGGGGATGGGGGGGGGGGGGTTGTCCACTGTCCGGCTGGTCTCCCTGCACCCAATCTCTTCACTTCCTTCCCGCTCCCCTCCTTAAGAACCTAAGGTTCAGCCCAACCCTAACTAACTTCAACCCCAGGTTCTTCTCACCCTCTACCACCTTCTCCTGCCTGCTCCCACACACCCCTGATCACCTCTGCTCTCAGGGTTCCCGTCTTTGACATTCTCACTGGAGCCTTTCTGCAAATTCACCTTTCTTTATGCATGGAGCATGTCTTCCTTACTTCCCTAAGAAGCTTCTGCTGACTAAACTGGATCCTCAGCTCTCTCTCCATATCAAACTCAGTCTGCACTTGACTGACCCTAGAGCTTTATATGGTTCTTGTATTAGTCAGCCAAAGGGGTGCTGATGCAAAATACCAGAAATTGGTTGGTCTTTATAAAGGGTGTTTCTTTGGGGTAGGAGATTACAGACACCAGGCCATAAAGCATAAGTTACTTCCCTCACCAAAGTCTATTTTCATGTGTTGGAGCAAGATGGCTGCTGACATCTGCCAGGGTTCAGGCTTCCCGGGTTCCTCTGGGCTCAGGTCCTGTTTCCTCCACAAGGTCAGCTGTCGACTATCAGGTGAACGGCTCTGTCTCTTTCCTCGGAGCTCCAGCTTAAGACTTCAGCATCAAACTCCAACATCAGAAACCCTCAACTCTGTCCTTTGCCATGCCTTTTAGGGTGGGGACTCAATGCCCTAATCATAACTCAATCATGTCCAGGTACAGATCAGATTACAAGCATAATCCAATATCTATTTTTGATATTCATAACTATATCAAACTGTTACAGTTTTCTAGTTTTTGACCTCTTATCTCATTTTCCCAGCTATGTGATAAGCTTCTGGATGATAAGTAATCTGGTCTGTCCCTTTTATATCCCATATTTTACCACCTAATTAAGCTAATGGCCCTGGACATTGATCCCCCAAAACTCATCCCTCCCCAGGCAATTTAGGGAGCTTATGTTTCAATACCCCTCGCCTGAGTAGATCTGAACTCACCTCTTCATGCAGTGAGGGCAGACCATCTGGTCAGCAGGTCAGATCCAGCCTTGCAGAGACTTCAGAATGGAACTGGGTGGCGCCAACCAGGTCATCTCTGACCTGAGATCCCGTAGGGCCTTGGAATGGGCATGCAGACTCCGTGGACGCAAGGACACACACTAGCGTATCCCCATTCAGTCACCTTTGTCTGGGGAAATCAACCTGTCTCAGCCGGCCCAAGGCAGCACGAGCAGACCTGTCTGTCCAGCCCTGCAGGAGGGCTGAGCGGCCTCTCTCCCCACCACAGAGTGAACTCTCCAGGTTCAACTACGAACCCCGGTACATGCAGCGGGACGACTTCGCCGTTGTCGTGCAGCCTTTCTTCCAAAACACCTTCGTCCCACTGAATGACGTAAGCCGCGGGTCTTTCTTGGATGCTCATGTATAGAAATCTTACCTCAGGTGATGTATTTCCTTCTCTAAGCGGGCTTGTTCTGACCAAAACTCTCTAAGAGTGCTTCCAAGAAGTTACATTTTCTGCCTTTCCTCTTCTTTTTTTAATGATTGGAATTTGGGTATACTTGGGAAGAAAAGGAGAAAATCAGTAGTGGCCAAGCTCCCTGGGCATAGCTGGATTGAGAGAGAATGGAAAGCTTCCTAAAACAATCAATAGTCTTCTTTTCCAACTATTAGGGCAGAAGCGCTGAAGGAAAACAGATGAACTCTGGGTGGCTGAAATTCCTGCCTTTTTTTTTTTTAATACCTCACCTGGGAGTTTCTCCACCAATACGTGAGCCGCTTGGGAGCGGAGTGGAAAGGGGGCCAGGAGAAAAGCACAGGGCCCTTGCGGGGTGGGGGTGGGAGCGCGGCCTTCGCCAGGAAGACAAGCCTCTTGCCTGTCGCCACAGAGAGGGGGCGCCGACCTCACCTTCTTCTCCGAGGACTGCTCCTACTTTTCAGAGCGCGGGCATGCCGAGATGGCCATCGCACTCTGGAACAACATGGTGAGCAGCGAGGGCCTGGCGGGCTGGTGTCAAAGGGGGCAACCCCAGAGACTGACTCCACTTCCCACAACGACAAACCTCCCGGCAGACATGGCTCCCGGCTTCCCCAAACCCAAAATGGCGGCACGTCTCACTGGTCCTGACAGGTTATCATCGAAAGGCCTGCACACATCCACCTTCTATTCTTTCAGCAATGCCTGGGGGCTGTGGGGTATAACTCCATAATCAGACTGGATGAAATAGCTTCAACCCCTCACTCTGTAACTTGGGTCAAAGGAGTTCCATTTGCTTCAGTATCTGTAAAATAATGAGCATGACATGGATCTCATGGAAAAATCCATTGAGAGCCTGTATGCACAGCACAATAATTAGCATTCGACACATACCAGCCCCACTACCCTTCCCACAATCCAGTCTCAACACGTTCCCGACTATTATTTCATTAAACATCAAAAAGTAAAGAGCCGCGGTAGCCTGTTTCCCCAGCCTGCCACCTGCTCCAGAGTCCTTTCTGATGGGGGAGAAGACCTTATGAAATGCATGCAGGGCCCCAGGACCACAGGGACACCTAGCCCTGTGCCTCAGATCTGCCCCTTGCGACTGACCACGCATGACTGGACTCTCAGCCATGTTTGTGTAGCTTGACCGGTCACCCTGATAACTGAATCCTCTTGCACAGAGCAAAGAAATGCCTTCCCAGTCCAATGGGCTTCTGTTGACCTGGGCTCAGTGGGAAACCCAGTCCCCACCCCAGTTCCCATGGTGACGGAATAACGTACACACCTGTTCCTTTATTGCACCTTCAGTCCCGCTGTGTCTCTGCCAACCACTGCTGTGCAAATATTCCCACACCTGTCAACTCACCCAATGTCCAGTACCTCACTCGGCTGACTCACAATATTGACTTTCTCCTTAGCGACACCACCTCCTCCTCTCTAGCAACTTCTTCTTTTCAGAATAGCATGTAAAGAGGTTTTTATCCTTGCTCTATTTAATTGCAGGCTCAGCCTTCCTGTACTTTTGTTTTGCTGATGTTTTCCTCCTGTTGACATCACATGTCTGCCCACTCCTAAAGCGTTCAGCATATTCCTTCAACCCAAGACTCTGAATTGCCATCAAAAGCTCTTTGAGTTCCTCTGGCCTGCCCCACCTCCACAGTATTCGTTTTTTTAATCAAAGCTTGCATAGTATATTTCCTGAGAGCAGTTATGTTTCTTTTGTGGAGTTTGATTTGAAGGCCAGTTGCCTTCAATGGCTGAGTCATATGACTTCATTCCTTTTAAAATCTCTCCAAAGAAGGGGTAACTCTTCTCTGTCCCATTTCTCAGGGGAATCCAGAAATTCCAAGAAGAGGCAGAAATACCAAATTCTTTTTCTTTCCCAGCTCTTCCATCTGGCCTGGATGGGCTTCAGAGCCTGCTTAAAGCTGAGACTCTCCAGAAGTCTCCTGAGGTTCACCGGCCATATTGATTGACTTGAACTTGACAGGGTCCAAGGATCTGCTTCTGCATGAATTATCAATGTATTTCTGGCCTTATCTTCCAAAGCAGCTCAGTGGTTCCTTCCCTTCGTTCAGGTTAAAGGCAAGTGGGAGGGGCTTAGATAAGAAAACGCAATACAAGACTGCCCATGATCCCCCAGTCAATATTTTCCCAGCCCTACTCTGACTTAAAAATAACAACAGCAAAGTAAAACAAAACAAAAATCACCTAAGAGTGTCTAGGCTATATAATTTGGAAAAATAATTACGTAATCCAATGTTTTCATCCAAAACCATCTCAGCTATAAAACTTCGGCATCATGCCAACTTTTCAGATCATCTTCTTAGTGCAATTTCACTCCTAGGGTGACATAAAGTAAGTAATAGACCTTCGCAGCTGGAAAGGCTCTTAGAGGTTGTCTAGCCAGAACTCTTTTTAACTAAAATACCGAGAAATGAAGCTGCTGTTTGCCCAAGATTGAACAGCTGTCGAGTGGCAGGTTTGGGATTAGAACCCAGGTTTCTCATGTCCACCCCCCACACACCAAGGGCCCTGCTCACACCCAGTAGTCCCTGCTCCCCGCCTGATCCTCACATTCACAACCGGTGAATTCATGCCTCATAATTAGAGTCCTGTGACACGGCGTCTGCAGGCTTGGGCTGATGTTACCAAGGTTCCGTGCCATGGCAACCAAAAAGCACTTTAAACTGTGTCATCTCTCTTCCTTCCTGTCTTAATAGCATACACCCCCTTTTCCAGAGACCTCTGCAGACCCCAAACCAGAAACACCAGCTGACCAGGGAAAGTTTTCCTCTTCCTTTTCCTTCTTTCACCTTCTTATAAATCATTTTTCCTTCCTTTTTTCTGATGCCTATTCCTCTACTGCGGCCTGCTCCCTCGTCTGTCAAACTCCCCCCTCAGCTAAGTAGGAAGTGACCTAGGCACTGGGTGACAGACACAGCCTCCTGATCGGCAACCTGTCTCCAGGCTTACAGCCCTTAGAACAGCGATGCTGTATCTGCCTGTTAAAATCATCTGGGCAGAGTGGGTGTGGCTCAGTGGTTGAGCACCTGCTTCACATGTATGAGGTCCTGGGTTCAATTCCTAGCACCTCCTTAAAAAGAAAAAGAGAGAAAGAAAAGGAAGGAAGGAAGGAAGGAAGGAAGGAAGGAAGGAAGGAAGGAAGGAAGGAAGGAAGGAAGGAAGGAAGGAAGGAAGGAAGGAAGGAAGGAAGGAAGGAAGGAAGGAAGGAAGGAAGGAAGGAAGGAAGGAAGGAGAAAAAAAAATCATCTGGGGACTTTTTAAAAAACAACTAAGTGCCTCTAACCACTTTGGAAAACTGTTTGGCACAGCTACAAAGCAGAACATACGTATCCCTGTGACCCAACCATCCCACTCCTAGGTGTGTCTCCAACAGAAAGGCACACATGCATTCACCAAAAGATATAAAGATATATACAATAATTTTCAGAGCAGCACAATTCATAATTGTTCCATACTGGAAGCTTCCCAAATGTCCATCAATAGTAGGATGGATAAATTGTGGTGCAGTCAGACACTGAGAATAAACAAACTTCAATAACATGCAACTATACATATTTAAATATATAAAATTTCAAAAACAAGCAAAATTAAAATATGGTGTTAGGAGTCAGTTCAATGAGTACTCTTATTGGGGCAAAGGGGCACTTTCTGGGTGCTGGCAATATTTTATTTCTTAATGCAGATTCTGGTTACAGGAGTATGTTCACTTCATGAGAATTGACCAGCTGCTTGCTTAGGATTTGTGCTGGTTTTCAACTAAAAGTTTACTTTAATTACTTTCAATAAAAAGGTTGACTTTTTAAAATAATAAAGACCACCACCTGGGCCTCAACCCCACAGACTCCGATTTCATTGACCTATGGTAGTAGGGCCTGGTAAGGGTGTTTTAAAAGCTCCCCAGGTGATTTGAAGGTGCAGGGTTTGCCAGCCACAGCCTAAGGTCTAGGCTTTCACAGTAGTCTGTACAAATGAATTCTGACCAAGTTGCTCTCTGCTTTCAAACTTCCCATGCCCCCAACCCCAAAGCAGAAAGGCCATGCCCCTGACCATAACACGCTAGGCCTTGAACTCGGCCCTGAGTGGCTTCTCCACGGCTTCCTCCCACCCTCTTACTTGCACTTGGCAATCTAACTCTGAACCTGAACCACATGCAGTTTCCCACAGCAACCCTGCCACTTCCTGCTTCTAAGCATTTACTCTTGGCCGTCCCCTTTTCTTGGATTGCTCTTCCCACCTTCTCTTGGCTAACTCTTGCCCACCTCAACACTCACCCCAGGTGCAGCTCCTGCAGGAACCTTCTCTGAATCCCCAGGGCAGGCCAGTGGCCCTGGTTCACTGCACCATGTCCTGGTCTTGCCATTGGCCACTTCGTGGTATCTGCAGTCCCTGGCTTAGGAAAGATCGGTTTTAGGGAAAACCACGTCATTTCCTGCTGCCAGCCAAGCCATCCCCCTGAACTTCTCCACTTGCACCTCCGTGAGTTCGGTTCATTCAACCATTTATTCAACAAATATTTATGGACCACCACTGTGTGGTAGGGGTTATTCCAGGGGCTAGGGATGCAGCCATGAAAAAGAAAAGAACATTCCTGCTCTCGGCACTGCCCGACTTGTGGGGGAAACGATAGTACTAAACAAATCCATCAACACAGTGGTTTCTGACCACATCCAAGGCTTTGAAAAAAAAAGTCAGGATGTGATAGTGAGTAATGGCAGGTGACAGGGAGAATCCCTGAGGAGGTGACATAGGAACTGAGCACTGAATGTCAGGAGGGGGTCAGAGTGATCCAGAAAAAGGAAATAGGAGCTGCATGGGCCCAGAGTCAGAAATAAGCTTGAAGTGTTTGAGGAGCATCAAGGTCAGGGTGACCAGAAGGAAGCAGCAAGGTCAGACAGGAAGTCAAGGGCCGGACCCCCGGAAGACTTTAACAGGGGAGTCATAGGACCTGGATTACCCTCTGACCGCTGGGTGAGAAGGGGCTGTGAGGAAGCAGGAGTGACACTGGAGGGACCACTGTAATGCTGTAGTCCAGGTGAGAGAGGAAGGTGCTGGGACCAGGGTGATGGTGACGGAGAAGGCGGGAGGTGGCTAAAATGGGCTGAATGGGCTGCAGAGAGAATGGGAGGTTGGGACCATCTTCCAAGATTATATGAGGAGCGATGGGGAAGGTAGCGAGAAGGGATGTGGGATTCAGTAGAGGGGGCTTAAGAGATGAGGTAGCAGAGCCGTTTTGTGCGTTGAAGGGAAGGAACCAGTAGAAAGGGAGGAATTGATGTTATCATCCAACCCATGTAACCGTCACCCTCCTCTGCCCCAATTACCTTCCTGGGTTCCTGGAATATCAGTGAGAATCAGCCAACCTGCTCTTCACTCCTGTCTGTCTCTAGTTGATTCTGCTACAGATAGGCTTGAGTTTCCTGAGCACCAAGAACACAGAGGTGATACCATCTCACCTAAGTCAGCCTCCTCTTCACCCACGCTCCTCGTGTCATCTTCTTTGGGACTCACAACAACCCTATGGTGGTGTGGTCAGCACAGGATTTTGTGCCCTGTCCCTTGGGCCTCGGGGAGGTTAAGGAGCCTGCCTAGCACCCCACAGCGGCCCACCCTGCCGCCAGCCTGCCGCACTCGGTCCAGTCGCCGTGGCGCCTTCCTCTTCTAATTGTTTGGCTAAGGAAGGTGTGTACGAGGTGTGACAGCACAAGGTGCAATCACACCCCAGGTGTGACCACTGGCTCTAACAGGGCCCTTTCACTTCCCTCACTGGCAGAGTCTGGAGGTCAGGGGCTGATGAGGTCAGGAGCAAATGGGGCAGCAGATTAGGAGGTGGGTGGAGGCTGGACGTTGAGGGGAGAGTCTGTGAAGAGGTGAGCAGGGCAGGTCCACACTGGATGCTGGCCACGTCCAGGGCAGGCTCGTGGGGAGACGGGGTGCTGCAGCTTCGGGCTCCTGCCCGGAGGGGTGCAAGGTGAAAGCAGAACCCTTCAGAACCACAGCCGCTCCCTGGGATGTTTGAGGCAAACTTCTCATCTGCGTGGAAAACCTACAGTAGTTCAAGTGAGAGAGGTTGACAAGCCAAGTGTGGTTGGGTTGTCATGGGGACCAACCCATTTTCAAAGTGTTCCTGAACGCTTCAGCCCCATGCACTTCAAGAATTGAGAAACCAGAGTGTCTGCAGTCACAGCCATCCACGGGGGAAGCTGGGAGGTGGAAGTCTGGTTCCAGCTCTCCACACACTTGGCTCTGGGCTCTGGACTGGTCAGACTCTCTCTGGGCCTCAGTTTCCTCATTGGGACATAAAGGAGGTTAGAGTCAGTTTCCGGCCTGCTCTGACAGCCTCTGACCTGTGAGTCTGAAGTCAGCTCTAGCTCCAGCGCCGGGGCTGCGGGCCCCTGTCAAGCACCCGGCCATTCTGCTGGCTCCCACCAGCCTTCCCAGGGGAGGGAACGTGGTGGGAGAAACCTCCTCCGACAGGGGCGACTCTCCTGGTTTGAGAGAGAATCCAATTTCCTTTTTCTCTCTTCAGCTGGAACCCGTGGGCCATAAGACCACCTCCAACAACTTCACCCACAGCCGGACCAAACTCAGGTGCCCCTCTCCTGTGAGTAAAGGGTCCCGCCTGCCCGCTGTGGACTGGGGAGCGGATGCCTGCGAGGCGGGCACACGTGGGCACGCGGAGTCCCCTGGGAGGCCTCCTCCTTCATTCAGGGCCGCCATTCTCCTTCTCGCCTCTCCTGGCGGCTGCGGAAGCTTCTCAGTTCCTCAGGGTGTGGGCAGCCACGGAGTGAGGCGAGGGAGAATTCAACAGCCCCAGTGGAGGTGAGAAGAGGGGAAGCAGACCGAGGAGCCCTGGTCGCCCGTTGCTTCTCACTGACGCATCCTCTGTCTTAGACACGCCTGGGGTAGGCTTCCCGGGCCAGGCACTGTCCAAGGAACTAGGGGTTGGGACTCACAGATTAACAAGCCCCAGAGTTGTTCTTCCTCCCTCCCCCCCCCCCCCCCGCCCCCCCAGGATCCAGGTCCTCCCCACCCTCACCTGGGCTGCTCGTCATTCCAGCTCTCTCTTCTCCCTTCTCCTTCCAACCTCCATTTGCTGCCAGACACAGGCTGGCCTGCATGGAAAGGAGCTCCAGTTGTGTTCACACTTCGAAATCGCTCCATGGTCCCCACTGCCTGGAGAATAGAGTCCAGAGGGTGCCTGATCTCCCTCTATGGCCTTATACAGACATCAAGTGCACCTGGCAAGGGAACCAGCGATTGCCCCAGGCCAAGCTTTCACTTCAGTTGTTTGTTCCTCCTCAGGTGTCACCCCCATCTTGCCCATGGACAGCCCTCAGAGCCTTCAAGGCCAATTGTTGCACTCTCCCCACCATTCCCACCCCCCAGACCCACACCTGTGTTGATGTCTCTTACCTGTCAGGCCCTGACCCATTCTCCGTTAGGATGTGGTCGTGGCTGTACATGACTTATTTCCCTGCTAGACCATGACAGATGACATCACACTTTGGCCCTCAGAACTTACAGCAGTTGCTCAATTAACATGCACCAAGAGCAAGACAAGCAGAGAGGTGGAGGGAGGCAAGAATCCAGGGTGGCAGGCCCAAAGGCCTCCTCTTCCAGCCCTTCTCCTGTTGGGTTCTTTAACTTTCTCCAAAACCAGTTGTCTCTCCACATCTACCTTCCCTGATCCTGGGGTCCTCCTGGAGGAAGCAGAGGTGGGGTCCATCTGGCTCCCAGCCTCCTCCTCCATTGGTCACCTAGCTGACAGGAAAGGAGGTGCTGATGAGGAACCCAAAGGGGGTTACAGCTGGGTGTTGGACCACTTTGGAAATCCAACCTCACTCAGAAGGTTTGCGCACCATATACAGGGAGGAGCTTTACACTTAGGCAAGAGCTGGGGGAAATGTGCAAGGTTATTATCTGTATTAGTCTGCCAAAGGAGTGCTGATGCAAAATCCTAGAAATTGGTTGGTCTTTATAAAGGGTATTTATTTGGGGTAGGAGCTTACAGATACCAGGCCAGAAAGCCTAACTTACTTCCCTCTTGCCACATGTCGGAGCAAGATGGCTGCCGACATCGGGCTTCCTGGGTTCCTCTCTTCCTGGGGCTTGCTTCTCTTTCCTCACAACCAAGCTCCTCTGTGTGCTCACTTCCTGGGGCTCCAGCTGAAGACTGCAGCCTCCCTTCTCTGCGGTGCCGTTTCTCTGTGAGTCCCCGCCCACCAAGGGGTGAGGACTCAATGTCCTACTGCTGTGGCCCAATCAAAACCTTAGTCATTGTTTAATTAAGTAAAAGTAAAACCTCTGAATCCAATACCCTCTAATATACCCAGAGGAAAAGACCAGTTTACAAACACAATCCAATAATTCTTTTTGCATCATCAATAATATCAAACTGCCACATTACCCAACCTGAGGGTCGAGGACCAAGCCAGCCTTAGGTGGGCAGATGGATGGTTTTCGGAGCCCCTAACCTCTGACTTCTGTCTTCTGCAGGAGAGTCCCTACCTCTATACCCTGAAGAATAGCCGGCTGCTTATGGACCAGCCTGAAGAATCCTCCACGGCGCTCTACTGGGCCGTGCCCGTGGCAGCCGGAGCCGGGCTGGCCGTCGGAGTCGGCGTGGCCGTGGCATGGAGAGCCGTGAGAGGTCGCAAGAGGACAGAGCCTCCAATGAGCCTGAACGCTATGAGCTTCTAGGCCCCCCCAGCCTGAGACCCCCAGCCACCCTCCTCCCTGGCCCTCTACCTCAGCCACCCCAGCCACCCCAGCGACCACTTGCTTCAGCTCCTGGTGGCCGGGGAGGCCGAAGGGGGCAGGCATGACTTCCTGGGCCTGCCAAATAAAAAGCAAACCTGGCCTCGGTTCGGAGAGACTTTGTTCAAAAGGATGACCGCAAGGCAGGAAGGGAGCACCGCTGTGGCGGGAGGGGGCTATTTTGCAAAAAGGAAAACATGCGGAGCATAAAGTCCTCACGTCTCTCAAGGAGGCTCTTTCCTTCACATAGAAGAAAGACCTGGATGTAGGCACGTGGGGGGAGAGGTTGGCGTGATCAGATAGGTGAGAATATTTTATGCCGAAGCAGCTCGTCTTCTGGGGGGTGCACTTAGAGTTCAGGGGTCTCAGAGGAGAGAGGCTTGACCAGCTTTGGGTTCCGATTGATCGATGGGACAAGCAGTTCAGCCAGGCATTTCTGAGGCAAAGAAGGGGAATGTGGAAGGTCTGTGCCCAGCTTTGGCACAGGTAAATGGGGGCATCCCTGAGTCTTAGCTGGTCATCTAGGGAAAGGGGCTTCTCTGCAGGGACAAAAGGGTAGGAAGTGTTTCTCAAACTTTACTCTTTCTAGAAACACAGGACTTGGGTAAAGTTAAATAGATTGTCAGGCCTGTGCTCCTGAAATTAGCTAGTTGAAATAAAGGCCCAAAGCCATTCGATTGGGTTGGCCTGCTGGAAGCAGTCCTTTCCGTCTGCCGTGGGGCGCAGGTGTGGGGAGCTGGGGTCCTCTCACGTCCTGCCACAGCCAGAGTTGCCTGAGTGATGGCAGATCAGACCCCAATCCAGCCCATCAGCGCCGTGGTGAGCGTGTCCTCGGTCCCCCACCACTATCGGAAAGGTAGGAAATGTTGGTCACCAGGCAGTGGTTGGAATTTTGGAAATGGCTGGTCACTGCAATTCCATCCACCCAATACTTGCTGAGCACCTGTTTTTGGGCCGAGGACAATCTAGGGCATCATGGTGCCTCAAAGGCAGTGGGCCAAGAAGCTCTGTGAAGTGTGTGATGAAATACTGGGTCACTGGCAGGAACTGAGTCTCCTTATTTTAGAAAATAGGAGCACTTCTTTGGGAAGTTTCCTGGAAGAAAGTCGTATTAAAGTCTTATTTTAAAAAGAAAAGGATTAGGACATGAATATCTTGCATAGCCCCAATCTGGTTTTCTCAAGGTGCTAAATTCAGGAAAGAATTCTTATTTCTACCTTACCAGGTTTCTAAAAGAAAGCTAGTGAGAGTCTGGTGTCATTGTAGAGGCTGCCATCTGTTAAGTCCCTACGAGGCGCAAGGCCCTCAGCTGGTTCTCTCAAAGGATTCTCCATTTAATTCTACTCAAAACCCAAATAGGTTGATATTACCATCTGCATTTTAAGTACCTCCCTGATCCCAAAGCCTGGGATGACAGTCAAAGAATCTGACTTGGAATCCCTGGTACACCATTCAAATTGTGTGGCCTTTGAAGCAAACCCCTTTGCCAATCTGAGCCCCAGTTTCTCAGGTTCTTCCTATTTTGTCTGTCTCACCATTGAGAAATGAGAAACTGCATGTGAAAGTGCTTCGTAACTCTAAAATATTTCACAGATGAAAGTGGGCTGTTTCCTCTCTGAAGAGTTACGGTGGGACCTAGAACTGTTGGAGAAGAGGTGTGGTCCAGTGACGGATTTGGGAATTGGGGACAATAATGGATGGACCAAAGACTGCCTTCCCTCCTCTCGTGGAGGTTCATCATGTTTACCTCTTTTTGGCAAAACAGAATAGAATATCCAGAGGGTGCAGGTCCAGCCCCAGTGTTTTGGGTCTCCATTTTTGTCTCTACACACTGGGACCAGCATACCTGCTCCCACTTCTTCATGTGGACTTAAAAAATGTGACACCCAGCTCACCCATGCCGTAAGGAACTGTCACACATCCCAGTTTATGCTACGGGCTTAAGGCAGTGTAACAACACAAGTAATCCATTAAATCCCATTGTTGTTTTGTTATTAGTTTTCTTCAAGTTGCCACTCTTCTGGTAGCTCCTGCTTCAAGAAATCATGGAATTGATAACCACTTGGGTTAGGGATTCGAATGTATGTAACCTGAGTGATCCAGAAATCCCAGCCTGAGAAATTAACAAAGAAATTGGTCCCACGCTGGCAAACAAGCAACACATGGCAGAAACAAAAATCTTCCCTGGAGGGACATAACTACAAACCAGATCCCAGATTCCCATCAAATATATACCCTGAAAGTCATCATGTCTCTGTGCTTGAGGAGCACCTACTTGGACCCAGTGGTAATCCAGGCACTGGGTATGCACTGTGCCCTTTTCAGACTAGTTAGATGGCACTGGGAATGAAACCTCACAATCCCGAGAAAGCTGCGCTCCACACAGGCATTTGGAATTCGAAGAAAGGAGCGGAGTGTGGCCAAAAAGCCTTCATAGAGGACATAGAGCTCTAATTGAGCTCTGAAAGATGGAGATGATTTGGGAAGAGGCAGAAAGGACTGGGGTCATTGAGACTGGGAAAGACCCACCTAGCTAGAGAGATGAAGGCACACAGTGGGTCTAGCAGACAATAAGAAGAGAAAATGAGGATGGATGAGGCAGATACAGTCAGACTATGCGCACACTATAGACAGGACAAGGAGAGAATAGTGACTATATTGTACTGATAAGATGTAATGTTGGGCAACATTTGATTTAGGAGTATAACATTATTAACAAAAAGATTAACATGAAGAAGAGCAGTCCTAATAAAAGTTAACACTTACTGATTTGCTTGCTCTGTGCCAGGCACTGCCATGCACAATTTCACATGTCCCTATTGTCATTCCCCCACTCTTTTCATGTCCACATTGTCATCCCCTTTTCATAGAGGAGGAGACCAAGGTTCAGAGAACACGTAACTGGCCCACAGTTACACTTTCATGACATAGTGGAATGTTCATCATGAATGCTGATGTCCAGGAGAAGGGAGGAGCCCCCAAATATAAAATAACAGATGATTCCAGCAGTGAATTTGACCAAATTGCCAATAAATGTAGTAGAAACTAAAAATCTAGAAAAGGGGGATATTATCTGAGTTTCTCTGTTTGCAGTTGGTCCAAAAAACTTGGCCACCTCCCATTACTAATCTATGATTTTAAAAATTAACTAAAGGGACTGAGATTTATTTTGCCAGAACATATAATTATATGTGGGATGATAGCAGCTAATCAATCTTTTCATTGAAAAGAATGAATTAGTTTTTATAAGTAAAAATCAGTAGACACAATAAATGTCAGTATTAGACCTACAATATTTTATGTAACAGTATTATTGAAGAATGACTGAAAATGAGTACATTTAGAGAGATTAAAGACCAAAGTGGAAGGAATGTAAGACATGAGACAAGAACAAGGCATTTTTTAAAAATAAAGGCAGACTTGTGGAAGAACTTGTAGAAATGAAATAGATTGTCATTAAAGAACAAAAAAAAGTCAGTAGATGTGTCCAAATAACAGATTAGTTACTTAGTGAACCAACATTTCTTGAGTTTACTATACCAGGCACTGTTTTTAGCAGAAAGGCTACATGACCTCATTCATCCTTATCACAGCCTACGGAAGTCGGTGCTGCTGTTATCCCCAACTTACAGAGAAACTGAAGCTCTCTTTTTTTTCTGTTTTTCTGTAAGCATTAAGTGAGATTTAGAAAGTAGTTTAAATATAGGTATTCAATAAATGTTAGCTCTTTCCACATTCATTCCAATATATGAGTTATTCTCTTTATGTTCAGGGGCTTTGTAAAATAATAACAACAATTAAAATATGTTTGGCACATTGCAGTTTGCAAAGCACTTTAATTTATTCTCATTTGAGCCTCATCATAAACTTGTAAGATAGGCAAAGCACAGTATTGTTAAGAAAAAATATCCCAAACTTGGAAATAAGGCAGGAGAGAGACCACATGTCCTCTCAATATCATTTTTTAACACATTCATGTAACAAATATTTAATTATCTAGGACACAGTACCTGTGTTTGACTTTGCAACTTATTATTTGATAAGAGCCCTGACATTTGAAGCTATACATTGACTTGCAGATTTTGGGCTGATAAGAAAACATAACTCCAAAAGTTGTGGCTTTATGGTCCTATAGGACATTAACCAGTTTTGTATCTATTAGCAAAATCATCTAAGCATTCTTTTGACCAACTAACAATGAAAATCTCTATTTCTCGAATTTTCCTTGGAACCAGTTTTACCATCTTCCTGGTACCCGCATTAATTACTGAGCTTAAGTCTTTGGCATATGTTCATCCTGTATTTGCATGAGAATTATGTTTTTAATTTTTAAAAATTAATCAAAAATAATTTTAAATAACCAAGGAGAAAACATAAGCTTAAAAATTAAAAGAAAATATACAAAGCCTAAGAATATATTATGAAAATTTTGTAAAGTTGAGCATGTGTGACCCTATAACTCCGTAATTCCATCCCTAGATACAGTTCCCAAAGAAACATGGGCAAATGTGTCTCTCTAGAGAAATGTGAATGAGAATATTCATGATAGTGTTGTTCATAAAACCATAAAACTGGAAACAACCCAAATATCATCAATAGTAATCAAGAAGATAATTTATACAATGGATTATTTACATACCAGTGAAAATGATTAACTACAGCTGCATTCAGCAACTTGGGTAAATCTTACATATAATGTCAAGCAAAAAGAAGTTAGTCTTACAAAGAATACATATAGGATGTTTCCATTTCTATATGTGGTAAAATTAATAAAGTCAAAGTAACCATTATTGTAAAATAATGGTTATTTACAATAATCATTGTAATAACTGTTGTTCCCTTTGGGAGGAGGGAGGAGGTGGTTGTGATTGAGGAAGGATGCAGGAAGGGCTCCTAAGATATGCAAATTGCAACTTCTTAATCCAGGTGATGGTTGCAGAAAATCTTGCTTGATACCTATTCTTTAAATTGAATGTATGTATGTATATATATATACATTTTTTCTCTTTTTTTTTCTCTATGTACATTTCATTACATTTTCAAAGTTAAATGAACTAAGAAGGAAGGTATTCTAGACAAGCTTAATTAAATTGTTCGTTTACTTATTTAGAAAACCATAAGGAGCCTGCCCCTCAGTCTCAGTGGCCAGTTGGAAAGGACTCTTAGGCTCTGAAGCCTAAGGACAATGCCCAGGAAGATCTCCGTGTTCCCAGCCAAGGTTGGAAAAGCTGTTCCTAAGGGCCAACAGCCTTGGCCAGTGTTCATCACAAAATCATCCGTCAGCACCAAGTAAAAATGTCAAAGGCGAACTGGGCAAAGCAATGTGTATCAGGCCAGGCTCCAGGAAGCTACCTCCCAGGAGCAGGCCAGTTTGGGTGCAGCCCCTCAGCAGCAAGAGGCTGTTGGGTGGCAGCAAGGGCTCACCAGAGTTGAGCAAAAGGCGGCAACTCAAGCATGCACCCCCAGTATCTCTGCAATGTTCAGAGGACTTGTCACTATAAGTCTGGCCTCTACCCCCACTGCTCTTCCACTGTCTGGCACCAGCACTGTGAAACGCCACGGCCAAGGGCCTCTCCGACCCCTGGAGAAGACCAGGGCTCACCTCTATGGACCCAATTGTATTGTCCAGCTACAAGCCTGCTGCTGTCAGAACTCTCAAACAGGACTGGAGAGCAGGCACAAAAAAGGAAATGAGGAGGATGAGAAGAAGAGGAGGAGAGGCGATGGAGGCTTCCCCTAAAAATATTCCACGTGGGTGGCGTTTCAGTCATCTGAATTTCATTCTTCACCATCCATTAAAGCCTCGCCTACAATCAGGCTCAATGACTGAAGAATCCACACTGGCCAGGGAGGGGTTAGAATCAGACAGCTGTGAAAATGGGCTGTAATCCTGAAGGCTTAGGAGGGGCCCGATTTCTTCTACTGTAATATAATGGGGCTAACTCCCACCTTAAGAGGCAGGTGGCAGATGAAGTAGGAAACCCTTTGCCAGGGGCCAGGTAGAGAGGAGATGCTTAGTAAATAGGAGCTGTAACGATAAGCGCCCCCCCCCCCCACCTGGGCTGGAAACCTGGTTCAGGAGGCCTGACACCCCCCCTCTGCTGAGCACCGCCCATCCTGGTTTTCTGCCTAAACCTAGAATAAAGCTGATGGCCTTGTGCATTTCTAGCATAGGCTCAGCCTCACACAGATGCCAACAGGAAGGCGCTTCCCTTGGCGAGGACAATGGAGGCAGCAGCCCTGGGCCACGGATGCTTCTTTAATGAGCATTATTAAAATTTGAATTGTCTGTCTTTAATGATATCCCAAAAAGGCCTATGAAAGATACTGGCGGGAAGTGGACTTGGCCCAGTGGTTAGGGCGTCCGCCTACCACATGGGAGGTCCGCGGTTCAAAGCCCAGGCCTCCTTGACCCGTGTGGAGCTGGCCCATGCACAGTGCTGATGCGCGCAGGGAGTGCCCTGCCTCATAGGTGTATCCCCACGTAGGGGAGCCCCACGCACAAGGAGTGCACCCCGTAAGGAGAGCCGCCCAGCGGGAAAAGAAAGTGCTGCCTGCCCAGGAATGGCGCCTCACACACAAAGAGCTGACACAACAAGATGACGCAACAAAAAGAAACACAGATTCCCGTGCCACTGACAACAGGAGCAGACGAAGAAGACGCAGCAAATAGACACAGAGAACAGACAACCGGGGTGGGGGAAGGGGAGAGAAATAAATAAATAAATAAATAAATCTTAAAAAAAGAAAAAAGAAAGAAAGAAAGAGGCTGGTGTGGCAGCCTCCTCTCAAGTGCTATCCTCCTGGGTAGGCCTGAAACTTGGGGAGCACCTGAGCAAGGCGAGGACGTGCTCCCTCTCTCCTAAATGAGCCCTGATGGATAACTGCCTCTCCTTACCTGGACCCAGGACCGGCCACATAATACGCAGAGCCCAGGGCAAAATGAAAGCACAGGGCCCCTCGTTCAAATTTTGCTAAGGCTCTTCAATGGGGGAGAGGAAAGGAGGTGGCGGAAGAGTGTGACCCTTTTGGAGAGGAAAGCGCCCTGGGCTCTGTTGCAGAGGCCAAGATGCCCTACCCTGAAGGCAGCTTGGTTTTTTCCACTGTTTGGAAAAACAGCTCAGAGCATATTCCTGGGAGCAGAGAATCAATGATAACACCATTACACATGGAAGCTCCATTAGACCTTTCTCTTCCAGTCTATTTTTGTAACTGGTTTTACATGGCAGGGCGACTGCTCAGGATCTCTTGGGGTCTCTAATCCCCTGGGGAGACAAATGAACTTGAGCTGGTTCCTGCATCGACCCCAGGGCAGGCATCCATCTAGAAGGCGTCCCACGGGCCTGAGAACCCTGGAGCTGGCATCCCCGCCTGACTTCTAGCTCAGAAAGCTGGTGTGAGAACCCGGGGAGCTCCTGGGGGAAGCACAGGGCACGGCCTGGTATATAGCGAGCACCTGGTAAACCCAACCACCGTCAGTGTCAGCCGAACGAGGCTCCTGGGCTCTCACGGTTGACTTCGTTTTGCTCGTTGTTTTGTTTGTGCTCTGCCAAAAATGCATTTTTGGTTTTTGTTCTTCCTGAGTTGACATCTATGCTGTTTCTCAGCTAGAAACACCTTTGCCCATATGTCTCTTCACTCGTGCATTCAATCCACCAGTTGGCCAATGTATCTGAGCCCCTTGCAGTCCTCCACTCAGTGGAGGCCATGGGCAAGCAATGACGTGGGAGGTACAGGGCTGTGTCCAAGGAATTCAATCTGTTGTAGGAGTCTCCACACTTTTTTGACTATGTTCCTGCATCAGCAAAAAATATTAGCACATATACCCCAGTAGAGAGAGATGTTTATTTATAAAATATAGACACGTAGCGTGCAAATCACAATATATAAGCAAAGTAGAAATTTCTAAAGAATAAGATAAAGATGAAATAAATGTTTTTGCTCTTGCTACAATAGTAATAATATTCTTGGGGAGAGCATCTTGATTGTCTATAGTTCACTATTATTAAAACCTGATTTAAAGCTTTGTGATACAAGTATTCAGAGGTTTGGTTTTAGGTTAAGTTTATTTGCATACTTGGATTTCGTAGGTGATCATAGCTCCAAATGGAAGCTGTTGGTTGTGTTAACTAAATCATGATTCTCATTCAGGAATGCAAAGATTTTTGTCGAAATGCCACTAATAAATTACCCTTCTCCATGATGACTTTGTTAAAAAAATAATTGTAAGGCAGTCCATTTTTCTATTTTTAGTAAATGAGTTTAAGCCCCATTGATATTCTTCATTTCGAAAACATTTAAACAGACTAGGAAAAAAAATCTATTTCCAAGCTTTTTCTAAAAATATACACAGATATGAGAGTTTTTATAGATAGAGCACATCATTTCAGCTTCAGAATAACATAACAAAAGCAACATTCCCAAATATTTGTTTACAAAATCAAGCCTCCCACCTTTGTTTTTAAAAGCACCCTCACACCCTACAGTGCACAAGTTACTTTCAAAAATCAATTGCTTCCTCTCCTTTACCATAAAGGGAGTCTATTTTTTTCTAAAGTATCTGCAAGGTAACATATTACTGTCAACCAGATGTCATTACAGAAAAGGTCAGCAAGTTTTAAACAGTTATCTATTGATTACAAAATATGCATAATTCATCTTCAAGCTTCACAGCTCTTACAAGCACTTTGCCAAAATACTTTCATGGTGAGAAGTATCCCCATCTCATTACAAAATATTGTAAGGACTCCACTTTCATTAAAAGTCTTGTTTTTATAACAGTTAACCACGTTGATGAAATTCTATCACATTTTGTCCACATCTGACTTTGCTGCAGTAGTTTGCCAATGAATGATATAGTGAAAGTGTTACATTTGTATTCTTACCTGGGAATCCTTTTATTCTACTTAAAGCAGTAACTCTGCAAGTGAAGACACTTCCACCATCTTTCCAAAGCATTGTTTTTATGAAGAAGTAATTTTCTGTTGAGAATATATCTTCATGGATACATTTTCCTTTCTTTAATGATTCATACACACACGTACAAAGCAATTTTAATGTATTTTTCATAACTGAAACAATCCAACAAATACCATAGGCTGAGCATGTGGTTTTTTATTTATATTTTATCCAAATGCCCAATGCTTCATAATGTATTCTAATTCCTGATGATATTTTCTATCATCTTCCCACAATGGGTGCAAATAAGCACATATTCTTTTGTTGTTGTGTGGCTTTCTTTGCTTTATTTCAGTTATAATGGTGTGTGGCTTTTTGCCTTTGCTAGTGAGAAACCTAAAAAAGGCCTCTAAATGTCTCCCATTATGTTTAATAAAATTTTGTGGTGTTGAATTCAGAACCCCATGACTTCAAATATTGCTTTTAAAAAGCATACTTTTTAATGACATAGTTTGTCAGTGTGTACAGAAAGCTTGGCCTTTAAAGTCTTGTTAATCCTTACGACTTTGTCTCACTAGCTTACATTTGAATGCCCCCTTTGTTCTTGGGAAGGGGTTTACTTTTACTGGGGGTGGGGGTGCGTGCAAATCCATGCTCCATACAGACTTGTTGATCATTTGTTTTTGCCTTCTTAGCAGCTCTGATTAGGTCATGGCTGTTTTTATCTCATAATGCTCGGTGGGGAGAGCTCTAATTGTCAAAGAGCGGTCAGCTCTGCCATTTTTCTTGTTGCTTTAATTTGTCTGACAACTTGTTGTCAGACAGATTTCAAATTCTGGTTCTATTGCTTGCTAACTTCATGACCTTAGAGAACAATCATCTCAGCATGTTAAAAGTGAATGAGTGACTCACATTTACAGCCAACAGATTTTTGACAAGGCTGCCAAGTCCATGCAATGAGGAAAGAATAGTTCCTTCAACAGACGGAGGTGGGAAAACTAGATGTCCATATGCAAAAGAGTGAAGGTATATTTACCTCAGACTATACGCAAAAATTAACTCAACATGGATCAAAGACCTAAATATGAGAAACAAGTCTATAAAACTCCTAGAAGAAAACATAGGGAAACATATTTGGGACCTTGTGTTAAGCAATGGCTTCTCAGACTTTACATCAAAAGCACAAGCAACTAAAGAAAACATAGATAAATGGGACCTCATCAAAATTTTAAAATTCTATGCATCAAAGGGCTTCATCATGAAAGTAAGAAGACCATCTATAGAATGGGAGAAAATATTTGGAAACCACATATCCAATAAGGGTTTAATATCCAGAATATATAAAGAAACCCTAAACTCAACAATAAAAAGAGAACCTAAGTAAAAAATGGACAAAAGACTTGAACAGACATTTCTCCAAAGGTATCCAAACGGACAATAAGCACAGAAAAAGATGCTTAACATCATTAGCCATCAAGGAAACGCAAATCAACACAATGAGATACCATTCCACACACACTAGAATGGCTACTGTTATAAAATGGAAAATAACAAGCATTGAAGAAGATGTGGGGAAATAGGAAGACTTGTTCATTGTTGGTGGAAATATAAAATGGTGCAGCTGCTGTAGAAGGCAGTTTGGCAGTTCCTCAGAAAGTTAAACATAGAATTGCTATATGATCTGGCAATCCCACTACTAGGTATATACCCCAAAGAATTGAAAGCAGGAACTTGAAGAGATTTTTGCACACCAATATTTATAGTGGCATTATTCACAATAGTCAAAAGATGGAAGCAACCCAAGGTCCATCAAGTGATGAATAGGTAAATAAAATGTGGTATATGCCTCCAATAGAATATTATTCAGTCATAAAAAGGAATGAAGTTCTGATTCATGTGACTGCATGGATGAAACTTAAAGACATCACACTGAGTGAAATAAGTCTGACTCAAAAGCACAATATTTTATGATCTCACTGATATGAAATAATTAGAATAAACAAATTCATAAAGAATCAGGAGTCAGAAACCAGAATACAGGTTAACAGGGGCCAGGGTGGGGATAAGGAATGGGAAATGAAGGCTTAATTGGTACAAAGTTTCTCTTGGGGGTAATGGAAAAGTTTTGGTAATGGATGGTGGGGTTGGTAGAATAACATTGTGAATGTAATTAACAACACTGAATTATATATTTGAATGTGGTTAAAAGGGAACATTTTAGGTTGACTATATATTACTAGAATGAAAAATTTTTTTAAAAAGATAGGACTATACAAAACAGTGAACCCTAATATAAACAATGGAGTCTAGTTAATAGTGCAATTATAATAATATTCTTCGTCATTTGTAACAATGTTACCTCATGTATTAGTCAGCCAAAGGGGTGCTGATGCAAAATACCAGAAATTGGTTGGTTTTTATAAAGGGTATTTATTTGGGGTAGGAGCTTACAGATGATACCAGGTCATAAAGCATAAGTTAACTTCCCTCACCAAAGTCTATTTGGAGCAAGATGGCTGCCAACGTCTGCAAGGGTTCAGGCTTCCTGGGTTCCTACGTTCCTGGGGCTTGTTTTTCTCGGGCTTCAAGGTTCCTTCCTTCCTGGGGCTGGCTTCTCTTTCCTCTGTGCACTTAAGTTTTCAACATCAAACTCCAAAATCAAAACTCCAACATTAAAAGCCCCCAACTCTGTCCTTCCCCATACCTTTTATCTGTGAGTCCCCACCTACCAAGGGGTGGGGACTCAACACCCTAATCGTAAATCCATCATGTTCAGGCACAGATCAGATTACAAGCATAATCCCATATTTCTTTTTGGAATTCATCAATTATATCAAACTGCTACACCTCACTGATGCAAGGTGTTAATAATAGGAAGCGTATTTGGGAACTGTACTTTCTGCATGATTTTTCTGTAAACTTTCATGAAAAATATAGATAGAGATATATAGAGGTTTTTTTTTTAAGCAGATGAGTGTGTGATTTCTTCTAAGGGCCTAGAATGTGGTGGCCTCATATCAACAAAGGTGTCAGGTTTTCTCACGTGGGAATGGGAGAGTTTTTTATTTCCTTGATGAGAAATGGGGTCTCCTACTTAATTATCCTCCTCAGTACTTGGGTCTGGGAAATTATGAAGAAACGGGCCAGCCGTGCTCAGGTCAGACTTGGTCCAGGAAGAGTTGAGTGACAGCCAACAGGGAGGGGTTTTTAAGCAGAGGGGAGGTGATGAGCTGCCCTCCACCGCCTGCTCAGAGACAGGCCAAGTCCCACTAACCTCAGACTCACCAGGAGAGCTAGGTAAAAATGGTAAAAATGCAGGTTACTGGGCTCCACCCCAGAGCTTCCAAACTAGAATTTCTGGGGGTGCATACATGCGGTCACCCCTCGGGCTGAAGTGTGGTTTGCTGGCCTGGCGGGGGAGCAGCCGTGGCAGGCCAAGCCGCTGCCCCCATAATAGGGTGGCTGGTCGGACTCACCGCCACCCCTGAAGGGAGCTCGGCATGGGCGCAGAGTGCCCTCGGGTCTCCCCTTCTCGGCAGCCATGCTTCCGCGGCCGCCCCTCCTCCTGGGTGGCGCCACACGATGCCTGTGGGGCAGTACCCTTCTTCTTCCTTCTCCCTGCACAGGCGCAGGGCGGAAAATTCCAGTCTGCCCTTTTCCCCTCCCCCGACAGCAGCAACAGCCAGGCGTGGGCGGGAAACTCAAGTCTGCCCTCCACCCCAGCAACAGCAGCCACCAATCCCTAGGCCCTGCCCCTTCCCCCAGCAACAGCGACAGCCAATCCCTAACCACCACCCCTCCCCTGTCTGGTACCGCCCACTGACCTTTCACCGGCAACCAATCAGAACAGGGCGTGGCTTCAACCAATCAGCCTTCCCCAGCCCCTATAAAACTGTTGCCTCTCCCTCAGTAAAGTGGACTTGCGTGTTTACCTTGTCTCCGCGGTAGTTCTTCTGCCGTGCGCCCTCCAGTCCTGAGAGCCCCCGACAAGGGCCTGGCCTCCCTTGTCCCCAGTTCGTCGCTTGCTTCTCCGGGCGACCCCTTCGTCGCCTGCTTCTCCGGGCGACCCCTTCGTCGCCGGCTTCGCTGGGCGACCCCGTCAGCCGAACCGCACAACCCCTTGTGAGACCGATCCCTCGTCTGCTGCCGGACCGACCCCTCGTCTGCAGCCAGACCCCACCTCTACCGACCGAGCAAGCCGCCGCACATACAGAGAGCAATTTGTAAGTTTAAGGAACTCCCCACTTTTTTCCTGAACTTACCTAACATCCCCGCTGCCCCACTCCTCCCCAGATATTCTGGGGCACAGTCAAGTTTGAGAACTACAGCAGTACTGGGAGAGGGTGGAGAGAGGACTGCCTTTGCTTTCCGTGTTATCTGTGCTGAAAGGTCGGCTAGGACCAGGGGCACAGCTGGAGCCCAAACCAGAGCGCGGTACCAGAGGCGCCCCAACCTGCGAGGGGTCTCTCAAGGGCTGATAATCGAATCCTTCGTTGCCCAGAATTGAGGGTTTGGGGGCCTTGGGAACCCTTTTTTGGGGGGTCAGCCTGTTTTCTTTCCACCCGGGCTTGGGCTGATTGCTCCAGGGGTTCAGGCAGCTCCAAGGTCGGCCAGGCTGCAAACTCTCCTGGGGGGTGGGGAGGATGGCGGGGCCCAGCACCCTGAGAGGGGAGAAGAGAAAGGGAAGGGGGTTGTTGGGGGAGAGGAGAAGGAGATGGAGAAAAGGAAGGGGAGGGGAGGGGCTATGAAGGAATGAGGGGACCGGCAGCCTCCTGGGGAGAGGCTGAGACAAGCCAAGGGCCAGGCCTCCCCCTTGGGGGCTTGGAGTGAGGGGGCCTGGAATGAGGCAGCGTCACTGGCTGTGAAATGTCACTTTTCTGGCTCCTAGAAAATGCCTTTGGCCTAACACAGGCCCGGCAGGTTAGGCAGCCTGCTGATTTCCCTCCCCCTCATTCCTTCACTTTCCTCCTGTTTTACACGTTCCTCCTCTCCCACCTCATTCTGCTACTTGCCCCCCTCCTCCCCACCCTTCCTACACACACACACACACACACACAGGAAGCTGTACATATCAATTATCCATGGAATCCTTTTCCACCGCAACCTACAGGTATTAAGGCCCTGACATTAGAGGCTATTCCAGAAGGTTCTGCCCCCTTAGGCCTCAGAATCGCTGCTCACACCTACAGACCCCTGGTTATGCCCCGCACCGACCCCACTTCCCTGCCACCCCCCAATCCCAACACTTGTTCAGCCGACTTCAAACAGTGCCTAGTCCACGGGGCCTTCTCCAACATCTCCCACTCAAGTCCACCACTCCCTTTCCAGCTTCTGAAGTCGGTTATTGCCATGAGCAGTTTAATTCAGCTGCGTATGATCTTGTTCCCTGAATGTTTTGTGTCTGTCCCAAGTCCCTGGCACACAGCGTTCTGTGACTGTTCTCACTAACTGATTGCTTGATTGCTCGATCTATCCCACCTATACCTCTGGACTAACCCAAAACGACACGCTTCCACCACCTCTAAAATTCTGTAGCCATAAACTAAGCAACAACTCCCACAGGTGCTTCTCACTTAGCTTTCCACAGCCCAGAGAGGGTACATGTGTTTTGTGCCTGTGAAAGCATAGGGAATAGAAAAAATTGTGAAATATATCACCCGGTAGCATAAAATAAAATGTCCTTGGTTCCTTGCCTGGGCCAATCACCAGGATTTTATTGACATAAACTAAATTGTAGGCCCTTTTATCCTTCTGTTAAAAAGAGGATATATGTCTATGCCTAGCAAACACTTGAAAAAAGCCTAGTGGATCCAAGTTGGGTCCAGTTTCAACCCTGGCAATGAACTTGGGTCTGCTCCTGGAACTCTCGTATAGGTAGAGAGGGATGGAAGATGTGCTTCTGCTGGGACTCCAGCTGGGGTCTTGAATGACCAACATCTGGAATGCATAGGGAGTGGCCTCGGTCCGGGCACATGCCCCAGCAGTGAGGGTGCTGGTGCATGCCCCTGTGGTGTCCCTAGGGCCCGGCCAGGTAGGGCAGGACACATGCCTAGAGCCAAGTCAGGTTGGAACTGAGAAGAGGCGACAGGTGTCAGGCTGGAGAAGCTGGATCAAACAAGATGACAAGGGGCACGCGTGAGATGTCCATAGCCCAGGGTGGAGTGAAGGAGATGGAGGGGCAGAAAGCAGGGGGTCTTAGGAAACACATTGGGCTGGAGGAGCAAGATGGGAGCGCGTGGTACTCAGATGGGTAGGGGCTCCTAGAAAGCCAGGCTTATTTTGCTTCCCAGGGAAACTGTCTCGGAGGTTCTGCCAAAACCCTGTCCTTTCTTACCTAACCGATGCACGTCAGGAGGGGCTGGGGTTCCCAGATAAAAATAAAGTATGCCCACTTAATCATGGGTCATATTTATGCTAAACAGTATTACTTGCTCATCTGAAATTCAAATTTAACTGGGTGTCTTGTACTGTTTGCAAAATCTTACGACTTTGGGGAGGGGGTCGGATCATCAAGTTTACTCACGAAGAAAACACGTGTGAGAATCAGAAAGCTCCGCCCAAACAGTGAGGGGTGGATGTCCACAGAAGGGGAAGAGAAAACACAAGGCAGAGAGAGTTTGAGGGGAGCAAGCAGGAGTGGTAGGACATTAGAGCGAGAACAGCAGAAGTGGGAAAAGGAAGAAAAGAAAGTGAGAGTAAAGGTGTAGAGCAAGGACAGAAAATTCTGTGCAATGCCAGCTTCCCAGGGAGGGAGTTACTTGTAGAGGGAATCAGTAAGCCCAGACTTGAACTCCGATCAAAGAGAAGAGGGGAGCCAGCTGAACAGTGAGGTCAAGCAGGCCTGGCAGACATCAGGAGCAGAGGGCTGCTCCAGCCGCTGCAAGGCTCCCGAGGCAGGCTGCCATCCCAGAGCCCACACACCACTGCCCACCGGCAGACTTGTCCTGGGTAAGCTACTTAACCCCCTTGAACCACAATCTCTCAGCTGTAAAATGGAGCTGAAAACCCAGAATCTGTTCCATGCTCTTGCATGTGTATCATGAGAGACTTGTTTTACCGTTTCTAGAATTTCATATTGATGGAATTATAGAATATGCATGCTTTTATGTCTGGCTTGCATAATGCTTTCAGGATTCATCCGTGTTGTGGTGAGGGCCAGTAGTTCATTCCTTTTTATGGCTGAAGAACATTCCACTGTACGGCTATACCATGAATCATTCATCCCGTTTACCTGTTGCTGGACATTTGAGTAGTTTCCAGTGATGGACTATTGTGAACAAAACTGCTGTCAACATTTGTGTGCAAGACTTTCTGTATACATATGTTTCACGGGATTGCTGGGTTAAGAATACGTTTAACTTGAAGAGAAACTGCCCAGCTGTGTTCCGACGTGGTGGCGCCATTTTGCATGCCCACCACCAGTGCAGGAGGGTGCCCCTTCTTCCACCTCCTTGCTGCAAGAAAGAAATCTTTTTTTGGAAGAAAATAAGGCTCACCCGATTGTGGAGAAGAAAAGAATTTATTTTCAATCTTGCAAGAGGGAGCACACAACCAGAAAACGTGGCTGGCTGCACGAACAAAGAAAAATGACACACTTTATACCCCTAAGCCTAGTGCAAGCCCTTCCTCTGTTTCTCCATAGATTGGATACTTCAGAGGTTACAGCCTATCCCGAGAAATCTAACTTTCCCGCACAAAAGTTTTTGATTAACTGCTTCCCCCCATCACATTCCAACCATTTATTTACCTGCTCCTTTTGCCAAATAAGGAGTGGAATTTAGTGCTGAATTGATATCGACTTAGCTCTTTCTCGTGCATCTTTTTTACTGGCTATAGGACTGGCTTACGCTGGTTTCCTTTGTTCGTGCTTAACCCGGGAGTGGGAGACTGAGGCAGTAGGCTGCCAGGTTACATTAATTATTTTTTTTTCTTTTATGTGAAAACTAAAGTAATCTCCATATCTTACACTCGCCAACACTTGGTATTGTTACTTTTTCATTTTAAGAGCACAGATTTTGAAGTCTTGGCTGCCACCATGTAAGGATTATAGACAACAATTGAGTGACTTGAAGATACCTTTAGTCTCCAGTGTGTTCAACTGGATTGCTTAGCATATCTAATTACATTCAGTCTCAACTCTTTTGTCTGAAGTTCTAACTTAAGAGACTTAACAAGCTGTTTTTCTATAAAAACTACCTGAAATCAGCCTGATGCCCCTGGGCTCACTACAATGGCCCCCCAGGCTCCAGAGAACACCAGTTTTGCTGCGCATTTACCGCTCGGCAGAGAAGAAAGGGGAGGAGCTGAGACTCCAAATCAGGAGGATTTGGAGCTTTGTCTCGAAGTGCTGGATACCTGGAAAATTCTGGGATTTGGAGTCAGCCAATTGCTTAGCCTTTCTGAACCACCATGTTTTCATATGGAAAATGCTGCTAAAGTTACCCGCCCCATAGGATTATGGTTGAGGACCCACACTTGACAATCTGTAAGTGCTTTTACTTCCACTACAGGGGGGAATAAAGAACATACACAGATAGGTGCCTTCCTAAAACTACTCAAATGGCAACATATGCATCCTTCTCCTGAACGTTCCCAACCAAGTTGGAGTGATGGTTTCCTGTGGCAATGGACAGGAGAGGCAGTTTCCTGCAGGAAAGGTCTGATCCCTATTTGACAGAGGAGAGGGGAAAACAGGGCAGCAGACCAACAGGATATCGAGCCCCCGCCCCTGGCAATTCTGATTCAGTAGGTTTGAGGGGGAGCCCCAGGAGTCCAGATTTTACCAAGCCTCCCTGCTGATTATGACGCACAGTCTGGTTTGAGGATTATAGACCGGTGGTTCTCAAAGGATGTCCTCAGCCCAACATCAGCCACATGTGGGAACTTGTTAGAAATGCAGACTCTCCAGTCCTACCCCAGCAATCCGTGTTTCTAAAAGACTTCCGGGGAATTCTGATGCCTGCCCAAGCTTGAGAACTATTGTAGTTGGCCAGTGGTCCTTAAAGGCCTTTCCAATACGGAGGTACTGAGGCCAGAGTGGGGGGACAGGGATGGAGAAGATTCCAGGCAGGGAAATCAGAGCCCACTGCCAGATCTCACCACCCAGACTCTGGACCTGAGCTGCCTCCTCGCCGCCACCCCCAGCTCCTCCTGCCAGGCGGCATCTCTGCCCTCTCATCCCCACATGGGCTATCTCAGGCATGACCTCTGATGGGCTGGTTTCCAGAAAGCATGCCCTTCCCATCTAGAAGTGTTTCTGCGCGCCTCCATCCCTTGGCTGTCCTGGTCTCACTCAGTGCCCCTCAGCCCTCTGAGCACTTTGTGGGTTCCTTTTCATTTTTTTCTAAAGCATTGCAATTTTTAGTAATCAAATAAGCAATGCCGAATTGCCAGTAATAAATCTGTTGTGGCTGGGACAGAATGCCCTGCCTGAGATCCCTGCTGGACGGTGACACCATGCGTCCAAGGCAGACGAGGCACACGGCACGCACCACGCAGGCACCGAAGGGCAGCACACTTGGAGGTCAATGGTGTGCATTAGGGACCTGGATCGGTGACCTTGAGCAAGCCTCTTCCAGCCTCTAAGGATGCCTGGGCTGTTGACCTTCAAAGGATTATTAAGATGAAACAAAGTCTTGTGGGCTTTTTGAGAGGGTGCGTTGCCATAACAACGTACGGCATTTATCGTCAGTTCTTTATGGCCCAGCGTCCTTCTCCCACATCAGAGGCTCAGGATGGGGTGGGGTGAGGGGGTTTCTGCTTTTTCTTTTCTTCTTTTTTTAAAGAAACAAATACATACCTCTTAAAGGGTGACTCTACAATCTTCAGATAGGAAATGGCAGTGACATCACTAAATTAAGAGTTCATTTGAATAAGTCAACTCATTCGGCCTGGTGTTTGGGCACAGATGGGGCTGCCCACTGCTCCACAGACCAGAGCCTCCCTGCCAGGGTAAGAGGCTCAGACCTGGTGACGAGAGACTGGAGTGAAGAGGGCCGTAGGACCCCTCGGGGGAGACACTGGAACGGAGGGTAATAACACTCGCTCTGAAGTCAGATGACATGATTTGAGCCCCAGCCGTGCCACTAACTAGCTGAGACCTCAGACAAAGGATTGCTTAGCCTTTCTGAACCACTGTGTTGTCATCTCTCTGGCCCTGATGCTCCTTTAAAATGGAGAGATGATGGCACCTACTTGGTGGAGCTGATGTGAAGATGAAAACTGAAATCACTGGAAAAGCTACCAAAGCAGCTAGGTGTCAGCTGGAGGCGGTGGAGCTGGGGATGGTGGAGGAGGTGCCGGGGGCGCTCGAGGGAGGAGAGGTAGCTGCAGCAGGTAGTACAGGTAGTTGAATGTTGATGGAGATGGAGGCATGGCTGGGATTGGAGTCCAGGGGAGAATAATAGGGCTCTATTTAAAGTCACCAGAGGTAATGTCCAAGCTGGAAAGAGAACCTTGAACTCAAAGAGCCCAGACCGCAGCGAAGACCCTAACAGAAAGGTCCCTGAAGCCCAGGAAGGCTTTGGTCACAAGAGGTGCTCAGTGGAGGCTGCAGGGCACTAATGTCTCTGCTGTAGGGATGCTCCAGGCTCCAGAGCACGAAGAGGGAAGGTGCCCGCTCGTTCTTACTGTCTGGTCCTTGGTCTCGGGACCACAGAGCCCAGCAGCTACAGTCAAGGCTGGCAACATTTTTTTTTAAAATAGTGAACAAATTTACAATTACTTGTTTATTTATTAAGCAGCTTTATTGAGATATATTCACATACCATACGATCTATCTAAAGTGTATAATCAATGACTTTTAGTATAATCACAATATTGCGCATTCATCATCACAAAAAAATTTTAGAATTATTTCATTACTCCAGAAAGTAAAATGCCACACCCCTTAGCCTGGCTTCCCTAGCCCTCCATAACCACTAATCTAATTTTATCTCTTTAAAGTGATTTATATTTACATTTTATATAAATGGAATCATATAATGTTATACAATATATTTAGTTCACAGTAACACAATCATACACTGTTTGTCCTTTTGTGTCTGGCTTACTTCACTCAACACAATGTTCTCCAGATTCATCCATGCTGTCATATGGTTTACACCTTCATTCCTTCTTACATCTGAACAATATTCCATCAATGTGGGTACACCACAATTTGTTTATCCATTCATCTGTTGATGGGCACCTGGGTTGTTTCCAGCTTTTGGCAATTGTGAATAACTCTGCTATGAACATCAGTGTACAGATGTCTGTTCGTTTGTCACTGCTCTCAGTTCTTCTGGGTATATACCCAGTAGTGGTATTTCAGGGTCACATGGAAAATCTATCTTCAACTTCTTTAGGAACTGCCGAACAGTCCTCCACAGTGGCTGCACCATTCTACATTCCCACCAGCAGTGAATAAGTATTCTCTCCACATTCTCTCCAACACTTGTAGTTCCCTGTCTTTTTAATAGTGGCCATTCTGATAAGTGTGAAATGATACCTCATTGTAGTTTTGATTTGTATTTCCCTCATCATGAGTGATGCTGAACACTTTTCATGTGTTTTTTGGCCATTTGTATTTCTTCTTTGGACAAATGTCTGTTCAAGTCTTTTGCCCATTTTAAATCAAGTCGTTTGTCTTTTTATTATTGAGTTGTACCATCTCTTTGTATATCACAGATATTAAATCCTTATCAGACATGTGGTTTCCAAATATTTTCTCCCATTGAGTTGGCTGCCTTTTAACCCTTTTGACAAAGTTCTGTGAAGTTCTAAAGTGTTTAATTTTGAGGAGGTCCCATTTATCTATTTTTACTTTTGTGGTATTTGCTTTGGATGTAAGGTCTAAGAAACCACTACCAACCACAAGGTCTTTAAGATGTTTCCCTACATTTTCTTCTAGTAGTTTTATCGTCCTGGCTTTGATCCATTTTGAGTTGATTCTTGTATAAGTAGTGAGATAAGGGTCCCCTTTCATTCTTTTGGTTATAGATATCCAGTTCTCCCAGCATCACTATTTGAAAGGACTGTTTTGTCCCATCAACATAGTCTTGGTAAGTTTGTCAAAAACCAGTTGACTGTAGAGGTGAGGACTTATTTCTGGACTCTCAATTCTATTCCACTGATTGATGTATCTATCTTTACACCAGTACCATGCTGTTTTGACCACTGTAGCTTTGTAATGTTTCAAGGTCAGGGAGTGAGGTTCCCTCCCATGCCACTCTTCTTTTTAGAATGTTTTTTGGATATTCAGATGGACTTTCCCTTCCATTGCTTTTTCTATTTCTGGAAAATATGCTATTGGAATTTTTATTGGAATTGCATTGAATCTATAAATCAGTTTGGGTAGGATTGACATCTTCACAATATTTAGTCTTCCAATCCATGAACACAGAGTGTCTTTCCATTTGTTTAGGTCTTCACTGAATTCATTTAGCATTGTTTTGTAATTTTCTGCATATAGGTCCTATACTTTTTTATTAAATTGGTTCTTGGTATTTGAGGTTTTTTTATACTATTGTCAATGGAATTTTCCCCCGATTTCCTCTTCAGATTGTTCAATACTAGTGTACAAAAACATTACTGATTTTTGTGTGTTGATCTTGTATCCTACCAGTTTGCTGGATACATTTATTAGTTCAAGTAGTTTTGTCATAGACATTTCAGGATTTTCTAAATATAGGATTGTGTCATCCATAAATAGTGAGAGTTCCACTTCCTCTTTTCCTGTTTGGATGCCTTTAATTTTTTTTTCTTGTTTAATTGCTCTAACTAGAACTTATAGTACAATGTTAAGTAACAATGGTGACAGCATGCATCCTTGTCCTGTTCCTGATCTTAGAGGGAATGCTTTCAACCTTTCCTCATTGAGTGTGATGTAGGCTGTAGGTTTTTAATATATGCCTTTTATCATATTGAGAAATTTTCCTTCTATTCATATCTTTCAAAGTGTTTTTATCAAGAAAGCTTGCTGGACTTTGTCAAATGCCTCTTCTGCATCGATGGAGATGATCATGTGGTTTTTTCCCTTCAATTTGTTAATGTGATGTATTATATTGACTGATTTTCCTATGTTGAACCAGCCTTGCATACCAAGAATAAATCCCACTTGGCCATGATGTCTGTTGGATTTTACTTACAATTATTTTGTTGAGAATTTTTGCATCTATGTTCATTAGAGAGATTGGTCTATAATTTTCTTTTCTTGTGGGATCTTTATTGGCTTTGGTATTAGGGTGATGTTGGCTTCATAAAATGTGTTGTGTAATTTTTCCTCCTCTTCAGTTTTTTGGAAGAGTTTAAACAGAATTGGTGTTAATTCTTTTTGAAATGCTTGGTAGAATTCACCTGAATTCTTTAATTGTAATTGGTTTATTAAGTTCTTGTATTTTCTTACAGCTTCAGTGTACATTGTTTGTTCATTTCTAGGGATTTGTCCATTTCATCTAGGGTGTCTAGTTTGTTTGCATACAGTTTCTCATAATGTTCTCTTATGATCCTTTTTTATTTCTGTGGCATCAGTCATAAATACAATTCTGATTGTATTTATTTGCATCTTCTCACTTTTTTGCTTTGTTAGTCTAGCTAGGGGGTTGTTCATTTTACTGATCTTTTCAAACAGCCAGCTTTTGGTTTTGTTGATGTTCTCTATTGTTTTTTCTTCTCAATTTCATTTATTTCTGCCCTAATCTTTATTATTTCTTTCCTTCTGTTTGCTTTGTGGTTAGTTTGTTGTTCTTTTTCTAGTTTCTCTAGCTGTTCAGTTAAATCTTTGAATTTGCTCTTTCTTTTTTAATACAGATGTTTGGGGCTATAAATATCCCTTGCAAGACTGTCTTTGCTGTATCCCTTAGTTTTGATTAGTTGTGTTCTCATTTTTATTTGTCTCAATATATTTACTGATTTCACTTGCAGTTTTTTCTTTGACCCACTGATTATTTAGAAGTGTGTTGTTTAGCCACCACACATTGGAGAATTTACCACTTTCCTGTCTAATATTGATTTCCAGTATCAATCCATTATGGTCTGAGAGGGTGCTTAGTATAATTTAAATTTTTTTATATTTATTGACCCTAATATGTGCTCTATCCTGGAAAAAGATCCATGGGCCCTTGAAAAGAATGTATAACCTGTTGAGTTTGGATGCAATATTCTATACATGTCTGTTAGGTCTAACTCATTTATTACATTGTTCAAGTTCTCTGTTTCCTTGTTGATCTTCTGTCCTGCTGTTCTATCTAATGATGTGAATGGTGTGCTAATGTCTTCAGTAATTATTGTAAAGATCTCTACTTTTTCCTTCAAAATACCTGAGTTTGTCTCATGTATTTTGGGGCATCCTGGTTAGGTGCATAGATATTTACGACTGTTATATCTTCCTGGTAGATTATCCCTTTTAGTAATATATAATGACCTTCTGTATCTCTTATAATTTTTTTGCATTTGAAGTCTGCTTTTTCCAATACTAGTATATCTACCCCTGCTCTTTTTTGATTACTATTTGTATGAAGTATCTTTTTCCAACCTTTCACTTTCAGCTGGTTTGTATCCCTGGGTCTAAGGTGAGTATCTTGGAAGCAGCCTATAGATGGCTCATGTTTTTTTATCCATCTTGTTAGCCTATATTTTTTGATGGGGGAGGTAAATCCATTCACATTCAATGATTACTATAAATACATTATTTACTTCCACAATTTTTTTCTTTTGTTTTCATATGTCACATATATTTTTTTGTCTTTTTACTCTTTTGGTTATCCTTTCTGTTCTTTCCTCTATATCATCCTCCAAGCATCTCTCTCCTAACTTTTTCTTTCAGACACTAAGGTTTTCTTTAATATTTCTGGCAAAGGTGGATTCTTTTTTACAAACTCTCTTAGTTCTGTTTGTTTATGAATATTTTATACTCACTGTATTAGTCAGCCAAAGGGGTGCTGACGCAAAAAATCAGAAATTGGTTTGTTTTTATAAAGGGTATTGATTTGGGGCAGGAGCATACAGATACCAGGTCATAAAGCATAAGTTACTTCCCTCACCAAAGTCTATTTCCATGTGTTGGAGCAAGATGGCTGTGAGGGTTCAGGCTTCCTGGGTTTCTCTCTTCCTCAAGCTTCTTTTTCCTGGGCTCAGGGTTCCTCTCTTCCTGGAGCTGGCTTCTGTTTCCTCTTACTTCCCAGCACTCCAGCTTAAAGCTTCAGCATCAAACTCCAACATCAAAACTCCAACATCAAAAACCCTCAACTCAGTTCTTTGCCGTGCCTTTTATCTGTGAATTCCCACCCACCAAGGGGTGGGGACTCAACAACCTAATGACATGGCCCATTCAAAGCCCTAATCATAACTTAATCATGCCCAGGTACAGACCAGATTACAAACATAATTCAATATCTATTTTTGGAATTCATAACCATATCAAACTGCTACACTTACCTTCATATTTGAAGGACAATTTTGTTGGACAAAGAATTCTCAGCTGGCAGTTTTTCTCTTTCTATCCTAATTGCATCATACCACCGTCTTCTCACTTCCATGGTTTTGGATGAGAAATCCACATTAAGTCTTACTGGGCATGCCTTGTGTGTGATGGTTTGCTTCCCCCTTGCTGCTCTCAGAGTTTTCTCTTTATCTTTGCCATGTGGCATTCTGACATTTGGCATGTCTTGGAGTAGGTCTATTCAGATTTATTCCGATTGTGGTACTGTGTGCTTCTTGGATTCATTTCTTTTGTGCTAGTTGGGAAATTTTCAGCCATTATTTCCTCAAATACTCTTTCTGCCCCTTTTCCCTTCTCTTCTTCTGGAACTCCCATGACACCTATATTGTTGTGTTTCATGTTATCATTCAACAACCTGAACCCCTGCTCAATTTTTTCCATCCTTTCCTCTCTTCAATTTTAGCTGTTCTGTCTTTGGTACCACTGATTCTTTCCTCTATTATTTCAAGTCTGCTGCGTATACCTCAAATGTGTTTTTTTTAAAGATTTATTTATTTATTCCTCCCCACCCCCTCATTGTTTGCACTTGCTGTGTCTGTTCATGTGCACTGTCTTCTTTTTTCTTCTTTTCATGAGGTACTGGGAACAAAATCCCAAATTTCCCATGTGGGAGAGAGGCACCTAATCACTTAAGCCACCTCTGCTCCTTGCATTGTTGTGTCTCTTATTGTGTTTCCTCTTTGTGCCTCTGGTTGCATCATCTTGTTGCATCAGCTCACCATGCCAGCCCCGTCATGTCAGCTCACTGTCTTGTTCATCTTCTTTTTTTTTAAAGATTTATTTGTATTTATTTAATTCCCCTCCCCTCCCCCGATTGTCTGTTTTCTGTGTCTTTTTGCTGCGTCTTGTTTCTTTGTCCGCTTCTGTGGTCGTCAGCGGCACGGAAGTGTGGGCGGCGCCATTCCTTGGCAGGCTGCTCCCTCCTTCGCGCTGGGCGGCTCTCCTTATGGGTGCACTCCTTGCGTGTGGGGCTCCCCTACGCGGGGGACACCCCTATGTGGCGCGGCACTCCTTGCGCGCATCAGCACTGCGCTTGGGCCAGCTCCACACGGGTCAAGGAGGCCCGGGGCTTGAACCGCGGGCCTCCCATGTGGTAGACGGACGCCCTAACCACTGGGCCAAAGTCCGTTTCCCTTGTTCATCTTCTTTAGAAGGCACCAGGAAACCAAACCTGGGACCTCCCACATGGTAGGCAGGAGCTCAGTCACTTGAGCTGCATCTGCTTCTCTAATGTGTTTCTGATCTCACCTATTGTGTCTTTCATTCCCATGAGCTCTGTTACATTTCTATTCAGGATTTCAAATTCTTCTTTGTGCTCGCTCAGTGTCTTCTTGATGTAGTTTACCTCTTTAACCATATTGACTTACAACTCATTAATTTGATTTTGGAAATGTGTGTACCTCTCATTAATTAGTTGTCTCAAATCTGTCTCCTCTGGGGCTTTGATATATTCCTTTTCTTGGGCCATATCTTCCATTTTCTTAGTATGGTTTGTAATTTTTTGCTGATGTTTAAGCACCTGATTAGGATGTAGTTTACTCAGATGTTCAATTTCTTTCTCTTTCATAGGGACTTAGTGGTGGGAGGCTGTTTGTTACTGCTCCTCTTTGATTCTTGGGTCAACCTGGATCATTAGGATTGTCCCTGCTAGTTGTTCTAAACTGGGCTCTGTCAGTAATGGGTTGCAGAGCCGCTTCCTCAGGCCTTGGGAGGGAGGCTATAAAGGCCAGAAAAAGTCTCTTACTTAATTTTCTCACATGCACTTCCTTGGTCTGCCAGAAGATGGCGCTTTTTAGAAGCCCTCTCAGTTCAGTGCCTGGTCAGCCTGTTTGCTGCAACATAGACCAGATCAAGGTGATAGAGGTTCCTGCTTGGAGGTTAAAAGCCTTGTAATTCACAAGTTCTCAGAGACATTCTTCACACTTCCACTCCCCTCTGCATCCTTAACAATCAGTCCCAGTCAGTAGAGAGGAAGATCGGGAAGGTCGGATCTCTTTAGTCCCAAATCTCTTTAGTGGAGCTGGCTCCCAGGGCAAACAATGCCATGGTCGCAGCCTGGAAGGGCTGGTGGGACACTGCTGACCCAGTGTGTGGGTCAAAAGCTGAGTCAGCCTTAGGCTGTGTGCCTCTCTCTCCCCTTTCCTGGGGCGGGGGATCCCTGGAGCCCCCTTTGTCTGTAGCCAGCCCAGAGGCCTGAGAATTCTGAAGTGTCTTCCGTGTGGGGGAGGACGCCGGCAGCAGCCGCTGGTTTCAACTCACAGTTTTGTTGTTGCACTTCTTACCCCTTGTCTTCGCTTTTCTGCGCGGGTGTCCAGCCTTTGCCTGAGGGCCTAAACCCTAGAAGATGTTTTTCCAGGTCATTTCAGCCTGTCCTCCAGCTGTTTTTCTGAGAGAGAAGAGAGTCCTGTGTCTTTCTAGTCCACTGTCCACAAATCTCTTTTTTGAGTTCTCACCTGCCGTGTCCCACTTTCTGGTGAAGTCGCCTCCAGGCTTTCCAACAACCTCTCAGTAGAGATGCCATGGGGTGCATTACTTCTGAGCTCAGAGAGACTTTAGGTCCAACCACTAGCTGACAGCTGGCCAGCCCTTAGGAATGGCAAGGAGCCTTGCGCTTCCCAGCCTAAGCAGCAGCATCTGAGAGCTCATTAGAAATGCAGATTCTCAGGTCCACCTCAGACCTACTGTATCAGAACTTGCATTTTAACAACGATCTTCAAGTGAATATGCACATTAAAACTTTTTTTCTTCCTCTCCCCTGCCCTGCTATTTATGCTGTGTGATCTTCTGTATCTATTTCTCTTTTTGTCTTCTCTTCTTGTCTTTCTCCTCTAGGATTCACTGGGATTCAATCCTGGGAACCTCTGAGGTAGAGAGAGGTCCCCTGTCAATTGTGCCACCTCAGTTCCTGGCCTCTGCTGTGCTTCAGCTTGATTCTCCCCTTCGTCGCTCTTTCATTGCATCATCATCTTGCTGCCTGACTCACACTGGCTCACTGCATGGACACTTGGCTTGCTACACGGGCACTTGGCTCACCACACAGGCACTCGGTTCACCATGCAGGCACTCAGCTTGCCATGCGGGTACTCAGCTCACCTTACAGGCACTGGCTCACCACACAGGCACTCGGTTCACCATGCAGGCACTCAGCTTGCCATGCGGGTACTCAGCTCACCTTACAGGCACTGGCTCACCACACAGGCATATACATGGGCACTCAGCTCACCACACTGGCACTTGGCTCACTGTGTGGGTACTTGGCTCACCAATCAGGCATTTGGCTCGCCATGCAGGCATGCTTTCTCTTCTTTTTCACCAGGAGGCCCCAGGGATCAAATCTGGGTCCTTCCATATGCTAGGTGGAGGCCTTATCACTTGCGCCACATCCACTTCCTACACATTAAAACTTAAGGGGAGAAGCGGACTTGGCCCAGTGGTTAGGGCGTCCGTCTACCATATGGGAGGTCTGCGGTTCAAACCCCGGGCCTCCTTGACCCGTGTGGAGCTGGCCCATGAACAGTACTGATGCACACAAGGAGTGCCGCGCCACACAGGGGTGTCCCCCACATAGGGGAGCCCCAAACGCAAGGAGTGCACCCTGTAAGGAGAGCTGCCCAGCGCGAAAGACAGTTCAGCCTGCCCAGGAATGGTGCTGCACACACGGAGAGCTGACACAGCAAGATGACGCAACAAAAAGAAACACAGATTCCCATGCCGCTGACAGCAACAGAAGTGGATAAATATGAAGACACAGCAAATGGACACAGAGAACAGACAACCCGGGGCAGGGTTGGGGGAAGGGAAGGAGAGAGAAATAAATAAAATAAATCTTAAAAAAAAAAACAACTTAAGGGGCAGGAAGCAAATGTGGTTCAACCAGTTGGGTGCCCCCCTACCACAGAGGAGGTCCTGGGTTTGGGTCCCAGTGCCTCCTAAGGAAGACAGGCTGGATACTGCACCACCACAATGAGCAGATGCCAAAATGAGCAGATGCCACAAGTCAGCAGATGCCGCAGCCATGGGGAGCAGATGTGGTTCAGGCCGTTGGGCACTCACCTCCCACGTAAGAGGTCCCAGGTTCAGTTCCCAGTGCCTCCTGGAGAAGGCAAGCAAACAGTGAGCAGACAGATGAGATAAATACTCCGGGGGGGGGGGGGGGTGTGGTAAATATATAAGAAAAGCAAATAAGAAATTTTTAAAAAAACAAAAACTTAAGGAGCACTGATAAAGTGTTGTCAATTAAATCATGTCCCCCACAAAGATGCATGCAAGTCCTGACCCCCTGTCCTGTGGTGCAAACTCATTTGTAAATGGGATCTTCAAAGATCCTATGAAGTCGAGGCCAAATTGGATGAGGGTGGACCTTAATCCAAAATGACGTGAAGAGACAGGAGCCAGCAAGCTGTGAATGGAGGGAGAGATGGAACTGTGGAACACCGGCGAGCTGCCTCCACACCCTACAGGCCTCAGAGGAAGCATGAGCCTGCCAACACCTTGATTTTGGACTTCCAGCCTCCAAAACTGAGACAATAAATTTCTGCTGTTTAAGCCAACGAGGCTGTGGTATTTGTTATAGCAGCGCTGGCAAACTAAGACACATAGTGTGCTGTGTCTGGACTTAACGGGGCGCTCTGGTCTCTGGTGCTGTTTTCCACAAAGTACAGTTATACATCCCATGCCTGTTCATTCAGCAATTACTTGAGTAGACACTTGCACCAGGCATCGTGCTAGACACTGGAGATAGGGCAGAAAGCAACATGGACGCAGCCCAGGCCCCGTGGAGCTCACGGTGATGCCTTCAAAAGGAATGGAAACCAAAGCTGCGGTCGGAGCATCTTCTGGGGCAGACACCCACCTGGCTGCACTCAGGGAGATGCCCAGAGCACTGGACATGCACCGACACCTTCCCCGTAGATACGTCATCACTGGGCAGCAGGTCGCAGTCAGCGGTTAAAATCACGGGCACCAGAATCAGATGGAGCCGAGTCCAAATCCCAGTCCCAGCACTTAGGGCCTGTGTGACCTTGAACAAGTTGAAGTCTGAGCCTCCACTTCTGCCGCTGCAAAGTGGAGATGATCACAGCTGATCAGAGGGTGGGTGTGGGGGCTAAATGAGATAACGCAGGAAGAGCACTGGGCATCCGGCCTGACCACATAAGCCTGCAGCACCCATTACCCTGTTGTTAGGTTTAACATCATCAATAAGTAGACGATTGGTGTGTCCTGGGGAGGCAAGTCCGCGGGGCTGGTCTGCGGGAAAGGAGGCGATCCTGGCTTCTCCACCTGCCTCCCACCTTGTGCCTTGGCAGGGAATTGCTGAGAGGGTCCAGGGCTGCTCAAGGAGCCTGAGTGGGTCCTTCTCCCTTGGAGGCAGAGGACTTGAGTCCCATCAAGAAGGATCAGTATGTGACTCTCCTTCCCTCGAAGATGAGATTACACAGAACATCTACTCGATGGCATTTACTTATGTGCAGGTTATCACTGCTGACGGAGAGATTGGTGACCCCCAGGAGAGGTGCAGAAGGGCAGGAACCCAGGCCAAGAGGGCTTTTAGAAGGAAGCCCCTGGGTCTGCCTGGGCAGCAAGGCAGAGGGAGGTCGTGATGGAAGGCGTGGGGCAGAGCCAGACGGACCCGGGTGAGCCCTTCGGCCTGAGCTCAAGGCTCAGGAAACAATTGAGCAGAAGCTTTCCAAACCTCCAACTGCTCACCCAGGACTAGAAGGTGATCCGAGGTGGTGGGAGGGCTCTGAATTATGTAGAAGGCTCCAGAAAACTTTAGAGAGTAACAGAGACCAGTTCATGGAAGCAAGGGATTTCAGAGCCCTATTTTTCTTCATTTACTCATCAGGTGTTTTGGGTTGTCTACCACGTGTCTAGCCATCTAGTTAGTATAACCTCCTACCCATTCCTGGCATCCGACCTAAAAACTGCTCTCTCCCATTAAAAATAGGTTGTAGGGAAGCGAACTTGGCCCAATGGATAGGGCGTCCACCTACCACATGGGAGGTCCACGGTTCAAACCCCGGGCCTCCCTGACCCGTGTGGAGCTGTCCCATGTGCAGTGCTGATGCAAGCAAGGAGTGCCGTGCCACGCAGGGGCGTCCCCCGTGTAAGGGAGCCCCACGCACAAGGAGTGTGCCCCATAAGTAGAGCCGCTCAGCACAAAAGAAAGTGCAGCCTGCCCAGGAATGGTGTCGCACATGGAGAGCTGACACAGCAAGATGACACAACAAAAAGAAACACAGATTCCCATGCTGCTGACAACAACAGAAGCGAACAAAAGAAGACACAGCAAACAGACACAGAGAACAGACAACTGGGGTCAGCGGAGGGGGAAGGGGAGAGAAATAAATAAATAAATCTTATTAAAAAAAAAAAAGAAACACAGATTCCCAGTGCTGCTGATTAGGATAGAAGCGATCACAGAAGAACACACAGTAAAAGAACACAGAGAGCAGACAATGGGGGGGGGGGGGGTGATAGGGGGGAGAGAAATAAATCTTAAAAAAAAAATAGGTTGTGAAAAGCTTTCTTTGGTGGTAGCCAGAGCTACCTTCAATATCCTTGTTCATTGCCATGGAATAATGCCATCAGGGAGATATAAAGTACTAAGATGTAAAAATCATCCTAGGAGGAGGACTTGTACAACAGAAAATTAAGCAAGAATGCTAGGATGTTCCCAATAAAAAGGGGGAATGGGAACACTGCCCCTGAGTCTCACTAGGAGAGCCCAGCATGGAGCAGGCATCTGATGCACATGACAGATCAACTTACCAAAGTAACATTTCCAGGAAGACACGCTCACTCTGCCACACGGCCCTGGAAGGTGAAAATTTGGTAAATGCCTGTGATGGGCATTGATTGAACACCTCGTGGGCTAAAGGCTTGATCATAGCCATGAAAAGACATTGTCCCTGACCAAAGGACTTTAAAATTTCACATGGAAAACCAACCTCTACAGATAATGTAATCCCAGAGCCCACGGCGAGTTCAACCACAGATATCGTGTCCATCTCTGTCTCTTCGGTGTCTGGCATACAGTAGGGACATACTCTATGTAGAACTGACCTGCTCGGCTGAAGCTAACTGCCTCTCCTTCCTCACACCTTCCTCCCCCCTGACCCCTTCTCCTGCAAGATTGTCCTACCCCAACGAGGCCACCTTTATTCTTTTCTACCATTTTCTTTTCCCTCTTTCTTCCCACAATCTCCACGTGCGATTTTCCAGTTGGCATGGCCAAAAAAACCCGGCGTCTAACAGCGCCAAAGCGTTTCTCTTTCAAGTCCAGATGATATACACGCATCACATACTCCTTAGGTACAGCCCTCGGGACATCTAAAGCTTTGCAACGTGACGCTTCCTTTGGAACACTCTTTAGCTCAAATGCATACTTGGACTTGGGGCCGCCAATTATCCGCCCACAGGCGCCGGGGCGCTGGGCCGCCTCTAGCCGGGCGAGAAGATTAAACGCAGCTGCTCCGTGACTGCCCGGTGGCCCCAGCCCCCTCGCGCTCTGAAGGCCCAGGAGTCCTCCTCCCCTTGGGGTGGCAGATTCTGCTCACAGCACGGGCACGGCTCCAGCTCCCGGAGGGGGGCGGCCGGGGGCGCACGGAGAGCGCAGGGCTGTTGGAAGCTGAAGAATCCGGATGCACGTCCTGGGGGGGGGGAGCAGGAATTTGAGAAATTCACCCCTGCAGAGGGGAACCAGCACTGGGTCCTGCAAAGTCGGTGGCACCAGATGGCCGGGCCCGTGCCTGAGCCCACGCCCGCCCCGTTCTCCCAGCACCCAGCCAGCGCCCGTCTCCTCTTCCAGGATGGACAAGGTGGAGGAAGCTCAGGTCCCAGCCTTTACCGAAATTGCGATCGATAGGGCATGAGCGTTCTCTGTCCCCAGAGGACTGAACTTGATCTCTAGGATAGAGTATCCAGCATAGATTCTAAAAGGAAAGAAAGAAAAATTGCCTCTCCCTGCCCCAGCCTCTGTTTACAGCAAAGCTGACACAGACCGGCGGATGTGCCTTCAGCCCGAGGCGCTGGGGTTTTCAAAACCCCGGAGGGGGCAGCGGACTCGGCCCAGTGGTTAGGGCGTCCGCCTACCACATGGGAGGTCCGCGGTTCAAACCCCGGGCCTCCTTGATCCGTGTGGAGCTGGCCATGCGCAGTGCTGATGCGCGCAAGGAGTGCCCTGCCACGCAGGGGTGTCCCCCCCACGTAGGGGAGCCCCACGCGCAAGGAGTGCGCCCGGTAAGGAGAGCCACCCAGTGCGAGAGAAAGTGCAGCCTGCCCAGGAATGGCGCCGCACACACGGAGAGCTGACACAACAAGATGACGCAACAAAAAGAGACACAGATTCCCGTGCCACTGACAATAATAGAAGCGGGCAAAGAAGATGCAGCAAACAGACACAGAGAGCAGACAACCGGGGTGGGGGGTGGGAAGGGGAGAGAAATAAATAAATAAATAAATCTTAAAAAAAAAAACAAAAACCCAGAGGGACCCACGTCCTCTGCCTGAATGGGCGCAGGGGGGAGCGAGCAGAGCAAGAAGGAGCAAGCAATGCCTGGGGCCTCCTGACACAGGGGCTTGAACTTTATAGATGTGGGGCCAGGGTGCAAGGAGAAGAGAATTACCCAAACCCACGCAGCAGAGCCAGGATTCACATCCCGGTGAGGGAAAATCCATGCCATCCTTGGAAATCCATGCCATCCCCCAACACACACACAAGGCCCCCCCACAGTGGAATTGGGCAGGGCCTTGCCTCCCGCCAGCCCTGACAACGCTCACCTTCCCGGGCCTGTCCTGGGCAGGTGTACGCCTCCCACCCGCCAGCAGGGGGCTCTGCACATCCCCTTCGGGGCACACGTCGGCAGGAGGTACCCCGGGGCTGCCAACCCTTTTTTTTGGGGGGGCGGGTATGGGTGCTGGGGGATTGAACTCAGGACCTCCTATGCAGGAAGCTGGTGCTCAACCACTGAGCCACATCGGCTTCCCCGAGATGGTTTTTTCATTTGTTTTGCTTGTTTTGCTGTTTCATTTTTTCTAGGAGGCACCAGGGAGCGAACCCAGGACCTCATGTGTGGGAAGCAGGCGCTCAACTGCTTGAGCCACATCCACTCCCCCAACCAAATTTTATATATTTATTTTTAAAGATTTATTTTTTATTTATTTCTCTCCCCTTCCCCACCCCCGTTGTCTGCTCTCTGTGTCCCTTCACTGTGTGTTCTTCTGTGTCTGCTTGCATTATTCGGTAGCACTGGGAGACTGCGGCTCTTTTTTTGTTGCGTCATCTTGCTTCGTCAGCTCTCCATGTGTGTCGCATCACTCCTGGGCGAGCTGTGCTTTTCTCAGGCGGGGCGCACTCCTTGCACGTAGGGCACCCCTATGTGGGGCTGGGGTGGTACCCCTGCGTGGCACGGCGCTCCTTGCGCGCATCAGCACTGCACGTGGGCCAGCTCCACACAGGTCAAGGAGGCCCTGGGTTTGAACCCTGGACCCTCCATAGGGTAGGCAGATGCTCTATCAGTTCAGCCACGTCTGCTCCCCCAACCTGCTTTTAAGTCACCCCTACTTCCTGGGTTGTTCCTGTCCAGGGGTCTGGAGCCCTTGGGGTCAGGCCTTGCCCTCTTCTCACCCCCGCTCCAAATCCCACGGATGGACAGGCGGCTGCCCACCTCCCCTTCTGTCAGATGCCAGGAAACCCCACTGGCAGTGTACCACCCCTGCACACTGACCATCCCAGACCATTTGTCAAGCCCGATTACTGACAAGGACCTAGTCACTGGGGCCGCCCCTCCTGCCACCCCGAGCCTACCCCCTTCCCCTCTTTCTGCCCTCACGGCTGCTGCCACCTCTAGATGCCAGCATGCCTCCCGGCCAGGGCCATCCCAGCCATGACCGTGCGGGCGTGGGAACCAGGGCCTGCTGCAGGACTTAGCACAAGTGTGCAAAGAGGAAGACGGGCCGAGGATGACCAGGCCTGCCAACGGGAGGGACAGAGGCAGAGCGTGGCGTCGCCACACTGGGACAACGGGTGACACCTCACCAATAACGTCTCCTAAAATGATGTACCAAGTTTAACGTGACCCCCCACCCCGGCCCTCCAGCCCCTGAACTCCTGTGATATTGGTGTCACACTCAGCTTCCTGGTGCTGGAACAACAGAGCACTGAGAGGCAGAACTGGGAAAGGCGAGGCCAAATCCTGTTGACAGTGCCGTGGCGTGACAGCCAACGGCACCCGCTCTGAGGATGTGCTCCCCGGCCCAGGGGTGGCAAGGAGCTGGTGGGAAACGGGCCCTGCGGCCTAAGACGTGCCGGTCATGCTGGGGCATCGGGAGAACTATATTGCTCATTGACGGTGTCTGCTCATGCCAGGCAGCTGGGAAGGGCATTCCCTGAGAGGGGGCAGGAACATATAACTCCCCGGCAGCTGGGCACCCCGGAATCGCTGGCCTGTGTCCACGAGCACAAGAGAAAGGCCGTGAAGGGCCCAGCATCTGCCCCGGCCTGGCCTGCGTGTCCCGGGTGCCGGCTGCGCCAGCCGCCTCCCCGTGGAGCCGGGCCAGCTTCCCCACCTGTTGCCCCTTGCAGTCCAGGCCCTGTCCCTAGGCTGGGCGTCCCCCTCCCAGGAGCAGGGCACGGTGATGAGATTCCTCCACTACCCCTTCAAAGCCAGCGCCCCAGAGGCTGGGGGATGCTGGCGGTCCCAGGCCCCCCCTCTGGGAAAGCCTGTGCCGGAGAATTCCTGGGGTGCTTCGAATCAGTGCGAGGCACGGCCGGCAGCCTCCTAAAAACTTGGCTGTCCTAGGCCCGAGGAGAACCTAGACAGGAAAACCTATCAGCAGCCCCGCTCACACATCCAGCACAAGGCCCCGTTCACGCTGAGCCCTAGAGTTCCTGTCTGGGGACAACGAACAGACACATGGGCTCTTTATGGCACTTTGAATAACGCGCGGTGTGGGGTGGGACCCAAGCCCAGCTTCGTCCTGAAATCCGGGCAGCTGCGGATCCCAGGTTCGTGGCCTCCCGTGCGTTAGGCAAGGCCGGTAGTTGAGAGCATCCGGGCAGTGGGCCCTGCAGAGATGGGGGCAGGCAGCCCCACCCGGGCAGGGCCCTGCTCTGCTTTTCCCGGCCTCCCCGGGAGAGCTGCTGCATCCTCCGGAAGCAGGCCTCTACGCCTCACTTTCTCTGCAGAGCTAAAGGAATCTGAGTCAGCAGCCCGCACAGGGGCAGGGAGCCCTGGGCTCCCAGCAAAGGTCCACAGCTTCCAGGCCGGTCCACCAGATACGTGACCTCAAGTCATCTCGTCATGTCACTGCATCGGTTGCCTTTTCTGTCAAGGAAAAAAGAAAAAAAAAAATCAAACCTGTTCTGTGCAATTCATAAGGTTATCACAAATGCCATCGAGATGCTGTCTGACATTTATTTTCATTAGTATTATTGGGTTTTTTGTTAAAGATTTATTTTTTATTTATTTCTCTCCCCTTATCCCCCCACCCCGCCCCAGTTGTTTGTTCTCTGTGTCCATTTGCTGTGTGTTCTTCTGTGTCCGCTTGTGTTGTTGTCAGCAGCACCCAGATTCTGTGTCTCATTTTGTTGCGTCACCTTGCTGCGTCAGCTCTCTGTGTGCGGCGCCATTCCTGGGCAGGCTGCACTTTTTTCACGCTGGACGGCTTTCCTTCCGGGGCGCACTCCTTGCGCATGGGGCTCCCCTAGGCAGGGGACACCCTGCGTGGCACAGCACTCCTTGTGCGCATCAGCACTGCGCATGGGCCAGCTCATCACAAGGGTCAGGAGGCATGTGGCAGGCGAACTCCGTTGGGCCAAATCCGCTTCCCTATTGTTATTTTTTCTAGGACAGGATTATTTATCCAAAAGCAGCTTCTTTGCTCTTTGGGGGCACTTTCTTGAGCCATCCTTCTTCCTCCCATAAATATATATATACATTCCACCTCCTCAATGGTATCTTATTCAGCAAGTACTTGTTAAGCCCCTTCTTACCAAGATACAATTTGTCCAAAAATGAAGCAGAGAAGATTCTCGGCCTTCAAGAGCTCTCAGCCCAGTGGGAATGATAGTGTCAAATAACCTCATTCCAACACGATGCAATGGAATATCTAGTTTCCCCTTCTTCCTTCATAACAGAACTCCATACTTTTTGCTTGATTTAGGGCCACCAGAATAAAGATTCTGATAGCCCCCATCCTCCCTAGCAGCTAGATGTGACTATGTGACTAAGTTTCTGGCCAATGAGCTGTAATTGCACGTGGTGTGAGGTGGCTTCCAGGAAACCTCCTTAAAAGGCAATTGACATGTGCAATCTCCCCTGTCTTACTCCTTCCTCCTTCTTGTTGCCTGGAATGCAGATGTGATGGCTGGAGCGCCAACTGTATATTAAACCACGAAGATAGTAGATGTGCTTGGGATGGTAGGGCAGTGAAATGGAAAGAGTTTGGAGCCCTAACAGCTTTGTGGTGTCTCTGCACCAGCCCTGGGCTGCCTATCTCCAGAATTCACTTACATGAGAGAAAAGTAAACATCTACTCTCATGTGAGCCACTATTATTTTGGGTTTTTCACACAGGCAGCCAAGCCTGATCCTGACTAATTCAAGGCTGGCCTGGGGAGTGGCCTGAGGACTTCGGACTTGACTCTGCAGGCTGTAAGGAACCACAGGCAGTTTATGAGCTGTGGAGTCACCCAATGAGGAGAGAAACGGGAAGGAAAGATAGGAACGACCCGAGAGTTAAAGAGTCTGCAGCTGCTTATTTCTGGTGCTCAAAGGAGGAGCCTGACCTGAGGGAAGGGTGAGCATATGGTGTGCGACCTGTGGACACTGAGGTGACAACACCACACCCATGCTAAAGAATCCAAAGGGAGCTCGAGGTGTAGACGTGAACCTTGCGGCTGGAGTTGGAGATTTGGAACCAGTCTTGTAAGAGTAGTCACTGAAACACCAAGAATGGATGAGGTTGCCTGAGAAGGTGGGGGAGTGAGCCAGAGGAGCTCACGTCTGGGGAGCTGAAGGGGGGACACTGATCCAAAGAAAGAGAACAGCGGGCTAGAGGGTGGGAAGAGAGAAAAGAGAGCTCCGACGTCCCAAAAGCCAAGGAAAGAGAAGGTATCTGACATGATCCAGCAACTTTCAGAAAGTAGCAGTGCCAGAGAGCACGTGCAGGGGAAGGAGAGGGAGGGGAATTGTTCAACAGATTCTTTCTGGATTACTTTGATGGCAAAGGAATCTCTGAGTTAGCACTGAGAGCCAGACTGGAACAGCAGGTGGTGACCATCTAAATTGGATTTTTCAAATCCGGTCAAAGAAATGTGGTGTACAGCAAAGCTGGGCCTGCACAAAGAGCACCCAAGCATCCATGCCATTGAACTCCTTTCCAAAGTGAAAGGCTGCCTGTGTGAAGAACTGTGGAGAATCCAGGAAACCTGAAGTTAGGAAAAGCAGATGTGGCTCAAGCGATTGAGCTCCTACCTACCCCATGGGAGGTCCAGGGTTCGGTTCCCAGTACCTCCGAAAGAAGATGAGCAAGATAGCAAGTTGACACAATGGGCAGGCGTGGCAAGCTGACACAACAAGATGATGCAACAAAAGACACAAGGAGGAAAAAATAATGAGAGACCCAATAAAGCAGGGAGCAGAGGTGGCTCAAGCAATTAGGTACCTCCCTCCCACATGGGAAGTCCCAGGTTCAGTTTCTGGTGCCTCCTAAAAATAAGATCAGCACCCAACAAACAGACACAGCAAATGCAAACAATGAGGGGGTGGGAAGAAATCAATAAGTAAAATAAATCTTTAAAAAAAAAAAAAGCCAGTTTGTGGGCCAGGGTAGAAATTCAGCAATGCAGAATACAAAGTAACTGCAGCTTGCTGGAGAAAATGCCAAGGAAAAAAGGAGAGAAAAGAGAGTCTCAGAGGGAAGGGATTCTAGGAAAGAAGCTGCACTGTCTGAAAACTGCTCAGTCCCCTTTGAGTTAGCTCTGGAAGGTGGCATTGAACATTTGCTCCTTCCACAGTCACTTCAAGAACTGAGGCATGCGAGAAAAAGAAAAGCAAAACATTTGCTTAATGTCTGGAAACAGATTTCCTCTCAGAGAAGAAACTGTTTTCCCCTAGAAAAATACCTTTCTAAACCATTGAGATGGGAGCTAAAACTGAGAGGGTGGGTTGTCAGGAGACAAGCCAGTAAGAGAGGAAGCTAAACTGAGCTGCATCAGTGTATGCTGGAGGGAAACAGAGAGGGAACAGCAGCTCTGAGGGGGCACCGAAGAACTTCAGAGAACAGAGAGGTTCTCCTAGTCAATTGTTTATGAGCCCATGATGAAGCTGCACCCGTACTGTCATCTTCAACTTATTAAAGTAGGGAGCCTCGGGTAAAAATGAAGGAAAAAGGCTGAATCCCACATTGGCACAACACCAGGTTAGGGTGAAGGAAGAGGCCCAAAGCAAGAGCAGCTAACAGGGACCTTGGAGGCAGCAAGTTGGAACCAGAGGTGATAGCGGAATGGAAAGGAAGATCCAGGAGTAGATTGCCATGAAGAAGCAGCTCCCTGACAGCTCCACCTGGGTTAGGGTAGAAATAGCCAATCAGTCATTTAAGCCACAAGCTGCAAGGATTGGGGTGGGGGTGGGGGATGGGCCACCCCGTCAGATGAAGCTGAGAGATCAAAGAAGAGGTAAAGGCAGGAAAGGTCATCAGTCCTACAAAGCAGCAAGTCACTGGTGAGGTTGGAAAGAGGCCTTGAGCAGGAGTGGGGCTGGGATGGCTGCACGTAATGGTGCAGACTGTGCCCTGGCACCAGGGCGGCACCACCTCAGGCCACCTCTCCCTTCCTAGTTGGTATAGATGGGCTGTTTGTTGCCATTTCCAAGCCAAAGGGAAAAAAGTGTCTTGAGCAGTGTGTCCCTTTTCTTAACTGGCACAATGGGTTGGCAGCAGCCTAGGTGGGGCCAGAAGGCAGATGGAAGGAAGCTCAAGAATGAGTGGCTAGTGAAGCAATGAAAGCCATGTACTTGGACTCCCTCTATGGAGACATGTATTGTTTATCAAGTGCTACCTATTTAGCAGCTAAAAACGACAAACGTCTATTACCTCACAGTGCTGGGCGTCAGGAGTCAGGGCAGTTTAGCTGAGCGAGTTTTCTCAGGGTCCGTCCTATGCAGTTATCTCGAGCCTCCACTTCCAAGCTCCCTCGTGTAGGTATTGGCAGGCTTCGGTTCCTCACAGGCTCTTGAACTGAGGAGGGTCACGTGAGCCTCTCCATAGGGTTTCTTACAACATGGCGGCTTCTTTCCCCAAGTGCAAGTGATCTGAGAGAAAGAGAGCGAGAGGGGAGGGCAGAGGAGGAGAGGACAGGGGAGGGGAGGGAGAAGAGAACACGCCCAACATGGACGTCACAGTCTTTTTATAACCTAATAGCGGCTGTGACAACCCATCCCCTCTGCTGGATTCCATTCATTAGAATAGGTCAGTAAATCCAGCCTACACTCAAGGGGAGGATATTGCACAAAGGTGTGAACGACAGGAGCTGGGAGTGGTTGGGGGCCACCTCGGAGGCTGCCCCTCACAGGATATAAAGGGTCAACGCCCTTACAGGAGGCAGCTAAGTCTTTCTCTCACCCTGGGGATGAAACCGTCAAGATACGGACAGAATTTAGGGGAAGTTCTCAACCCACTTTAAGCAGGGACAAGGTTGTGGCGCAGCGACTGGGCGAAGCAAGCTGGTAGACGTGATGGCCCGACCGTCCCTTCGCAAGGCTTCAGTCCCCAGGCAAGTGTCTGCACCTACCTGACGTGGGTATGAAGAAAGTTCAGGAACGCCAACAAAAGGCTTCTAATCCAGAGGGAACAGCTCATGCAAAAAACGCAAATAGGCGTTCAAAGAAAACAAAGAGCCTCACAGGCAGGCTCTGTTTCTGCTTTTTGTGTGGGCAGAGCCAGTGAGGCAGAGGTGTGGAGGTAAGAAAACACTCGCCAGATCAGCCAGCAACAGGCACGACCTGTTTCCAGCACCTCCAAAATCTGAGGCTGCCAAGGCCGCCAAATGGCAGGGCTCAAGGCTGTCCACTACCCCTCGAAATACAAGTCCTCTGGGCACAGTTGTCCCCTTGCCCCCACTCTGTGAGCCCATGGGACTACTCTTTCTTTTATGTTTTTGGAGCACAGGGAATCACAAAGGTGACAGGAGAGGTGATTTCAACTTGGAACATACCATTAGGCTGCAGCCAAACCTTCTGGATTCTTTTAGAGGCTCCTGGAATTTCTGAACCACTCCTGAGTGACTCAACTTGGTAAATATTTATCGAGGGCCTGTTATGTTGATGGGTCAGCTGTAGGCCATGGATTGTCTCAGAAGAAGTGGGCCAGGAAGGGTAGGTACTAAGAGGTGGGCCAAGCTCCAGGGCCAGTTTATCGGGGAAGGAGACATGCGGGTACCGTGAACACAAAGGCCAAAGTCAAGGGCAGGCACTGATGTGAGGTCAAAGCAAAAACACACGGAAGACTCAGAATCTGAGTAAGAGAGCCAGAAATAACACTTAGCAGTTCCAAGTGAGCAGGGAACACAGGCAGAATCTTGGCCAGAGCAAGAGACTGGAAGCCAAAAGCCATTCCTGAAAGCAACGGTGACATCTGACTTGTTTGCCATCATTGACTCAGTCCCGGGCACAGTGATCCATTCAGCCAGGCAGGAGAAGACAGGTGAGGTCATTCATGTAAGTTCTCACACATGACCAGGTGGGGTCCCAAGTGGGCATCAGGGAATGAGTCACGAATGGTCCCCGACCCAGAGGCTGGGATCATCTAGAATGGGTGGGTAGGGCCATGGACCAGCCCAAGCAAGTGAGGAAGGCTGACTCCAGGGCACTCTTAGGAGGAACTGTACAACGAATTAACTCCCAGATGCATCGTTTTAAGCAGCCTTCCTGCTTCTGCTAGACTGAGGACTGGAACTAAGTCTGTCTTGCTTCCTGGATACCCCCAGGCTGCACACAGAGCCCGGCCTGGAATGAGGGCTCAGTAAATATGTTGAGGGAGGTGGGGTCTGCAGGGGCAGAGCACAGGTCCAGGACCCCCAGAGAGGTTTCAAAGGTCAATATAGAAGCAGAACTTTTTGTTCTACCAGGTTATCAGAGTGAGCCAGCGAAGCCCAGGCCTCAGGTTGAGAGCAGGCAATGGATACTGACTTCCTGTTTCACGAATAGGGTAGAAGATTGAGATGACAGCAGTCACCCAGCTTTCCCAGGGCCCAAGCTCCAGATCTGCAATATGTGTAGGTGCAAACCATACTCTCAACCTCCACACAAGACGACACAATCTTCCCTCTGTCCCTAACTCGGTGGGTGGCCTTGGCAAGTCATTTAATCTCTCGCTGTTATAGCTTCCAATTATTTCCTCATCTGTAAAATGAGAGCATTGGGCTAGAAAGAAGACCCTATGGTGCTCTTTTTCGTCTAATATTCTGTGACTCGGTTATTCTGGTTATTTTTTAAGAGGCTACACATTAGGATTAGCCCACCATGAAAATATGCAGTCTACACAGCCTCCCCTATCTGTTTCCATGGAGTTTGGTTCTCTGGAACTCTGTGTCCATGGAATAAGTTGAAACATATTTGCTGTAGGCAGTTACTTATGTTTCCTAAATCCTCTGGGGAAGAGGCAGCCTGGCAAAGCAGAAAACTTGTTGGATTTAAAATGAGAACTCCCGGATGCTGGTCCAAATGAGGCACATGGGTCTGGGAATTCACCATGCTCTGAGGGTCTCCATTTGCTCCTCTTCAATGGAGAGAATACCAACCTCACAAGACTGTTGGAAAAACAGAAGGCCTCTCCAAAGCATGAATTGCTGAGCCGACTTAGAATATTGTTAGGAGAATCCAGACAAAACAACTGGTAGTGATGTGGGCTATGGCTGGGAGGCTCTTAGTCTCTTCAGAGATAACCTAAGCTGTCTGTGACTTGTGGGTGTGGGACGGTAAGAGGCTGCAGTCCTGCCCTTGGTGACCATGGCAACAACTCCAGTCCCAGGAAACAGTTTAACAACGCAAGATCTATAAACTTCAATTATTCAAGGGAAATGCAAACCAAATGTGCTAAAAGCTTATCTAGAATGTATGAAGTCCATGCTAAAAGCTTACCTAGGATGTGGAAGATATATATTCAAGCCTATTGAGAACTGAAACAAAAGGACCATTTAACCTTTCCTCTCTGTATAAAAGAAACTCGAAAGTCTTGTTCCGGGCTCGGGTTTGCAATAGGAAGCTCCCGAGTCTGGCCGGCCATCAATAAACCATTTTTCCTTCTCAAAATCATTCTTGAGTCCTGGCCTTTCTATACACAAATAATTGAACCTCTCTCAAATTCTACAACAGTAGGACATGAAAGAATGTGTGGGGCAAATTGTCCAGAGTTGGGAGGCACAAGATTTGTATTAATACTTTCTAGAAAATTAAGTTGAAAGCTAGACTTGTGAGTCTCTATGCAACATGGCATAGCTGTTGATCCAGTAAAACTGGAATCAGAAAACCTGGATCGCATTTCCAGTTCTGCCATTTACTAGCTGGGTGACTGGATGTGCAGTATGCAGCACCTCTTGGAGTCTCAGTTTACTTAACTATACAATGGGAATAATCTGGCCTCGCCTACTCCCCAAGTTGTCACAAGGATCAGATGATGTCATCTCATAAAAGGGTGGCTCATGACAAAGGCCACCCAAACATTGAGCCTCTGTGACCCCAATGCTGGGCACTGGGCATGGCCTAGCAATTGGTCCTGCTGAGTGCACCTGTAGTACCAGCTCTCAGAGAGAACAAGAGAGACACACCTGAGATGATCTATGGGCAGCAACAAGGCTCGTCTGTCCTCCAAATGGTCCACTCTCTCCCCACCTGGAATCCTTCCCTTTAGAGTCACTCCTCTGGGGAACATTCAGTTGCAGGAGAGCTCACAGCACACAACAGTCCAGGCGAGGGGCAGGCAGGGCTTGGAATCCAACCCAACTCCACCTACCAAGGTGCCTGCCCAGAGGGCAGGAAGATTTGTCTTATTTTCACTGAGGGCCTGCCAGGGAACAGCACGTCCCTTGCCTGAAGGTTAGAAAACCAGTGATCAGAGTTTTAAATGAGCAACCTCACCTGGAATGGGAGAGTCACTTTTCCCCTGCCTCCCATTGGTGAATGGAACCTGGCTCTGGGGGAATGAGATGCCAACCGGTGAAATTTCAGGTGTGTATATGCATGTGTGTGAAAGAGAAAGTGTGTATGTGTGAGCATGTGCACACTCGTGTGTGAAGAAAATGGGGGCATATGCACACTTGTGTATGAGAGAGAGGAGAGAATGGGGAAGCACACACACTCACGTGTGTATATGTATGGCCGTAAGCACACTCGTGCATGTGAGGGGGGAGAGTGTGCAAGTGTGTGGACATATACATGCTCATATGTAAGACAGAATGTGTGTGGGGGCATATGTGCACTCATATGAGAGAGGGGAGAGAATATGTGTGTGGTCATATGCACACCCGTGTGAGCGAGAGGGGAGAGAATGTGTGTATGTGGGCATATGCACACTCGTGTGTGAGATTGTGTGTGTATGTGCATGACCCTTAGTCCTTGAGGGCTTGGGGGGAGGGTGGGCTGGTGGGGCCCAGGAGAGCTGGAAGATAGGAACAAATACTGGAGAAGAGGCAGAGCAGCGAGGCAGTCATCCGGGTTCTGTGGGGAGGACCCGTGAAGGGCAGTTGGACCAACCTGAAGTAGTCTGACCTCACGATATTGCTGAGGGTCAGTTCTCTAGCTCGGGCCGTGGATCTCTCCATGGATAAGCTTTTGCAGGCCCGTGGAGGGATAACTGGACTGCTTGCTGTTACATGATATTCCGTGCACCCTCAGACGTGCCCCAGAGCACTCATTCCAGCCACGTGTCAGAGCCCTAAGCCCCACCGGGTGGCTTCCAGCAAACACCAGCCTGGAGGCCCGGCCATTTCAAGGTCACTCGTGGGTCTGTGTCCACGTGGGCCCCGGTGACTCCCGAGCTCGAGTTTACTCCAGGTGAGGCACCTCATTGTTTGGGCCTTGAGAACCCTCCAGAGAGTTCTGGGAACTGGATGCTGGGCAAGTGGACCAGAAGACAATAAATAGAGACAGAGAACCGTGCCATGTGTGGGAGGGGAAGGAAGCGCGCCTTCAGAGAGGGCAGCACGATAGCCCGTGGCTGTCCCTTCCCGTGGACCTTGGCAGGGCCGTCTCATGGTCACCTTGCCCAGAAGGCCGGGTCCTGGCCAAGCAGCTCCTCCATCTTTCTAGACCAGCAGAAATACCCTAGCCAACCGGCCACTGAAAGGGGCTTTTCTACAGGGAGAATGAGGCTGTACCTCACCCTTCCCCATGGAATCCGTCCCTCAACTTTTAGGGCCTGCAAAGCTTATCCATGGAGAGAAGAAAAGAGAAGACATGTATAGGGCAAACTGCTTACCCTCCCTGAACTTCCTGTTTGGGGGAATGGGGAATAAAAGTCTACTTATACACCTTGCTGGTCCAGATGAAAACACAGAAGTGAACCCTGCAAAGAATTTTTGAAAGATTCCTTCAATTTTAATGCAAAATTGATCTGAAGACCACAGATTGGTCTCTTTTCAAGAATGGATATTGTGTTATGGCAGCAGCACAATTGATGCTTTTGGCCCTGATTTATGGCCCACTCACAAATTCATGATATAATTTGTGCTTTATTACATGGCTGAGTATTTGTGGGATATTGGGAAAAAGAAAAAGAAACACTCAGCCAGGTTCTCAGTCAGCTCTGTGGGTGTTTCTCTGTCTTTCCAGTCGTGGTGTCCCTTGGGGTTCTCCAAACAGATCTCCATGATGCAGGCACACCCTGAACACATGCAGGGCCCAGATCAAGCGTGCAAACAGAGGCCCACACACTTAGCTCTACTATTTAGATGTTACCTGTGGATCAGGCTAACCAACTTAAATAAAATATGTTCTACTAACCTATTTTGACAAATATGTGTTCACAACAACCTAGAAAACCAAGTTAGATTTAGAATCCTCACCCTCCCTGCAACTCTGCTACTCGAGGAGAGCAGGCCCCAAACCCTCAGGTCCAGGCTTGTGGACTTCTCTTCCCATCCCCCACTCTACTCGCATCCCAGTCTCACTAACAGCCACCCACCCGTTTGCCACCTGAAACTCAGGCCCCACCGGCTGTGCCCTCTGCCCTTGGGAGGATGGAGCTGGGGAAGAGGACTGGAGAGTGCTGGATGCAGGTTTGGAGCCATTCAGGCAGGGAATTCCAGGGTTCTAGGTACTCAGGGAATGTTCTAGAAGAGGGGAATGGGCTCCAGATGGGCCCCTGTCCTTGGCCTTGCAGACTTTTACCCACAGAGCGAGACCGCAAGAGGGCCACAGCGAGGTCCTAGGACGCCTGGAGCCAGGGTGGGAGCCGGAATCTAATGAGATTCTTGTTGCGCAAACCCTGAAGCCAGGAGCTCAGGGTGCTCCCCCAATCACTCCCTGTTGGACCTGGGACAAGCCACTGCAACCTCTGGGGCCCAGGTTCTTCATTTGTAAAATGTGGGGGCTGAGCAAAGTTTTCCATTCCTTTACAGAACTAAAATCCCATTCTAAAATTCATTCTAAATCCACGTTCAGCAACATGTGTTGAGTATCTCCCATGGGCCAGACACGATGGTTAGTGCTTCTCAGGCACAATCTTTCATCCGTGATGCTGCTGTTACCAGATTTTATCTAGGTGCTTGGCTATGCTGCAGAAATGAATTTCAAGAGCATGCCAGGTAAGTTAGGCCAATAATTTGTTCAGGTAGGGAGGGGAGAGAAATGGGAGAAAATAACAGAAAATAACAGAGCAGGCGTCCCAGGTAGAGAGGAAGGGAGTGAAAAGGGATAAAGAGGGCTGATTTATAAGTTACAATTCCCCATTATAGACTATAAATCCCCAGGTTTACTTGCGTGGCCACGTGGCAGAGGAAAAATGGCGAGAATGACACACAGTGGGCAGGACGGGTCTGCAGGCAAGAGAGCAGGGCGGGAACCCGCACTCGGGCCTGAGCCTGGCTTTTAAACTGTTAATTATTCCCCCCTTTGCTAATGGCAGAGGAGGGGGTTCCAGCTGTTTGCTGTTTTGATTAATTACCCCACCCATCAATCCCTTAGTGAGGACCCAATGATAAAGTCCAGGGAACATCCAGGGCTTTTCCTTGCTCCCAGGAAGAAGTCTTTGTTCTGGATAGCAGAATCTTGGGGCTGGGGATCTTCCTGCATCTTGGGGGTTACTGATGTCCATGTGGACTCTTTGCCAGGTTCCAGATACGTCTATTAATTCCCTAATCTGACTAGCCGGCTTCACTGCTGCACCACACCCCCTTCCTGGCCAGGACATGTTTAAGGTTCATCCCAAAGTCTGGGATGGATGCAAAAAATGATGGGACACTAAGTTCAAGGACATTCAAGAGGGAGCATCCAGGGTTCAGTCGAGCCCACAGTCCATGGCAGCACCCATCAAGAGGCCTAGACAGAGAGGTGGACGCCTTGTGACAGGCCCCGTGGGAGGTGCCTCCTGCCTGGTCTTTGGGTAGAGGGGAGCTATTTAGGGCAGCAATTCAAACACTTCACAAGCTCCCAGAAAAATGATTGAAAGCTTCCAGTTATCATATTTGTTCCTTAAGGCAGAAGTCTGGACCCGGGAAAGTGAGCAAGCATGGTTAAAAGGGAGAGATGTTTGCAGGAGGGATGAAGTTCAGTCCCACTATTTCTTGAATGTTAAGACTGAAACGGCGTTGCCAGATTTTCTCTATGTTACGTAACTGAATTTAAGAATGTGCCAGTTTAGTCAGGCCAGTAGTTTAATAAGGAAACGAGAGAAGAGAAGTGGGAGAAATGGATTATGTGTCCTAGGTACGGCACAAAAGGAAAAAAGGGACAATTTAGCCTCTCCGCATGCTTTCTTTTTTAAAAAGATTTATTTTATTTATTTCTCTCCCCTTCTCCCCTCCCCCTCCGTTGTCTGCTCTCCGTGTCCATTCACTGTGTGTTCTTCTGTGTCCACTTGCATTATCAGGCCACATCGGAAAACTGCATCTCTTTTTTTTGTTGCGTCATCTTGCTGTGTCACCTCTCTGTGTGTGTGGCGCCACTCCTGGGCAGGCTGAGCTTTTTACATGTGGGGCAGCTCTCCATGTGGGATGCCCTCCCTGCACATGGGGCACCCCTACCTGGGGGCATCCCTGCATGGCAGGGCACTCCTTGCACACAGCAGCACTGTGCATGAGCCAGCTTACCACATGGGTCAGGGGGCCCTGGGGATCAAACCCTGGACCCTCCATATGGTAGATGGACGCTCTATCAATTGAGCCACGTCTGCTTCCCTCTTTTCTTGTTTTTTAAACCATTACTTATTCCTCCCACTGGCTAATGTTCTAGGGAGGGGTCCCAATTGTTTGCTGTTTTGATTGATTACCCCACTAGCCAATTCCCCTGGGGGGGCCCGCTTATAAGGCCCCTTAAGAATATCTGGGACATTTCTTTGATCATGGATATCAAGGAAAATTCTAATGGGTTCTTCCAGCTGCTTTCTGGTGGGGGTCTTTCTCTTAAGGATTTCCAGGTGGGAATCCATGGCCACGTGCTTCACAGCCCTGGTTTTCTGCCAGGTCTTAGATGTGTCTCCCCTTTCCCTAAACTAGCCTACCTCAAGAGGACTGCAGGAATTGGGGAACAGGGCTCTCAACGCTTTTCTGTTTCCCTGATTCTCTGGAGCCTCACAGCCCCCAGTCCCATTCTTGAGGTCGAGTTGACGGGCGTCCTGCCTGACCTTGGCTAGCCAGACCCCACGGAGGCAGTTCAGCACAGGGCCATGATATCCTATCAGACTTCAGTGCATTTGTAAAGGCTCCAGCCTCAGTTTTCTCAACTGTAAAATGAGTCTTCTGAGGACCAAAGCAGATAACCTCTGCCCGGTGCCCAGCACAGAACAAGCATCCTGTCTCTGGTAGGTATTACCATTATTTTCCTCTTCCAGTGGGAGAGCAGGAGAAAAAGAGCGGCCAATTCGGAGCCAGATCAGCCTTGTCATCTTTCTTAAAGGACACATTTGCTGCTCCTTCCCTGAGGAGGGCACAGTGAGTTTGCAGTCACCCAGCCTGGTCGTCACTCAACTACAGTACCCCCGAGGGCTCATCCAATATTGATACCGCGGACAATGTCTTCCGAACACAATACCGCTGCTGTGCGAACAGGATCCTGTTCTTCTCTGACCCCAGAGGAGGGCGGGGACTTTCCACATCCCTTAAATGGCTTCAGACCTAAGAAACCTTTGCTCCAAGACGGGGGCAAACACCACGCCCACTCTCCCTTCAATAGCAGGATGCCCGTTTCTAGATTTTTCCTAACGGACCTGGCTCCCCCAAGAAGGAAAGGTGAAAACTGACATAGGAAGTGCCTCCTCCATGCTGATCGCTGCACACACACGATCCAATTTCATCCCCCAGGAACCCTGGGCGGGGGGTGTGTGTGTGTGTGTGTGGAATGTCTACAGTTTAAATGTGAGGGAACAGAGACATAAGGGGTCTCTACCTAGGTCCTTGAAGCAAGATCACAGCATTTTACAGGGCAAAATTAAGATTTAGATTCTATATTTAAATCTGGTGTCCTTCTGCACTGCTACTCAGGAAAGAAGAACTGGGCAATGTGAAATCCTCAACACCCAGTGGGTCAGGCTCCCTGGAGCGGTGGCCCCTGAGGAGTTGAGGAAAGACACAACTCTAAGTTCTTTTGGCCCTTGCGCCATCCCTGGTCCAGTGACTTCTCCAACCCTCTAAGCTGAGCCTTGTTTTCAGCTTCTTTGTAAATAAAATCCCATCTGTTCTCCAAGCACCCCATCGGTACTAGACATTCAAGGAGATCTTCCAGTGACGGACCTTGAGCAAGGTCATAGGGACGGCACCCACGTTTCTTAGCACAGCTTAAAAACCAGTATTGCCCCTGAATGAGTTACACCCTACTCGCCCAGGAGGAATCATTGTCCTATCACTGATTTTCATAAAACACCTTAGAATTCAGAACTGGATTCCACCTTTGGGCACCACGTGGGAAAACCACGCTTCTCCTTTGAGCAGCTCCACAACCTTGTGAGGCTGGTAGGGGTTGTGGTGAGGAAACTTGGTCACAGAGTAGTTGTGTGAGCTCCCCAGAACCAGATGGCTAGTGACAACTGAGCCAGGACTCAACCCAGGTCTTGCCGCTACAAAGGAGGTGAGCCAGCACACAGCAGCACGAGAAACATTGCTTTCCTTAGAATTGTTAATTTATCAAACACTTAAAGGTCTTCTTATGTGCCTGTTTTGCTCTAAGCACGTTACAAATATTAACTCACTTGATAGTTATAACCCACCACGTGGTAATTACTACCATTGTCAGTATATTAGAGATGAAAAAAAAACTGAGGCCCAGAGAAGTTACGTGGCTGACTCAAGGTCACACAGTTAGGAAGCGGCCGGCCAGGTCGCTTTTAAGTCAAGAGAGTGGCTCCAGAGTCTGGGCACCTAACCACTACTCTGTAAGAACTCACTTGTCTGACAAGTCCCCCTTCCCCTGGGGAAGCAGAAACCTAAGCTCTGTCCCATCATGATTCCTCTCCCTTCTTCTCTGAAGTTGTGTCCAAGTTCAGGAGCATGACTGGTGCTAAGGGGCACTGTACCTTCAAGTTTGTATGGGGTTCACTGACCCATCTCAGCCTGGGTTGGCATGTCCCCCACAAAGGGCCCCAACTGTTCTCTGCTCCTATCCTTCCAGCTGGGTGCTCCAAGTTCAGGGTGGTCCTTCACTCTGGCCTTCTGGGCCAGGCTGGGCCTACAGAGTTCCATAAGTTTGCCCAGGGCCTCATCAACCTCAACTCACCACATAGTCATCCCCTTTGGGGGAAGCAAAACATGAGTCCCCTTTCTCTGAACTCTAATAGCCTCTCTGTTCTCCTGTCTTTCTCCCAAGGTGAAGCCAGTTTCTCCTCAGTTCTCTTGTTCTTTTGTAGATGTTTCTCCCAAACATTCTGTCTACACCCAGAGTCCTTTCTATTTTCCTAAAGATAAAGTTTATGAAGCCCCTGAAACAGGAAGTCTTCTTTATTTCTGCCTCTACCCTATCATATCCCTCTCCTCAGGTGATGGAATCAAAAAAGACCAGATTTTTTTAAAGGTGTTTGGGGGTGTGGCTGTTTGAAGATTTTGTGAATCCCAGAAAAAAATCATGTTCTTGGAACTAACCCATTCCTGTGGGTGTAAGACCCTTTGATTGCATTAGATTCAGATAAGGAAAATTTGATTAGATCACTTTTGATTAGATTGCTTTAGGGCTTTTGATTGGACTATGTCAATGAGGCAAGACCCAGGTTGGATCTCATCTTCTTGCTGGGATCTTACATAAATGGAGAACTGAAAGTAAAGACACAGAGAAAGAGAGCAGCCATGAGAAAGAAGACTCCAGGATCACCTACAGCTGCAGAAAGATAGAGAAACCCCAAGAGGCTGAGAGTGAGGCCAGAGGTTGGAATCATGGAACAGCTCAAAGCTGAAGAGAGGAAACCCAGAGGAGAGGGGAGAATGAGCCATTGAGCCTGATCACCCACAGATGAGCTAAGAGAGAAAGTAAACCTGGAGGAGAAGGCAGAGTCCAGCCACCATTTTGCCTTGCCACATGTCTGGAGTTCAGGATCTGCCAGCAGCTGACTTTTGGGGAGAGAGCATCTCTGATGATGCCTTGATTTGGACATTCTCACAGCCTCAGAATTGTAAGATTTTACCCTCATAAACTCCCATTTAAAAAGCCAACCTCTTTCTGGTATTTTGTCTTAGGAACCCTATAACAAACTAAAACAGTGGGGAAGGGGGGTAGGTGTTATAGCAGAAAAGTGGAATAACCTTTTCTGGCCACATGTGCAACCTGTATATGCAACACATACATACACATACATAATGGCTTCACAGAATAAATGTATTTTGAGGGAGATCTCTATAGCAAGCAAACAATAATCAACAAAAAGGAGAGAAAATATATACAAACATTTCTACCCTGCAAGACAATATTTGATAAACCCCTTCATAGAGCCAGGGAAGTCAAGGCGAGAAGAAAGTGAGTAGTTTCCTTCTTGCTTTATGTTGGGTAAAGGTGGGGCAACTAAATCCATTCATTCTTAAGCACGCACTCTGTGCCAGGTACCAAGGCTTCTGCCCAGAACAAAACAGACCCTGAAAGTTATGCAGCAGGTCTAGGACTGGAGAGTTGAGGAAGATGGAGCAAGCGACATGGAGATTGCCTTCCCAAGAGCCTCTCCTGGTGAGCCAGGTGCGTGGCTCTGGCTGAGCCTCACCCCTGACCACAGGTACCTGTTCAAGGACAGCCACAGGTCCCAGTTCAGAGCTGTGCAGTGGCAGGTGAGGTTTGCTGGGGGGAAGGGGTCCCTGAAATCCCATGCCTGTATGTGAAGCCAACAAGAGCCAAAGCCGTTTGGCCACCTCAAGGGAAGCCGGCTTGGTGTGAAGCAGGTGCTGCAGCATCAGCACAGAGAGGGAGGTTTGAAAGGGGGCTGTCGTCTGTGTCAAATAGTCTTGAGAAATTGATTAGACAGCAGAATGAACTGGGGCCAGTGACTCTTGCGTCAGATGGAGGAGGAGGCTCGCGACCCCAGGTGACACCAGGGTCCTCCTAGGATGCTGTTCCACATTAGGGGACCCTAAAGGAAGGCAAACTGGGTTCCTTGTAAACGGAGCCCAAGGGACAGTGTGACCTTGGCCCCTGACGGAGCTCACATAGTAACATGACGGAGAGCTTTGGGATCCACGGCCTAGGCCTCAGTCCTAGCTCTACCACGAAGGACTGCCAGAGTCTTACCAATCACTCACCTCTGAGAGCCTCTGTTTCCTAACCACAAATTGGAGACAAATACACCCACACTAAAAGGTGGCTGTGAGCCCTCTGCGAGCACAGCAGCACCTGAGCTGTGTGCCTACCGTGGGCAGATGCCATTTCAAGAGCCCTCTGGAGCCCGCTGCTCCCAGGAAAGGGGAGGACAAAAGGCCAGGTACAGGCAGAAGGTCAGGTATGGAGAGTTCTTGGCAGACGGCCTGCCCCCAGCAAGTATTCAGCAAACAGCAGCTGCTATAACAATTAACACTGTTTTGAGTTTCCCCACGAAGCAGTTAGAGAGCTGCTTGCATGCCCATGGCACCTCCTCTAAATGCACACCCACGTCACAGTCGCTGGCCCAAGGGACCTGTATGACTCCTGTGTCTGGTTCAGGCCCCGGAGCCTGGAGAGAAACCTGCTTCCCAGCACGACTCCCACATTCCTTCCGGGTGGAAGGTCTGTACATGGCAAAGTCCAAAGGGCTGGATTTAATGCACTCCTTACTGACCTTTGGAAAGCTTTCCATGGGAGAACCATCCCTCCTCTATGTGGAAAGTGCTCGTGCCAAGGGCATGTTTTCATTTGCTCATTCTCCCTCTCTCCTCTGGATGAGGTCCTGCCGTGCCCCTTAGCCAGGGTGAGGGTTTGTCTGAGCACCTCGGGGCCAGGACTGGACAGCTGTTGGGAGGTAGGGAGAGTGTGCTTTCTTGGGGTTGAGGTGGACAAAAAAGATCGCATGCTTACCAGATGCAGAGCAGAGTGTCAGGTACACTAAGCTGAAAAGGTGCGATGCGCCACTTCTAGTTTCTGTAATACGAGAGAGTAAACGTACAGGGGCTGATTGAAAGAAGTCATCAAAAAGGAGAGTGAATGCCTTGACCTTCAGGCTTTCATTTGAAACGCTGTCATCTGGGAGCAATGGTTCGACTGGAAAGGGAAGGAGCCAGGTGCGGCCATGGGATCCACGGCACCCCATCCCCAAAGTGCCCCGCTCTGGGTAAGGTCAGGAGATGAGAGAGGATCCCCGCTTATCTGGACCACACCTGCTGAGCTCTGCGTCCGCCCCGCTGGCCCATGTAACCCGGCCCGCCTTATCAGGAGCCCTGTGCAGCCGGTGTGGGTCGGCATGGCAGGGAGGCTGGAAAGGTGGTTTAAGGACCCGAGCAGGAAGGTGGGCTGCTCAGGCTCCCAGTAAACTTGGACTTCAAAGGGAAGCCTGGGTTTGAGTTCCATGGCAGAGCTGAGGAGGCGACTCAGTCCTACCGGGGACTCAGTTTCCCCATCTGTACATTGATAGGAAGAACTGGGATCCCTTCTCGCTGTGAGGCTCTCTGGTTTCCTAAGGGTTTTGTAGTTGTCTGGGCATGAGGAGACGGCTGCCTGACTTAATCCATGGCATAGGATCAGCCAAACCCCAGCTCCGGCCTCTGGCCTTTGAAGGAGGTTTCCCGATGACAACCTCTAACCCCCATGTCCTCATAGTCCACACTGCACGCCATTGGTAAACACTGCTTCACCCCTTTTCACACTTGAGGTTTATGTCCAGCCCCTGGAAGGCAGGGGTGGCCTTGAACTGGGCTTCTCTGAATTTTTCTCTTGGCATCTAGCTCAGGGCACATACCTGGCAGACCTTAACTAAGAGCATATTTGGGGACGTGGATGTGGCACAACTGACAGAGTGTCTGCCTACCATATGGGAGGGCCCAGGGTTCAAAACCCAGGGCCTCCTAACCCGTGTGGTGAGCTGGCCCATGCGCAGAGCTGCTGTGCGGAAGGAGTGCCATGCCATGCAGGGCTGCCCCCACGTGGGGGTGCCCTGTGCACGAGGAGTGTGCTCTGCAAGGAGAGCCTCCCCACGTGAGAAAAGTGCAGCCCACCCAAGAGTGGCGCCACACACATGGAGAACTGACGCTGCAAGATGATGCAAAAACAAAAAAGAGACACAGTTTCCTGGTGCCGCCGAGGTTGCAAGCAAATACAGAAGAACACATGGCGAGTGGACACAGAGAGCAGACGACAGCGGGGGTGGGGGGGAAGGGGAGAGAAATAAAATAAATAAATATTTTCTTTTTTAAAAAAATCTGTAGTCTCACCCACCCTCATATGCATTACATCACTTTAAAAATCTATGGTCCCATTTGATGTGCCCATTCACACCCCTCCCCTGCTCTTAGGCTCTGGGGATCGATTTCACTCTCAGTCTTCCAGGCCTGGATTTAAAAACCCTCCTCAGAGTGTTTTCCCTGGTGCCCACTGAAGTTAAACTTTCTTCTTCTGGACTATTACTTTAGGTAATTTACACCTCTCCTGTGACTGGCTCCAATCCTGATTCCACGTCTATCTTTTCCTTTAGACCAGGGGTCAGAAAACTCTTTCTATAAAGAGCCAGAAAATAAATATTTTGGTCTTTGTGGGCTGTATGGCCTCTGTTGCAACAACTGAATTCCAATGTTGTAGCATGAAGGCAGCAACAGACCATACCAAAGGAATGGGTGTCCCCGTGTCCCAATAAAACTTTATTTACAAAAACAGGTGCCACCAGAGCCAGCAAGATGGCAGTGGGCTAAGGAGCTTCTAGAGTCAGCTCCTGCTACAGGGCAGTTAGTAAACACCCAGGGCTTTCTGGAGTTAGCTGAAGCACCTTTTGGGGGTTCCAGGAGGCCAGAAGAGCATCCTGCAATGTCCTTGAAGGAATGGAAGGAGGTTGCCCGTCTGCAAAGAAGACTGGTAAGTAGAGCACTCCATGCTGTGGAGGCCAGTGCCCATCCTCCAGTGGAGGCACAAGCCGCCTCAGGAGCTGTTCCGTGGCTGGAATTGAAAGCTCCACTTCCCAAAAATGGAGGAGGAAGAGACGGTTGGTCCCCAACTTCAGCTACTGATGAGTAAATTGAACGGGCTAAAGTATAATCCTAAGAACAGCTAAAGTTGTCCAGTCAGAAAGAGGCCAGGAGCCACCATCTTAACTCCACACCTGGCACGAGGGGAAGCGGGGCGGACTGAGGATCCCAGTGCTGGTGGGGACCAGCTTCTTTCCATCCAGCTCAGATTGCAGCTCTAGCCTAGGCCCCAGTGCCACCTCCAGCAGGGAGGAAGCTGCGGGGACCTGTGCCAGCCTCTCTGGGAAATTACCGACCAAGCCACAGAGGCTGGTGATTGTCTTACTTTGGCAGCACAAGCCGCCCCAAAAGCTATTCTGTGGCTGGAATCGGAAGCTCCATTTCCCAAAAACAGGGGAGGAGGAGACAGGTGGCCACCAATTTCAGCTGCTGATTAGTCAATTCAGCTGGCTAAAGTATAACCCTAAGAACAGCTGAAGTATGAATCTGTCCAAGTCAGAAAGAGGCCAGTAACTGCCATTTTGACTCCACTCCCAGCATGAGGGGAAGCAGGGCTGACCGAAAATCACAGAGACGGTAGATTGGCCTGCAGTCCTAGCCTAGGCTTCAGCCCCACCCCTGGCAGGGAGGAAGCTGGCGGGCCCTGCAACTGCCTATCCAGGTAACTGCAGGTACATTTGTCTGGCAGAGACTGAATAATCAGAAGTCTTCGGAGGCAACTGTGGTCATCTTGGACCCACACTGCATAGATTGCTGCCTATACCCGCAGCTCATTCTGTGCCCCAGGCAGGGGAGAAAGGGGCGTGAAGCAACTAGAGTCTAGGCCTGCATGACTCAGATTATTCCACACAGCTATGGCTCTGTCCCTACCCCTGGCAAAGGAGGAAATTGGGAGAAGCTTCATTGGTCCCTGGGGTAATGAGGGCAGCTTGAGCCTCCACAGCTTATAGCACCAAGTACATCCTTAGTTCCTACTGTACAACCAGCAAGGGAGAAAGAGCAGGAAACCCTAAATTAAAAAGAGAAACTGCACCCAGAATAAATATTCCAGTAAGCCAGATGCCAAGACACCAACAAAAAATTACAATCCACATTAAGAAACAGGAAGAGGGAAACGGACTTTGGCCCAGTGGTTAGGGCGTCCGTCTACCATATGGGAGGTCCGCGGTTCAAACCCCGGGCCTCCTTGACCCGTGTGGAGCTGGCCATGCGCAGTGCTGATGCACGCAAGGAGTGCCTTGCCACGCAAGGGTGTCCCCCGCGTGGGGGAGCCCCACGCGCAAGGAGTGCGCCCGTGAGGAAAAGCCGCCCAGCGTGAAAAGAAAGTGCAGCCTGCCCAGGAATGGCGCCGCCCACACTTCCTGTGCCGCTGACGACAACAGAAGCGGACAAAGAAACAAAAAGCAGACAAAGAAACAAGACGCAACAAATAGACACCAAGAACAGACAACCAGGGGAGGGGGGGGAAATTAAATAAAAATAAATAAATCTTTAAAAAAAAAAAAAAAAAAAAAAGAAACAGGAAGATACGGCCCAGTTAAAGGAACAAGATAAGCCTCCAGATGACGTAAAGGAATTGAGACAGCTAATCATCGATATTCAAACAAATCTCCTTAATAAATTCAATGAGATGGCTAAAGAGAGTAAGGACATTAAGACACTGGATGAGCACAAAGAATTTGAAAGCATACATAGAAAAACAGCAGATCTTATGGGAATGAAAGGCACAATAAATGAAATTTTAAAAGAATGGAAAAAATTGAACAAGATTTCAGGAAACTAAATGACAGCAAAAGACATGCAAACATAGGTGTCACTGGTGTCCCAGAAAGAGAAGAGAAGGGAAAGGAGGCAGAAGGAATATTTGAAGAAATAATAGTAGAAAATTTCCCAGCCCTATTGAAGGACATAGATATCCATGCCCAAAAAGCACAACATACTCCCATCCAAAAAAATCCAAATAAACCAACTCCAAGACACATACTAATCAGAATGTCAAATGCAAAGACAAAGAGAGAATTCTGAGAATGGCAAGAGAAAAGCAATGCATAACATATAAGGGATACCCAATAAGATTAAGTTCTGATTTCTCACCAGAAACCATGGAGGCAAGAAGACAGTGGTCTGATATGTTTGAGATACTACAAGAGAAAAACTTCCAGCCAAGAAACTTATATCCAACAAGATTGTCTTTCAAAAATGAGGGCAAGTTTAGAATATTCACAGATAAAGAGAAACTGGGAGAATTTCTAACCAAGAGACCAGATTTCCAGGAAATTCTAAAGGGTGTGCTAGACCTGAAAAGAAAAGATAGGAGAGAGAGGCCTAGAAGAGAGTCTAGAAATGAAGATTATATCAACAAAAGTAACTGGAAGTGTCAAAAGAGAGGTGAAAATAAAATATGACAGATAAAGCTCAAATAGTCAGGAAGAAACTTAACCAATGATGTAAAGCACTTGTATTCAGAAAACTGCAACTCAACCTTAAAATAAATCAAAAAAGGACTAAATAACTGGAAGAATAGTCCATGCTCAAGGATTAGAAATCTAAATACCATTAAGATGTTAATTCTACTCAAATTGATATATAGATTCAATGCAATCCTAATAAAAATTCCACCGGCATTTTTTTAATTGAAAATATGATTATCAAATTTACTTGGAAGTGTAAGTGGTCCTGAATAGCCAGAAACATCTTAAAAAGGAAAAGTGAACTCTCCTCTCTAGACTTGAAATCATATTACCTAGTTATAGTGGTAAAAATAGCTTGGTACTGGCATAAAGACAGACATATAGACCAATGGAACCAAATCAATGGTTCAGAAACAGACCCTCACATGTATGGTCAAGAGATTTTTGACTAGCCTGTCAAACCCACACAGTTCAGGCAGAACAGTCCATTCAACAAATTGTGCTGAAAGAACTGGATGTCCATAGCCAAAAGAAGGAAGGAGGACCCCTTTCTCACATCTTATCCAAAAATTAACTCAAAATGGATCAAAAACTGAAAATAAAAGCAAGGACCATAAAGTGTCTAGAAAAAATTGTAGGAAAATAGCTTCAAGACCTGGTAGTAGGTGATGGATTCTTAAAGGAGATATGAGGTGGACTGAGATGGACTACTGATGCTTAATGTATGTGGCAGTTTTAAATAGCTTTACTGTAAAAGTGTGGAAATGTATAGAGTGGATGGTAACGCATAGTAACAGCTAGTTTAAAAATGAGAATATGGCTGAAATGGTAGTCTAGGTATGTAAATGCCAATTAACAGAATGCTAGAGAATATTCTAGGATCTGAATAACACAGTAAACAAAGAGGTGGATGAGAATTGTGGTTGATGTTACAGATGCAAGATTGTCCTTTTGTTAGCTAGGGCAAATTTACATCACTATTGCAGGGTGGTGGGAATGTGGAGAAGAATGAGTAAGATAAACTGGAGTGACCTATTGACAGTGGTTAGCAGTAATAATAATACCCTATGCCAAAGATGTACTGTGTTGTTGATGGGGCAGTATGGAAAATGTGTGCCAAATGTACACTATGGATGTGGTAACAATCAGATGATATTATATTTGTAACAAATGTTCCACTACAGTGTGGTGTGTTGATAGAGGGCTGTTGTTTGGGAATTTGCACATGTGCATGATTGTTTTATACACTACAACTTCCGTCATAAAAAATACATTTAAAAATAATAATAGGGTGGGTTGGGGGGAAAATACATCAAGTATAAGACAAGAACTATAATTAGTAGTAAGATTTTGACAATATTCTTTCATAATTTGTAGCAAATGTCTCATGACAATGCAAAGTATTGGTGGAGGGTTGATGTATGGGACCCCTTATGATGTTATGCATGTTTGCTTTGTAAGTTCAAAATTTTTACTATACATGATATATAGATAATATATATATTAAATGATAAATGATATAAAGATAATAATAATAGGGTAGGTTGGGGGGGGGAAACAGGTGCTGGGACAGATTTGACCCACAGGCCATAGTGTGCCCACTCCTGCCCTAAACTCCACATTCCTTAAAGGTATTGACAAGATCTTATTCACCTCTGAGCACTCACTCACACCCCAGAGGCCTAGCACAGAGTTAAGTCTTCAGAGGTCACAAATAGTGAATGAATGAATGAATGGATGGATGGATGAATATAGATTAAAAAATTATCACAAAAATAGTGACATGTTTCTTTTCTTTTTTTTTAAATTAGAGTAGTGATAGATTCACATAAAAATCAGGCAGAAAGTGCAGAGTTCCCTCATAACCCCCTCCATCACACACAGTTTCCCCTATCATTAACATTTTGCGTTAGGGTATTACTTTTGTTAGAATTTATGAAACAATATTAATTTAATTATACTATAAACCATAGTCCATAGTTTACATTTTGGGCTCACTTTTTGTGCTGTACTGTTCTATGGTTTTTTTTAAATTCTTATTCTGGTAACATACATACAACCCGAAATTTCCCATCTTAATCACTTTCAAATATATAATTAGTGCTGTTTATTACATTCATAATATTGTGCAACCATCACCACCAACCATTACCAAAACTTTCCATCACCCCAAATAGAAACTCAGTACCTTTTAAGCCTTCACCCTCATTCCCTACCCCCACCACAGCCCCTTGTAGCCTATATTCTAGATTCTGACTTTATGAATTTGCTTATTCTAATTATTTCATATCAGGGAAATGATACAAAATTTGTCCTTTTGTTGCTGGTTTATTTCATGCAATGTGCTATCCTCAAGATTCATCCATATTGTCACATGTATCAAACTTCTTTCCTTTTTCAGCTAAATAATATTCCATGATGTGTATATGCCATAATTTGTTTATCCATTCATCGATTGATGGACACTGGGATTGCTTCCATCTTTTGGCAATTGTGAATAATGCCTCTGTGAATGTTGTCTTCCAATCCATGAATATGGACTGTCCTTCTATTTATTTTGGTCTTTGATTTCTTTCAATACTTTGTAGTTTTCTGTATGTAAGTCCTTTGGGTAAATTTATATCTTTTTTTGTATATCTTTTGTATATCTTTTTTTTTATATCTTTGGATAAATTTATCTCTGGATATTTATTTTTTTATTGCTATTATTAGTGGAACTTCTTTCCTGATTTCCTCTGCAGATTGTTCATTACTAGCATACAGAAACACTACTGGTTTTTGAATGTTGATCTTGAACCCCACCACTTTGCTGCATTTGTTCATCAGCTTTAGTTGGTTTGTTGTGGATTTTTCAGGATTTTATATATAGGACCAAGTCATCTGCAGATAGGGAAAGTTTTACTTCTTCTTGTCAGTTCCGATGCTTTTTATTTTTATTGCCTAAATGGTATGCTAGACCTTCTAGTACAATGTGGTTTTTGTTTTTTTTTTTTTAAAGATTTATTTTTATTTATTTAATTCCCCTCCCCTCCCCCGGTTGTCTGTTTTCTGTGTCTTTTTGCTGCGTCTTGTTTCTTTGTTCGCTTCTGTTGTCGTCAGCAGCACGGGAAGTGTGGGCGGCGCCATTCCTCGGCAGGCTGCTCCCTCCTTCGCGCTGGGCGGCTCTCCTTATGGGTGCACTCCTTGCGCGTGGGGCTCCGATACGCGGGGGACACCCCTGTGTAGCAGGGCACTCCTTGTGCGCATCAACACTGCGCATGGGCCAGCTCCACACGGGTCAAGGAGGCCCGGGGTTTGAACCGCGGACCTCCCATGTGGTAGACGGACGCCCTAACCACTGGGCCACAGTCCGTTTCCCTACAATGTTGAATAACAGTGGTGACAGTGAGCATCCTTGTCTTGCTTCTGATCTTAGAGGCAAGTTTCACCTTTCACTATTGAATATGATGTGGGGGGGGGTGGAGTTTATCATTCATGTTAAGGAAGTTTACTTCCATTCCAGGTTTTCTAAGTGTTTTCATCAAGAAGGGGTGCTGAATTTTGTCAAACATTTTATGTGTCCATTGAGATGATCATGTGGTTTTTCCCCTTCGTTCCTTATAATGTGGTATATGACATTAATTGATTCTCTTATGTTGAACTACCCTTGGTCCTTTGATTGAAGCTGTAGCATATACAAAACAGTTGCAGCTTTCTAAGGTGCCCATTTATGATCCCATTTTACAGATGCAGAAATGGGAGGCTAAGCAATATCCCAAGTTCCCATAGCTAGTAAGTAGCAGAGGAGGGATTCAGCCCCAGGTCTGTGTAAGGCATTGCCACCAGGCCACACTACGTGCACTTGTACATGTTAATTTGGTTGAACTGGAATGGTATGGTTGACGTAGGTCACCTCTAGCTCTTCCAGCAAAGTGAACAGAAGGATCCCTGCCTGGTTTCCTGGGCAGTCTTGGGCTGTCTGCTGGGCTGCAGGGAAAGCACATTTTGACCTGCTCGTTTGTCCTTCCTCATTCCCCAGAGCCCGGCGTCATTTGTTCTGGCACACGCAGTTCAGCAGCCGGCACCTCCAGACCTCTCTGACCACGAACCAAGCCTGCCTGGGGGTGTAGCCACTCATGAGTTGCCCATCAGGCACTGCTCCACCAAACCCTGGGGCTAAGAGCCTGGCTCCACCTCCCCTCATTCTCTCAGGAGCCCGGAGGGCGAGAATGGCTGTGAGTGACCCCCAGGCTGTTGGAGAGAGGCCACTGTCCCAGATCTATAATAGCCAAAAGGAGTTTAGGGGGAAAGGGATGGTGAGAGGTGGGATCACCAGCCAGACCTGAGTTCCGTGGTAGAGGCCAGTTCCTCACCGCCTGTCTGGAATCACCATAGATCCTTCAAGGGAGAAGACAGAGCCCACAAGAGGAGATCTGGAGAGCAGCACGGAGGTCAGGACCACGCCTTCTAAGTTACCCGTGTTTGCCCAGATGTTCCAGGAGAGGGGGTTAATGTGTAGTGCCCAGGCTTGAAAGCATGTAGTAGAAGATGAGGCTCAGAAGTACAAAACAGAATTGAATTCCTACACATCTAGGAGCCATTAAAGCATTTTGGCTCAAGCCACTGAGATTGTGACTTTGGTAGTATCACCTAAAGCAACAGGAGGCCAGGAAACAGTTCAGAGGTGGTTGTTCTAGGTGAGCCTCTGGGAGGCCCAGAAACAGATGACATTGGGGGGATGGAGACCAAGGCAAAGGCCTACTTAATCTTTGCCAGAACTGCGCCTTCATTCCACTTTGTCCTGCTTCTCTCTCTAATCCTTCATTCATTCAACAAATATTGATTGCATTCCTACTACGTGTAGAACTGTGCTAAACACAGATACACCTGTTCACTTCTGCTTCCCTCTTTTTTCTTTCCTTTCCCCCCTTCTTCATGCCTTTCAGCCTCTCTTCCTTTCCCCAGCCTGCTTCTCTAGACCTCCTCTCTTATTTTGGGGTTCCCATAGGGACTCAAGGATTGAGAGTCAAACCCCTGTCTATGCAAAGCTTGCACGGTGGGGCCTTGGGGAGCAAACCCTATGGCAATGTGGTCTGGCAGACACAAACATACCCAACTCTCTCCTGGTTTAAGCTGTTCACACCACACATACCTTCTCCCGTAATCAACTAGAAAAAGACAAACAAACAAACAACAATAACAACCACTACCTCTTCCAAAGTTAATTTTTTAAAAAAATCAATGTCCTCATCCCCTAGAGTGGGGTCACGAAACTGAATTGGTGTGTTAGGCAGGGTCCAACCAGGAAAACAGAAACCACTCTAAAGATTTACAACAGGGAGATTTAATGCCGGGTGCTGGGCTACGCAGACCCTGCAGGAGCTAAAAACTCAACTAGGGGATGGTGAGGCAACACAGAGCAGCCAGAAGCGGCTGCCACCCTCGTGGGCTGGAGGGAAAGGAGGAGAGGCATGCTACCTGAGCCCAGGGGCCAGCCCACCTCCCTGAAGCTGGAATCATAGCAGGCCTAGCTGGCAGGAGTTAGAAATCCCAAAAAAAAGAAATGCCAGCTGAGGCTGAGAGAGATGAGGAGAAATCCCTTGGCTTCTCCTGCCTCCCATCAGAAGCTATCGCGGCTGAGTCTGCCGGGGCTGGCCTCCCTGTGATTCGGAACAGAGCAGCTGAAGGGGAAAGAGGAATGGGAGCAAATAGGCTCGGCTGGTTTGGCTTCGCATTTCCCCATACCAAGGGCCCGTGTCCAGTCTCCAGAAGCCCGCCTGTGGCCCTGGTGGCCAGGTCATTCCTGGACTTCCTCCCCCCTTGGGTTTTGGGTTTATTCGGAAACACTTGACTCCCTCCCGTGTCCCTCTCCCTGCCTCACTTGTGCACCCTCTATGGCGGGGCTATGGGAGATTTGGAGGATGGAGAGCACTCCCTGGCCCCAAGGAGTTCCACCCACAGACACCTGCAGTGCAGGTCCCTCTGTCCAACCACAGAGGTAGGTACGGATGGTGGTGGCAAGGAGCAGCCAGCCCCACCTGAGGGTGGCCAAGGAAGGCCTCCCAGAGGAGCCTGTGTTTAAATAAACCTCAGAGGACGTAGCACGGCGAAGCAAGCAGAAGGGTGTCCCTGGCAGAGGAACAGTGTCTGCAAAGGCATGGAGGAAAGACAGACTCCTACTCCCAGGGGACAGAGGGTGAGATGCCGTGGGGAAGCCTGGGGAGACTTCAGGTAGGCAGGTCTGGTGGTTGGAGGGCTGTGCAAGGACATTTGTCTGGGGAGCTAAAGGGTTTTAAGAAGACAGGAAGCTTATCAGAGCTGAGCTTTAGAAAGCTTGTTTTGGCTAAAGGAGGGAGAAAGTACTGGAGGTGAAATCAGAAGTGGGAAGAGCATAGAGAAAGCTAGAGCAGGTGCCCGAGCTGGAGAAGGCCGACCAGAGCCCCTGAGGAAGCCACAAGGACCTGGTTCTATGCCAGGTTTTATTAATTGTGGAAGAAAGGGAGGGAAAGAGGGAGGGAGGAAGGGAGGAAGGGAGGAAGGGAGGAAGGGAGGAAGGGAGGAAGGGAGGAAGGGAGGAAGGGAGGAAGGGAGGTGCTTGGAAAAAGCTGAGCGTGCTTCCACTCGCTTGCTCGTCAGGGGCTCCGGCTGCTCGGCTGCAGGGGAAGTGGAGCCCTGGGCACTTGGAGGTGGGCTCTCTCACCAGCCCTGAGCGCCAGGCCTCTCCCTGCCGGCTGCTCTGCCTCCAGGAAGGGTCCATGGGACTTCAGACCACCAGGCCCTCAGCCCGGAGAGGATGCCCCAGGGCCTGGGCTGAGCCTGAGGTGCCCACAAAATGGCCAAATGCTGAGCAGAGACGGACCTCCGAGCTGAAGGCGGCGGGGGCAAGGCGGCCCACGTGTCCCAGGCACCGGGCCCATGCACCTGCCTGTCACACCTCCACCTCCTGCTGGTCAGGGTCACGGTCTCCAGCGCTCTTTCAGCATGCTTTTAGGCTGCAGAGGGGTGGGGTCCTCTGACTCTCTACCTGTCCAGGCGTGCCCTGCGTAACCAACGCGGCTTTGAAGCATTTTTTTCATTATCGAATGGCTAGGCTACCACCACCTGTCCCTTCCTAAATAAATTCAGGTGACAGGCAGTGGGAATCTCTGTGCTGTGGCCAGGAGACCAGTAGTGAGGGTCCACCGACTTTCCTAACCCTTGCGTTGATGGTCTTGCCCCTGGAATTCAAGCGGGAAGCCACTGGGCCTTGTGCTCCTGGCTTCGGGGCTGGGGACAGGCTGTGCCCAGGAGCCTGCGGGTGCCCGTCCCTTCACCCCTGCTTCCCCAAACCAGGCCTGGCGCGCGCAAGCTCTGCGTGTTTGCTTTGGAACAGTTGCTTGGAGACAGAGGCACCTGAAGTGTCAGCGTCTTCTCCAACACGCAGATGAGCCCACAGCCTCGGTCGAGGGGGGCCCCTGGACCAGGCGCACCCGCAGGCAGGGTCTGGGGAGCTGAGCAGGCTGCCAGCCGCCTCCCGGGAGCAGGCTCAGAAGGGAGGCTGGGAGCGGGCAGGGGGTGAAGAGGGAGAGGCAGGGTGCGGGGGGCCGTGCGGGGCGGGCCTGGGGGAGGGATGGGGGAGGCAGCACCCCCCTGAGGAGAGAAAGCTTGGGGAGATGGACGGAGTCACAAGGCAGCACGAGGAAAGCAAGGCTGGAGAATGACCAAGGCAGGGAGCCCCGCGAGAAGAGCTGGAACGTGGTCAGGTCACATGCTGAGCGCCGCGCACAGTGACAGCGGGGACCTGGGCCAGCTCTTCCTCAGTCCTTGCAGATCTCCCCACCCCACTCTGACCCCAGCCCCCTCTTTCCTACTCTGCAGCTCCGGGACCTTGCCAGAGTTCTATAACTTTTCCGTGCATTGGTTTCCTCTTTGGTAAAATGGGATACTAATAATCTCTACCTACTAGAGCTGCTGTAAGGGTTAAATAAATTAATTTATGGGAAGTGCTTAGAGCAGTGTCCAGGGCACAGTGATGGTATGATAAATGCTGACTATTATTATTGTCATTGTTCTCTTTTTTTTTTATCTTCCCCCGACCATGGCTTGTTTTTGCTGTCTGTTCGCTGCGCACTCTTCTGCATTTTTACTTGTCTCCCTTTTTGTTACATCTCCTTGCTGAGTTGGCTCTCTGTGGCACTTATGGGCCAGCAGCTCTCCACATCACACAGGCCAGGGGCTCTCCTCGGCATGTGGGCAAGCCTGCCTTCAAAAGGAGAGCCCAGGACGCGAACCCAGGACCTCCCATATGGTAGATGGGAGCCCAGCTGGTTGAGCCACAGCCACTTCCCCTCTTCATCATCTTTTATTTCGTGCTCCATGTGTGAAAACAATGGCTTCCACAAAGTATCACCCTCTTCTGTGATGGGGGAAGGTAAGCTGAAGGAGGTCAAAGGTCTAAGGTCACACGACAAGTGAGCTTTGGCCTCCACCTCCCCTCTCACCCCTCTTGGTTCCCTGTGCCCTTGAGAGCAGTGCGTGGGGGGCGGGGTGCAGTGGGGGGCTGGTGGGAGGAGTCACAAAACCTGAATCCCAGTATCACCTGCTGGCGGTGTGACCTGGTTTCCTGGGGAAAAATGCCAGCCCCGAGCTAGCTTGTCACAGATGACCAGAAAGACATCAGATGGTTCTAAATCTCCTTCCCCCGCACGTGGCGCTCTCGTTGCTTTCTGCTGGCTCCCGGGCTTCACCGCTTGCCCTTGGAAAACATCGGACCTCCATTTCTGATGCCTTTCTGCCTTTTTTCACTCTTTGCTCTTATGTATCCTGTCCCTGGAATTTCTACCCATTCCCTAGATTCCAATTCCGGTCTGAAGTTTGTGCCTAGATATGTGCCTGCCCCCGTGCCTTCTAGCTGGGAGCAAAAACGCTGACTTGTGCCAAGAATGGACCCAAGCAAAATGAGGGGTTGGGCAGAGCTGGTCTTCAGCTTCTTTTTGTTCCACAACCGGCCGTGGCCCTCCTCTTCCCAGCCCGACACCGGATCCTTGGGTTTTCTCCCTCTCTAACTAAACCTGATCTCTGGAACGAATCCAAAATCCCTTTCCACTCAGGTGAAAGTGACAGGTAACCACTAATTTCTCCCAAGAGCATTTGCTTCCAAATGAGGGTCAGAACCGTCTGTCCCAGCCTTGAAATTGCCCTTGGCGTTCGACTTTGGTGCATCTCCAAAGGGAGGGTGCCTGCTTTCCCAGCACGGGGCCTTCCCCGGGAAGCCCCTCCAGCAAGGTCACTGCCTACCCCCCCAAGTGTCATCCAAGCCCTGGTGATGTGTCTGGAATATTACCCTGCTGTTTGGGCAGTCTCCTGGTCATACTTGCCACACCTATGATAACTTTTATCTTTGTCCCTTAAGATGTGGCTGGTATCCATCTTAAGATCTCAAAGAGCTCTGAAAATGTTAATTAATGCAAGGCACAGTCTAAAACAGAAGATGTGCAGGCAGCAACCTCCAGCTAAACCCGCAGTTCCCTTTATACTTGTAAGCCCGTTTAGAAAGAAATTAAGGCTTCTGAAAGTCCATGCCAGCGTTTGCTCTGACAGAGAGAATGTGCCCCCACTGTTTTGCACTCCACCGTCAGTTACATTCCTAGCTGATTCCTAACAAACATTCTCGTTGTAATTATTCCATTAGCATTAGGCATCTGTAGGAAAAAACAGGCTCCAGTCCTAGCTCCCAACCCCAGCTGTCTAGCTGTGTGGCCTTGGGCAAGTCTTGTGAACTTTCTGTCTCAATGTCCTCATCTAAAAATGAGATAATTGTACCTAACAGTGTACTGATTGTTGTGAACCTTTAGTAAATCACTACCTGAATACGCAGAGGCACTCAGCCAAAGTTAGGTCCCTGCTCCCTTCCTCCCCCACTTTCCCACCCCTTTGCTACATGTCACTGTAGAGAAATAAACAGAAAGATACATTCAGGCATCCAGTACCACATGTTCTGAAAGGAGATACATTTGACTTTTAAAAAGCACTGACCCCATTCCTTTTGTTTGAAGATTGTTCAAATCTTCAACTTCACCCTTTTCTACTCTTTTCTAGGAAAGAGTAAGAAGAGTAAAACTGAAAGATGAAGTGAAGAGAAAGCTGCGGAGAGCTGTGCTTGATAACCAAAACAGATAGACTGTTCTGAGCTGAGAGCTTCTTTCCCCTCTATGAGGGGGAATCGTTATCTTGATCCGAGCTGCAACGTCTAGGAGAGAAACCAGCCAGGTGTCCTCCTTTGGGAGCACCATGGCAAATTAACAGTCATTTGGTGTGGCTGCACTCCTCCAGAGATTCTAACAACGGAGAAACTGGGTGCAGCTCATCCTTCCTCCTTTAGCGGTTCTCCCAGAGCCACACAAGTGGGGCAGATGAGTGACTGGATTCAGGGACAGAACCAGGAGAGCAAGCCCACTAGTGAAATCCAGAGAACAAACTAGGAACTACCTTCAGCAGACAGAGCAGAAGGTTGGAGGACCAGGTCAGAAAACAGAATTGCGCATCGAGGTTGAGGTGCCCTGATGGGGTGCTGGCCAAACACAGCAGTCAGGGTCGGCTGAAATCAAAGTGTCTGGCTGGGCCAGGTATACAGCAGGCACCACAGGTCCACCCTGGAAGGGGAGGGGAGCAGAGGGAAGAGGAGTAGGGACCAGGAAACAGTCCTCACAGTGCTTGTTTGTCCTACGCACACAGACGCCAATACTGAGTCACCAGGGTTTCTGAGAGTTTGTGTTGACTGGCAAGGAGACCAAAGGCAAGCCTCAGATCAGTTTCCCCGAATAAAATGGGAGCTGGGAAGGCAGGCTTAAGGGAGTGGCTAAGGATGGGGTGAGATGATACAGGCTAGTCCAGGTTGGGGAAAGGTGGGGTTAAATGGAGCACACATTGTTGCCAATCATGCTTGGTCTCCAGATGGAGGCTTAGCATGCTCAGTGATAGAATCCCCCAGGCCGGCTTTAGCAGGTGCTGCACAGGGAAAGGAAGCAGTAAGTTATCCGAGGGTGCACCAAGCCTCCTATGGATAAACATAAGGAGGTGGGCCTTTGAACAAAAAGGGAAGGAGAAACTTCTAGAAACTTCTACAAACAAGTAAGGAAGGGGCTATCCTGAAAAATGGTTTGATGAGTGGCAGCGTCCATAGCTGAGGCTGGAAGCGAGTAGCACAAGGACAAATGAAGGTCAGAAATCAACATCCATGGCCAAATCCAAACACAAGTGACAGCAAGATCAGAGTCTGAGAGCAGTTGGAGAGAGCAGTGGACTCCAGCAGACTGGAAGCAGCATGAGTGCAAGAGACCCGAGGGCAGAGTTTCCCTCAGCCTTGTCAGCGTACAGCAGTGTTTGGCAGGCACATGACAGGGTCTGCAAGGATACTAGCTGACCTCACCAACAGTGAAATTGGCAGAAGCCGATGAATGAACGAAGTGAGGGGAAACGGAAATGGACTTAATTCCGTGTACAACATCGGAAAGTGGGTTTTTCTCAGCAAGTGCCTCTACCCATCTCCAGGGGCTGGTATGAGTGTTTTGTGACCTCAGGCCTTTCCCTCCCTCCTTCCTTACCTCCCCTGTCAAAATGTACCCATCCTAAGTTTCATTCCTTCAGGTCCCAGTGAGATGAGAAAATATTTTGAGCAAAGATGTTAATGACTTAATGCACCACAGCTCTGGTTTATTAGAGAGCCGCCAGGGACACCTCTTTAAGGGCTGGAATGTCAAGCTCTGCCTTGGGAAGAGGCTCTTTACCGGCAACCAGCCACCCCCACATCAGACCACAGCGAGCTGTGGATTGGCCCTGTGACCCAGTCCCCGGAAATCATGCAAGAGTGCAAGTGCTTTCTGATCATTTCATCTTTCTGAATAACTTTCACTTCTTTTTTTTTTTCTTTAGGAGGTACCGGGGACTGAACCCAGGACCTCGTACATGGGAAGCAGGTGCTCAACCACTTGAGCTACATCCATTCCGTTAGGCCAGTCTTTCTAATAGTAGTCCTGCATTGCACTAAGTAATTGACAACCATTTTATCTGATGCTTGTATTGTTCCCTAGGGCAGGGCTTCTTAACCAGGGGGCCGTGAAAAGATTTCAGGGGTCCATGAACTTGAATTGAAAATTCAAAAAAAACATTATTCTTGTGGGGATGTGTTGGTGCAGGTGTGATATATTTATTACATAATACACAGTATAGTGTGGACTTAGTACGATTTTTATTTGGATGAGCGTGTTCTGAGTGCCATGGACAACTGCCTGCAAAAAGATCAATAAGGATGGCAGAGATGGCTTATGACACAGTGGGAAAACTCGCATTTCTAATGTTTGCTGAAATGACCATTTGAACAGATGTTGAACTGCGTTAGGTTATCAGGTCTTGAAATTGTGGGAAAGTTGTAAAACATAATTTTGAATAATCCTAAAATTTAATTTAAAGTCATGCCTATGTTGGAGTGTCATAAAATTATCTGCTACATTTTCACCTGATTGTTGAAGGGATCCATGGAACAAAAAGGGCTCTGAACCCCTGCCCTAGAAGGTGAGTACTAGCTTTACAGCATTTTTCAGAGAAAGCAATTGAGGCTTAGAAGGCACATAGCAGAGCCTAGACTTGAGCCCAGGTTCTCTCTTGCCCCAAACCCCATGCTCTTAACTCCACTAGGATGTAGCTCGGGTGGTCTTTGAAGCGCTCTCTGGGCTGGGCTGTCAGAAGTAGCGAGAAGAGTGGTCAAGAGAAAGTCATGGGAATAAGTGGGCAGGGATGGAGGGCTGCTGGCCCTGCTCCCAGAAAGCCAGTGACGAGAGGTGTGAGGTTCACACTCCGAGTCGAGTGTGTGTTTCCTAGTGCCCATCCTGACCGAGGGACCCCCTTCTCTTTTGGAGTGTGCAGTCTCCAAATGGCAAAAATTGAAAGGGACAAATGTGCAAATGGGCAGAGCAGAATCCCTCCCAGGGTTTTCCCATGAGCGGAGGGGGGAGGGTAGAAGGAGGGGGAAAATACAACAGAGAAAACAAACAAGTCTAGCCATTTCTGGTACCTGTGGGATGCCGTTGCCATCCATAAAGGCTTTAGGTGACACTGCCATCCCATCCCCAGCAGGAAGAGCAAGAATTGGCCCCAGGGAAGGTCATTCTCTTGGAAGAAACCGCCTGACCTACCTGGAAGGGAGGAAGCTAATGTTAATTGGAGCATGTCAATGTTGAGACTATTTTCCTTGCATTATTTTACTCAGTCCTCAAAATAATCTTCTGGGGAAGATGTCACTATCTTCATTTTACAGGTGGGACCACAGAAGTCAGAGGACTTAAGTGATTAGGGTCACTCACCTAGCTAGGGGCAGAGCTGTGTTTTGCACTCATGTCTTCTAAGCCCAATTCCAGGGCTCTCTTAGACATTTCAGTTCCACATCTATTATAAAACTCCCACTATGCTCAATTGTCTGTTCAGGTGTGAAAAAGGATCTGCCTCATACGTAGAGGTTCACCTGGGAAACATGCTAAGTTCATGGTTAGTTTCCCTGCAGCCCCACACAACTCCTTCTCTCCCAGCTGGCTTCATCCACATCCGCCTAGGAAAAGCCCTTCTCCACCTCAAATAGCTCATCTCTTTGAAACCTTCTAGACTTCAGGTAGACTACCTCCAGGCTCCAGGTAGACTCTCCGTTCTTGTGCACAGGTGTCTTCAAATCCCACGGGCATGTGAGCTCCTCAAAGGGAGCTCAGGGGAGGGGTCTCAGGCCTGAGGCTCGCAGTACCCTCCCCCAGGCTCTGTACCAAACCAGCTAACCAGGCAGCCCTTGGCCGGACGTCCAGGTGCCCCCTGCTTCTTCCTGGAGGGTGTGCGCTCCAGTCTGTCCCATGGCCTCGCTGATATCAACCCCCCCACCGCCACGCGGTCCCTGCCAGCCTCCCCCACCTCCTTGCTTCCTCCCTGGCCACTGTGGCTGGCCCTAGTTTGACCACTGCCCTGACAACGGCTCTCCTTCCCTCCTTATCACATACCTGGCCCTGTACCAGCACTTCAGGGAAAGACAAAGGGGAAGCTTCTCCCAACTTAGGTCTGTGGTGGGCAGCTTAGCGGCCCCCTCAAAGATCCTGATCCCCGGAACCGGCAAATGTCACAAGGATAAAAGGCCTTTGTGCAGATGTGATGAAGTGAAGGATCCTGAGGTGGAAAGATTTTCATGGTTCCTAGACGTAGTCACGAGATGTCACCCCCACACACAGGAGACAACGACGTGAAGAAGGAGGTGGAGACTGGAGGTGTGCAGCCCAGCCAAGGAAGGCCAGCAGCCACCAAAAGCCAAAAGGGGCGAGGGTCAGTTCTCCCCTGGTCACAGCCCTGCCAACACCTTGGCTGCAGCCCAGGACGCTGACTTCAGACTTGTAGCCTCTAGAACTGTGAGGAAATAAACGTGTTGTCTGTGGCTACCATGTCTGTGGTATCTGTGACAAGCACCACAGGAAACCAACACAGGCCCGGGAGGGGTTGGCCTGGCCCCCCTAGTTTCCTGAGCACCTGGTTTGACAACTGTCTCATCTGACTCACTCCTTGAGTTTCTCCCACCCCCTTTCTCTAAGAACCTGGAACAATAACCAACATTTTTTTTAAAGATTTATTTTATTTATTTTTCTCTCCCCGCCCCAGTTGTCTGTTCTCTGTGTCCATTTGCTGTGTGTTCTTTTTGTCCACTTCTGTTGTCAGCGGCAAGGGAATCTGTGTGTCTTTTCATTGAGTCATCTTGCTGCGTCAGCTCTCCGTGTGTGCGGTGCCACTCCTGGGCAGGCTGAACTTTCTTTCGCTCTGGGCAGCTCTCCTTACGGGGCGCACTCCCTGCATGTGGGGCTCCCTATGCGGGGACACCCCTGCATGGCACGGCATTCCTTGCACGCATCAGCATTGCGCGTGGGCCAGCTCCATACGGGTCAAAGAGGCCCGGGATTTGAACCGCGGACCTCCCATGTGGTGGGCGGGCGCCCCAACCACTGAGCCAAGTCCACTTCCCTAACCAACATTTATTGAGCACCTAGTACATGCTGGGCACGAAGCCAGGAACTTCCCAGGTCCCACATCACTAAAGCAATACCCTATGAGATGGGCGTTGAGGCTGACGAAGCTGAGTAACTGGCTACTGACCCAGATCTCGCCTCACAGCCTGCGCCGGCACCCTGGCCCCTCACCGCCTGACGGAGGGTCTTCTGGATCTCGCTGACTTTCCATGTCCGCCTGTCTCTCTCCGGAAGCCTGTTGGGGTCTCCAAAAAGTTAAGAGCCTTTTATATGCCAGGCATTGCGCTCAGCACTTTTCAGCCACTGTTTTCTTTTTATCCTCCCAACGCCTCCGCGAGGGAGGAGCTCTCATTACCCCGTTGTGCTGATGAGGAAATCACCACTCGGGGTAGGACCAGGCCCTGGGCTCTCCTGGTGGGCACCAGCATACAGGGCTTGGCCTCAGCCCCGACTTCTGAAAGGCCTCTGTGTTGTCTAAAGTCTGGAGCCCATCCCTCAGGTTTAGGTGTGGAGCTTGCTTGTCGCTTCCGGAAGGTTCAAAACACCCACCGCTCCGCAAAAATATTCTACTACCCAGACACTCACAAATGCCTGGCGTGCATTTTGAAAAATCTCTCCACCTGGTCCTAGCGAGCCTTCCTCCTCCTCCCCCTCCTCCTCTTCCTCGTGAGGGCACTTGGGAGAGCTACACTGCAACATTACTACACTGGGAAGCGGACATGGCTCAAGGGATAGAACATCCGCCTACCATATGGAAGGTCCAGGGTTCCATCCCCGGGGCCTCCTGACGCGTGTGGAGCTGGCCCACGCGCAGTGCTGATGCGCGCAAGGAGTGCCATGCCATGCAGGGGTGCCCCCGCGTAGGGGAGCCCCACACGCAAGGAGTGCACCCTGCAAGGAGAGCTGCCCCATGTGAATAAAAGCAAAGCCCACCCAGGAGTGGCGCCGCACACACAGAGAGCTGACGCAGCAAGATGACGCAGTTTCCCAGTACCACCTGACAATGCAAGTGGACACAGAAGAACACACAGTGAATGGACACAGAGAGCAGACAACGGGGGAGAAGGGGAGAGAAATAAATCTTTGAAAAAAAAATTACAAAGCTAAAAATATCTGCAAAATATAAATTCTTATGACATTGGCCATTGTAAAAACGATAATATAAAAAATGGGAAAGGAGAAAAATGTTTTTGCAGAGTTTACCAAAATACGTGTCTTAAGTCAAGTCTTTTATAAATGTATCTTAATGGAGGCGGGTAGAGGGAAGACAGCCAGAGAAGAGAGAGAAGAGGATGAGAAGGAAAGCAAGATTCTCTATATTTATAAGCTTGGAATGCCTAAATTGATTTATTTAGAACAGGCGGCTTTCATGTGAAACAGAGAAAAACGCCATTGAAGCAGCATCACATACAACACGGCCAACAGACTACAAACTGCCTTTGGAAGTGAATTAGGATCCCCTGGGTTTCCTGGACCATCTTGGCTCTTTTTCAGCTGTGGGAAGGAAGAAAAGTCCAATGGAAGGGAGAAAGAACTCTCACGGCAGTAGAAGAATGAAAAGAGCACGAGGCCAGGGGCTGAGACCCTCAGTTTCTGGCCTCAGTCTTCCACCCTATTTGCTATGTCCTTTCTTTGGGCTTCAGTTTTTCTCACCTGCAGAATATTCCTGTGGTACCTTCAAATTCTAAAACTACATACATATATATACATATATATTTTTTTCCTACTAAAATAGACTCACTACCATGGTTTTCACTGTTTGCTTTTTTTGCCCTCATCATCAAAGAGAATGAGGCAGGGCTGTGGTTGCTGCTGAGCACATAGATTCGCCCACAGGGCAAAACCACACAGCCGTTTAGCTTAACGTCTTCTGACAGGAGCTGTTCCTCACACGCAAATCTCGAGCTCGGGGAGCTGCCTGCGCGGTGCCGGCGGGAGCAGCCCTGCCAGAGGAGGTCCCCGGTGACCTCTTTCGTGGCAACACTCCCGGACAGCCAGCCCTGCCGTGAAGCCTGCCAGGTCACCAGTACCCTCCGCAAAAGGCCGAGTCAGCAGCCACCTAAAGTCAACCGGGCTCTTGGAGAGGGAGAGCCTGGCCATTCATCACTCTGCGGTGCCCGGCTTTGAAACACGAAACCAGACGTGGGGCTCCCCTAGGAAGTCCCTGGAGCCTTTCATCTAAAATCCCTGAAGGCGCGGGCAGGATTTGGAATTAGGCTTCACTCCTGATCCAGGCCGTGCTTTGTCCAGGGAGAGGAAACCAGACAGAGAGTCTGGGGCTGAGGGAAGGGCCTCTCTTCTGTGACCGCCACACAGTTGCGGGTGGTATTGACGCATTCAAATAATTTTACCCAGAAGCCCAGAATTTAGACTTATCAGGAAGTGTTTCTTCCCCTAAATAGTTATCACTGGTGTATCGAGTTTTACCATCAAATTTTATTCTCGCTGCTTAACGGCTGCTTCATTATTACGTTGAACCTGCATCTTGTGCGTGGGTCTTTGAACACCCAACCAGCTGGCAGGTTCTGCAAAGGCAGAAGAAGGCCCAGTTGTTTTGTTTCCAGGCCCAGGAAGGTGCCTGGTGCAGACCCAAGCCAAGGCAGGCTGACTGCCCCGGGCCGCCAGCGGCAGCTCTTCAGGGCATCTCCAAAGCCTCCTCCTTCCGCCTGCCCTTTCCTCTTCATTCCAGCAAAGCCACAAAGTTGTCCTTCCTCCCCCCGGGTCTGAGAAGACCAAGGAGGCCGTTGAGGGAAGTGTTACTTGGTTCCTAAACAGTCCAGGCTGCGCTATTCTCCTTCTTGACCTTTCTGAATAATGATCATAGCTAACACTCGTACTGCCGGACACCCCCAAGGGTTTGGTCTCACGATACGATCCTCACGGCCCTCAGACGAGACTACTTCTATCATCCCCATTTTACAGAGGGAAAAACCATCCAGAGCCCATTGCTAAGAAACGTGGGCTGGCTGACTTGGATTCTGTAGTTATAACACCTAGAATTGCTTCCCGGAATGAGTTTGTAGATTCCTTGGGAACAGAGCCCTGGTCTGCTTGTCAGGGCTCTCACAGAAACTAGAGAATCCCAAGCAGTTGTGGCCTCTTGGCATCTCCCTGTCAACTGACTGACTGATGAAAGATCCAAGCCCAGGGCAGTGAAGCACCAGAGAAGAGGATGACAAAAAGAGGGCTAATTAGAGCCTGGGCAGTTTAGAGTGAGGGAGTATGGGCAGAGATGACCCCCACTAGGCAATAACTCAGAAGGTTCCAGAAATCCCTGGGCAGGAATGTGGCCTTCTCCCGTCTGAGGAGGGCTCTCCAAGCAATAATGAGACACCCTGACATATAGCAAGGGCTCACAGGGGGATTTGGGACCAAACTGAATCCCATGCCCCACCACGGGTGGTCACTAAGGAAGCGGAAGCCTGCTAATCTGCTCTGCTGGCTAACCCCTAGCAAAGAAAAATGCACAGAGCGCAACTGTTCCTGCACTTTGAGAGGGCTGCAGAATTTCTTTTCTTCTTCTTGCACTAAAAATGTGAAAAATTACAGCCCCACTTTCCTAATGGCTTATGTATCAAATTTTTTTTTATAAATCAATTGTTTGGGACTGAGAACATATTTCTCCATAGAAAAACATGTTATTTAAAAGAGGTAGAAAAAAAAAAAAAGACATAGGATCTCAAGCCAGACCCTTAAGGACTTATTTTACCCAAAGTCAATATACTGAGATGGTTCATATCACCTACAAATAGCACATGTTCATATAGGAAAAAATGTAGCTCCAATTCTCACTCAGCATAGCAGGACAGGTTGTCCTGGAAGCAGAGATTCCTGAAAATGAGAGCACTGGCAGTGCTCTGATACTCAAGAGTTGCCTGGCTCAATTTGGAAGGAGCAGAATGGGAGGGAGTGAAGTCATGCTAGCCTTATCAAGGAGGTCAGCTCTGCTGAAGCAACGAGTTACCAACACTGATATCTGTTGGCTAGGACGGCACAGGTGAGCACCTAAGTCACACACCTGGCCTCCTCATACAGGGCCTCTGAAATTAGAAGGGATTTCCACCATACTCAGCCTGTTAAGTATTCCAAGACCCCTCTACTCTGAGAGACAGGGGGTCAAAGAAGGGGAACTTTCTAGAAGCTCCTTATTTATAAAAAAAATAATCCCTGTAATAGCTACAACATTTTTCTTAGTGCTTACTTTATGCTAAAGCTTTGCATGTTTTCATTTATCCAGTTCTCACAACCACACCATGAGTAGATTTATCATGACCTTACTTAGAATATGAGGAAACCGAGGTTTAACATGATTAAGTAACTTGCTTTAGATCACACAGCTAGTACATGGAAGAATCAGAGTTCAAACCCCAGCCTATCTGAAACCTCAGATTCCAGGTTATTAACTATTATGCTGTATACTGTTTTCTTCCAGAAAGAACCAACAAAGAGATGGGGGGGGGGGAGAACACAAAGCAAGTTTCTCCATAAGTATGTTAAAATTACATATTTTTACTTAAATGATAATCATTATTGAAATGATAAATTTAAATGATAATATAAGCATTTTCTGGATCATCAGGCAGTCCTATTCATAACTGAGTCCTGCCACACAATTTGATTGCTCCCTTTTATGTCTGTTTGTGATTGATTTCTAGCCAAGAGGAAGCCAAATGTCATCAGAGCACACTGAAGGAAGGAGGGTATTGTAATAGTTGAACAGATCATAGGAGAATTGCTTCCTCATGCAGCGACATGGCACATGATAGGACAGACAAGTCAAGCTCAAAAGGACCTGTCCCTTGGGTATTATTCTTACATTGGGAGAAGATAAGTTACACAGATTCCATTTTTCTGTATCCAGCATTGTACACCATGTCAACTCTTCATTTTGAGAATTAGCTATTTAACTGCTAAATAGCCCTGGTCCTCAATGAGGATTGTTAAGAAATAATTTTTCTCCAAGTCTCCCCTTAGCTTTTCTTCTTTCTTAATATTGCAATGAGTAGGTATAAATATCCTTTAGAATCTTCTCATTTGCCTAGTTAAAAGAAGAAACTTTAAGACTGAAATCAGCTAGTTCAATTATTCCGTGTAAGTAGCATGCCAAATTTGATTATAAAAAAGGCAGAATCACAAAATTTACACTTATTATAACAGAAAAAGTGGGGAAGCAGACTTGGCCCAATGGATAGGGCGTTCACCTACCACATGTGAGGTCCGTGGTTCAAACCCCAGGCCTCCTTGACCCGTGTGCAGCTGGCCCATGCGCAGTGCTGATGCGCACAAGGAGTGCCGTGCCACCCGGGGGGTCCCTGAATAGGGGAGCCCCACGCGCAAGGAGTGCACCCCGTAAGGAGAGCCACCCAGCATGAAAGAAAGTGCAGCCTGCCCAAGAATGGCACCACACACATGGAGAATTGACAAAACAAGAGAACGCAACAAAAAGAAACACAGATTCCCGGTGCCACTGATAGGGATGGAAGAGGTCACAGAAGAACACACAGCAAATGGACAGAGAGAGCAGACAACGGGGGGACCAGGGGGTGAGGGGAGAGATAAATAAATAAATAAATCTTAAAAAAAAAAAAAGAAATAATGTCGAATCAGACAAACACAAAAATGAGGACTATTTAAAAAAAAAAAAAACATAGTAAGAGTGGGGAAAAGGAAAGTTAGAAAAAGCAGTGCAAATAGGAAGCACAAAATGAGATTATAGGAATAAATCCAGGGAGCAGATATGGTTCGAGTAGTTGAGTGCCCACATCCTACACAGGAGGTCCAAGGTTCGGTTCCCAGTGCCTCCTAAAGAAAACAAACAATGAGAAGAAACAAATGAGCAAAACAATGAGCAAACAACAAGCAAGCAGCCAAATCAGGCGAGTCGATGGGGCTAAGTGGCTGAGCGCTGGCCTTATGAGGTCCTGGGTTCAATACCTAGTCCTGGTACCTCAAAAAAAAAAAAAAATCCAAATATCCGTAATCATGAGCAATATTATTGGATTAAAATAGTCTATTAAAAAGACAGAGAATATTGTACTGAAAAATATTTGATGTATGATTTTTATATAAGACTTGCTAAACCATAAGAAACTAGAAGGACAGAAACTGGAAGTATGAAAAAGTGTGAAAGTAGAAGTATAAAAGCATGTTAGTATTTGACCAAGCACATACCAACCAGAAGACAGATAATGTGGCTATTATTAATATCAGACAAATGTGTTTAAGACCAAAAAAAAAAAAAAAGCATTATTAGGATTAAAGTGAGCCACTATGCATTGGTAAAAAGTTTTAGTTCATCAGGGAGATATAACGATTCTAGATTTATATGTACCTAACATATCTTCAAAGTTTATAACTCTAAAGTTATAAATTGATAAAACTTATAAGTTGATAAAACTTCAATCATGTTTCAAATTGAAAATATAAATGGAGGCAAGAATAAATACTGAGGAAGAATGGAGAAAGGGCATCAGCATAAGTTGAGAGCTATTTGCCAGGACCGTGCCAAATGCTGGGGAAACAAAGATGTAGAGGCCTAGTTTCTGCCTTCATAAAACTTTCATTTAAAAATAATTAGGGGGAAGTGGATTTGGTTCAAATGATAGAGCATCTGCCTACCACATGGGAGGTCCAGGGTTCAAACCCAGGACCCCCTGACCCATGTGGTGAGCTGGCCAATGTGCAGTGCTAATGCACGCAAGGAGTGCCATGCCACGCAAGGGTGTCCCCCTCGTAGGGGAGCCCCACACGCAAGGAGCACATCCCATAAGGAGAGCTGCCCCACGCAAAAAAAATGCAGCCTGCCCAGGAGTGGTGCTGCACACAAGGAGAGCTGACACAGCAAGATGATGCAACCAAAAGAGACAGATTCCTGGTGCTGCTGACAAGAATACAAGCTGACCCAGAACACACAGCAAAGGAACAAAGAGAGCAGACAACTGGGGGGAGGGGAGGGGAGAGAAATAAATAAATAATAAATCTTAAAAAATAAAAATAATTAGGGGCGTGGATGTAGCTCAAAGGTTGAGTGCCTGCTTCCCATATGCGAGGTGCTGGGTTCAACCCCGGTACCTCCTAAAAAAATAGAGAGAGACAATTATTGCATCATGTGATAAAAGTTATAATAGTAGGATTTACAAGATAGAGTAGTGGGAGACAGGAAGGAGTCATTATCTGAATCAGGAGAGGAAAGGGGAAGGCAAAGGAAAATTCACTTAGGAGGAGTCATTAGATGGACTTAAAGGGTGAGTGGGAGTTCACCAGCTAGGCAAGGGGAAGAGGGGAGGGCAGGGAGAAGGGCATGCCAAAGCCAGCGTTAGGAGACTTCGTAGCATGTAAAGAGTCCTTGAGCAGTGTAGAATTACAGTGACAAAGGAAAACTGAAACACCTGGCATGGTAATGATCTCACAGCCATGAAGCTTTGATTTCCGTGGCAGAGGAGAACTGGAGCAGGTTCCTCATCAGCATAAAGCCACAGCCACTAGAAAAACAGCATGAATCATATGGAGGGATGGAAGGAATAAAAAGAGCTAATCATTTAATGATTCTGCAAAGGTTCAGAGTAATTCACTCTGGTGATGTCATTTTAGCCTAGGATGATTGCATGTCCCAAACAATCACATGACCGAAACCCTCATGTGTCACTGAGAGGTTTAAACAATCCCAGCAGTGTTGCACAGCCTCCAGGAGCTAGCAAGCTGCCTTGGTTTCTCATATTCAAAGCCACAATTTATCAGGTTACATGTATTTAAAAGGGGGTAAGCCAACACACCAGGGAATCAAGAGTGCCCACAACTGCAAGCAGAAGAATTGCATCCATCATCCATGTGGAATCTAAGCCCTCTCTTGATATAGAGGTGAAATGGACATCACCATCCCAGGGTCCACAGGATGGAGGAATAAAATACAGATTAGAGTGGACTTACTGATATTTTACTATAAAAATATTGTGACTAGTAATAGAAGAAATTGTAGCATTGAGGTGGAGAAAGTGGCCACAGTAGTTGCTGAGGGCAGGGAGAGGGAAGGAGAGATGAGATGTGGGCCCATTTTTGGGACTTTGAGTTGTCCTAAATGATATTGCAGGGTCAGATGCTGGACTTCATATATCCTGCCATACCCGACTGAATGTACTGGGGGAGAATGTGAACTACAGGGTAAACTATCATCCACGTGTAGCAGCAGTGCTCCAAAATATGTTCACCGAGTGCGATGAGTGTGCCACAATGATGGGGGAGGAGTGGGGCGGGGAGGTGGGGGGTATACGGGAACCTTTTATGTTTTTTAATGTAACATTTTTTGAGATGTATGTATCTTCCAAAAAATATAATTTACAAAAATGATGGGGGTGGTGGGGTGGGGATTGGGTTATATGTGAACCTCTTATGTTTTTTAATGTAACATTCTTTGTGATCTATTAACTTTAATTTTAAAAAGTGTTAAAAAAATAAAAAGGGGGTAAGAAGGAAAAAGAAAGAACAAGTGCGGAAACTAGCTCATGTTAGAACCATGATGCAACACATCCATTTGATTTCAGTTGGCAAAGGAAGCAGAATATCTGGTTTGACAAAAGAAATCCAGAGTAGTTGCACAATGGGGTTTTGGAGCCGGGAGAGCCCTGTATGCAGTGCCAATTTTTGCCATGAAGGGGAATAGCTCAATGGTGAACAAAACACCCCTTAGAGAGTCGCCAAAAAGCCTCCGAAAATACACGTGCACTTTGAAAGGGACTGCTGTTTGACTTTCAGACAAAATTGTGTCCCTTGAATTTGGATCCTGTTTAGGCTGATTTTTCAGACTAAGGAATTGTCAAATATGCAGTGAGAACTGACACCGGCCTACCAGTTTTCATGTTGATGATGAAAGCTGAAAACCGAGAAAGGCAGGCAGGAGAGGCACCTGATGAAACCGAGGCTGGAGGGTGTGGAGTGGGGGAGGGGTGTCGTCCCCTTTTCTGTTTTGCTGTTGTTGATTTTTAAAGATTTATTTTTTATTTATTCCTTTCCTCCCCCCCGCCCCCCCATTGTCTACTCTCTGTATCCATTTGCTGTGTGTTCTTCTGTGGCGGTTTCTATCCTTAGCAGCAGCACCGGGAATCTATGTTTCTCTTTGCTGCATCATCTTGCTGTGTCAGCTCTCTGCGTGGGCGTCACTGTTCCTGGGCAGGCTGCACTTTCTTTCGCCCTGGGTGGCTCTCCTTACGGGGCGCACTCCTTGAGCGTGGGGCTCCCCTGTGCGGGGGACACCCCTGCGTGGCACGGCACTCCTTGTGCGCATCAGCACTGCGCATGGGCCAGCTTCACGTGGGTCAAGGAGGCCTGGGGTTTGAACCACGGACCTCCCATGTGGTAGGCAGACGCCCTATCCACTGAGCCAAGTCCGCTTCCCTGTTGTTGATTTTTAAATGTCCTTTTCTGCTAGTCAAGCTGGGATTTTGCTTCAATCCCAGCAGAAAGTCTTTTCCAAATCAGGGAAAGCAGAGCAACAGCCCTTAAAGGCTAAAAGCCTGTGCCCTGTTTCTCTCCGACTCTATCAGTCCTGGCCCAGCCAGGAGTTCCTTTCCTCCCTTCTCTCTTTTGCTCCTCCTTTCTCCTTTGTTCAGTCCTCAGTTCCTTTCTTGCCCAACACAAAATGGCAGAAATTGTGCAACCCAGCCCTTTATACAGACGCGGCTTTGTTATACTAGTTCAGCCAATATTTGTGGCGTGCCTGCCATGTGCCAGCACTGTGAGCAAAACAGACAGAAATCCCTCCTGTCACCTGCCTACCTGCGAGGGCCGTTCCCCACAGAGGAAGCTCTGCGACCTGAACAGAGAAAAGGAGCCAGCGCAGCCGAGGCATGTTCCAACAGACAGATGCAAAGCCTCTGAGTAGAGCACCTGCTTGGCACATTCCAGGGACCCGAAGGACTTCTGGGAGCCATCCCTGGGGTTTGGTCACCCACATGTGGAGGCCACTTGTAGCCACTGGGCTAGAGACAGGCCATGAGAGAAAGAAATGCCCTGTGCCAAAGTGGAGCAGCCCAGGCCTCAAGTTGTATTCCAAGTTACGTCATTTTGTGGAGAGGTGTCCTGTGCTTTCAGAAAATCCATCTGGCAGCTGTACGGGCAGAGGAGCAGAGAGGGGAGGGCTTTGCAATAATTGCAATAGTCAAGCCACATGCTACAGTGGCGCCCAGTTCAGAGCAAGAGTAAGGCAGAATGGGGTATGGTGTCTTCAGGAGAAAACCAGCATCTTGGAAGAGGAGGGATGGGTGGTTGGAAATAGGAATAGGAGAAATGAGGCTAACTCTTTACTTCTTTTGTAATTCTCCTTTTTTTTTTTTTAGTCTATTTCCCTCCCCTTCCCCCGCCCCCAGTTGTCTGTTCTCTGTGTGCATTCACTGTGTGTTCTTCTGTGTCCACTTGCATTCTTGTCAGCAGCACAGGGAATCTGTGTCTCTTTTTGTTGCGTCATCTTGCTGCGTCAGCTCTCTGTGTGTGCAGTGCCACTCCTGGGCAGGTTGCACTTTTTTTGTGCAGGGCGGCTCTCCTAATAGTGCGCACTCCTTGTGCGTGGGGCTCCCCTATGCAGGGGCCACCCCTGTGTGCCACGACACTCCTTGTGCGCATCTGCACTGTGTGTGTGCCAGCTCACCACATGGATCAGAAGGCCTGGGTTTGAACCCTGAACCTCGCATGTGGTAGGCAGATGCTCTATCAGTTGGACCAAATCCACTTCCCTGTAATTCTCCTTTTGCAATTACTTCTTTAATATGATTTACCCATGGTGTCTTGTTTGCTGCTATATCCAGGGGCCTGGTATGTAGTAGGCACACAGTGAATATTTGAAGGCAAGAAATGGAATTTATGATTTCTAGCTTTGATATTAGATTTAAGAAGATGAGTTGTATTTTTAATTTTAGAACGCTTTTTATTTAGAAAATTAATAAATGTACCTAGTAAAATAATCCCGAAGTACAAAGGATATATAATAAAATGTGTCCTACCTTAAAAAAAAGAGAGAGAGAAACAAGCTTAGGATAAAAAGCAATTTGCTCTCAATAAATGAGGGATTCCTCTAGAAGCAGGAAGGTTTGCAAGAACAGAGATGAGGCCGACAGAAGGCAGGGGGATGGGTTCCAGGGTTTGAGTAGAAGCAGAAGAGAGAATCCTCGTTAGAGGTCTAAAGAGGGAGAACTGGTTCACTGAAAGCAGAAGAGGCAGATGGCCTGGAGGTAACACACAGACGCGTACCCACACTTACCCGTCACATGCGCACACTGCGGCATAGCAGGTGCTTTTCGAATGTGTGTCAGATGGAGGGGCAGTAAGAAGGAGGGCAACGCTCTGTTTTGGTGGACGGCATTCTCAACATCTTTTAATCTTTGTTTCTTTTCAGTAAATATAAAATCACATCCCCTCTTTTAAAGTTACTTGATATTTCAAAATAAGTACAGTGACTAAAACCAAATCAAAGGATGCTGATTTCAAAATACGTTCCTTCAAGTTACTTGTGCTCACTGTGCCTGGATTCTGTCCCTACTATGAAAATCCCTGCTGAATTGCCAAAGCCTCAGTGTACTCACATCTGCATAGCAGCCTCAAAAGGGAAAGGCAAAAGGCAGCTACCCAGTGCATGGCCAAGACTTGTCTTTATAAATACATAGGTGGATATAGGTGAGTAAAGAAAGAGAGGGAGCCAGAGTTGAAGAGGGAGCTTTGCCTTGATTCAGGGAGCAAAGCTAGACCAAATGATGAAATGTTTCAGGAAAAAGGATTTTAAGTCAGATTTTTTTTTTTTTAATTTTTTTAAAGATCACAGCTTTCAGACACCCTGTTACCGTAACTGAGCAATATCATAAGGCAGATGCCTGCCTCAGGTGTAAGGGCCTTTCCGATGCCCAAGTTCTATGAGTTGGTTTATATCTAAACATGTACACCCCAAAGCTGAAGGAGCGTGGAGTACGGCAGGACAGAGTGACAGTCCACAGGGACACCTTGCTGAGCCCGTTGAATGTGGCCAGACACTCACAGACCATTTTGTTCTCTCTGTCTCTGTTTCTCTCTTCAGGAAAAAGCCAGCTCAAAAAAACTATCAACATTATTAGCCATTAGGGAAAGGCACGTCGAAAGCACAAGTTGCAACTTCATATCACTATATCAAAAGTCCAGACAATTTATAATCAAAAAGCTAGACAATAATAAGAGCTGGAACGGATGTAGAGAAATTGTCACCCTCATACATTGCTCATAGGAATAGTACAATGGTGCTTCTGCTTTAGAAAACAGTCTGGCAGTTCTGAAAAAGGTTAAACATAGAGTTACCACATGACCCATCAATTCCACTCCGAGATCTATATCCAAGAGAAATGAAAGCATATGTCCACACAAAAACCTGTACACAGAAGTTCATAGCAGTATTATTCATAATAGCCAAAAAGTAAAAACATCCCAAATGTCCACCAACTGATGAGTGGATATATAAAAATGTGGTATATCCATATAATGGAATATTATTCGGCCATAAAAAGGAATGAAATATGCAATTACTGATACACAATGCAGCATGAATGAGCCTCGAAAACATTTATTGAATGGAAGAAGCCAGATACAAAAGACCACACATTGTATGATTCCATTTGTGAGAAATGTCCAGAATAGATCAATCCTCAGACACAGAAAGTAATTAGCAATTGCTCAGAGCTGGGGAGATGGGAGAGTTGGGGTGGGGGGAATGATAGCTAAAGGGTACGGAGTTTCCTTTGGGGTGATGAGAATGTTCTGGAATTGATTTGGGGGATGTTTTCACAGTTCTGTGAGTGTACTAAAAAACATGGCAGTGTACTCTTTAGATGGTTTATATGGTATGTAAATTATATCTCAAAAAGGTGTTTACCCAAAAAAAGAGTTCTGGCACCAAGGTCACAACACAAACTGACTAATGTAGATTCATGGTGGCAACACACAAGGAGGGGGGAAGAAAGGGAAAAGGAGGGGAGGGAAGGAACGGAGAGGGGAAGGGAGGGAGGGAGGAAGGAAAAAGGAACTACTCTCATAGCAAACTGAGAGATAAAATTTCAGCATGACCTTTTTTGTAATTTTCTAATTAAAGTGAGAACTCATGTAACTTTCTCCTAAACTTCCTGTAGTACCACCCAGACAAAATAGACTTTTGCTCTGGCTGCATGACGCGCATAGCGCGCGCGCACACACACACAGAACTGAAAGGACCTATGGATGCCCCTGGGCCTCAGGGCCCAGCCCTCCAAGCTGACACCCCCAACATTCCTTCCTGAGAGAACACCCATCCAGGACTCAGAGAAACACTTGCTCCCTCTCTGGCCCTAAGACTTCAAAAAACTGATTGTGGGTCGTGCTGCTGCAGACATCAGAAATAAAAACTGCTTTGGAAAAATGTGAGTGGTGGAAGCTCTCAGGTAAGAAAAGACAAATTAATTATGTTGTCAAATCCTTCCTCAAAGATCACGAATGCAAGAAAGTCCTGCCCAACAAAGCATCATTAGCCGGTAATACTGAGAACCCCTTTGCCTGCTTTCCTTTGTGTTCCAATTCGTGGCCCTGGAGGTACTCGGGAATTAGCATGGAATTCACAACAGTTGCAGATGGTGGCTGAGGACATTTTGTGATTGGGAACAATTGATATTACTTTTTATTTTATTTTATTTTTTTTTAAAGATTTATTTATTTATTTAATTTCCCCCCCTCCCCTGGTTGTCTGTTCTTGGTGTCTATTTGCTGCGTCTTGTTTCTTTGTCGGCTTCTGTTGTCGTCAGCGGCACGGGAAGTGTGGGCGGCACCATTCCTGGGCAGGCTGCTCTTTCTTTTCACGCTGGGCGGCTTTCCTCACGGGCGCACTCCTTGCGCGTGGGGCTCCCCCACGCGGGGGACACCCCTGTGTGGCACGGCACTCCTTGCACGCATCAGCACTGCGCATGGCCAGCTCCACACGGGTCAAGGAGGCCCGGGGTTTGAACCGCGGACCTCCCATATGGTAGACGGACGCCCTAACCGCTGGGCCAAAGTCCGTTTCCCTGATATTACTTTTTAAATGCAAATGTGTAAGTGTAGATGTAGCCAGATGAAGCATGATACTGATTTTTTTATACTGGCGAGGAGATGAATATTTAACACTAGGACTGCGATAATTTGATTTCTATAAACATACATAATAAGATTTTTATTACTTAATAACAATAAGATTTAATCATTGATTTTTAAAATGTAAATTTTCAGATTTATTTAAATCATTTCTATTTAAAATGCCTTTCGTGTATTAATCTTTCATTTTGCCTTTTAATTTTAGCACATAAATAACTTAGAAAAATGACTTTTTTGAAAATATATAAAGTAATTATAATTTTTAATTTTTATAGTCACTTTAATTTATATTTTGATAAAAATATATTCAAAGTTTTAATGTTTTGACTACAATTATACCATTTTTGTTTGTTTTTCCTTATTTTGTTTTTTTTTAATTTTTATACACTTTGTTATTTTAATTTGGTAGAAATACTGTCAACCAAACAAAATTTACCTGAAAATCTTTTTTTTAAACAAGTCAATTATATTGATACATATTAATAAAGCATACAATTCATCCAAAGTGTACCATCAATGGTATTTGGTATAATCACATAGTTGTACATTCATCACCTCAGACATCATTAGAGTATTTTCAATAAAAATAATAAACAACAAACTGACAAGAAATTCTTAATCCCTCAGTCTCTCTATGCTTCCTAAATATCTTTATTATAACAACATAATTAGTGATTTTATTGAAATAAAGGAAGTAAAACAAAGGTTGTAGAATTATCTGCATATTTTATTATTCACATTAAATGCCATTAGTTCATTGAGAGAACATCCAAGTATACAATGATTAAATTCAGTCATCTTTGATATTCTGCTACCTTTCATCATATAAAAATCCTCGTTTTATAATTTTTAAAAATTTTGTTTATTGGTTTGTCAAAATGAAGGCTAGACTGTGTTTTAACAGGTTGTCGTTTTTTTATCTTGACATAACTTTTCAATGTGTAGACACAGGGCATGCGGGTCTCCGTGTGCACCCCTGCCCTAGACCCAATGCAAAGGGTAGCCCTTCTTCCAGAGGGGTCCAAGTTAATGGAGGCCAAGTACAAAGGATGAGTTGAGGAGGTCGGAGAAGGACCTAATGCCTGCCCTTCCCTCCAAAAGGAAAAAGGAAAATCTCAGGAATCCCACTTCTGGGGAAGATGGCGGACTAGGGAGCTCCAGGACTCAGCTCTCCCACTTAAACAACTCTTAAACCCAGGAACTGTCTGGAACAACTATTTTGAAACCCCAGAGGCCAGAAGAACACCATGGAGCATCCAGGAAAGAGCAGGAGGAAGAGGCTGATAAATTAAGGGAAAGAACTTTAAGCTGCTCTCTTCCTGCCACAGCGACCTGCACCCATCCCCCACTCTCAGGCCACTGTGGGGTCCAGTCCTTGGCTAACAGCTACTGACAGAAAGGAACATAAAAATCCTCTTCCCCCTGGGAGCGGGTAGAGCTCACTGGTTGAGCACCTGCTTCCCACATACAAGGTCCTGGGTTCAATCCCCAGGACCTCCTTAAAAGAAAGAAAGAAATAAAAAGGATTACCATAGGAACACGATTAGGCCAAAAAAACATCCTCTTCCCCAAAAACAGGGGTGGGCATGGCCAATTTCTGGGCACTGTTTTTGACTAGCAAATTTTGATTGCTGTGTCCCTCCCTGGACACAGCAGAGGCAGTGGCGATTTAAAGACATAGTGGGTCCTCAGCTTCTGGGGGGGGCAGTTAGCTGAAGGGCTGCATTCGCTGGACAGGCCAGGAAAGCTCAGCTTTGGGGAGCTGCCGGTGAAGCTCTTGGTGCTCTACCTGACCCCCTCCACAGGGCACTTTGGAGCCAGTCTGCACCCCCTTTATGGGTTCCTGGCTGTTTTGGCTGGGGGTGACCGAACTGGGGAAGTCCTCCCCAGGGTGGCCCTCCTCCCAGGGGGAGTTCTCGGTACGGGGTCTGCGTTATATTTGCAACCGTCCTGCAAATTTGAACTTATTTCAGAATTAAAAATGTAAAGGGGAAAAAAAGCCTATTTTGAAATTATAAAAAAGCAGGACATCGGACTGTTTCCTTCTCTTTGCGTTTCTGTAGTATCGACATCACTCTTTTCAAAGCAATATGGATATGTCCTGTAAAATGGGAGAAGGGTCATAATGAAGCAAGTGATAAAAAGAGAAAATTATTGCATAACAGCTCACTGTACCTGTTTATAATCCAGTGTGTAGAAAACCAAGGGAGTCGGCACAAAGGGTTATCTCCAAACACAGTGTTTTTACTGTGGAAGAACAGAATCAAACCCATTAGAAGGTTTCCAGTGTACAACTCCTCATAATCTTGCATTGTCAGCAATTCTGGTTAGCACGGTAATTCAGAGATGAGTAATGAATAAAGCTTGTCCACATTCTGGGGGGAAAAAAAAGGATCCCAGGAATCTTACAGGGCCACATCATTCTTCAATTAATGTACTTAAAATGCGTATTTGTGGAAGAAGGAAAGTGAATCAAGCCCCTAAAACCTTGAAGATGGAACCGTTCGATGGGTGTTTTCCTTCAGACCAAGGAGTGGAATAGAAATAGGATGGCGGGAAGGGGGCACCAGTGATAAGCTCTGTCTACCTCCAAGTTTTGCCCCTCTCCAGACCAGAGCAGAAAAGGGGCCTGTGGCACTGACACTTTGCAATAGGGGTGAAGGACCACTCACCGCCTCTGACCCCACCTCAGGCTTCTAGCTGAGAGACAGGCTCCCCTCAGGGCCTGACGGCAGCCCACTGACCCTGGCCATCCTGCCCTGCCTTGTGTGCGTACCACAGCCCCAGGGAACAGCAGGCCAGAAAGATGGAGGCATGAGGAGGGGACTGAACCCTCCCAGCCATGTCCACAGCTCGGGCCTGAGCCCTGCAGAGTCCCTAAGGCTTCTGTGCTGGTAAGAAAACTGCGTCCCCCTGAGCAGACAAAACACAAAAGTGGTCGTTCCTCCCTGCAGAAGCAGCCCTGGGCCAGGGAGCTGGGCTTGGCAAGACGAGCTGGATTTTGACCCCCAGGAGTACCCCCTGGCTGGGCACGTGGCCCAGGACACAGCTGCGCTGCCACACATGTGGCTATGGCCCAGGAAGGTGGCCCAAGTGTCCCAATCATGGTCCATGCAACCCAAAGCGAATGTTCCAAGATCCCATTCCATGCAGCCCCAGTTTCCAGCCCCAAACCACGCATCAACCACAGCAGCTCTCTTTTGCCTAAGATGTAGGATTTTTTTTTTTTTTTAAGGAGAAGGGATTAGAAAAAATGTTTTTCACCTCCTGATCTGGACCAACCACATCACGGTCTCTGGAGGCACCAGGAGAGGAGGGGCAGCATTGGAGGGGAGGGGGCCAACTGTCCATGATCAGCAACAAACACTGGCTTTTGTCCCCTCTCCTACCAGTGTGCTCTTCCCCTTTGCCCCACATGACGCTGTACTTTATTATTACTAAGAAGTTTTCAGAACCTTAGATGGGGGTCTCCCTGGTAAGTCCAAATTACTGGGCTTTAATTAAACCTTTCACAAGCCAAAGCTAGCAAACGATATTTTTTAAAAATCCACATTTGAAACCCATTCTAGGCTTACTCCACTGTAAAGTACAGCCAGCAAAGCAACCACAATATAGCCTCATTTTCCTGACTAAATTTAGAAGCAAACATCTTCAGAATATGAAATTAAATAGCAAAGGTCATAGGACAATGAAAATAATAATATGCTGTGTTTGTGGTTAATTATACTTGGTTCCAAAAAAAGTCATCCTAGCCTCAACATAAAAATTGTGTGTGCAGTTATTTCACTTTGAAATGTCATAGGGTTACTTGGTTTCAAAAAGAAAACAGAAGAGCACAAAGACATTTATCTAATTCTGAAAGAAAATATTTCTTAAGAGAATGTAGTATTTAATTCTTTATTGCTTCTCTTTGTCCTGCGGCTGGTTTATAAATATGCAATGCACAACTCTTTGTGCCACTGGAATTAAAGAAGCACAGTATTTTTAGTCTTTTCAGGGGGGAAACAAGTAATTTAGATACAGAAAAGATATGATTGTTTCTCAGCAGCTACTAAATCTGATGAACTACATTTTCCATGCTGAGATAACCTGCACTTATAACGACAAACATGATATGCTGGTTTTATCTACCCTTAACACTTCAGACTTGAAGAGTAAACCATTTCTGAAATACTTGAATGAAAGTCACTTGTCTACCTAATTTTTATTTCTGGTGTAATTAAAGCTTGAAACTTCCTTGCATGTGCCCTCATTCATTAAGTTTCCAATAAGACAAAATAAGTGAGCCATGTTAATAGTGATGATGGAAATGATAGCTCTGGACAGTCTAGCCAATGCTTACCCATGACTTGCGCAAAAAAAAAGGCACTGAGGTTAGGCCCACCTTTGCTTATCTGGGCCGTCTGAAAATTCAGAGAGAACTTTCCTTCTATATATTTTTCCCTATTAGTTAGAATTTGCACTCTTGCTCTTCTTATGGGTTTAGCAAATCTTATGGGACAATTACCAAGTGCCAGACACTGTACTAGCTGTTAAAAATTCAAAGACAAATATTAAAGTCTTGGCCAATAAGAAGCCCAGTCTAAAGAATTCAGACACTAGCAACACTGTGTGTTGGAAACTGAATCATGCCTCCTGCCTACCAAAGGCATGTTCAGGTCCCAAACCCTGGTCCTGTGGATCTGAACCCATTTGTAAATAAGACGTTTGAAGATGTTGTTAGTTAAGGTATGCCCGAACTGAATGGGCGAGTCTTAATCCAAGAGAGCTGGTGTAGTAGTAAGGGCGCTCTAAGGAAACAGAACCGACAGGAGATTTATGTACATATGATGAGATTTTTATAAGAAGTGTCTCATGTGCCTGTAGGGACCAGCAAGTCCAAATTCTGTAGGATAGGCCACAAGCTGGGGACTACAATGACAGACCTCGATGAATTCCTCAGGAGAAGCTGGCTGTCTGAAGTAGAGATGGAAATTCTCTCTTCCGACTTCTAAAATCATCACTTCCCCTTTTAAAGCCTTCAACTGATTGGATGAGACTTCTCTCATTGTTGAAGGCAATCTCCTCAGTTGAGTATAGGTGTAATCTGCCATAGATGCAATCCACTTACTGTTGATATAAGTCCACAAATATCCTCAGGTCAGTGCTTCCTGGACCAGACACCTGGATACTGTAAACTGGCCAAGTTGGCACATGAACGTAACCGTCACAATTGAAGTCCTTATAAGCAAAGAAAATTAGGCATGGAAGGGGAAGCCATGCGGAACAGCCAGAAACTGAAAGTCACTGAAACCTGGAGAAAAAGAAAAGAAAAGATGTGATGGAAAAGCCAAGGAACCCCAAAGATCACTGCCCAGCCAGAAGATACTGACCCTGGGAGAAAGCAAGCCTTGTAGCCTCTGAAACCGTGTGCCAATAAATGCCTGCTGGTAAGCCAACCCATTGTATGGTATTCGTTTTAGAGCTGGAAAACCAAAATTCTGTGTGATATGGGCTATGCTAGAGGCATGTGCACAAGGGGCCCAGTCCAGCCCAGCCCCAAATTTTTAAGTCCAGAGGAGGGATTCAGTTTCTTCATCTGGAAGAATTCTCTAGAGTCTATTCAAACACTAAAATGTATATGAGAATCCCGTTATTTCAGATAAGCTGGATAGCTACACCATATGTATTTACAGTACTTCTACTGTTTTGAGGCCAGAAGAAGTCTATTAGTCTATTCCAGGCTCTTAATGTTTTCTTATGATATTAACTTACTTAAAGTCCCACCTTCCCACTTTATCCACGGGGGCGGTGTTGGTGTGGCTATGTTAGAGAGTGTGGTACCCCATCAGTGACCTTCATTAGTGGAGAATGGTTTTGTGATAATACTCAAGTTACTCGCTTGCCACAGAAACAAGCTCTAAAAGCATTTACTTGCCCTTGGTCCTTTTGCAATGAATGCTATGAGACTGAGATATACTCTTCTCTTCTACTTCAGGAAAGAGAGGTCTTAAAATGGTTCTGTCTTGTGGTTTATGGGGTGGCTTCTCTGCCAGGGATGAGGCAGATCCCAGCCTTGGCCCTCTGGGTTTGCATCATCTAAGTTCGTGGGATTCCATGATTTAGGAATCTCCTTGTTCTTTATGGCTTTTCTCTTGACCACTTCTAAATTAGCAGAAGTATTGTCCTGCTTGAGTTGTCAAATTCGAACTTTTTGTTCTGTTTCATTTTGTTTGAAGAGGTGTCAAGAAGAGACAAAGTTGAGGAGTTGATGTGGCGCTGTGGTTGTGTGCCAGCTTCCCACACCCGAGGGCCCAGGTTCAATCCCCGACCCTGGTACCTCAAAAAAAAAAAAAAGGAAAGGAAAAAGAGACAGAGACGAAGCAAAATGAGATGAATTGTAGATCGTGAAATGAAGTGAATTCCACCTGGGGGTGAAGAAAGATAGGAGGTGTTTCCAACTACACAGTGCCCACAGTCCACCCCCAGTCCCATCCATTGCAACATCTGAGAATCACTGCAATAAAGAGTGAGAAGCCTTGAACCTGGAGCCAAGGCTCCATTCTGTCATCAACTCACCCACTCCTCAGTGAAAGGAGCCAGGCAGGCACAGTGCTCGATTTGGGAGCCAAGCAAGGGGTTGGATATTATTCCAAGTGCAGTAGGAATTTATTTGAGAGTTGAAAGCATAACCTGACTTAAAATGCTCTGGCAGCTACATGGAACATGGCCGTTGAGGGACAAGATGGGAAAGAAGGAAACAAAAGTTTTGGTGCAAGCAGATTGGAAAGGGAATAAGTGTTTCTAATTCTTAATTTTTAAAAATATGTGAGTACTTTGTTAGAAGAGGTAAAAATACATCCTATGATTTAGGAGAAAAAAAAACAACTTTAAAATGAGTCTTCCATACAGAGCATAGGAAGAGAGCTGGCTCCAGGGAATTAATTGACATTAATCAGTTTTAAGAGACTGATTAATAAAGTACCATGGCCATTTGTTGATTAACTTTGAGAGTTATAACTGCCAGGCTGAAATTCATGTCTGTTGGTTAGCACATACTCTTCCCAGTAGGCAAATCTATTTAAGAAACCAAATTAAAGTGAGAAGGTTGAGTGTTAAATATGGAAGCTGAACAAATCAAGTTGGATGTTTTGAAGGGCAATGGTGGCAGCCTGATACAGCCTTTTTTTTTTTTTTTTACACTATAAGGACGTAGAGTCCCAACTGGGCAAATGACCTACTATGTCAGCTGGACAGGATTGCTCTGTGCTAGAGACACACTGACAAATCCTATTCCTAGCCTCTCCTTTTCTAAGTCTCAGCCACGTTTCCCAATGGGTGTTCTAAGGGCAACCTGTGTTAGATTTACCTAAGGTATTTATTAAAAATGCATTTTTCTAGGCCCTATCTCTGACCTCTGATTCAGAATCTCTGGTCTTGGACCTGGGAATCTGAATTTTAGCTACTTTCCAGGTGATTGTAATACATGTTACTGTTTTGAAACATGTACAGCTATAGCTCCTTGTAGAACTTTAGGCAAATTCCTTAACTTCTTCAAGCCCCAGTTTCCTGTAAAATAGGGATAACAATAGCTCCTATTTACACGGTTATTGTGGGGACCAAATGGGTTAGAACATCTAAAGCCCTTAGAACCATGCCTGGCCCTTGTTAGCCTGCAGTACAGCTTTGCTCTTATTATTATTATCATGATTATTATCACCTGCATCATAATTATTTGACCTACTACATTCCTGTTAGCACAAAGGTTTTTGTCGTTGTTGTTGTTTTGTTTTGTTTTGTTTTTTATCAAGCCAAGTTTATTGGTTACTGTGATAAGAGCAATCATTTCCTTGACAGAGGACAGAGTTCAAATAGCTTCTCCCAGATTGTGGTTTTTGTTTTTTGATATGTGAACTTGGACAAGTCACTATACTCTTGTGCCTGGCTGGAGCTTCCTGTAGAATGGGAACATCTCCTTGCTGCCAGCAGCCCTCTTCTGCATGGTACAGCAGCAAGAGCCAAGGCCCTGTGGTCCGTCAGCTGGGGGACAGTTTCAGCTCTGCCACAAAACATCCACCTTTTAACCTCTATACAGTTTGATCTCTAAAATGGATTTAATAATCTTTGACCTCACTATGGGGTTTCGTTGGGGTCAAAAAGGCTAATAGTGCTTTTTTTTCAAAGGTTTATTTATTTCTCTATTTTTGTCATGCATTTTTTAAAATAGCAGCCATTCTAATGGGCATGAAACAGTATCTCTTTGTAGTTTGGGTTGACATTTCCCAGATGGCTAATGATGTTGAGCATCTTTTCATGTGCCTTCTGGATATTTGTATATCTTCTTTGGAGAAATGTGTGTTCAAGACATTTGCCCACTTTTAACTGGGTTGTTTGTGTTTTTGTTGTTAAGTTGAAGAATTTCTGGCTATCAATCATTTTTGGATTATAGTTTCCAAATATTTTCCCCTATTTTGTAAGTTATCATTTTAATTTCATGACAAAGACTTTTGAGGAACAAAAGTTTTTTTTTATTTTGATGAGGTCCCATTTATCTATTTTACCTTTTGTTGCTGGTATTTTGGGTGTAAAGTCTAAGAAACCTCAGCAATATGCAAGATTCTGAAGATGCTTCCCTGTGTTTTCTTCTAGAAGTTTGCTAGTTCTAGCTCTTATGTTTAGGTCTTTGATCCATTTTGAGTTAATTTTTGTATATAGACAGATTGTCCTATTATTGATATTTCAAGGTTTCTGCTTCTTAAGGATAGCAAATTTTTATCCTAAACATTTCCAAGTCATTGCAGCAGCATACTCTGGTTTCTTTTCAAATCGTATAAATCTTTGGCCTTTTACCAAATCATTGCAACAGCGTGAATTTATTTTTAGAAAGGTTTCCTGTAAGCAAGTAATGTCTTCCATAGTGTTTGGCTTAAAGCTTGCCTTTGATCTCAGGAGTTTGGCACATCCTTGACCTATCTTAAAAAGTGGGCTGCGTTTTACTTTTGGGCTAAAAATTCTCTGTGCATTGAAAATAGCAACATGTCAACTTGTTTAATGTCATCGCCAAAAGCGTTGTCACTCATTATGAATTACTCTCATATTTACACAGTGTTTTTAAAAATTAACAAAATGTAGAAGTATAGTCCTTTCAACTAGTATTGGGTGAGTGACAGCAATTCTAATTAAACCAGGAGGAATCTTCCCTTGCTGGTACATTTGGAAGTGGAGCGCCAACATATCACACTTTGTAACTTATCAGAGTACAGAAGTCGAACTTAAAAAATCACTATTCCTATCATTCATCTGAAGACTTCAAAGTGGTTTATGAACATCAATTAAAGCTCTAAACATCCTTGTGGCGTGCACAATTACACTAGACAGCCCAGCATTTTAGATGGACCCACTAAAGAAGAAAGAACTTGTAAGTGAATTTAATTCCCCAGGTGAGTCTGATTCATCAGCAAAACCACCCATGGAACGTTTCATCATTGAAATCTAAATAGAGTTCTGCACGTGGTTTCCCCAACTTAAGCAAAACATTTAAAACTAAATTGTTGAAGGATGAATCCATTTTCACAAAAACAAAGATTAAACGTCTAACCTGGTGAAGAGAAAAAGAAGATGTGCCTTGGGAATAGCCAGGGTCTGGCAAATTGTGCCTTCATATCCAGTCTGCCTCCAGCACTGTGCTTCTGCACTCCTGATCTATGGCGTTTTGTCCTTTCCACTCATGTCCACTTTCCCGTAAAACTGTGGACGTACCCGCTGCTCTTCAAAGTCTGGGAAGAGCCAGAGTTACTGATGCAAGTACAGCCTGGAGTTCTCAGCTCCCAGGTGTGCCTACTGGACCCACTGTGCTCCCCTTGGCTGTACCCCACTCCCCCCGGGTGCTGCTTTCCGCTAAACATAGCCCAGCTCCCCGGTCACCAGCTGGCAAGGCTCTGAACTATTTTTAGCTAGGCCCAGGACACAATAATTCTGAATAGGTAGCTGAGACTCAGCTCTAGCTCTTAAAAAATCATTTCTATTGTTTTTCTCTTGTTGCAATTTATCATGTTTTCATTGTTAGACTTTTTGGGAAATACAAACATGCAGAAAGGTAGGAACATTTAGAAAATACACCAAAAAGAAGAAAATTAAAATACTACCACCCAGAGATAATCACTGTTTACATTTCAATATACGTTTTTCCAATCTCTTCTCTATGTAGGTAGGTATATGTGTATGTACAATTTTTATAAAAATATAATCATACTGTAGGTACTGTTTTGTAGCCTACTTTTAAAACACTCTTTATTAAGATATGATATGTTTAGTTAAATGTACTAATCTTTTTTTTTTTTACTTTTTTGTTGTGTTCTGTTTTGTTTTTCTTTATTTATTCCTCCCCCCTTGTTGTTTGCACTTGCTGTCTGCTCTCAGCTCTTCGTGGAGGCATGGGCCAACTTGCCTTCACCAGGAGGCCCTGGGGGTCAAACCCAGGACCTCCCATATGGTAGATTAGAGCCCAATCTACATAGGGAAGCATCTTCAGGGTCTTGTATATTGCCTAGGTTCCTTAGACTTTACACCCAAATCACAAGCAGCAAAAGGAAAAATAGATATATGGGACCTCATCAAAATAAAAAACTTTTGTTCCTCAAAGATCTATATCATGAAAGTAAAGTGACAACCTACACAATGCAAGAAAATATTTGGAAATGACATATCCAATAAATTATTGATATCCAGAATATATAAATAAATCCTTCAACTTAACAACAAAAAACCCAATTAAAAATAGGCAAAAGTAAAAAATATTCTAGGGACTGAATCACAGTGAACCTAGAGGTGGATGAGGATTGTGGTTGAGGGTACAAATGCAAAAGAGTCCTTCTGTGAGCTAGAGTAGATGTACATCACTATTGCAGGGTAGCGGGAATATGGAGAAGCATGGGAAAACTACAGTTGGTGTGACCTATGACTATGGTTAACAATACTATACTTTTCTTACATCAATGCCAAAGTTGTACTGTGCTGATAATGGAGGTGTGCCAAATGTATGCTGTGGACCATGGTTGATGGTAATAGTCAGATGACATTATCTCATAATCTGTAACAAATGTCCCACCACAGTATGGTGTGTTGGCAAAGGGGTGTTGTATGGGAACACATGTGCATGATTGTTTTGCAAGTTTACAGCCTCTGTAATAAAAAAATATTAAAAAAAAAAAATAGGGTGGGGAAAAATGCACCAAATGTAAGCTAGGGACTATAGCTGGTAGTAATATTTTGAGGAAGCTCTTGCATAGTTTGTAACAAATGTTTCACAACAACGCAAAGTGTTGGTGGAGGGGTGATGTATGAGATCCCTGTGTGAGGTTATGTATGTTTATTTTGTAAGTTCACAATCTTTACTATATACTTATTGTTTATGCATGTTCATGTATAAATGATGTACTTTAATAAAAAATGTTTTTAAAATTTTTAAAAATGGGCAAAAGTCTTGAACACATATCTCTCCAAAGAAGACATACAACTGTACAGAAAGCACATGAAAAGATGCTCAACGTCATTAGCCTCTAGGATAATGCCAATCAAAACTACAATGAAATTACATTGCATGCCCATTAGAATGGCTGCTATTTTAAAAAATGGAAAATAAGAAGTGTTGGAGAAGATGTGGAGAACTCATTCATTGCTGGTGGGAATGTAAAATGGTGCAGGCGCTGTGGAAGACAGTTTGGTGATTCCTCAGAAAGCTAAGTATAGAACTACCATATGACTTGGCAATCCCACTATTAGGTATCTACCCAAAAGAATTGAAAGCAGGGACTTGAACAGATACCTGTATATTGATGTTCATAGCATCATTATTTCCAATTACCAAAAGATGGAAGCAACCGAACTGTCCATCAACCAATGAATGGATAAACTAATTGTGATACATACATACAATGGGACGTTATTCAGCTGTAAAAAGGAATGGGGAAAAGAAAGGGGGGGGGGGCAGGGAATGAAGCCCTGATACATGAGACAACATGAATGAACCTTGAAGACATCATGTTGAATGAAAAAAGCCAGAAGCAAAAAGGACAAATATAGTATAAGCTCACTGATTTGCAATAATTTGAATAAGCAAAGTCATAGAGTCAGACTCTACAACATAGACTACAGGAGATGGGGTGAGGATAGGGAACTTGAAGTTTTTAAACCTTAGAAGTACAGGGTTGCTTTTTGGAATGATGGAAAAGTTTTGGTAATGGATGGTGGGGATGGCAGCACAATATTGTGAACACTATTAACAGCACTGAAATGTATAGCTGAATGTGATTTAAAGGGGAGATGTTAAATTGTATATATGGCAACAGAATAAAAATTTTAAAAGGGAGTCCATGGAACTACACTACACAAACAGTGAACCTAAGTTAAACCATGGGCTTTAATTAATGGTACAATTATAAAAATGTGCCATTATCAATTTTTTTCTTTTTTTAAATAAAATTTTATTGACATATATAATTCATACAGGAACATACATAAATAGCAAGTGTGTAGGTAAAGTTGTGAATTTACAAAACAAACATGCATATCATCATTCAAGGCTCCCATACATCTTCCCACCACCAACACCTGGCATCATTGTGAAACATTTGTTACAAACTATGAAAGAGTATCATCAAAATATTACTACTAGGGAAACGGACTTGGCCCAGTGGTTAGGACGTCCGTCTACCATATGGGAGGTCCGCGGTTCAAACCCCGGGCCTCCTTGACCCGTGTGGAGCTGGCCCATGCGCAGTGCTGATGCGCGCAAGGAGTGCCCTGCCACGCAGGGGTGTCCCCCGCGTAGGGGAGCCCCACGTGCAAGGAGTGCGCCCCGTAAGGAGAACCGCCCAGGGCTAAAGAAAGTGCAGCCTGCCCAGGAATGGCGCCGCCCACACTTCCCATGCCGCTGTCGTCAACAGAAGCGAACAAAGAAACAAGACTCAGCAAATAGACACAGAACAGACAACCGACAACCGGGGAGGGGGAGGAATTAAATAAATAAATAAATCTTTAAAAATATATATATTACTACTACTAAGTATAGCCCATATCTTACATTAGAAGTGCTTTCCCTCAACCTACCAAATTATTAACACCCTATATTAGTATTATATATTCATTATTGTACATGAGAGTACATTCTCATATTTACCTGATAACCATAGTCCATTATCAACCACTAGATTCCCTGTGTTATACAGTCCCAAGCTTTGTACAATCCATTCAAAGTGGAACTCATTCACAAATATTCCACCCCAATGCAAGTTGTTGGTAGGGTGGTGTATGAGAGTCCTGTATTTTGTGCATGATTGTTCTGGAAACCCACAACTTCTGTAATAAAGAAAATAACAGTAGAGTGCTATGAACATTTTGTCTGTATCTGTTAGTAGTCATATGCTAGTGGTCATATGCACTTTTTTCCCTTGGGTATGTGCGTAGGAGGAGAATTGCCAAATCATAGGGTTGGTTTAGTTCCAGCTTGCATAGATGCAGCCAGTTTTCCAAAGTGGTTGTACACTCTACAGTCCTATCAGCAATGTGTGCAAGTACCGATTGCTGCATATCCTCACCAACACTTGGTATTTTGAGTCTTTTTAATTTTAGACATTCTAGAAGTATAAATTGGTATCTCATGATTTTTCAACTGCATTTACCTGGTTAGTGATGATGGATGCTTTTTTAGATTCGTATTGGTCTTTTGTATACCCTCTCCTAGAAAGTGCTTGTTCAAACCTTTTTGCCCATTATTTAATTAGGTTGTTTTTTTCTTTTTGGTTTATAGGATTCAAGTTCTTTGTTAAATAATTATATATTGCAAATATCTTCTCTCAGTCTATTACTAGTCCTTTCAAAAAAAGTTTTTAAGTTGAATAAAGTCCAGTTATCAATCTTTCCTCTTCTCAGTCATGCTTCTGTGTCTTGTTTAGGAAATCTTTGTCTACCCCAAGGTCATGAAGAAAGTCTCCCATATTTGCTTCAGAAGCTTTATTATTTTATCATTTAGTCCTATGATTCTTCTTTTTTTTTTTAATTTTTTTTCTCTCCTCCCTCCCCGTTGTCTGCTCTCTGTGTCCATTCGCTATGTGTTCTTCCGTGACTGCTTCTATCCTTATCAGCGGCACCGGGAATCTGTGTTCCTTTTTGTTGCCTCATATTGTTGTGTCAGCTCTCCGTGTGTGTGGCGCCATTCCTGGGCAGGCTGTACTTTCTTTCGCACTGGGCGGCTCTCCTTACGGGGTGCACTCCTTGCGCGTGGGGCTCCCCTACGCAAGGGACACCCCTGCATGGCACGGCACTCCTTGTGCGCATCAGCACGGCCCATGGGCCAGCTCCACACAAGTCAAAGAGGCCCAGTGTTTGAACCGTGGACCTCCCATGTAGTAGGCAGATGCCCTATCCTTTGGGCCAAGTCCACTTGCTATGATTCATTTTTATTTAATGTTTTGTGTATGTTATGAAATAGAGATCAGAGCTCTTTTTTTTTCCATAAAGTTATCGTTCCAGCATCACTGATGAAAAGATCATCTTTTCCCTCACATATTTGTGTGGGTTTGTTTCTGGAAACTATCCTGTCCTCTACTGGTCTGTCTATTTTTGTACCAAAACTACATTGTCTTAATTACTTAATTTTGTGTTGAATCTTTTTAATCTGATAATACAATCCACCAATTTTATTCTTTCTTTTCACGATGGTCTTGGCTATTTTAGATCCTTTTTGTTCTTATACACATTCTAGAGACAGCTTTTTTAAAAACAAATCAATTTTATTGATACATATTTATAAAGCATAAATCCATGCAAAGAGTACAAATGATTGTATTTAGTATAATCACATAATTCTGCATTTATCACTCCAGTCATTTTTAGAGAATTTTCATTATTCCAGTAATAATAATAATACTGAAAAACAAAAACCAAACAAGCGAACAAACAAAATTCATCACCCCTCAATCTGTGTCCCCTGCCAAACATAGCTGCTATTCTGTTTCCTTTTCTCTAGTAATTTGTATTTATGATTTGTGAAAACAGTTTTTATATGCAATAGCACCTATATTCATATTTTACATGAGGTTTCACTGTGTTATAGAGTCTCATATTTTTTAGTTTCCTTTCTAGTAATATATATGTGTTTCGTCTCTTCCTTTCAACCAATGTAGAGACAACATTTTAATTTCATCTCCTGACCCAAGGGAAAAAACAAACAGTTGAAATTTAGGATTGCATTGAATCTATAATTCAGTTATAGACATTTTAATACTGATTTTAATACTGACATTTTAATACTGATTTTTCCAGTACATGAATATGAACATGTGCATCTCCATTGATTTAGGTCTCCTTTAATCATAACCTGCTTTTTCCCTCTACTTTAGAGTATATTATGCATATCCATCTACACCATTAAATATTTTTCTACAGCATGATTTTAATGGCTTCTTGGTATTCCATTAAATGGAAGTACCATCGTTTGAATAACTAATCCCTAATCATTAGACATTAAATTTATTTCCAATATTTCCCTATTACAAGCACACTGTGATGCTGACCATTGCTAAAACACACCAGAGCAAATGGACTGCTATAAAGAAGCAAATTTGAGGGTTTGTTCTCTCTTTTGCTTTCTTTCCTATCACACTCAGACATCCTTTCTCAAACACACACACACATACATTCACACACAGTACAATGCTTAAGTGCCAGAAGGTGTTAAACAAATGCTTATGGGCTGATGCAAAGTAATGTTCTTTCTTTTCATACTCTGAGAAGTTTAAACTACATTACACATGTCTTGTGGCTCAAGCAAATCCTGTTCTTTACCTGATCATTTAGATATTTTTTAAAAGCTCAAAAAAAATTTACATTCACTTCAGCTCCAGGAGAAAAATTGGTTATGAGCTATTAAAAAATCATAATTTTGTGGCACCGAGCAAGTCAGTTTCTCAGACCCTCAGTTTACTCATCTATAAAGAGAAGAATCGTAGCATTAAAATCCTTCCAAGCACTGACATTCTATTTTAATTAATGCAAACCTTCAGCAGAGATGAATTCAAATAAGCAAAAACAGAATATTGCATATCAAAACATAAAATATATATATAAAGGAAATTACAGCATGAGGAAAAGTGCATATGTTAAATATAAACAATTGGAGCTTCCCATACAGAAGATACTGATAGGAATATATCAAACTCAGGGAGACAGATGTAGTAATTACAGACAACCTCTCCTGAAGGTGTACCATGTACCAGGTTCTATTTCAGTGTTTTGCATTAACTTTTCCTGCTCACAAGTCCCACCCCTGTGAAATGGGTATTATTATTTTCCCAGAAGCACAGGGGTGAAAACCTGCTCAGGGTCATAGTTTCCAGACTATGGAAGTACCCTAGTTCATTGAACTAATCATTAGGCCCAGATGGTAAGGAGCTGAGCTGGGCCTGCGGGGAGCTTGGCGGGCTCCAGAGTCTGTGCTCTGAACCCCTGCACCAAACCCTTGATCATCTTGTAGAGAAGTGGTGATGAGCCAAGTGGCACCGGGTACAAAGTACCACTGAAGCACCAAGAAAAAAACTGCTCACTTGACGGAGGTGGCGGATGGAGGATGGAGAGCACAATCAGGGACAGCTGTGAACCAGGGAGAAGACCTTGGAAAGTGAGCAGCGACGGCCTGGCTTGGGCCAGGCTCTGGCCACCTCGCTAAGGTTTTTCCATTTTATCCTGACGATGTGGGGCACCGGGCATCTGTGAGCGGATGAGTGGAGTAAGCAGGTTATTCTGGTGGAGGAGAGGTTGGGGGGAGAAGAGTTGGGAGGTTTCTGTTGCTGTGCAAGGGAAAGGAGAGAGACAAAGTGACAAGAGTGTGGGCACGAGCGATACACAGAAATGTATTTTGGAATAAGTGGGCAGGGGGATAGGAGCAGCAAGTTACAATTGTGCTACTTTCCTTTTCTTTTTTTTTTTAAGATTTTTATTTATTTCTCATCCCCGCCCCCCCACTCCAGTTGTCTGTTCTCTGTGTCCATTTGCTGCATGTTCTTCTTTTTGTCTACTTCTGTTGTTGTCAGTGGCACGGGAATCTGTGTTTCTTTTTGTTGCATCATCTTGTTGTGTCAGCTCTTTGTGTGGGCGGCGCCATTCCTGGGCAGGCTGCACTTTCTTTCACGCTGGGCAGCTCTCCTTACAGGGTGCACTCCTTGTGCGTGGGGCTCCCCCACGCGGGGGACACCCCTGCGTGGCAGGGCACTCCTTGCGCGCATCAGCACTGCACATGGGCCAGCTCCACACGGGTCGAGGAGGCCCGGGGTTTGAACCGCGGACCTCCCATGTGGTAGGCAGACGCCCTAACCATTGGGCCAAGTCCGCTTCCCTGTGCTACTTTTCTGAAAATGTGCAGGTGTCCACACTGAACCCCAAGTACAGCCAACGGGAGAGGACACCACTTCCTGAGGGCTCCCCTTGGTCAGCTCCAGGTTTGACAGGAGTCTTCCCTCTCCCAGGCCTCACTGCCCTGCCGGGTAGCAGTCCTTATCCCTGATTTGCAGGCTAGGATACTCAGAGGCCCAGGGCCTGAGCAAACTGCCTGAGGGACGTGGCTTGTAAGCCGTGCGGCTAGGATGGGAGCTCCCGTCTGTATGATCCCAAATCCCTGCTCTTGCCACTCTGTCATGCGACCTTCCTCATTCCAGTGAAAACACGGTATACCCCAGTCTTTTCTTCCAGGAAGTTTGGGTCATAATAACCAAAGGGGAAATCAAACTGGGAAAACTAATGAAGAAAAGATTAGCATGGAAACATCTTTGACACACCGTTCTCCTTCACCCCTCCTCTCGTTCCCAGGTCACCAATTCCTCTCAACCCTATCTGCAAGACAGCTCTAGATGCGTCCTCCTCTCCATACTCAAGGGCCACCTTTGGAGTGTAGCTTTGGTGAGTCCAGTCCTGCCCAGGCCGGCCCAATACCAGACTAATTTACTTAAACGCCATTGTGTCCTGCTGCTTCTCTGGTAAGCGTTTCGAGAAGGAACGCTTCAAGACTTCCTAATGCAATCATTTCCTAAGTGCTCTCCTTGCTTCCATCCCTGTTTTCCCCCACCACCTCATGCCCCTATTCTCAGCCTGTCAGGGGCTCCCGTTTCACTCAATATAATCCAGTGTCCTTGCCATGGCTCACTGCATCTTGTTCCTTGTTACTTCTCACCCCTTCCTTTCTTACTCCACTACAACCTTTCTGACCCACTTGCAAGTCTGCCAATATGCCAAGCCTGTTTCCACCCCATGACCTTTGCATGGTAGTTCTGTCTGCTGGAAATAATCATACCTCTCCATTCCACCTTGGATATTTGCATGGCCAGTCCTCTCACTTTTTTTTTCAGATTGCTGCTCAGATGTCATTTCCTCAAAGAGACCTTCCTTGACCACCCTACTGGAAATAACATTAATCTTTACCCCCAATCTCTTACCCTGCTTTACTGTTCTTCATGGCACATATCACTATGGGCTTGCAAGCATGCTTACACACACACAGGCATGCGTGCACGGTTCCACAGAATCCCCCTCCCAGGAAGGCCAGCTGTTCCGGTTTGCCAGGACTCAGGGTGTTCCTGGGACAAGCAATTTTCATTGCTAAAACCGGGAAAGTCCCTGGCAAACCAGGAAGGGCTGCTCACCTTATCTCTCCCCTACCAGAATATAAGCTTGGGGAGGGAGGGGGACAGTGCATCCCAGCATGTAACATAGTGTCTGGCACACAGCAGGTGCTCAATGAATATTTACTGAATGTAGCACTAGCTTCGTGTTTCAAACAGCATCAGGTTTAAAGTGGCCTACCTTGCATTCCAGGTCCTTCTCCACTGCCTGTCTTAATGACCCACCCTAATTCTTTTGCTCCTCCTGATGCACCTTTCAGTTCCTGGCAATGCAGCCTCCTTACTCTTTCACAAACGTCACCAGAAACAATCCCCTGGCTCCTCTACCAGAATCAGTCTCTTTGACATGTTTTGTTTTCTTTTCTGAGATTTCTATCAGTGAAAACTGGGGGAGGGAGGCATGGTCACTATGGGAACTTCCTCGGGCATTATTTCAAAATATATATACTCCTTCATTCCCATCCCTGAGATTTATATATGACCCTCCTTGGGGCAGAAGGGACATCAAACATTGGTATTTTGAACAATCTCCCTAGATGATTGTGACAACACACCCACCTCGTTTGAAAGCCATTGATCTCAATCCCATGATACTTTGCAACACAGCTCACATCCCTCAGTTGCATCACTTCTGCAGAGCCCTGGCCTGACCTCATTGCCTCCCCCTCTTTGGAAGTCTTAAAAGTTTACGATCTGAGCCACACCCCAGAGCCCGAGTCACAAAGCCCAGACAGAAGAGCATGGACAAACAGGGTTCCTCAGGTGTGAGTGTTTGTTTGGCCAGGAAGCCCTCTCAGCTGTGCTGGGCAGGCCCTGCCCCACTGCTGGGGCTGAAGAGGCCCCTTCCTTCCCTCCCACTCCTTAACTGTCCCACTGCACCATCATCCCCATTAAACACCCCCCGCCACCCTCTGCCTCCCAAGTCCTCTTCTTTCTATCCGCTGCCCCATTCAACCCCTCTACTGGCTTTTTCTCACTTCCTCCCACAACAGTGTCCCAGAGCTGGTCCACCTAATGCCTAAGCTCAAGTCACCTTGCCAGAGTTAATCCCACCGGGGCTTGGAAAGTCAGACTGACCTGGTGCCGAGGCAGGTCTGCTGAAGCCCCGGAGCCCTCATTTCCTCATCCGTCAAATGGGGAAATCCTTGCCTCACAGCATGTTCAGGGCAATTAAAAGTAAAAACTCCCCAGCACAAGGTCCACCTAGGAACTTCTAGCAAGCAGCCTTATTTGTGCCGAAGGGGTAGTGCCTGTCCTCTAGGCACGGGGACTCGGGCTCTCCGTGGCAGTTCGGGTTCTGTCTTCTAGGGAGCATTACTCCCCGAAGGACCATAATGTCACTAGCTCTTGGGATTAATTAATTTTAACAATTAGGGAGTCATTCTTTAAGCTGGTGGTGCTATAAAAGTACACTGGGGCACAGCAGGAGAGTGCTGTGCTCACCGCTGACCAGCTGCCCTGGAAGACCAGTGAGTTAAAAATTGAGATGCCGATGGGTGTGGGGATGTAGGAAGGAAGAAGGAAAGAGTAGTTTGTTTCACAGTGCAATGGCTTTCAAGTAAAAATCTGAGCTAGAGGGGAATGGGGGCGGGTAACTAGAGAAGGAGGAGAAGCAGCAACAGCTGCAGCAGCTCTGGGGCTAAGAATCAAAAGCTCTAGATTCAAGTCCTAGTTTTGCAATTTAACCTTCTAGATCTCAACTCCCTCAACTGCAAAGTATTTGTATTTTTTATTTTATTTTATTTTATTTTTTAGTTCCTAGCACAATGTGCTCATTTGGACTGAGAGCCAAGTCCTCACTGGCAGCTAAATCCCCAGACATCATTAACTGTCCTCAGTCCATCCCACCCCCCAGATGGATAAAGGTCCCATCACTCAGGTATCAGAGCCCCTCTAATTCTCCAAGCTCCAACCAAGCCTTTGCCTCCCATAAAGGGCCAAGGTCTGCCTGAGAATTGAAACCAGAATTGTCTTTATGGTTACTGCTCAGGGTCCTAGAAAAAGCTGATGGATGTTTTCTGTCATGCCAATTAGAACCCTCAGCGGATTTTCTCCAAAACTTTGTTATAATTGGTGGTTAGATCCCATATCACCATGGATACTCTCCTATAGTTACATTAAGGATTAAGTTGATTTTGCAGACTGTTCTGGGAATTAAACCACCATTTGTACCACAGCCTCTGTGGGAAAATATATTCTGTGTTCCAAACAATTGACCTTTTGGAATAGATCCAGTTCCTAAGCTGGAGACAGTCTGTACAATATTAGGTTACATTTTGGGCTCCGTGTGTGTGTCTCAGAATCAAAGGCTTGTTCGAGCTGGAAGAAAAACTGGTGATCATTTATTAATGGACTTATTATATAGGTAATGAAACCAAGGTTTGAAAAGACAGTGACTTGTGTGAGATTATTCGGCTACTTTGGTCTCCTCCTGCAAGCCAATGCTTTTCCCACTATCCACAACATTTTATGGTCATTTTCCCACCCATTAATTAAACTACTTGAAAGTGGGGAAGATCATGTCTTCTTCCGCACAGAATAAAACACACTAAATGCCTTATAAATACTTAATTGGTTCATTATTCACTTGGCTTTAGAGGTCTATTCACTGTAATATTTCTTTAAATAACAAGTACCATAGGGTATTTAAATTAAGACTATAGCTATAGTAGACTAGACTTGGTTTAATCAAGATTTGAATAATAATGCAGAAATATTCTCTTTAATCCATGTTTTCTACGCAAAAGGACATTTTGGTGTTGGAGGCAACGCTGATGAGTAGTTTTCTCAGCTCACAGACACATCTGGTTTTAATTTTAGGAGATACATACTGGTAATTTGAATGTGGTCTTTGGGGAGGTAGGGAGCTATTCATTTTATAATTAGAGTAGAAAATGGGATAATGTTTTATGTTATTTACACAAACCATCTGACACAGAGACTTAAAAACCACTCAGAAGTAAATCTCCAACTGAAAAGGTGAACCATACATACTGTAGACATACTCTACAAGATAGAGAGCAACCATGTTAGACAGAAAACATTTAAATCATCTTATTTGAAACAAGCTGTCACATTTTGTGTACTTTCCTTCATCAACAAGCACATTTAGTTATTTTCTGATATCTTGTTCCAATGAGCAGGATGGGAGAGCACTGAAAGAGAAACATTCTCAAATACCTACATGAAATGGTTTTATTGTAACAAACCAGGACTGACCTAAATAGACAACTGATCCTGTAATCTAATTACAAGAAGAAGAAAGAAGGGCCACAGAGCACCTCTTCAAAAATTAAACAGTTATTTGTGGTAGCTGTCCGTCCAACTCTAATTGCCTTATAGTTAGCAGTTTATATAGTAATTTCACTCCTTCAGTTACCTAGGCATTCATTTTTCAAGCAGTTTATCTTGAAGGATATACCAGAGGGAAGATACAAATGTTCCACTGAGGTATTGTGTGTGTTTGTTGGGGGGGGGGGGGGGTTGGGGGGGGCGCTGCAATAGGGAGGTTTGTGATGGAGGGCAGGAAAAGAGGCATCTGGTTATACCTGCTTTCTAATTTTGAAGGGTGAAATGACTGAGGACATGCTTTATGGTTTAGCTGAGAATCTTGGAGCCTTGACTGCTCTCTCACCCCTGCACTGAAACAAACCCAAAGTGAAATCCTAAGTGAAAGTCTTGACTCTGCCCAGCACACACCCTCAGCCTGCCTCTGCCTTGGGAAGGGGGGCCTCCTCCTGAAGCACGCATTCTTGTCTGGTTTCTCAACTTTCTTCAGCTAAGCTGACATTTGAGATAAAGTAGGCTGACCTCCAGGTACTCCTAGCAAAATTTAGAACTTACTTCCACTCAAGACATTAAAGCCTGGGAAGGGGATGTGGCTCAAGCGACTGGGCTTCCGCCTACCACACAGGAGATCCCGGAAGTGGTTCCGGTGCCCCCTGGAGAAGGCGAGCTGGCGCAGAAAGCTGATGTCGCAAGGTGATTCAACAAAAGAGACACAAAGAGGAAAGACAATGAGAGACACAATAAACCAGGGAGCTGAGGTGGCTCGGGTGATTGAGTCTCTCTTCCACATGGGAGGTCCTGGGCTCAGTTCCCAGTGACTCTTAAAGAGAAGACGAGCAGACAGGGAAAACACATAGCAAATGGACTAAGAGAGCATAAATGACCTCACACAATGGGGGGGGGGGAAGGTAAATAAAATAAATATTTTTTTAAAAAAGGCATTAAAGACTTGATGGAGAAGAATTCTATGTAGGAGGGACAGTCCAAGCAATGTCCATTCATTCACTGAAAAGCTGTCTTGATTGAACAGGGTGTCAAAGAGCTGCATAGCACAACCTTTACATTTTGCCACCTAGCCCTCCTCACTTCCACACCCTATTGGCTTTTGGCCGATGTTGGGAGTCATTATAAGAAAAACAACTCCATGAAAGTCTCTGCTGTGTTTACTATGAGGAGTTATGAAGCTGCTGTTGACTGGTTTCCAAGTGGCTTCTTTGTGGACAGCCACGGGGATATGGCTCTGGTCTTAGCTCTCATCTCTCTCGTTTGGGACCCTCTTAGCATGGGTCTGCCTTCATCTACTGAGCACCAGCATGTCCCAGGCATTATCTGCTAGTAAGTCCTAATAAGATCACATTTTTAGGAAACCCCAGGTCATGATGTTCCCAACCCCTTGCTATCAGGAAGTCCAAATAATGATCACAGTATTGACATGTGTGACCCAAATGTCTCCTTATGCCCTGTCTTATGCTGGGCAATGTTTAAAAACCTCTGGAGCAAAAAGCTGTGGTTTGTAGCATTTGCTGATTTTATTTGGTGTAACATTCCCACCGTATTAATGTCCTAGAGCTGCTGGAACAAAGTACCACAAACTGGGCATTTTAAAACAACAGAGGGAAGTGAATGGGGCTCAAGCAGTTGGGTCCCTGCCTACCATGCGGGAGGTCTGAGTTTGATTTCTGGTGCCTCCTAAAAAGACAAGCAAGACAACAAGCTGACACAATGAAGAGGCACAACAAGGAAACACAATGAGAGACACAACAAGCAGTGAGCAGAGATAGCTCAAGCATTTGGACATCTCCCCTCCACGTGGGAGGTCCTAGGTTTGGTTCCCAGTGCCTACTGAAAAAAAGAAGATGAACACACAATGAACAGACACAGGAAGCAGACAGTGAGCACAAACAAGGGTAGGGTAGTAATAAATAAAATAAATCTTAAAAATTTTTTTAAAAAACCCAACAGAAATGTACTGTCTGTCTCACAGTTGTCGAAGGCAAAATCATGGTATAGAAGATCGTTCTTTGCCTCACCCATCTGAGCCTTTGGTGTTCCTTGGCTTGCAGCTACAGCACTTTCGTTTCACCTCGGTCATCACAGTCGCCTACTCTCTGTGTATCTGTCTCCTCTCCTCTTCTTAAAAGAATACTAGTCACACTCCGTCAAGCGCTTACCCTACTCCACTATGACCTCATCTACAATTTAACCAATTCCATCTGCAGTGGCTCTATTTCCAAATAAGGTCACACTTTGAGGTACCGAGGGTTAGGGCTTCAATATATCTTTTTAGGGGACATGGTTTAATCCATAACACCCACCATGGCCAATTTCAAGTTCCCACAGTGATGCTACTGAACAAGGAGTTGGGAAGAGATGCACAGTCGCATATCATTATATAGTAGTTCCACCATTCCGAGGCAATAGATGTAAACAACCTCAAGAGCACAGATTAGAGTAAAATGTAGGAAAATTGTTAGGAAAAGATGAGTTTTTAGTATTCAATACCTTCCTTTTTAGTATAATTTGTTTATTCGTAAGTCTATACGACTTAATTTTTTAAATGGCTCTAACAACTCGTTTGCACAATTCCTGGACATTTACCTAGCGGCTCTCATGAGGCAGTGTAAGCCGGCTTCAGCACACCATGATCTAAGCCCCACCAGGTTGGAAGTCCCATGAAATAATTTGTCCTTAGGTCTGCCCAATCTGCCAAGGAACAGGACCTTAGCCCTATCTCCTTCCTGAACCTTTCCACATGTCCAGAAAGGGTTGGTGGCAGTTTTCTACATGCAGTCAGAACCACTACCTGACAGTCCTCTGCTCTGAAGTCTGCTGGTTTCCAGACGTGGACGTGCTTCCAGGCTACTGCCCACCACAGCACCCCACCCAACTCATGTCTCCTGCACTGTGGGTACCCCTCTTGTTCCTCTGCACCCAAGCTCTTGCCTTCCTAACCAATGACCTCAACTCAGTGCAGAGGCTGCTGCTCACACTCAGGCCAGGAGTTTCAGTATCTGCCAAGCTGGTTCTCTCTCCTTGGCCTGCACCCACCCTTGAACCTCCTAGTGGCTCCAACTGCCTCTGCCTCTACTGCTGCTGCCACTTGCGGCATTGTCTCCTCCAGTCTGCAGGTCTCCATTGTTCTACCCTTTTCTGTCCTCAGTCTCTTACCCATAATTTCAAATCCAAATAAACTTTGAAAACTGACTTTATTTAAATGTGGTGCCAAAACTCATTTAACAAATTAGGATAAAATCGAAGGTGATGCATGATCCCGGTTTTATCAAATAGGTATATATATACATGTATTTGTAAATAAGACTGGAAGCAGTTATATATGGCTAGTGAGATTATAGGTATTTTAAAATATCTGTTTCTTCTTTTTCCAAACTTCCTTCAATAAACATATTTTACTCTGAAACAAAGACTATGTGAAGGGCAAATCTGACCTAAACTGATGGGAGGCTAATTGTGGTCTTTATTTATCTTACCTGATATTCTAATGATTTGCTCAAAAAATTCACGTTTTAGATTATGTGCCCAGAAACAGCTGGAGTGTTAAATAATACATAGTACACGTACCATCTTACATTCAGAACCTGAAGAATTCTGAATACTTATATATTCTTTCGGTTTTGGAGGGAGGTCGACAGAAAATCGGTTGGATCTCTAATGTACAGCTCACTCATTTATAATAGCTCCTTCTTTTCCAGGATTCCTAGACACTGGAAAACCTGGTGGGGGTGGAGACAGCTACAGGCTGTACTCACAGCCTCTCTCCTATCTCTGCGCTGAGACCAGCCTCTCTTCTGCACCACTCACAGTGATTTTCTCTCAGATGCTCACTTGATTTCTGTGCAGTCAGGTTGCCTTTGGGTGTCCCTCATCCTTTAAATATGTCTGCATGCATTTGAACCCTGTAGAGGTTAAGGAGGTGGTACTCAGCTCCACAAGCTGTTATATTCAAGTCCCAGTTCCAACTCAGTCACCTGTTCCACTTGAAACTGATCCTTTCTTGGGTTATTAGAAGCCTTAGAGTCATATGTGTGGCCCACCTCTAGCAAACCCATAGGACCTTACACCAAACATTTTGCATGTAATACTTTGGCTTCCTCTTATCTTCCCCACTCTCGGTTTTCTTCTGTCCTATTTTTCTCTGTACTTACTTTCAATTTATCCTGATGCATGAATTTATATATCACCTTAAATCCCTTCTTCTGGAATAAAGCAGGGTGTAAACAAATATACTTTAACCAAACAAGATAGAGCGCTGAGGGGCCACATCTTCATCCTCACCTGCCCCAAGATAAACTGGTAGCTCTGAGAGTCTGTGAAAACTTCCTCAGACAGGACCACTATGACAGCTTATTGCCTTTCCTCCTATGTTCACTGTCAATGCACAAGTTAAGCCCTAAAATAAAGGGAGAGGGAGGGAGGTAAAAATAACAATAAAAAACCCACTAGGGAATCCTAGCTCTGTAAATCAGTGGGACCATTATAAAGCACTTGGTTGAACAACATAGTTTGGGTTTTTGGTATTTTTTGCAAAGCCTAGTTTTTACTCTCCAGCGTGTAACATAGCAAATGTATGTTTTAAGCGTCTCAGCTCACATACGGAATGGGAATATATCATAGTGGTTAAGAGTATAGGTTCTGTCACTAGATGCCTGGGTTTGAATTCCAGATCTGTATGTACTAACTTGTGTGATTTGGGGCTAGGTATTTTGTGTCTCCATTAGTCCCACCTACAAAATAGAAATAATAGTGAAGCCAGATTCCCCTAGGTTTTTGGCTATGTTACATAAAAGAATTTAAGAACATGCCAGTTTAGTTAGGACAGGAGTTTATTAAGGAAAGGGGAGAAGAGAACAGAAATGGGAGAAAATAACAGATTATGGGTCCCAGGCGTACTTGCAGGATGTTCCAGGCAGAGAGAGAAATTTGGCTTGTGGGGTTACTTTTTAAACCATTAATTATATCTTCCCTTGCTAATGTTCAGTATGGCGGTCCCAGCTGTTTGCTGCTTTGATTGATCACCCCACCCATCAGTTCTCTAGGGAGGGCCCAATGATAAGACCCCTTGAGATCCAGGGCTTTTCCTTGACCCCCACATGAAAGCTTGTTCCAGAGAGGATTCTGGCCGGGTTCTTCCAGCAGCCCTCTGGTGGGGTCTTTCTCTCCGGGGGTTTCCAGAAGGGGTTCCACGGCTACAGGTTTCACAACCATATTACTCTGCCTGGCTTTTTGTTTCCCCATTCCCTAAACTATCCTGTCTCAATAGCAACCACCACATAGAGCTACTGTAAGGATTAAATGCCATAACAAGTATATAATACTTAAAAGTGTCCAGGACACATAGGGACATCGATCTCGGGGTAGAATCTGCCTGAGTTTTTGGAAAAACCACCGAGGAGGGGGTAAAAGGGCCTTTGGTCTGGCCTTTTTTTTTTCCTGGAAGAAGGAAAAAAAAAAAAAAAACACACCTCTGGCTTCCTTAGATTCTTTGTGTACCCACTCTCTGTCCCGCCTCTCTAAAGGCAGTTTTAGGGGGTGGAAAGAACAGCCGGGCAACCAGCTGAGCCTCTTCGTTTCTCCTTCTCCCTCATCTTCCACGCGCCAGATACTTGATGGGTGATGCAAAGGTAAATGTTCGTTTTTGCCCTCTAGGAGCTCACGGTCGAGTATGAAAGAGAAACGTATAAACAATTACAACGTAAGAAAATTAAGTAATATGATGGAGGCACGAACAAAAAAAGCACTGTGGAAAAACACCATCCACAGGGTGGGCGGAGGTGGAAGATATTTGAGAGCCCTGCGTGAAAGGCAGAGATATACCCATGTATGGCGTTATTGCTGACCCTTTCAACGCCCACCTCAACACTTATTTCAACCAGAGACACTTGGGGACCTGACCTTGTGGAACGGTAGGGCTTCAAGCCCCTTGTTTGCAATGTCAAACTTTTCCAGCAAGTAACTCTTGCTACTCACACGCGCAAACCAGGGTTTCAAGCAAGGGTAACCGGAGTCTACGTCCCTCGGTTAACGGAAACATGAGGAATTGCTTGTAAAACCAGGGAACCCAGCCAAGAAAGGCGAGGCGGGAAGGGCACCCAGCACTGCGCCTGCGGAGCGGCTGGGGGCCCGAGAGCAGAGGAAAAGGGAGGAAGGGCCGCCCTGCTTACGCGCGCTCTGCGTCACGGGAGCCTCCTCGGCTCCGCGAATCCCGAAGCCCGACTGGGCGCCTGCGCGGCCGAGGCGAGTCGGCGCAGTGGAGGTGGAGGGAAAGGGCGACGGGTCTGCGCAAAGGCGGCGGCGACGCGCGCCGACTGAGCCTAGTGCGACTGCGCACAGGCCGGGGCGCCGCGAAGCGCGGCTGTGCGCCTGCGTGGAGCGCTTGCGTGGCGCGGCGGCGGGGCCGGGCCGCGCGGGGCGGTGCTGCGGGCGGGGCAGTCGGCGGCGCTGGTGAGCTCTGCGGCGTTGGGCGGTGCCGGCGGGGAGGGGGCGGCCTGCGGCTGACGCGGCCGGGTGCGTGGGGTCCCGCTTGTTGATCTACCGATCGATCCCAAGCGTTCCGAGTGTGCGCGCGCTCGCACGGCTTGGCGGGGAGGGGGCGGGGGGAGGGCCTGGGAGAAGGGGGGCGGCGGGCCCGGGTCGAAACGTCGTGTGGTTTGTAGGTGAGAGAAGGCCGAGCGGTCGCCGCAGCCTCCGCCGCCGAGGAGCCCTTGTTCCCGCTGCCGGGAGGGAGAGCCTGGTGCCGACAAAATGGCGGACGGGGAGCTGAACGTGGACAGTCTCATCACCCGCTTGCTGGAGGGTGAGCGCTGGGCCTGGGCCGGCGGGGTGGGGGGTGGCGCCCTCCCCCCCTCCTCTCCCCGAAACCCGAGGGGACGCCCTTCCCCGCCCGGGGACGAACCGGGCGGACGAGCGGAGGCCGCCGCAGAGGAGGGGGCGTAGAGGCCTGTGGGCCCGCGGCGGGCCGGGGAGACCAGTGCTCCCCTCCGGGTCGGAGGGGCGCCGCTCCCGGGCTGCGATGAGCCCCCGGCGGGGAGGCAGCCTGCGGAAGGGCCTGGCGTCCCCTTACCGTGGTTCTTGCCCGCGGTGACCCTTCCCGAGAAGGGAGCGAGAGCGCGTGCCGAGTATGCTGTGTGTCCGTGGAATGTGTGTTTCTTCTCGGTTCTCTTTGTACAGTGGCCCTTGGCTGCCCAGCATCCGGGAGTGGATGTTATTTTTAAAAACCAAAAAACTCCTTTATATGCTCGTTAAATCTGCTCTTCTGCATTTTTATGTGATGTTGTAGAACGAGCTCTGCCAGGGAGAGGGTAGAATTAGCGGGAGTTGAATACCTATCCTTTTTTATTTAGCTTTTTGAAAAATGAAGTGAAACAATCTTTGACCGCGTGAAGGACTCACGCAAGAAATCTGAACTATGTAAATAACGTTCGCTGAAGGGCTTGGTCTTTGGCTTTAAAAATTTAACAGATTTAAGTAGAATTTAATTTCGGTACAAAGTTAGGAAAGGTCTGTTGTGAAACCTGTCGTGTTTAAAAGATGTTTTACAAGTGTTAGCAACGTTTGAAGTTTCCGGGCTTTTCGTGTTTTTATTGAAAAATTTAGATTGGTTTGAGAAGGGGATTGCGGGGGAAAGGAAGAGGCGCAGAGGCCAGGAGTTAAATTTATTGACTAATTGCGGCATTATCATTCAGAGTTAATCGCAGTCTTCGGCCAGTGAGCCCCGTTACCCTAAAATTTGTGTCATCACGAATAGTTTTGTGAGTGGGTAGAAAAGAAATTAAGCCTTTTTAAGAATTTAGAGTCCTCTTTGTCCGATGGAGTCAGACAAGTGGTCTGTGAATTATTTGCTTTTATATTAGCTGAAGATAATGCAAACTCTTTACTACAGTGAAGCAGTATGAAATTAAATCTGGAAAATCATGAAAAAAGATCGTATGTAGTTCCTTTATTCAACAAGTGTGAATCTGAAACAACATCAGTTCTGTGTGGACTCATTGTGTAACTAAATACAGTATATTTACTCCAGATGTGAAAGAAAGACTTATAACAGTCAAAGGCTGAATAAGAAGCAAAGTTTTGCCAAAAAACTCTTTTACCTTTTCCTTTACTGGCAAGATATTCCTGGGAGGCCCCCTGGTGCCTGCATACAGTGTTCTCTACTTGGACTTGGTGGACTTTTAACAGATGTAAGCATCTTGCTGAGAAATTTGTTTTGATAAAAGAATGTATAGTTTTTGTAATTGTGCATTGTTGTAAGGAAGAAAGAGGGTTATTTTAGAACTTTAATATCTTGTTATCCTTTGGGGAAGTTTGACGTATCCACTATTTTTATACATTTGAAACTTTGCTTGAAAAATGTAGTGTTTGTATTGCAGTTTCTTCACTTTTATCCTCCATATTTTTATGTATTTATATACTGTATTTATGCTTTTTAAAATGTTTTATTTGGAACTTTTAAGTCAGGTCTACCTTTTTATGATTATACTTAGGAAATTTTAGTGGATTGTTGAGGTTATTTGAAAAAACAGTGGGAAAAGTAGTCTGAGATATTCCATTTGTTCTTTGTGTGTGTATGCAAATTATTAGTTCTGTTTGGGGACAGTCTGCCCCCCCCCCCTTTTTTTGTTGTTGTTTGGTAAGATTTCTAGTTCATACAAATTTTTCCTTTTATTGGCCTCCTCCGTGCGGGCACAAGGAATCCAACGGTAATACACGGTCTTTTCACTCAAAGCGCACCCAGTCCAAACAAGTAATTTTCTGGCTTTTTGCAGACTCTTTTCTGTTCATATATTCAACACATTTCCATCAGTAAAGGGTTTTATTACTTGTTTCTTAATCCCAGGGGAAGCATGTTTCATTTTGCAGTACCTCCTTGAGATTATTAACATTCTCCATGATTTCCCTCCCCCTGCTACTCTAAATGCATTAAAAAACTTGTTCAAAGTGATCTGTTCTCTTTAGTAATTGTTTTTAGCCTTCAAATAAGATTTTTTTGTCTTCTTTGATTTTCAGTGATGATATGTGCTAATTAAATGTAACTTAATTTCAAGTTAGGGTATTTTGTAAAAGTATCCAACAGAGTAACTAGTTAATGTTTTTTTGTTTGTATTTTGTATCAAATGAAAGTACAAGTTAAAATTTGGCCAGAATCTCTATACTCAAGCAGGAAATTTTTCAGCAAAACTTGATCTTGTTTTAAAATGCTGACAGTCGTTCTACAACATATTCTTGATTCCTTTTTTCTTTCTGACTATATCAAATTGTCAAACACACTTTTAGTAGCTACATTTTATGAGTTGCTTTTTTTTATTCTTTTAAATGAGTATATTGCATACCTATCATTGCTGTACTGTTTTCAAAGACCCTTTAGAACATTTTGATAAAATATTTGTATGCTATTATTTAATGCAAAACAATATACTGATGTTTTATTTGGACAGTGTACTCTTCACCAATATATTTTCATCGGAGTGTTACTTAAAACAAAAAGCTAAAACTTACACTACTTTGTCCTCTGTAGTGATTCCGCTACTACATTCTTGTGGCTTATCATAGTGCTCTTTGATTTCTTTACCTTGAAGCTAGTTTTTATGGGCATTCAGGAAAATCTGAAAAAAGTTTTTAAAAGAGTTAGGTTCTTAGTGGAGTTAGGATGGGAGTGGGAGGATAGCAGAACCACCTGTGGAACACTTTTCAAACTATAAATGTTTATTTTGGAGCAGATGGAATGGGATGAGTAGAACCTGATGTGTTCAGGAGGAGGTTAGTGTAGAAAACTGCTTTCCTGTGATTAAGATAGTTCTACCTTTATTTGCATCCACAGGCCCAGACTTATCCTAGTATTAAAATCTCTCCCAGTTGATAACTGATAACCAACATATGCCTGTGAGATATGTGTGTGTGTGTGTACATGTATATAAACTATGGAGGGGGATTTGTGTTTTTTTTCCTGATTATAAAAATAAGATATGCATACTGCAGAAAACAATTTGGGAAATTGAGAAATGTAAAGGAAAATAAAAACAGAAATCCCCCGTAATTCCACAGTCAAGAGATAGCATCCCTCTTGAAATTTTGATACATTTTTGTATTCACATACTTTAAATAATTGGAATGGTTTTTTTGTAATTTTATGAGTTAATTTTTCATGTAGCCTTGTATTGTGAACATTTTTAATCATTGAAATGTCTTCAGAAATACTTCAGTAGCTGTTTGCTATGATAGAACAGTGTTCCTAAAGTATTTTTTTTTACTTTGCTACAAAGCTGATCTTGAATATTACAATTTGAATTGGAGAATATTACCATTATATAAACATCTGTAGCAGAATATGATTGTTTGTATTTTTAACCCACTAGTGGCTTTATGAAAATCTTATGCGCATTCTTGTTTTGTTTTTTAATTCATTTTTCACTTCACCTTGACTTGTCAGATGTCCATATTTATGGAACTGCTTCAATCATTTAATGTGTATTTCTGCTTCTTTTCTTGTGGATCATGTACTGTAAAGATTTAGTTAAGCTAACGGACAAAGCAAACAGGAAAATTTCCTTTTATTTGTCATTTTTGGGGTTAAAAAAATATATTTGAAAACCAAAACAGGCTAGCGAAGCCACATTAAAACCCCTTTTCTTTCCTTCTTTTTTTTAATCACAGCTTTATTGAGATATAATTCACATGCCATATAATACACCTATTTAAAATGTATAAGTTAGTGGTTTTAATATATTTACAGAATTGTAGAGGCGTCACCACAATAGATGGAAATATTTTCATCACAGTTCCTTGCCCCCCAAAATAACAACAACCGTACCCATTAGTAGTCACTCCCTTTTCTCCACTCCTCCCTCTGAATCTTAAGTAACCACTAACCTACCTACCTTCTGTCTGTCTAAATTTGCCTATTGGGACATTTCTTATAAGCAGAATCATACAATATGTGGTCTTTTGTTTCTGGCTTTTTTCACTTATCCTTATGTTTTCAGGGTTCATCCATGTTGTAGCAAGTATCAGTACTTTGCTACTTTTTCTTGCTGAATAATATTCCATTGTATGGATATACCACTTTTATTCTTTCATCAGTTCATGAATGTTTGGGATGTTCCCACTTTTTACCTGATATGCCTAATGCTGCTATGAACGTTCATATACAAGTTTTCATGTGTTTTCCTTTGTCTTGCATATTTCGCTCTAGAGTGGAACTGCTGGGTCACGTGCTAACTCTATTTTAAGCTTTTGAGGAATTGTCAGACTGATTAAAGCCTCTTTCCTGATTAAATTGTTTAAATTTGACCCAGCAGCTTAAACATTAGGCAAGTTGAGGGAAGTACCAGTTGCTGCTGGCAATGTACACTTCCATGATAAAGTGTTATGTGTAAATCCAAGGGCACACCAGATAGAAAGGAGCAGGTTGGGATATAGGGGAGATAATCTAAGGGGTATTTTAAGATGATTTCTTTTGCTGCTGCTGCTTGGCTGAGAGACTAGAGGCGGCATAAAAATGATGGTATATTTTTAACTGATTCAGAATTAGAGTTGTTTTATTAGTCCTAGCAATTGATGAAACTACTGTTTGAAGCAGTAGCCCAGAGGTGTTTTATTTTGCTGTTTGAAAACAGAAATGGAGGTTTTCTGGTAAAAGCTTAAGGATTCTTAGGTATTTAGAAGTCTGTTCAAAGCTGAGGCTAGGGACAGGCTAGATTAAGATTTAGAATTAGTGAGGAGGATTTTTTTCTTTTGCTCTTCTTACAAGCATTTATCATTTAACAGTATGAATTTCACTGGCATGCATTCTCAATTTAGAAATGTCAAGATATTTAGAAAGATAATTAAAATTCCATTCGTTTCTGAAACACAGTTTATCCTAGAAATCTTAGAATATGGGGAGAAAGGAGAAGGAATGGTTTGTAAATGTCAGTAGGTTTAGTGATGGTGTGGTGATGGTGGTGGAGATTCCTAAGTGAGCCTTCTCAGATTTAATTATGATTGGATACAAATATATACCCTCAGGCAGTAACCCTGTTCCTGACAGCTGTAAATAGCCATTTCATGACCTATTCTCTCCAGAAAAATAGATGACCAGTGAAGGTAGGGGGAGAAAGAGATCAAGGTCACAACTCTTCTTCTTTTACTGCCTCCACCTTACCCCCAAGATTGACAGGGGATTACCTCTGAAGTTGGGATTATGAGCAACTAAAATGTGATATATACACACACACGTATATACACACACTTCATTCTCTAATAGATTCTACAGCAAGGTGACAGGGACCAAAAATACAGAAACTCATCTGAAGTTAAATAAGTGTAAATAACTGGTAATCTTTTTCTGTTCGGATGGAAGAAGGAAGTTCCAGGTGTACATAGGTAACTTGTCATGCAGTAGAAAAAACTTATGTTGAGTTACTTAATACAAACTGCCAGTTTTATCATTCTGTTTCAGGCAGCTGTTCTTGTCCTTCATTCTGCCTCCGTACTATTGACACGTGTAGCACAGTGATTTATGAGGTTACACACTTGTGTGTGTAAAAACCGCTGGCCTTAGGGTCCTCCTTTCCCAAATGTACTTGTATCTGTGCAAGGACAAGTAGAGGTATTTATGTTATGTGCACAATTTAGTGGAAGCATTGCCTTTGGATCTTGATGCATGACCACATTGTGTAATTTGGAGTTTTGACACAGCTTATTTCACTGTAAAGGAATTTTATTCACGTAATGTTAATCAGAATGTCCCTGAATAATAAGAATTCCCATCTGGCCAATTACAGGCTGACCAGCGTGCCTTCTTTCCTGCTTTGAGAACTTGTCCAACCCCGTTTTTAACTTCCTCCCTAATGTTTTATTTAGCAGTTATAATGGTATATGTTTTTTTAAATTTTAAACAGTAAATTGAGGTGGAAACTTCATAGGTACTTGTAGATTTCATGTACGTTATTTGGATACCTATCAAATAATTCAGCCAGAGTAATGCAAGAAAACAATCAGAGTCTGAGTAAGAGACTTGCAAACCTGTAAGTGAGAGTAAGGTCTAAATTAGATCATAACTGAAAGGAGTTATGACAGTCACACCCCAACCCCAGTAGTTAAAGTCTAAATGATAATCAGGTGTTCACTTCTTTGCTCAAGAAATATCAGTATGTATGCTATAGTGGGAGGCCATGTTGTATTATGGTTAAGCATACAGGCTCTACCTGTATTTTAATTTCTGGTCTGAGCCCCAGTTTTTTCTGCGTATTGTGGATGATAGTAAGTATCTACTTGATAATGTATCTCTTTTAGTTTTCTAGGCTGCTCAAACAAATACCATGAAATGGACAGCATTAAATCATGGGAATTTATTTGCTTAGTTTTGAGGATAAAAGAAAATCCAAATTAAGCCATCATCAAGTTGATGCTTTCTTCTGGAAGACTGGTGTTTTGGGGTTGGCTGCCATTTATCCTTGGTCCTTGACTTGTCACAATGCAAGGCACATGGTAGTGTCTCCCTTCTCTTCTGGGTTCCATTTCTTTTGTCTGCTTCCTCTGTGGCTTTCTTCCTGTATGTGTCTGCATTTCACTTCACTTATAAAGGACTCCAGTAATGAGATGAAGACCCATCCTACTTGAGGTGGGCCACTCCTTCTTAACTGAAGTAGCCTCATCAAAAGCTCCTGCTTATGATGGGTTCACACCCATAGGAATGGATTAAATTTAAGAACATATTTTTTTGAGGTACACACAGCTTCAAACCACAACTGTATCTATAAAGATTAAACAGGCAAAATACTTTGAACAGTTCTTGGCACATAATGAAACATCAGAAAATGGTAGCTGTAATAATTATTGTTTATTACAATTCTGAACTAAGAAATAGTTAATAGAGGACTCCATGCTGCTGAGCCCTGGACCTTCCCCATACTAAGTTTTGAGAAGCTGTTTCTTGAGTACCTAACAGTTAACAGTGTCCCTGACATTGTGTTAATAGTGCACAGCCACCCATCTCATATATTTGTGTGTGTGTGTATAAATAAGACATTTCTTTCCCACTCCCATCATCCAGAGTTTGTGATCTGGTTTGACATACCATACCAACATTGCTGAGGGGGGAAGAAAATTCTAGGCAGAATAAAATAGTGAAGAGTGATATGATGTATAAATTTTTGGCTAGGGTCTATGGTAGCAGATCTCAGACTTTCTGAGTGTTGGGACCCCTTCACACTTTTTTTTTTTTAACCCTTAAATATTTCAGTGTTTATTCCTTAAAAACAAAAACATTCTCTTACATATTGCAGTTCCATGAAAAATCAGGGCATTTAACATTGATATAATACTATTATCTAGTTTGGAATGTATATTCAAATTCAAATTTCGTCAGTTGCCCAATAATGTCCTTTATAGCTATCTTGCTTTCCCAATCCAGTATCCAATATAGGACCATGCATTGCATTTTGTTGCCATGTCTCTTTAGTCTCCTTTATTTTGAACAGTTCCTCAGCCTTTTTTCCCCCTCAGCTGTGATATTTTTTGAAGAACATAGACTCTTTTTGTAGAATGTTACTCAGTTTGGGTTTCTCTAAAGTTTCTTGATAAAGCATCTGCCAGATTTCTCCACTGTAGTGGTAGTGTTTTTTTCCCTTGTAAATAATAAATAATATATTGGGAGATACTTTGAGATGATATAAAATTATTCTTCATCAAACTTTTACTCATAACTTTTAGCATCCATTGATGATTTCTACTGTAAGGAAGGGCTTGCCTTTTACCCACTGTTTGTTTATTAATCACTGTGGATTTATAGATTCTCATATTAATGAATTGTAATCCATTACTTATTTTGATTATAAAATTGTCACAGATTTGGCCAGTGACATACACTTCATACTAACTTAAGTAGCCTTTGGACATATGTCCATTATTGGTTCAGCCCTCTGTCACTTTCTGGCTCAAGCTGTTCCAGGCTCATCTTGTGCTTTTTTCTGCCCCAGCCCTGGAATTAGCCTTTCTTCCAAGATGCCCTGATCTGCTTTAATGAAAAATTGTATTCAGAAACCAAGATCTGGGCATTAAATGGGATCATTGCTACTGCTGCAGCACTGGCTTCTAGGTCTTCTCAGGGGGCAGAGGATAGGAAATATATGTCAGATTGATACCTCCTTTCTCAATCCAACAACACAAGGATAATTCTTCATAATCTTGAAAAGAATTGAGGCCCCCAAACGCTTTTATTTATGTGAGTTGTGTTAGAAATTAAAACTAAGATTTAAAAATAGAAATTCATTCATTTAAAATAATAATCCATTACATTTTAACAATGTTTTATGAAAAATAACTCGTATAAAACAAAAAAAAAAATTAGAGGAGTGCTATTATTTCACACTTTCTAAATCTTTTTTGAGGATGGCTGAATTCTCACATCTACTTTGTGTCGTTTTGTTTTAATACATTGCTTTGGCTGAAGTTGTACCCAAACAAATGTGTAGGTGAAACAGGGAGGAGTATATTAATGGTCATTTTTAGATAATTGTGGATATTCCTCTCTGATATTTACCAAAAATTTGAAGCATTTAGTTTCTTAAAGGTGAGTTGTAAAGTGGAATCTGAAATATCAGTGACCTTTTTGTTCTCTTACATTATTAAAATCCATTGATCTATCTTGCACTTGAAATGGATATTCTTACCCACCTGTGACTAATGTACATTGTAATGTACATTGGTTATTTGGATAATAATGGTTCAATTGAGTTATGCAGATGTCCAGATGTTGACATTTTATTATACAATATAAGAAAATCATATTTGTTAATATCACAAGATCCTATTAGCAGATTCCTTAATTATGGAGAAGCTGTCACATTCATGTGCTAGATGCAAGGTTTCCAAAATTTAAATTTTCACTGAAAGCTTGAATTTTATCATTGGCAACAAATACCGTCACTTGGTTTCTTTGATGTGACAGGCTCACTTTGTTCATTTTCAGATGGTGTCTCTTTTATATATATATATAATTTTTTTATTTTTCTAACTTTTTTTTTTAATGTTGCATTAAAAAAATATGAGGTCCCCATATACCCCCCACCCCCCTCACCCCACTCCTCCTACATCAACAACCTCTTTCATCATCATGGGACATTCATTACATTTGGTGAGTACATTTGGGAGCACTGCTGCACCACACGGATAATGATTTACATTGTAGTTTACGACTGTGTCTCTTAAAACAACTAAGTCTGGATAATCATAGTTTGTTAGATGTGCCCCCCCCCCTTTTTTTTTTTTTAGATGTTCTGGAGAGAAAAAAAATGGCTAGATCAGCTTGGAACTAAAACAATCATATGAGTGCAATTTGGTGCCACTGGCAATTGGTGGTAAGGTGCCAGCAATTTACCCACCATTGCCTTTATACCATCAGCACACAGAAAGGGGATCACACTTTGTGAACCATTGGGCTAGGGTACACCTTCCTCTGTTTCCTGAAAATATATAGTCCTCACCTGTTTATCACTTTTCTTTGCTCTTTTCTCACACTTACTGTTTGTTCATGTTCATAAGAAGAGTTTTTTAACATATGTTTGATTCACAAACCCTTTGAGAATTCATGAAAGCCATGTTCCTTCTCAGAAAAAAATACATATATTCATGTAAATACATAATATTACAGGAAGTTTGAGGTGTTTTGCAGAGTTCCTGAAACCATTTGTGGGCTCTGAACTCACATTAATTATTCCTACCAGGAAGACCTAAAGTGAATTGAAATGATGGCAACTGCCTAATTCTTGCATTTAAAACCAACCAAAACTCCACATTTTTGCCAATTGTAAAATGTCTTCCTTTTTGTTACTTAAAGCAGAGGTTTGGACTAAGTATAGAGTAATTCCTAGGGGGTAGGGTGGGGGATAGGAAAACTGGATTTTAGTTAATTTTGCCGTTAATTGGTATGTAACATTGCGTGCATTTTTGCTGGGAGATTGGGTGGGATAAGTAGGACTTAGAAGGCAATTATAAGTGAGAAATTGCTGGAGAAAATAGCAGATAGTTATTGAAAAATAAAATTTAGTATATACATGCACATATACAGTTTGTAATTTAAAAGACAAAAATGCATTGGAAAAAGTTTACACAAATATGTATTTCAAAATAAAAGGTTGAGTACAATTTTTGGTGATGAGAAAAATGGAATCTTTTGTGTGTGGGGAGGGTTAAAATTTTCTTAGTTTGAGCTTCAGTTAGTGTTCCCTGCCATCAGAATCAATAGCAAGTCCTGTTTGATGTTGATCTACAATGAGATTTTACATATTTCATCTTAGAAGATGTCTTTTTGCACAGATAGTTGCTGCTCAATAGGGTTATCAGTCAACAAGCATATGATTTTAATTAAGCATATTCATCACTTGCAAGGAAGTTACAAAATTCTGTTAAATTCTTCTCCTGATATTTGCCTTTTAACATGTATTATATTGCAGATTAATTGGTTCCATAAAAGATTAAATGGAAACTACTAACTGTACCTGGAAATTTCCTTTGCACTTGCATCAAGGTCCAAAAAAACATTGTTGGAACTGTACTTTGAGCTTGGAGAATATATCCACTGCAAATGTGTATGGAAGTGAAGATCTTCTTGTTTTAATTTTTTTTTTTTCTAGGAGGTATGGGGTACCGAACCCAGGACCTCAGATGTGGGAAGCAGTCGCTTAACCACTTGAGCTACATTCGCTCCTTCACTCCCCTTGTTTTAACTTTTGACAAGATGGGAAGTATATAAAGCAGCTGACATACTTTTGAGTCAAACATTAATTGTCATCAAAATGCCATACCACAGTATAATTTCATATATAAGCATTATTTACCTTGTAATTTTAGATCAAATTCATTAAGAACACTAACAAATCTGTAGCAAAAGCTAATTTCCAAAGCCATTCAGCATTTGATAATAGTGACTAAGGGTTAATCCTACTCATTCAAAAAGACTTCATTTGTGACTCTGAGGTTTAAAAAATTTGAAATAAAAGTTTACCAGTGCTAAATCATCAAACTCTAATATGGCAAATCAGGATATTTCACTTCTGTTTACTATTAAATATTCACAGAACTAACAATAGTTAAGTACAGGAGCATGAAAAAGAGTTCACCATTGATACTACTGGTTCAATAACACATTGTAAATTAGAATATTATTCCAGTTCTGCCCCATCACATTGGTGGAATGAGATGCTTCAGTTGCTGTGAACCAGCTCAGCAATAGATTTGCTCAAAGGGAAGATGATGCAGAACTGTACGAAATAAAGGACAGAAAGAAAGACACAAGAGAGGAGATAAAGATGGGACCAGGGACTCAAAGCTTCTGGAACTGAGCGCCTGGACCCTAGTTTTCACATCAAATTTATTAGGAACTCCAAAGCAGCTGTTCCTCATCAGCACAGCAATGTTTACAATAATTGGGGACAAGTGCAACAAATAGGGAACAGGTAAGCCAGTTTCCTACAACATCCAGAACTCCATCTCCCACCACTCTCCCTTTCCCAACAGAGGCTTTGAAAAACCAGCAAGAACTAGTAGACATCTTTCTCAAAGATCCAGAAAACAGTTAAAGGACTGCAAGAAATAGGGCAAGCTCCTGGTCAAAAAAAAAAAGGACCACTTAAAAGCATTAGGGGAAGTGGAGTTGGCCCAATGGGTAGGGCATCCGCCTACCACATGGGAGGTCCAGGGTTCAAACCCAGGGCCTCCTGACACGTGTGATGAGCTGGCCTATCTGCAGTGCTGATGCGCGCAAGCAGTGCCGTGCCATGCGTGGGTGTCCCCTGGGTAGGGGAACCCCACACGCAAGGAGTGCGCCCCAGAAGGAGAGCCACCCAGCGCAAAAAAAAAGTGCAACCTGCCCAAGAATGGCAGCGCGCACACAGAGAGCTGATGCAGCAAGATGACACAACAAAACGCGACACAGATTCCAGGTGCCACTGAAAAGAATACAAGCAAACACAGAAGAACACACAGTGAATGGACACAGAGAGCAGACAGCTGGGGTGGGGATGGCGGGGAAGGGGAGAGAAATAAATAAAAAATAAATCTTTAAAAAATAAAAAAAGCATTAGGATACCCCAGTGCCCTGGCTGGCCCCTTCCCCACCCCCTTGGGTTGTGCAGGGAGCCTTTAGTACCAGTTTGAGAGGGAGCAGAGTAACCCTCCTGCACATAATTAGGATTATGCATGCTGGCCCCATTATTCTGGTGGTGGCCTGAAGGACTCACTGTCTCAGAACTTTGCCCTGCATATAGAAGGCAGCTCACCAACGACGTCTCCTAAAGAATATTCCAGGAGAGGAGTCAAGTTCTGCTGCCTGGGGTAAGGGTTGCTGGCTATGGACATAAAGTATAATGTCTAGGACCATGAGGAAACTGTTTCCTAGGCAAGTGGGGGCACATTTGTATCTGTAAACAGGAATTCCTTAAGGCCACGTACATGTGCAAGACAAGAGGCTTATGCTTAAAGGATCTGAGTGGCTTTGACCTGGAGCTACTCTTTAAACTGTATGGAGAACCCTAAAGGATAGTACTTCCACAGGTAAGTCGGCAAAGACTGAGGTGTTTTTTTCCCCCTCTTCTTCCTTCTTTCTTTTTGTCCTCCTCCTCCTGGCATTCAAGGAAGCTTTCAACAAAAGAAATAGGAAGTAATGGCTCAAGCAAAGGACAAGATTAAAGCATTAGAGACTTTTAAAAAAATGATCCTAAATATGCTCAAAGAGCTCGAGGAAAATATGGACAAAGAACTAAAATCTGGAAAATGAGAGAGAATACCAATAGAAGATGGAAATTATGAAAGGAAACCAAATAAAGCTGAAGACCACTGTAGTAAATATTAAAGATTCCTTAGAGGGGTTCAACTGCAAATTGGAGCTGGCAAAAGAAAGAACCAGAACTTGAAGATACGACAATTGAAATCATTCAATCTGAGGAGCAGAAAGAAGGAAGAAAAGTGAACAGAGCCTGAGGAATCTGTCAGATACTATCAAGAATAGCAATATATGCATTGTGGGGGTCCCAGAAGAGAAGATAGAGAAAGGTGTGGAGATAACATTCATTCAAAGAAATAATGTCTGAAAACTTCCCAAATTTAACAGAAGACATGAATATACACATCCAAGAAACTCAACATGACAAATCCAGATAGATCCACATCACGGCATATTATAATCAGATTATCAAATGCCAAAGATAGAGGATTTTGAAAACTGTAAGAGAGAAGCAAAATGTCATATACAGGGAATAAGAGTAAGCACTGCTTTATCATTAGAAACCACAGAGGCAAGATTACAGTGGAGTGTCATTTAAAGTGCTGAAAGCAAAAACAAAAAACAAAACTGCCACCCAAGAACTGTATATCTAGCAAAACTATGGGAGAGATTAAGACATTCCCAGATAAATAAAAGCAAAGGGAGTTTGTCACCATTGGACTGACCCTATGAGAGATGCTAAAGAAAGTTCCACATGGATGGAAGGGATAGTAGATCAAAGCTGTTGGCAAGGGTAATGACAGGTAAATATAAATGCCAGTACTGTTGCATTTACTTCATTCGGGATCTGAAAGGTAAGTATGTAGACTAATAATTTGTGACAAAAACTGCCTAAAGGTGGGGGGTAGGGGGTATAGGCACATAGTTTGTGTGTACAATTGAAATTAAGTTGATATGAAAGTGTCTTGGTCTGCTAAAGATTGCTAGTGCAATATACCAAAAATGGGTTGGCTTTTATAATGGGAATTTATTAGGTTAAAAGCTTAGAGTTCTAGGAATAGATGTGGCTCAAGCATTTGAGCATCTGCTTCCCACATGGTAGGTCCTGAGTTTGGTTCCCAGTGCTCCTAAAAACAAACAAGCAAGCAAACAAACAAATGAAAAACCAGCTCAGGGGAGCTGATGTGGCTCAGTGGTTGAGCATCAGTTTCCTACTTAACAAGGTCCTGGGTTCAATCCCTGTTACCTAAAAAAAAAACAGTTCTGAGACTGAAAATGTCCAATTTAAAGCATCACCTAAAGATGGTGTCTCACCAAAGGACAGCTGTGGACAGTCAGGCACATGGCAGGCCGTAGTAGTGGCTCTGCCCAAATCAAGGCATCAAGCAAAGCTCCCTCCCTGAGCTCAGGTGTGGGCAGTCAGGCCTATGGCTTATCTCTTTTAGCTCCTTGGGGACCTCTCAACCTCTGTCTCTGCCCCTTTTTCCTATGCATTTGCTCCTTTAGCCCTCCTTTTTTAAAGATTCCAGCCAGAGGATCGAGACCCATCCTGGGTCCCACAGTCTAATCAAAGGCCTTCAGCTAAAGCAGTCCAGTCAGTAGCATCCCATTCCCAATGGAAATGGATTAGCCCTAAGTATATGATTTTTCTGGGATCCACCCAGCTTAAAACTGTGACACAAAGTAAATAAAATTGGTATAGGTTTAAGTGTTAAATTTAAGCCCCAAGATAACTGCAGAGAAAATACTGGACAGCATGCAAGCTCATAGAGGCAGAAATTAGGGTACGGGTTGCCATGGGCAGGAGAAAAAAAGAGTGAGGAGTTAATGCGTACTGGGTGTAGGGTTTCTTTTGGGGGAGATGGGAACATTTTAGTAATGGAAGTTGGCACAGAACAGTTACCTTGGTTCAGGAGACCATGATTCTCCCACCAGAATTGTGTGAGTGTCTTAAGTTATGGTGTGTAGTCTCTTGCAAGGTATTCTTCACAGAATTCTTTATGATCATTGGAGCTTGTAGTGTGTTTGCCTCAGTCATATTTTGTGTACTTCACTGGTCATACTTGAGCAGGCATGCCATTGTTGAAGAGCAGTCAGTACAGGAAATTCTTGAGAACTTACAACCTTTGGAGAAGGGTTGTGCCCAGTGTGAGCTCACCAGTCACCTTGGCTTTTTTCCTGGAGACATTTCCTGGTTTGTGGGATAGAATAATAAAGCCCAAACAAAAATAGCAGTTTTACTGGACTAAGGAATCAAAGGCTGAAGTCTGAGGCTGCCAAAGAGGTTAAAACTTGTTTCAGCAGATAAAGTCTGGAAGAGAAGGGAACCACATAGAAGCTAGCCTCAACATCTAGTCAGGTTCCCTTAAAGTTAGTCATTGACCACCTTGTAAGCTGCACGTGTGCAAGAGAAGATTGTAAGAAACCCAGCTGAAAACATCAGTTGGAAAAGTAATGTTCTGAGACGAGATTTCAGCAAACAGTTGTGCCATAGAGGCAAAGGTTGAAGTTGTAACCTTTCCAAGTTACAGGGGCTTGATTACACCCTGTATTTTTCATTGAGGCCCCTTTAAGGTCAAATCCTAATATTGAGGACAAAATTGAAGTAAACCAGTCATCAAGACAATCTAGGTAAGTTACTGGTACTTTTATTTGTTCTTTGGAGGAAAATGTCATCCACAACCTTTATAGTTTTTCATCCGTAATCTAGTATTTTATCCAGTGAAATATTATAGGTCATACCCACAGGACTAATTGACCAAAAATCAAGAGGAAAAAAAAAATAGAAACAAATCCATGGGTGATTCAGACATTTAGAGTTTCCATACAGGGACTTTAGCTGATTATCCTTAAAAAAGGAAAGAATGGAAAAATTTTGTGAGAGACCTGGAAGCTATTGAAAAAGAGTCAAGTGGAGACTCTAGAACTGAAGAAGTACAATAACACTAAGTCAGAGTATTTGGTAGTTTAATCAGTGCAGCTCAGCAGTGCTCCAAAATGTATTCATCAAATGCAGTGAATGTGCCACAATGATGAGGAAGGTTGTTGATGTGGGAGGAGTGGGGGGGTGTGGGATATGGGGCATGTGGGAGCCTCTTATATTTTTTAATGTAACTTTTTTTGTGATTTATGTATCTTTAAAAAAAATTTAATAAAAATATATTAAAGTATATTAGAAAAAGTAAAATACTAAATTAGTAAACTGGAAAAATGTCAGCAGAAATTACCCAGTACTAAGGAAGAAAGTGGAGGGAAAGTACAAAGGAGACATGTGGGGCAGTGTTAGACCCTTGAAAAGGGTTTTGCTGAATAGAAAATGGAGTATGAGATAGAAGAATATTAACAATTTACCAAAACTAAGAAAGATATCAAAACAGATTCGAGAAGCTCTATGAGCTCCAAGTAGGATAAATACCAAAAAAAATATATATATATATCATATGGGCACCCATTATAGATGTAAATGCAGAAAACCAAAGAAAAAGAGAAAATCCTAAAATTTGGCAGAGAAAAAAAGTTACTACCTTACGGGGAACAAATACTAGAATGATGGTTGACTTATCACCTGAAATTACAGAGGCCAGAAGACAGTAAAATGCGTTAAAGTGTTGGAGGGGGGAGAAATGCTAACCTAGAATTCTAGATGGAATGATGGCCACACCAAAAAAGTGAAGGCCACATAAAGACAAACTATTTATTGCTAATAGTGTTGCACTAGAAAATATTAAAGGGAAGTGGACTTGGCCCAATGGCTAGGGCGTCCGTCTACCACATGGGAGGTCCATGGTTCAAACCCCGGGCCTCCTTGACCTGTGTGCATCTGGCCCATGTGCAGTGCTGATGCTCACAAGGAGTGCCCTGCCACACAGGGGTGTCCCCCACATAGGGGAGCCCCACGTGCAAGGAGTGTGCCCCGTAAGGAGAGCTGCCCAGCGCAAAAGAAAGTGCAGCCTGCCCAGGAATGGTGCCGCACACACGGAGAGCTGACACAGCAAGATGACGCAACAAAAAGAGACATAGATTCCTGGTGCCACTGATAAGGATAGAAGCAGTCACAGAAGAACACACAGCAAATGGACACAGAGAGCAGACAACGGGCAGGGGCAGAGGAAGGGGAGAGAAATAAATAAAAAATAAATCTTAAAAAAAAAAAATTAAAGGAAGTGCCTCTTGTTGAGAAAGAAAAAAAATCACAGATAAAACAGTAAGGACAAATGTAAATATAAATTACTTTTAAAATTATAATTATGGGGGGCGGTGGGGTTGAATGGGACTTCATACATATTTTTTGAATGTAATATTTTTTAAAAAATGAATAAAAAAATAAATAAAATGATAATTATGGCTTACGGGGTTTAAAATACATGGACGCAGAGGATGGAAAGTAGTATTAAGGCAAAAATGTATTTTTAATCTCTTAAGAGTAACCCCTGAAAGAAGAAAATGTATAACAATCTTAGTAGGGAAGAAAATGGTATAATTTTTTTTTTTTAATTGATTTCTCCAAGGATGCAGAGGAGTAGGAAGACTCATTAATTGCTGATGGCACTGTAAAATGGTGCAGCCACTGTTGAAGACAGTTTGGCAGGTCCTTATAAAGCTAAATATAGAACAACTATATAACCCAGCAGTCCCACTACTAGGCATATATATATACCCAAAACAACTGAAAGCAGGAACTCGAATACTTGCACACCAATGTTCACAGATAGGGACTCATAAGTTAAACCACAGGCTTTAATTAATACAATTATAAAAATATATGTCCATCACTTGTAACAAATGTTCCACACCAATGGAAGGTGTTGGTGGTGGGGTAGTATACAAGAATTCTGTATTTTGTTTTGTAAACCCCCAACTTCTCTAATTAAAAAAAAAAAGATTACTCCAAAGGAAAGGAAGAAAGAAGAAATAAAGGATAGGATAAATAGAAAACAAATGGCAGAGTCGTAGACTTAAATCCAGTTTATCAGTTGTTAAAGTACATGTAAAAGGTCCTGTGTTCACATTAAGACAAACCTCAGAAGACCCCCAACTATATACTTTTTATAAAAAACATTTTAAATTTAAAGTATATATAGGTAAGCAAAAGAATGGGGAAAGTTTATTATGCACACATTAACCAAAAGGAAGCTGATTTGGCTCTATTAATGTCAGAAAAAAGAGACCTTAAGGCAAGAAGTGTCACTAGAGATAAAGTCTGGCATTGCATAATGCTAAAATGGTCGTTTCAACAGGAAAATGTGACAATTCTTTCTTTTCTTTTCTCTTTCTTTCTTTCCTTCTTTCCTTCTTTCCTCTGCCAATCTGCATGCGCAGAAAGCATAAGTTGGCAGAGCTAGATTAAAATAGACAAAACTACTGTCATAGTAGATTAGCAGGCCTCTCTCTCAGTAACTAGTAGAACAAGCAGGAAAAATATCAGCAAAGATCTAGAAGTTTGAACAGTGCACCCAACTTGATCTAGTTGACACACACAGAACAGAACACTTCACCCAAAACTGCAGGATATCCATGCTTTTCAAGTACATGTGATCAAACACTTACTAAAAAAAAACAAACTGTACCATAAAGCAAACCTCAGCAAGTTAGAAAGAAATGAAATTGTAATACAACTATGGTGGAAATAAGCTAAAAATCAGTAGTTTGAGTATATCCTCAAATATTTGGAAATACTGTAATTTTTATATAATTTAGGGGTAAAAAAGAACTGGCAATGAAAATTCAGTGTGTCAAAATGTGTGCAGTTTTAGACAGAAGCAATGCTTAGAAGGAAACATAGCTTTAAATTTGTAAGCTATCTCAAAACATTAGTACAAGCAAATTATAACCAAAGAAAGCAGAAGGGAAAAAGAACAGAAATATATGAAATAAAAGGCAGGTGTACAATAAAATTATCTAGAGTATAAGTCACTAGGGAATAGAAAGGATTGAGAAGGGGGAGCTGATGCTTAAAATATGTAGAATTTTTAATAAGATTGATTGTATGTGTTAGGAGATGGATAGAGTTGATGGTAGTATGTTATAGTGAGTATAACACCATTGATTTATAAATGTGAATGTGGCTGAAAGGGGAGCCTAGGGACATAAACATCAATAGAAAGCTAGAGGTAATTTTTTTTTAAGATTTATTTATTTATTTATTTCTCTCCCCTTCCCCACCACCCCTGTTGGCTGTTCTCTGTGTCTATTTGCTGCATTGTCTACTTTGTCCGCTTCTGTTGTTGTCAGCAGCACGAGAATCCATGTTTCTTTTTGTTGCGTCAGCTTGTTGTGTCAGCTCTCTGTGTATGCGGCACCATTCCTGGGCAGGCTACACTTTCTTTCGCTCTGGGCGGCTCTCCTTAACGGGGCTCACTCCTTGTGTGGGGGGCTCCCCTACGTGGGGAACACTGCTGTGTGGCATGGCACTCCTTCCTTGCGTGCATCAGCACTGTGCATGGGCCAGCTCCACACGGGTCAAGGAGGCCCGGGGTTTGAACCGCGGACCTCCCATATGGTAGATGGACGCCCTAACCACTGGGCCAAGTCTGCCGCCCTAGAGGTAATCTGGAGTTTGTATAACAGTGAGCTTGGTGGTAGGATGAGGTTTGTGGTTATAGCACAAATACAAGAATGTTCTTTTATGAACTAGAACAAGTGTTAAGAATATCACCATGTTAAGAATGTGGCAATACATGGGGAAAGCACAATTAAGGTAACTTATGGACTATAATAAAGGGTAGTATTGTAACATTTTTTCATCAGTGGCAACTAAGGTACTATATCAATTCTAAGGATCAGCAGTGGGGGGTTTAGAAGGCTATTTCTTTCTGGAGTAATGAAAACATACTAAAATTGAAGTGATGAAAGCAGAACTCTGTGATGAAATTGAGAGCCATTGATTATACAGTTTGGATGAATTGTGCTAGGCATGAGACTGCATAAAACAGTGAACCCTGTGGTGGATGATGGACTGTGGTTTACCTTACAAAGATGAAAATGTTCTTACAGAAGTTATAACACATGTACAATACTGATATAAGGTGTTAATAATAGGGTGGTTTATAGGAAAAATACACCTAATGTAAGCTATAGATTATAATTAGTAGTAACATTTGAGTGGTCTTTTATCAGTTGTAACAAATGTTCCACAACAATGCAAGGTGGTGGTGTGGTGTATGGGAATCTTGTAGGTTATGCATGATTCTTTTGTAAATTCACAACTTCTTTAATAAAAAAAAAAAAAGAGAAAAACTTTAAATGAAGTCATTGAAAAGGTTATGGTTAGTAAAATTGATAGACCCCTGAAAAGACGAATAATGTAAAAAATAGAAAACAGATCAGCAATATCAAGAATGATAAAGGAGCCATTACTATTAAAGGAGACCAAACAGATGGAATAAATAAATGGAGTATGTAATTCTAGATTTTGTCTGTACTTGAGGGAAAGATGCTATAAAGGACATGATTGGGACAATTGAGAACATTGTAGATGATCTTTAAATTAAAGATATGTATATCTTAAATTTTGTGGTTTTGAAGAACTGTGATTATATAAGAAAATATACTCATTCTTAGGAAATACATACTAATGACTTGAGTAAAGGGCCAACCTATTCTCAGATGGTTTAGAAAAAAGTAATATAGGTATTATAAGAGTTATAAGTAGATATAAATAATTGTTAATAAACTTGACAACTTAAATGAAAAACCCAACTTGGCAAAACTGATATAAGACTTCAGACTTTTTATTTTGTTCTTTTATCTGTTTATTAAAGAATAATTTATATTTGAAATGATTCGTAAAAATGAAACTCCAGGCCCAGGTGACTTCACTGGTGACCTTAAACATTTAAAGAAGAAATTACACCAATTTTATACAATCTTTTCCAGAAAATATAAAAAGAAGTAACACCACCCAACTTGTTTCATGAAACCTAATACCAAAATCTGACAAGGAAAGGAATATCTCCCATGAGTAAAGCCACCATCCTGAGCTAAAAACCTCCTCAGAATAAAAATTCCTGGCAAACTAGGGATAGAAGTGAATTTCCTTAAGATGACAACAGGTATCTACAGAACTTATGGTTGTCATATTGAATATTCACCCCTTCCCCTGAATTCAGGAATAAGATGAGGAAGATCTCTAGCACTATTTCTATCCATCGTTGTCCTGGAGGTAACGTCTCACAAATGATATGATTGTATACTTGGAAAATCCAAAGGAATCTGCGAACTATTATATTAGGATATAAAGTCAGTACACAAAAATCAATTATATTTCTGTAAATTAACATCAAACATTTGGAAAATTGTAAAAAAACATTTACAATAGTGGCCCCCCAAAAATTCAGTTTAATGAAAATTGTGCAAGACTGCCACACGAAAAACTAAAAAACGTTGCTTAGAGAAATGTACAATCTAAATAAGAGATATGTTCATGTTCACGGATTGGAAGACTCAAAATTGTTGAAGATGTCAGTTCTCCCTAGACTTCCCTATTTTCTTAAGGTACTCCCAGTTAAAATCCCAGCAGTTGTGTGTGTGCGTGTGCATACAAATAGAGGACCAAGGTTAACCACGGCAGTCTGAAAGATCAAAATCAGGATGCTTACCTTAACAGATATTTAATGTAAAGCTACAGTGATTAAGACTGGTAATAACACAAAAACAGACAAATAGGGCATGAAGCTGCCCCTGTAATTCAGGGAAAGCGTAATCTTTACAATAAATAGTGCTGCAACAATAGCGTATCTATGTGGATATAAATGAACCATAGCCTTTACTTCAAACCATACCCAAGGTTAATTTGAGATGGATTATGGAATGAAATGGGAGTGTTGAAACCAAAACATCTTAAAAGGAAATGTAAGGGGATATCTTAGGAATGGCAGTGATTTCTTAAGATTCTAAAAGTACTAACCGGAAAAAAAAAAAAAAAAGAAAAAGATAGATTAAATTGGACTTGGTTAAAATTAAGAACTTTTCTGTTATTCAAAAGACAGCATTAAGAGAGGAAAAAGGAAGTCATAAATGGGGAGAAGATAGTTGCAATACATGTATCCAACAAATGATTTGTCTGTAATGTATAAAGAACTCCAAATCAGGAACTGAAAAAAAAACACTGTTTTAAAGAATGGGAAAAGAACTAAAAGAAAATTAGTAAAAGAGGATATCCGAATGGCCTGTTAAACATATGAAAAAACAGTGAACATTATTCAGAGACTTGCAAATTAAAATCTCATTATCACTACACACCCAGCAAAATGGCTATAAGGTTTTGAAATCTAGTAATACCCAGTGTTAGCAAAGATGTAGCGCAGCATGTTTTTGGAATTGTAAATTGATACTAACCACTTTGAGCAACTGGCAGTATCTACTAAAGCTGAACTTAATAAAGCAAAGTTTTCCCTGTGACCAAGCAATTCCATTACTATATATTTACCTAAGAGAAATGTACATGAATATTCATAGCATTCACAATAGCTCCAAACATCCACCAACATTAGTGTGGATAAAATATTGTGGATAAATATTTTTTACTAAGTCTATTTATTTATATTTAAAGATAGTTTATGTAAAATAATATAAGGCATTCCTATATGCCCCACTGTTCTCACCTCCCACTTTTCCCCACATTAACAACTTCTTTCATTAGTGTAGTACATTCATTGCAATTGATGAATGCATTTTGGAACATTGCCACTAAGCATGGATTATAGTTTACATTGTAGTTTATGCTAAGTCATTCTTATGATGTCATCCCTTGTCAGAGCTTAACCTTTGGAAGAACCCATTTGTCTTCTCTGCCTTCCAACTGAAGATGTCATGGATTGTATCAGTAGTGTATTCATATAATGGAATACCTCAGATGATTGCTGGGTACAATAACATAAATGGATCTCACAGAATAACGAGCAAAAGAGTACATGCTATATGATTCTATTTATCTAAAATTCAAAAGTAGGTCAAAAGAGTCTATAGTGAAAAGAAATGAGAATGGAGCATTCTCTACAATGGAGCATTGTTGCGATCAGCCTTCTGGGCTGCTGGAAGTGTTTTGTATCTTGATCTTTGTGGTGATTACTCAGGTACATACATAGGTAAAAATTCATCACGTTATGCACTTATGGTTCGAATATTTTTATATATAACTCAGATTTTTTTCTGAATAGTAATATGGTAGGTATTTGCTGTTAAAGGGATTTTAAGTGGCTTAAAATTATTACCTGCTGAATTTGCTTTTCTGGGAATATTTTGGACCAAAAACTTTTATGTGGTGAAGTGGGAAGAATACTAGCCTTCTAGGATTCTAAATCCTTCTCTGCTGCTTTTCACTTCCTGCAATCTTAGAAAACCTGGGCGCTATTCTCCCAATCGTTTGCTAACTCATTCTTAAGATTTAGTTGTTTGTCAAAGTCTTGTTAACCTTTTGGAAGAACCTTTCACTTTTCTGACAGCATCTTGTAGACTCTTAAGATGTCATTTATTAATGAAATTTACCATTATTTTATGTGCCACTAAGGAGGAAAAACTGCCAGTTATAATTGTAGGAAGCTGTTGGTTACATGGTATCTCCATCCTCAGTGATATTAATTAAGAAAATATGGGCATCTTAGAATCAGTGAAATGCAAGATGTTTTTCTGCAGCATATTTCCCCCCCTGTGGATTAGTAGGATTTAAATGTTAGTCAAAGTGTACCACAGTGTAACCTAAATTATGTACTTGGGAGATCAAAATTAAGCAGATATATAATTTGAAGAGAAAAGAAAACAAGTAGGGGTAGATTTACCACTGTAATTCAAACACATTAAATTCACACATCAAAGTCACCTACACTGGTCTTTTGATTTACTTAGTAGTGATTACCATTAAATTGCCACTAAATTTCAGTAACCAAAGAAGTATTTATTACTGTAGAATCATAACAAATTGTGAAAAAATTTTCGACAGCCAGAAATATTTTGTTTGCTTGTCCATTGCTGTTATCTCTGGTCAGTAATACATATTAGGCTCTTGAATATTGGTTGAATTAATAAGTTTTCTAAGTAATTATCTTCAGTTGTGTAATTATTTGTCACCTGTAAACAATCAGAAATCTTTCACAGCAAATACTTTTTTTTATTCCACTTAAACTAAAACAGGTCTTGGGCTTGTTGGTGATGGAATTACATAGTCAATCATCATTTCCCAAGTTTAAAACTGATGCCAGCTTAAGAATTGTTCCTATTATGGAAAAATAAACCTAAGCTAATATTCCAAATACTAAATAAAGTATAAAGTTAGTGTCCTTTTTGGTCTTAGAAAAGTCCAGATGTAGATAATTGATGTTTGAGAGCTAGTACTAAAACGGAGGGCTGTTAAGTTCCCATAACAAAAGCAAGTCTTTTGATCATTATTCTTTTGAATTTCAAGGACAGTCTTATGAATTAGCATTCCTCTGAAGGGTGTGTGTTTGTGTGTGTGTGTGTGTGTGTATTTTTTTAGGAGGTACTGGGGATTGAACCTAGGACCTTGTACATGGGAAGCAGGCACTCAACCTCTGAGCTACACCTGCTCCCTTCTAAAGTATATTCGAATGTTGTCTTTGTCTCCTCTTATATTTCTTTTTGTTACTTTTGTTATTGATATAATCATGCAAATGAATGGTTATCCAGAACCTAAGACAAATCAGGCATTAGTCCTTAAAGAACTTCATTAATGCTTTTCATTTTTCTTAAATAATTTTATGAACATGTATGTTCATATGAAATATATGCTTATTATAGGCATGTGGCTTTGTTCAGGTACAAAACAGCATTGGTAAATATTTGAGAGATTACTATTAATGGAATATATATATCAGATTAGCTTTTTTCTTTAAGCCTATCTGGTTGATCTCACATCATAGCAATTTTTTTAGGCAGTACCAGGGATTGAGCCCAGGACCTCTTATATAGGAGGCAGGCACTCAGCCACTTGAGCCACATGTGCTCCCCATCATCATAGCAATTTTTAGCAAGAAATGTATGGGCATAGTTGTAAATATCGAAAATAGGAAGTATTAGGGAGTATATGGAAATAGTGTTGTTGTTTTTTATGCCTTTTTGTATTTAAGATTAAAGGGAAAGAGCAGTGGAGATAAGGTTTGAGAAGAAATCATTATAAAGTCAGTTCTATAAGGCAAGTAAGGAGGAATTCCCCTTCCCCCATTCACCATTCCAACCCACCCCACTGGGGAAGCTGTTTTATGGGCTCATAAATGTTTAAATGTTTAAAATGCTTTACTCCATCTAAATATCCTTTCGAGTTTTTTAATATTTGTTCTAATTGGAAAATGGAGGTTGTATTAGTCAGGGTTCTCTAGGGAAACAATCACCAAGAGCTATCTGTCGATAGTAAGAGATTTTATCAGAGTCTTTCACACAACTGTGGGGATGCACAAGTCCAGGTTCCGCAGGCAGACTGCAACCAGGGACTTCAATGAAAGTCCAATGAAGGTCCTTGAGTTCTGGGAGACACTGGTTGTCCAAAGATGAGCTGGGAAATTCTTAATGCTGGAATCACTTCCTGTTTAAGACATTCAACTGATTGGATAAAGCACCACTTTATTGTTGATGGCAATCGCCCTGGATAAATTTTAGAAAACTGACCATTTTATTCATTGTTTATCAGTACGAGGATGTCGTCCAGGAAAGATTGTGCAGATGACTGAAGCAGAAGTTCGGGGCTTATGTATCAAGTCTCGGGAGATCTTTCTCAGCCAGCCTATTCTTTTGGAATTGGAAGCACCACTGAAAATTTGTGGTATGTAAATGGGTAAAGATGGAAACACTTTTGAATCACTTGGGTTTTTCTCCCATATTTACATTTGAGAATAATCTGGAGAAAATAAAATATTTTTGTTTAAAAGAAGATTTAAAGATTTTATCACATGAAATTATAAAATAGAAATTCTCATGAAAATGACACCATTAACAGACAAGAAGAAATATTTGCTCCATATGTAACAGATAAAAGATTGCCATTCTCATTATGAGTTATTAGAAATAAATATAGAAAGACAATACAGTAGAGAAATGACAAAAATAGGAAAAAAGGCAGATCTTAGAAGGAATTCAAATGGCTAATAAATATAAGATCTTCATCCTCACTAGTAATCGAGGAAGTGCAATTTAAAATAAGCCCCGTAGTGCTCGCTTCGGCAGCACATATACTGAAATTGGAACAATACAGAGAAGATAAGCATGGCCCCTGCACAAGGATCACACGCAGATTCGTGAAGCGTTCCATATTTTTCAAGCATCTGTTAATAAAGGTCTTAAATAATAAAATAAAAAAATAAAATAGGCCCCCTGTGCAAATCAGATTGCAAAAAGTTCGAAGATGGATATCTTATTGCAGAGGATATGGAGATACAGCATCCAGTACATTAGTTAGAATGTAAAGTATGGAATTGGGGGGAGGGGGCCCAATATGGCAGTACCAACCTCTCCATGGTTGGCTAATTTTGTTGTGATAATTTTTAATTTATTGTGAAGATTATATTACTTTATAATATGTATTTGTTCTATTGGGCCTTACAGTTTGTTCTTTTGGGCCTTAAGTTGCATGATATCATTATTACTGCCAGAAAAATTGTATGGAACGTAGCATTTTTCTGTACTTCACATAGATACAGCCGAAAGTGTGGTATAAAAACTGTATCATGCTGCCTTTGGTTTGAAAATGCTGTTATTCTTTGTAGTGGCTATTAGTGTTTATGACAGCTTTTATGGGCTTACCATCATCTTTTGCTCATTCAAGTATTTATTTGCTTTATGCAAAGAATTTCTACTGCATATTTCTTAGTGATCCACATTCAGCTTTTAACCTGCAGGTGCTTATTGTACTCTCCAAATACTTTTTATTCTGTTTCTTCATGTGAATTACTGAATCATGTGCTTGGTGCTCCTTGGCACAGCAAATGGGATATTAGCTAAGTAAATGTTTGTTGAACAGCAGATGAATAAATTAGCTTTGAGTATCACATTAAGAGATGGTGTTTTTAAGTTTTGTAGAAATGATGGATCCCTTATGTGAATTTAAATAAAGCAAACATAGTTATTTATAAGTGATCTTAAAAATAAAATGATTCGAAGTCTCAAGGTACTCAAGATTAACTGTATTAGTTATCTGCTGTTGTGCAACAGATTACTCCCAAATTCTGTGGCTTTAAACTACATCATTTTATTTACTTACTATCTGACCGTTTCTTTTGGTTAAGAATCCAGGAGCAACTTAGCTGGGTCTTTTGGTTCTGAATCTCAAAGTTTCAGTCTGCTGAGTTGAATCAGGGTTCACCTGGGGAAGGATTCGGTTCCTAATGAAGCTGTTTCTTACCAGATGGACTTATATAGGGCAGTTTACTACATGGCAGCTGGCTTGATTCATCAGTGCAGGCATAACCAAGAGGCAGTAGAGAAATACAGGCAAGTCAGGAGGTACAATGTAATCATTCTCTCAAAATTGCTGTGTTCTGTTGTTAAAAAAAAGTCCCTAGGTCTGGCCCACACTCAAGGAAAGATTATTGCACAAGAGCATGAACATTGGGAACCACTTCATTGGAGCAGCCTGTCATAGTCACCAAATTTTCTAAAACTTAACCTTTTCTGTTTTTAGGAGATATTCATGGACAATATACAGATTTACTGCGATTATTTGAATATGGAGGCTTCCCACCAGAAGCCAACTATCTTTTCCTAGGAGATTATGTGGACAGAGGAAAGCAGTCTTTGGAAACTATTTGTTTGCTTTTGGCTTATAAAATCAAATATCCAGAGAACTTCTTTCTTTTAAGAGGAAACCATGAGTGTGCTAGCATCAATCGCATTTATGGATTCTATGATGAATGTAAGTAAAAATAAAAACTTTGAAAAGTAACTAATGGAAAAATTCCATCATAATTTTCCAGTTCTGGAGAGTTCTTTCAATTCAGAGTTGTTGTTTTTTTTTTTCAAAATATGCTTTATTAGGCATAGGCCCAGGAAGAGAGCCTTTAAGGAAGAGGAACCTGAAACTGGGAAACATTTTAATAATTAAATTGGTTCCTCAGGATCTCTCTGGTCATATTGTTTCAGATCTACTTCAGCTTACTCAGGTAAAGAGGTCCTCTTTTAATGTTTATGTAGTGAAAAGATATTCTTTCATCAGAAAGAAAGCATTTATGTGCTATTTTGTAACAGCATTTCCAAGGGCTGTTAACTAAATTTCCCCACTATATTCAAGTTTGGTCTTTTAGTTTTGCTAGATAGAATATGGGAGTGAGCCTATGTTTCATTAATTACAACTTAGAATAAATTGTAATGATTTGAGTTATAATGAATTTATTCTTGTAAGTGCTCAATTCCCCTTTGGAGCATACTTTTGCACTTTTTTTCCTATACTTACTGTTCAACTCTGAAGGATCTCCTTGGTTCATATCATATATTTGACAGATGTTTGGGATATATCCCAGGCACTATTCTAAACACTGGCAGTGCAGCAGTGGAGAAGACAGGTGCTCTCTAGTCTCATGTAGCTTACATTGTAATGGAAATGATTCTACATTTGATTTTATATTCCATTTTTATTTCTGAGATGTAGTCAGTGGTTTAAAGTGTATAAAGCAGAAGCAGTATAGAGGGAAGTGGGTTGTAGCAAGCCTAACTATAACCATCTTTAAAACTACATCAGAAATAGAAGTATACTCTTAAATTTGAAATGTCTTGAATGGTCAACCTCTTGAGGATATAAATTACATCAAATGAAATTGCCATGTATGTGAGAGCAACTTGTAAACTGTTTTTGAATTATCCTTATTGCAAGGCAGGCTATGTCATAGAAGTGTAGGAAACTAGTACTTGTGTTTTTCATCTTTCCTTTGGGTTAGTTATTGCAACTCATTGCCAAATTCAGAAATAATGAGTAACCATAAAAAGGTGAACATACACTTGAGACTGTCTTTACTGTAGCTATTTATGCTAGGCTACAAGAAAATTATTGCCTTTGTGTCTCTGTTTATGCTACAGTGCCAAGTTGTAATTCACTCAGAAGTGAATGTCAGTTAAATACTTGGAAATTCTCCTTTCTTGGCAATAAGTTTAGAGTGTGTTACTCAATGCATTGCAGTCAAAATGGACAGTCTCCAGAAGCATTCCTTTCCCTTCTTCTTACTTATTTGGCTAAGTATTTACCTAGTGCACATGTAGAAGGGAAAAAGGAAAATAGTGTGTTCATATATTCCAAAACCAGTGATCTTAGACAAAATTTTGCTTGTATTTGTTTCATGAAAATCACAACCTTTGAAGTCTTTATAGCATTCCTGAAGGTGCTGAATGTTTATGTATATATTAATCCTTTTTAAGAAATGCAAATAACATTGATTATAGAAAATGCTAAAGAAGAAAATTGGATTTGTTCATGTTGTGGTTTGTGATAGAGAAGTATTTTAATTTTTTTTACAATTTACCTTACATTTTTACATATTATATGCAATATTACCATGATTAATATATTGGTAGATTAATATATTAATTTTTACATATAGCTAGTTTACTATTACTGATTCTATCTGCTTATTTTTACAGGCAAACGAAGGTTTAATATTAAATTGTGGAAGACCTTCACCGATTGTTTTAACTGTCTGCCTATAGCAGCCATTGTGGATGAGAAGATCTTCTGCTGTCATGGAGGTAGACTAGTAAATTTGCCTTATGGATTTTTCTTATCATTCTTCCACTACTTAGAAAAGATCTATAATGAGATGCTACAGGATAAAAGAGAAAAACAAAATAAAATTTTTAAAAAAAGATATAGTGGAGAGTGAATGTGACTCAAGCGGTTGAGTACCTGCTTCCCACTGGGTTCAGTTTCTGGTGCTTCCTTAAAAAAAAAAAAAAAAGAACAACAAATGAAAAAACCAACTTAGGAGGGAAGCGGATATGGCTCAACAGATAGAGCTTCCACCTACCATATAGCAGGTCCAGGGTTTACTACCCAGAGCCTCCTGGCCTTGTGGCAAGCTGGCCCACATGGAGTGCTGCCGCACACAAGGAGTGGCACCACACACAAGGGTGTCCCCGCACAAGGAGTGGCGCTGCACACACGGAAAGCTGATGGAGCAAGATGACGCAACGAAAAAGAGACACCGAAGAGACAAAACGAGATGCAGCATTAGGGAGCTAAGGTGGAGCAAGAAAATGATTACCTCTCTCCCATTCCGGAAGGTCCCAGGATGGGTTCCCAGAGCCACCTAATGAGAATACAACAGACACAAAAGAACACACAGTGAATGGACACACAGAGCAGACAATGGAAGGGGTGGGGTGTGGATAAGAAGAAGAAAAAAAACCAACTCAGGAGTCAGTGTGGCTCAATGGTTGAATGCCAGTACCAAAAAAAAAATGCTGTGGGAAAACAAACTAGTTCTTATATGAAAATTCAAGTGATTTAATTGTAGTATTTTAAACACAGCTAAAACCTCTTTTAGTAATTAGAAGTTTATGATTATTAAAAAATAGGAAAATGTAGTATTTATCTTTAAAGAGTCACATATAAAGAGTGTAACTTGTTTGAATAAATGTTTTCTTTTTTCTTTACTCAAGTTTTCACAGAGATAACCCCTGTAGTCAGGAAAGATGAGAGGATCATTATATTCTTGGCCTATATTAAACAGCCTTCATCAGAATCCAAATATAATTGAGTTTAATACTCACAGAACATGGCAGGGGTTCTAGACTTTATATAATGTCTCCTTTAGTCTTAAAAAAATTTTTTTGATTGAATTGTGTTATTCCGTATGAGCCATGAAATAAGCTTGAATATATAAAAGTTCATTTGAAAAGTTAGCCTATTTGTCTAGCAGTTGGTTAGATGCCGTGGAAGTATATAGGATAGTATATGACCTGATTGTCTTGAGGAAGTTAAAAACTTATTGGCTTCCACCCTGGGCCTGGAAGGGTGATGTGGCTTTTGCTTCGCCGGCCTCAAGATGGCTTGCCATTTTCAATTTTCAGAGTCTGTTGACTGTAATCTTGCTAATTATGTGTACCTGTGCTTATATCTGATCTTTGGCACCCTGCTTCCAGGACAGAATAAAACTGGACTGTCGGGTATATATGGGGAGTGTGCCAGAATTGGTGAACAAACAGAATCCATATGTTGCAATATGCTATATAGTTATGGCCTTCATTATCCCGTTTATTCAGTGTTTTGGAACAATGGCAGAATTTGCCGTCAAATTTCAAAATGAAAAAGGACTTTTATGCAAAAAATAATGAAAAAAGTGTTTAACCCTTTTATCTCTGAACATTAAATGAGAGAAAATTTTCAGCTGCTCTTCTCTTTTTTTACATTATTGGACCAATTCTTTATATAAATAATTAACTCAGAGTCTGATATGTCTCTAACAATCAACCTCAGTACTGTCCCTACTATGTTACATTCTGCAGATGTTTTCTGTTGTATCAGGTAACAATTTCTAATGAGGTATCTCTAAGGCACATAGTAGAAAACAATTAGTAAATTACTCAAGTAACTCTCATTCTGATTTGGAAATTATAAGTCTTTATAGAATGCAGCCTTTTTTGGACTAGCTTTTTTTAATTGGGGACAAGGGTGTTAAGGAGTGCATTCTTATATAATAATGCTTATTTTTCCTCTGGCCACGCCATTTTGAATGTTAACCAGAGTACATCCACTCTTTGAAAACTCTATAGTTTAATGCAGATTTTAAAAAATATTTAAAGTAAGTCTGTATAGTCCTTAAGGAGAGAGAAATGAGGTATGACTTAAGAGTACTAATTGGGAAATGTTCATAATTAACATGAGCATTTAGGCTAGCCAACTGGTATAGTAGTCTCTGATACTTCTGCTTAAGTATAGGTAAATGTCTTAAGCATAAACTAGACATGACCAGCTTGTTGTATGTTTCTGGAAAAAGACTACAGTCTTAGGATAAGAAGAGGAAAATAGAATAATTATAGAATAATGAAGAAAAAAAACTTGATAATATTAGTATTTATGAAACAAATATTGAATAATAAAAGCGATTTAATTATCAAAGTTCTTTAGAGACAGGAAAAGGAAAGAATTGTTGACAATGTTTAGGAAGCCATGTGTTTTGGAGGAAAATAGACTTTGGAGAGTTGAAAAGGATGTGAGAGGTTTTTCTACATTGTCTGATTCAGGGACTATGTGAGGACTGGACCAACCAGAATGTTAAGTACAATGAAGAACAGTGAGATCAAATTCTAAAGAGGGTGAACACTGCAGAGGAGTTTGTGGAATGGTTTAATAACATATTGTGTTTAATACAGAAAAATAGTTTAACAAAAATAGTGTAAATATAGTATTTTATCAATGGTTGTGGAAGGAATTGAAATGGAAAAGGGTGAAAATGATGCACTTGTCTAGGCATGAGGTAATAAATGGTTTATTCTCTGACATAATTACCATATGAATTGAAACATGTATTCCAATAGTTACTAAATATTTAAGGAATTGTAGCTCTTGCATATTTGTATAGTTAGGGATTTAAAATGTTGCAGGAAAGAATATGACTCTTCACCTTCATTCTTTGTGGTGATACTTGGTTTGCCTACCAGAGAAAAACAATTGCTTGTATTTTAAAGATTCCAAGGACATTCATTGGTTTTTCTTGTTTATCCTTCTGTTGGGGATTGAATCATAACCCTGGCAAAAGGCATGTTCAGGTCCCCACCCCTGGTTCTGTGGGTGTGAACACATTTCTAAATAGGACCTTTGCAGATTTATTAGTTAAGGTGCACCCAAATGGAATGATTGTAGGTCTTAATCCATTCTGACTGAAATCCTTATATGCAATAGAAATTGCAGTTAGGGGAGGAGGCCATGGGAAGCCGACAGAGTCTGGAAGTCATCAGAAACCAGAAGAGAGGAAAAGATACAGCCATGTAATGGAAAAGCCAAGGAACCCCCAAAGATTGCTACCTAGCCAGAAGATAACAACCCCACGAGGAAGCAAGCCATCTAGCCTTTGAAACCATGAGCTAATAATTCCCGTTATTAAGCCTACCCATTGTATGGAATTTTTTTAGCAGCTAGGAAACTAGAACAATTTTTTGGAATCAGAAAGTAGAGTGCTGCTATGGCAAATATCAAAAATATGGGAAACTGCTTTGGAATTGGTAATGGGTAGTAGGGGCTGGGAAAACTGTGGGGTGTTTGATAGAGAAAGCCTAGATTCCTAGATTTCTTTGAAGAAACTGTTGGTAGAAATGTTAAACGTGCTTCTGATGAAACTTTAGAAGGAACTGATGAATATGTTACTGGAAATTGGAAGAAAGGTGATCCTTGTGATAAAGTGTCAGAGAAATTGCCAAAATTATGTTCTGGTATTTTGTACTGAAAGTGAAACTTACAAGAGATGAACTTAGATACTTAGGTGAGGAGATTTCCAAGCTAAGTATGGAAGGTGCAATCTGGCTTCTTGCAGCTTGGTAAAATGCGAGAGGAAATGGATAACTCTGAAGCACAAATGAACGAGAAATCAATGGTTTTGAAAATTCTCAGTCTGTCTGGATAGTGTGCTCTTAGACTTGGACCAGAAGTGGCTATTTCATGGACCTTCAGGAGCTCCTAAGAAGCCAAGTCCTCAGAGAGGGGTTCCATGTGAGTGTGTAACTGAACAACCCTTTGCTAAAGAGGGTGTGGCTGAACATGGATTGAGTCAGCCATTTCAGTGGAAGTCAAGATTAGAAATGCAGTTATCCAGGAAGGATCTTTGGAAAGTTCTAGTATCTGATGATTTGGAATCATTTGAGGTACATGCAGAGCTTGCAAGTTTTTTGAAAAAAATTTATGAGCCAAAACCACTGACAGGGACAGAAAAGGGATGAGTTGAATTCAAGGACAGAATGATGGAAGCAAAGGTCTGGGATGAAAAGATCTTCTTGGGCCTAGAGAGTGGGTCCATCTGTGTGTGTGGAAAGGGTAGGTCCACCCCTTCACTTGGAGGGGGCAGGCCATCTGCCCTGGTGCTTGGAGGAGGTGGGCCTTATGCCCTGTTGTTCAGGGAGAGAGCTGCCACCCAGTGCTTAGAGATGGGGGAGCCGGTACCCTGGCATTCGTGGAGAGCCTGACAGCTGTTCTGATGCCCAGAGAGAATGGGGTCTGTACCCCAGTATTTGGGAGCAATTGGGACTGCTGCTCCAGCAGGCCTAGAGGACAAATATTGATCCATAGATGACTCTCAAACCTTGAGATCTAGTGGAGAGTTTTCTCTGCTGAGTTTAAGACTTGTTTGAGACCTGTGACCCCTGTTTCCCATCCAACTTCTTCCTTTTGGGATGGGAATATTTATTCTTTACCTGTCCCACCATTGTATATTGGGTGCAGATAACTTATTTTCTGGGTCTCACAGTTCCTTAAGACAGGAATTTTGTCCCAGGATGGACCACCCACCCCCATCACTGGATTCTGATGAGATTTTATACTTAGCATTGTTACTGAAATGACTTACAGCTTTTAGGATGTTGTGATGGAAGGAATGTATTTTGCTTATAGAAAGAACATGTCTTTTGGAGGTCCAGAGGGTAGACTGTTGGGGATTGAACCATGTCCCCCCACAAAAGGCATAGTCAGTGTTCCCAACCTCTGGTTCTGTGCATGTGAACACATTTGTAAATAGGATTCTTTTTTTTTCTTTTTAAAGATATATTTCTTTGTTTCCCCCCTTCCCCTCCCCCCACCCTTCTGTTTTCGCTGTCTGTGTTGTCTTCTCTTCTCATTTTCTGTCCTCTAGGATTCACCAGGATTTGATCCTGGAGACCCCTAATGTGGAGAGAGGTTCCCTGTCAATTGCACCACCTCAGTTCCTGGTTTCTGCTGCACTTTACCTTGATTCTCCCCTTGTCTCTCTTTCTGATGCGTCGTCATCTTGCTGCATGACTCATGCGTCATTTCTGATGCGTCGTCATCTTGCTGCATGAGCGGGCACTGGCTCACCACACCGGCACTCATGTGGGCACTGGCTAGCTGCGCGGACACGCTTTCTCTTCTTTTTTCACTAGCAGGCCCCAGGGATCAAACCCAGGTCCTCTCATATGGCTCTGTCACTTGAGCCAAATCCACTTCCCTGTAATCGGATTCTTGAAGATGTTATTAGTTAAAGTGTGCCCAAACTGAATGAGGGTAGGTTTTGATCCATTATGATTGAAGTCCTTAAAAGCAAAGGAAATTGGACACAGAAAAGCCAGGGGGAGCAGGCTGAAGCTGGAAGGCAGTAGAACCCATAAGAGAAAGGAAAAGATATCACCATGTGACGGAAAAGTCAAGGAACCCCAAAGATAACCCGCCAGAAGAGAGCAAGCCTTCTAACCTCTTAAACTATGAGCCAATAAATTCCTGTTTTTAAGCCAACTCTTCGTATGGTGTTTGTTTCAGCAGCTAGGAAACTAAAACCCCTTACGAAGATAATGAGCATTTTGGAATGGGATGTGGGAAGAAAGTCTTATGTGTTTTAACTTAGAAGTTTAAGATTAGGTAGTAAGGACAAAGTGACAAAGTATTGTCAGGGAATGGTTGGGAGGAAAAAAGTATAATGTGGTTTCTTTCCTGGGAAATCTTAAAATAGAAGGGAAGAAAATGTAGAGAACCTAATCCAGTGTTCTGTTTTGTTAAGAGTGGGATTAATATTAACAGGACAGCATTAAAAGGATCACCTGACATATCTTTAATTTCATGTTGATTAAATACTTTTTAATTGGGTGGCTGTTAAGAATCTTTAGATGTCAATCTGATATCTTCATTTACAGGCCTGTCACCAGACCTACAATCAATGGAACAGATACGGAGAATTATGAGACCCACTGATGTCCCTGATACAGGTAAGTACATACATAAAGAATACTTTTGGTATAAAATGTCAGCATATTAATAGCCAATAAACTAACTAGAGATTTCTGTATTTGCAGTAATATAAAACATTTAACTTCCCGCAAATCAATACCCAAAGTGCAGAACTTTAAAATTTCAATGGCATAATGTGGTTCTGCCAAATTTATTTTATCACAGAATATCTTGATGTTGACTGCCTAAGCTTCCTATCTTTCCAAATTCTCCCATTCAAATTGGCATTGGTATGCCCTTTAAAAACTTGTTAGATTGGTCAAAAAGTTTTTAAATTAAATAATCTTTCCTTCTTTTAAATTAGTAGTTGTCTGCCTCAATATTTCAAACTTTTTAGAGCTCATAAGGTTCTAGAGAAGTATATTTTGAAGATTGACTCTTCAGACATTCAGAATAACTTCTTAGATAGGTGAAGTGAGTCAGAAAAAAATAAATTCCAGTTAAGGATAAAATGTTGATTAATAAATGAAGAGCATCATAAAATTTATCCAGATGCCACTTATCCGATTTTTTCTCTTGGCTTTAAAGCATTTATTATTCATATTTGACATGCCATTTGTGTGTATTAAGGTATCTATCTAATCATGGCATTCATAGAATAAAATGCTGTGAAGATCAGTTGAGTTGAATGCTGTTAATTTAAGTTCTGCTCTCTTAGTTCAACTTTTGCTTGACAAAATACTACTTGTCACAATATTAAGTGTATCAATATAAGCAAAACTGCCCTTTCCCTCCTTTTCTGCTGAAGACTTTTTTTTTTTACCAAACTTTCTTTACCTGAGGTAATACAGGGTCTAAAAAGCCTATATTATCTATCAGGAACATATTATGTGTGGAAAAAAATAGCTTTTTGATAAGAGGATTGTTTCTTGATGATTTTGTAAATCAAATACCTCAAATTAGGGGTTAGGCTAATGATCACTAAATTTGTTTCCTACTGATAATGAGATTCAAAGTTTCTTAAGAAATATAACCATTTAAAAAATATTCATGGACAAGTCCCTGAGCAAAACATGAGTAAACTTTAAATTAAACTGTAAAGAACTTGCATTTGAGTGGTTTTCAAGTGTTACTGGATTTTTTTGTTCTGTATACTGAAAGCCTGATGATAACACTCTAAATATTCGTGGATAAACAGCAAACATTATAAATGATTGTATAGATTCTCTGATGTCAGTAAGCCATCTAAAATATTACATGTTGTACTGCATTTCCATACAACTTACGTTGATTATAAACTTAACTTTAGTGTTGATTATAAAAGGAAAACCAAGTTTTAACACAGATTTTGATTGTTTACAGAATATATTCAAAACCAATGCAAACTGTTTAAGTTGTATTTTATTAAAAATGATATTTTTAAAATAAGGTAATATAAATATGTATTTCAAGTCATTACATCTGTACAGTTTATTTTAATGAAATTCAAATGTAAATCTTTGGTTTCAAGGGTGATACTTTCGTTTTCTCTCTTTTTTTTAACATTTTAATGGAAAGTTACTGAGATGCTAAAAATGGCCATTTTAAATTTTGATATTCTCTATACTCTTCAGAAATTTTTATGAATTAACACATTATTTGAAACATTAACGTAGTTAATTGTGGTGGTTGTTCATTAGGAGTTGAATTACAGAACACTGAATCTTTACTCTGAAAGCGAAGCATTGGGGATCTCTGAAAGAAGCTCCTGGTACCCTTCCTAATCTCCCCAAGGTAGTTTGTGGCTCCCTGGCTCTCCCTTTGTGGGTCCCTGGCCTCCTCCCATCTGGGAAAGACTGGCTGGAGGAGTTGGGGAAACTCCACCCTGGCATGCAGCCCCCTCCCCAATTTGCCCTTCAGGCAAAAGCCGCTTAAGACAACCAAGGCAGTATTAGAAACAGTTGAGTCTGTCAGCCTGGAGCAAAGGATTACCTGCTTCCAAGTCCTGTGGTGGAAGACCTGGCAGAGGAAGATTATCTGTTTCCTGGGAAATTGAGGACATTTAAACTCCTATAAACAGAGGAACTCCTAAGGCCACTAGCAACCACAAGCCCAGGACAAGGCAGAGGCCCAGAAAAGACAAGGAGGACCCCGCACTTTGCATTCACCCTGGGCTGACCTTCCTGATAGACAGGCTAGATGCTAAGAGAAAGAACCAGCTGTTGCAAAGCAAATTTGCAAAAATGGTGACAAAAGGTGTTTTTTATGTTTAGATTTGCTTGGTTTTATTAGCTTCAGACACTCAAATTCTCTGTCATTATCACCAGGTGGTTACAAATTCAGAAACATCATCTCAGGGAATAAATCTTAGAGTTAACATTTTAAAATTATAAAATGTTCCGTGTGCAACAAAATATTACAAGACAAGAAACAGGAAATGATGGCCCATCTAAAGGAAGAAGATAAAAATCCAGAAAACATCAATGAAAATGACCAGACTGTGGACCTGTGGACATACTTGATAAAGGATTTTAAAATGATCTTTATGCTCAAGGAGATGAAGGAAAATACAGAGAAAAACTAAAAGATTTCAAACAATCCATATAGAACTAAAGAGTACTGGGAAAACAGTGGAGATGAAAGAAAATAAAGAACTAAAGAGAGAAATTTAGAAGGAACCAAACAGAACTGCTGAACTTAAAGACCACAATACAATGGATGTGTCATGATGATGGGAACGAGTGTTGTTGGGGGGTGGGGGAAAGGGGGGGTGGGGGGGTGGGGTTGAATGGGACCTCACATATATATTTTTAATGTAATATTATTACAAAGTCAATAAAAAAAAAAAAAGGACCACAATAACTGAAATGAAAACTTTGCAGGAGATTTTCAACAGCAGATTGAAACAGACAGAAGAATCAGCAAACACAAAGAAAAGATGGTTGAAGTGAGTTGGTTTAAGAAGCAGAAAGAGGGAAACGGACTTTGGCCCAGTGGTTAGGGCGTCCGTCTACCACATGGGAGGTCCGCGGTTCAAGCCCCGGGCCTCCTTGACCCGTGTGGAGCTGGCCCATGCGCAGTGCTGATGCGCGCAAGGAGTGCCGTGCTACACAGGGGTGTCCCGCGCGTAGGGGAGCCCCACGCGCAAGGAGTGCACCCATAAGGAGACCCGCCCAGCGCGAAGGAGGGAGCAGCCTGCCGAGGAATGGCGCAGCCCACACTTCCTGTGCCGCTGACAACAACAGAAGCGGACAAAGAAACAAGACGCAGCAAAAAGACACAGAAAACAGACAACCGGGGGAGGGGAGGGGAATTAAATAAATAAAAATAAATCTTTAAAAAAAAAAAAAAAAGAAGCAGAAAGAATTAGAAAAAGCAAAGAAGAGTCTAAGAGACCTCTGGGGTACTATCAGGTTCAACAATATACACATTGTGGGAGTCCAGAAGAAGGAGAAAGAGAGGACAGAAAGAATTTTCAAAGAAATAACGACAGAAAACTACCAAACAGTAAAACACATGCGTATGCACCTCCAAGAAGTACAGAGAACACCATACAACATATGTGAAAAAAAATATGCCCATCACATACTCATCAGTCTGTCAGATGCAAAGGAAAAGGAGTTTTGAAAACTGCAGAAGAAAAGCTATGCGTTATATACAAGAGAGTCCCAATTAGATAAATGCTGATTTCTCATCAGAAGCCATAGAGTCAAGAAAGCAGTGGTTAAAATGCTGAAAAGAAATCCTTGCCAGCCAAGATTTTTAATCCAGCAAGACTTTCTTTCAGAAATGAGGGAGATGGGAGCAGATATGGCTCAGGCGGTTGAGCATCTGCTTCCCACATGGGAAGTCCTGGGTTCCACTCCCATTTCCTCCTAAAAACAAGCGGGAAACATGTGGCTCAAGCACATGGGCTCCTGTCTACCATATGGAGGTCCCAGGGCCTCCAGATAAGGCAAGCTCACCCGTGCGGAGAGCTGGCACAGCAAGATGATGCAACAAGAGAGACAGAAGAGAGACAATGAGAAGACATAGCAGAACAGGGAACTGAGGTGGCGCAGGAGAAGGATCGCCTCTTCCATTCCAGGAGTTCCCAGGATTGGTTCCTGGAGCTGCCTAATGAGAAAACAGGCAGACATAGAACACAGCGAAAGGACACAGAGAGCAGACAATGGGGTGTGAGGGGAAGAAATAAAAATAAAATAAATCCTTAAAAAACACAGCAAACAAACACAAAAACCAACTCGGGGGAGCCAATGTCATTCAGTGGTTGAGCTTCCCACATACAAGGTCCCAGGTTCAGTCCCCAGTCCCAGTACTGCAACAACAACAACAACAAAAAAGAGGTTAAGATATTCCCAGATAAATAAAAGCTGGGGGAGTTCATCACTAGACCTGCCCTACAAGCAATGCTAAAGGGAATTCTTCACACTGAAAGGAAAGGATACTAGACAGTGTTTCAAAACTCCATACAGAAATAAAGACCTCTGGTAAGGTAACCATTTACCTTTATAAGAGACATATATGAAAAACACATAGCTAACATTATAATGGTGAAATATTGAAGTCTTTCCCTCTAAGATCAGGAGCAAGAAAAGGATACCCACTGCCACCACTGTTACTCAGAATTGTACTGGGAGTTCTAGCCACAGCAGTTAGGCAAGAAGAAGAAATAAAAGGCATCCAAATTGGCAGATGACATGATCCTATATATAGAAAGTCCAGGAAATCGACAGCAAAGCTTGGTAGCGCTAATAAATGACTTCAGCAAAGCAGCGGAGTGTAAGACCAACATCGTAAGTTAATAGTGTTTCTAAACACTGGTAGTGAGCAATCTGTGGGGTAATAAAGAAAAAAAATCCATTTACAATAGCAGGTAGAAGAATGAAGTTCTAGAAATAAATCAAACCAAGAATATACAGGACTCATACTCACAAAACTATAAATCATTGCTGAAAGAAATCAAAGAAGACCAGAGCACAAACAATAAAAGGGAGGCCATTCTGTGTTCCTGAGTTGGAAAACTTAAATATTGTTAAGGGATGTTCTACTCAAAATGATTTACAGATTGAATGCAATCCCAAAGTTCCAATAACCTTTGTAGAAATGGAAAAGCCAGTCATCAAATTTATACGGAAGGGTAAGGAGCCCCAAATAACCAAAGCCATCTTGAAAAAGAATGAGAGAGGCCACATTTGAGCAACAAGAAGGCTCTCAGGCGGTAACTCTTAGGCACCCTATAATACTAGTCTAAGTGGGAAAGAGTGTAAACTATAATGTAAGCTATAATCCATGCTTAGGTAGTAATGCTCCAAAATATGTTCATCAATTGCAATAAGTGTACCATACTAATGAAGGATGTTATTAATGTGGGAAAATAGGGAGGTGTGGGGAGTGGGGCATATGGGAATCCCCTAATTTTTTTATGTATCATTTATGTAGTCTAAATATCTTTAAAATATATATGTGTATGTTTGTGTAAAAGAATGAAGTTGGAGGACTCATTTCCTGATATTAAAACTTAATATGAGGAGAACACCTGTTCCCCATGTACGAGGTCCTGGATTCAATTCCCAGAACCTCAAAACAAACAAAAAAAATACCACCTTTCTTTGGGGAGTTGATGTAGCAGTGGTTGAGTACCTGCTTCCCATGTATGAGGTCCTGGATTTGATCCCCCAGTACCTCCTAAAAAATAAACAAACTTATTACAAAACCAGAGTATGCAAAACAGCATGGTACTGGCAGCAGACTTGGCCCAGTGGTTAGGGCGTCCATCTACCACATGGGAGGTCCGTGATTCAAACCCCAGGTCTCCTTGACCTGTGTGCAGCTGGCCCATGCACACTGCTGACGTGCCACGCAGGGGTGTCCCCCACGTCGGGGAGCCCCACGCACAAGGAGTGCGCCCCATAAGGAGAGCCGCCCAGCACGAAAGAAAGTGCAGCCTGCCCAGGAATGGTGCCTCACACACGGAGAGCTGACACAACAAGATGACGCAACAAAAAGAAACACAGATTCCCGTGCCGCTGACAACAGAAGCTGACAAAGACACAGCAAATAGACACAGAGAGCAGACAACCCGGGGGGGGGGAGAGGTGAATAAATAAATAAATCTTAAAAAAAAACAGCATGGTACTGGCACAAGGATAGACATATAGACCAATGGAATCAACTTATAAAGCTCAGAAATTATCACATTTATGGCTAAGTAATTGTTGACAAAGCAGCAAAGACCACTCAATTAAGGAAGAATAGTCTCTTCAACAAATGGTGCTGGGAAAACTGGATCTTCATTTGCAAAAAAAAAAAAAAAGAGGACCCCATATCTGAGACTATTTGCAAAAGTCAACTCATCAACTCAAAATTGATCAAAACCTAAATTTGAGAGCCAGAACTATAAATCTCCTGGAAGAAAACATAAGGAAGCATCTTCAGGACCTTATGTTAGCCAGTGGTTTCTTAGACTTTATACCCAGAGCACAAACAATAAGAGAAAATAGATAAATGGAACCTCATCAAAAATTTAAAACTTTTAAAACTTTTACACTTCAAAGAACTTCATTATGAAAGTAAAATGATGACCTATACAATGGGAGAAAATATTTGGAAATCACATATCCAATAAGGGTTTAATATCCAGAATGTAATTTTTTCAACTCTTTCGACTCAACAACAAAATGACAACCCAATTTAAAAATAGGCAAAAGGCTTGAATAGACATTTCTTCAAAGAAGATACACAGATGGCCAAAAACTCATGAAGTGAACCTCAGCATTATTAGCCATCACTGTGATACCATTTCACACCCACCAAAATAGCTGTTTTAAAAAAAAAGGAAAATTATGAGATTTGGAAAGGATGTGGAGAAATAGGAACACTCATTGATTACTGGTGGGAACACAAAATGGTGTAGATGCTGTGGAAGGCAGTTTGGCAGTTTATGAGAAAATTAAGTATAGAATTTCTGTGTGACCTGGCAATCCTATTTCTAGGTATATACCCAAAAGAATAGAAAGCAGGGGCTCAGGTATTTGCACACCAGTGTTGATAGCGGCATTATTCATAATTGCCAAAAAGATAGATGCAATCCAAGTGTCCCATCAACCAGTGGCTACATAAAATGTGGTATATGAAATATTATATAGCCCTAAAAAGAGGTAAAGTTCTGATACATGAGACAACATGGGTGAACCTTGAAGACTTCATGTTGAGTGAAATAATCCATACTCGAGGAAAAATGCGTGAGAAGTCCCTGGTTCAGTTCCCAGTTTCTCGTAAAAACACGAAGGTACTCCACCACTCATAGAAAGTAATTAAAATAAGCAAACACCAATTCTAGAATACTGATTGCCAGGGGACAGGGTAGGGGTAGGGAATAGGGAGTTAATGCTTAAAATTGAGAATTTCTTTTTGAGATGATAGAAAAATTTTGCTAATGGATGGTGGTGGCAGTAGCATGACATTGAACATAATTGAGAGCACTGAATTATATATTTGAATGTGATTAAAAGGGGAAATTTTAGGACATGTTAGTAGAATAATTTTTTTTAATCCATCGATTCACAACATAAACCATCAATTCTAAGCTATAGATATTATTACAATTATAAAAATATGCTTTCATCAATTGTAACATGTACCATACCAGTTCTAAGTGTTAATAACAGTGGTAAATGGAAATGCCATATTAGTGATTTTTCTGTGAACCCACAACTTCTCTGAAAATAAATTCTAGTGGCTGTCTTTGCCAAACACCATTCTCAGCAACCAGACATTTTCTGGAATGTTGACATCATGCTGAAGGGATGCACAGTTACTGTGAAGAGCACTGAGGGCCTTGAGTAGAAACTTCAATCACACCAGTGTAGAAAACAGTCGTCTTGGACAGAAAGGAAGAGACTTGGGGTCATCAAATGGGGAAATAGAAACTGGCTTCTGTTTTTGCTGGGTGGTCAAGTGTAGAACATTATCAAGGGTGTGACACCAGGCTTTTCTTAGAAGAGGAGGTCTTTATATACTCACCTTCCCTATTTTTCAGGGGAGTGTGGGTCTCTTGTTGAAGTTCAAAATTTCTTAGGTATAAAATATATCCACAATGTTTGGATGAGGGCAGGTATTGCTTATTGCTTGTTCAGTACCTAAAGCCCAAATAGATGAGTTAATTCTTGAAGGAAGAAAATTGAACTTTTATCAAATGTTGAACTTATATCAAATTTAGCAGCTTTGATTCAGCAAGCCATAACAGTTAAAAAACAAGATATTCAGAATATTTTGGATGTCATCTGTGTCTCTGAAAAAGGAATGGTTCATTAGGCTGATGAATAAGATTGGTTTGTCCAGCTGTGGAAACAAGAAGATGCGATGTCTTAAGACCTATATGTGATATGTTTAAGTTGCAGTAAAACTCATCTGTTGACTTGAGACTTTTTATGTAGGAAACAAACAGAAAAGTAGTGGTTAAGATAGCATATCTGTGGCTTGGGATTAGATAAAATAGACTGGAATGTATTACAGAGCCCAGAAACAGGCAGTGTAGATCTGTAGAGAAAAGATCGTGTTCAGGAATTGGTATCAGAAACTATACACAAGAGGAACAGCCTTTTCCATATATCTCCTTGTGCTCAGATTGCACCATATACATATTTCTTATATGTGAAAAGGTTTGGAAAGCACTGACTTAGAGGCAGGGAAGATTACATTTGTGTGGTTGCTTTAACAAAGGGTGGGTAAATGCAGTAGGCTGGGATCTTAGTGGGCAAGGGAATATTACTGTACATTAAAGGGAAGAGGGCAAGAGAATAGAAATACAGTAAAGATATATTTCATCTTACAAATTTTGTTTGGTTTTTTCATTGCTATATTTTTATTCATTGAAGGTTTGCTCTGTGATTTGCTGTGGTCTGACCCAGATAAGGACGTGCAAGGCTGGGGAGAAAATGATCGTGGTGTTTCCTTTACTTTTGGAGCTGATGTCGTCAGTAAATTTCTGAATCGCCATGATTTGGACTTGATTTGTAGAGCTCATCAGGTATAAAATACAAAGCTCTTGGATATTTTAATATCTGTTAACTTCTTCATACAAATCCTCTAGTTTTATTTTTGAGAAAGCTGAGATCCAAGAAAGGTAAGTAATGTACAAAGTAAGCAGTAGGAGAGTCAGAACCAGTGTCTAGTGATTGGTTAACCTTTCCTTACCCTGTAAGTAGAAATATTTCCAAAGAATATATTTTTCTGCCGTACGTTGCAATCCCAACATTTTTTCAGTGCTTTTCTGAAATTTTCTGGACAATATTAGGTCCAATTTTGGTTGATCTTTAAATAAACTGTGTGGATGACAATCACATGAACTGTGTGGATTTGTTCATGCTTAGCAAAAAAACAAACCACACTATAAAAAGACATTTTTTTACATAGTTGGGGAAATTTGACTGTACCTGGGTATTGGGTCTCAAGGAATCATTAACTGTCTTAGCTATGAAAATAACATTATTGTTATAAGAAGAAAGTCTCTGTTTTTTCCAGATGCATACTCAGGTATGTAGAAGTTAAATAGTATGTCTGGGATATGCTTTAAAATACATATCTATTAGTTAGCCAGAAGGGTGCAAGGCAAAATACCAGAAATCTGTTGGTGTTTTATAAAAGGGTATTTATTTGCGGTAGCAGCTTACAGTTACCAGGCCAAAGTCTGTTGCCATGTATTTGAACAGATTGGCTGCCAATGTCTCCAAGAGTTCAGCCGCCTTCTTCCTCTTAAGGCTCTGAGAGCCCATCTTCTTTTAATTTCAGCTATAGGCTAGGATAAGTCTTGTCTCTCTCCTGGAGCTCATTTTTCTCCCGGCTCAGCTGCTGTGCTCTCTCCACAAGGCCAACTGTAAACAGGCAAATGGTTCTTCTCTCTTCCCAGGACCTCTGCTGTGTCTAATGGAGCCATCTCTTCCCATGTATCTGCTTCTCTGTGTATTTACTTCCCAAGGCTCCAATATTTAAAAAACCGCCACTAACTCCTCTGCCATGTTGTTTTCTCTGTGAGTCCCTGTCCTAATGATGTGGCCCAATCAGCAATCAAATATGCCCAGAGGAACAGATCAGTTTACAAATACAATCCAATATCTATTTTTGGAATTCATTAACAATGCCAAACTGCTTCATACATATAAATAAGGTGTAGGAGGATAAATTAAATGTAGCAGAATCCCATTAATTGTTGAATTGGGGTGATGAGTAAGTGGGAGTTTATTGAGTTCTATCTACTTTTTTGTATGTTTAAAATTTTCATTTTAAATATATACACACATATACAGTTTATTTATTCAAATGTCCTTTTCTATGATTGACTAGATTGTGTGCTCTTTAAAGAGAAGATTGATTGTGATTTATCTTTGAGTATTTGTTCATTGTACAGTTAATGAGACATTGTAGCATGCACTCACTCACTGTTTATTGAGTGAATAAACAAGTTTATTTTTAGCAGTTCTTCACAATATTAAGTCCTCATGCTCTATAAAACCATAGTTATGAAGTACATTGATAATGAAAGGCATTTTAAAAATTGTTGGACATGTTACTTAATTTGAGCTATTGAAAATGTTTAAAATTTGTAAATATAATACGATGTATGTATAAGATTCCTTGATATTTCTTTGTTAAAGCAAAATTCATTAAATTAAGTGTATACTATTTCTGTGATACTTCCCTTTTCTCCAGGCCTTTAAGCCCCATGAACACTTGACGGCCACTGCTTGTTTCTGTGACCCATATGATAAAAAAAAAATGGCTTCTCATTATTTGCACGTTGTGTCTATCCCATGCCTCTTTGTTAGCAGGATTTCCTAGTTGTTTAGCTTAAGTCATGTTCTGAAGTGGTTTGCTTTTAACAGAGCTTTCTTTTTTTTTTTTTTTTTTTTTAAATTTTTTAATTTTTTATTGACTTTGTAATAATATTACATTAAAAATATATATGTGAGGTCCCATTCAACCCCACCCCCCCACCCCCCCCTCTCCCCCCCCCCAACAACACTCGTTCCCATCATCATGACACATCCATTGGATTTGGTAAGTACATCTTTGGGCACCTCTGCACCTCATATACATTGGTTCACATCATGGCCCATACTCTCCTCTATTCCATCATGTAGGCCCTGTGAGGATATACAATGTCCGGTGATTACCTCTGAAGCACCATCCAGGGCCAGAGCTTTCTTTTAATCAGTAAACATTGTTTTAAGAGATAACATGCTACAGTTGGTAAATTTCTTAACAAAATTACCCACTGACACCAGTTTTTTCCAGCTATATCCTTATTCGTTGGTCATTTCAAAAGTTGATACTTTTGGTGTGTTTTTTTGTTTTGTATTTTTCTTTTTTAAAATACTTATTTACTTCTCTCACCCCCTCACTGTTTGCATTTGCTGTGTCCATCTCTTGTGTGCTAGTCTTCTTTCTTTCTAGGATATACTGGGAACCAAACCCAAGGACCTCCCATGTGGGAGGGAAGCATTAATGGCCTGAGCCACCTCTGCCCCCTGCTTTGTTGCATCTCACATTGTATTTCCTCAGTGTTTCTTGGTTGCAACATCATGTTGCATCAGCTTGCCATCTTACATGTCTTCTCCAGGAAGCAGTGGGAACCAGACCCAGACCTCCTGTGTGGTAGGCAGGAACTCAGTTGCCTGAGCCACATCTGCTTCCCCTTTTTGTTTTGTTTTGTATTTTAAGTAAGGTTGCTTTGTACCTTTGTTTGTGCCGTCTTTTGTTTTTCTAGAAACCTCCAAAATCCTGTTTTGTTAATTTTTAAATGTTAACCTCTAAAAAGTGAGAGACCTATGGTAGAAAACAACACAAATTACCAATATTTCCTTAAAGAAAAAACAAAAAACTGTTCATTCAATGAATGTTTAATGAACGAATGAGCAAACAGAGAAGCATGTACTTAGTGCCAAGCATTACACTGAGCTGGGGTAGATAAGGTCCCCGTAGATAAACTACCAGACTCTGAGGAAGGAGTTACACAAAACTTAAATGATTTTGAGGGCTCTTCCTGTATTAGCAAGTGTTGTGGCAAAGAATGCCTAAAACAGACTTTTCAGGTGGTTGAGTGCCTGCCTCCCACATGCGAGGTCCTGGGTTCAATCTCTGGTACCTCCTAAAAACAAAACAAACAAAGGAAAAAACAAACTCCGGGGAGCCGATGTAGCTTAGGGTTGAGTGCTGGCTGCCCACATACGAGATCCCAGGTTCGATCCCTGTCCCTGGTATCTCAAAAAAGTAATCTTGCCCACTGTAAATAAATATAAAATGTTTACATATTGGCCACCTCTCAAGTTTATAGATCTGAAACATAAATTAAGTCACTCAGGAATTGACAACAGACTCTAGAAATGATGTTAAAGTTAGGGAAAATAATTTCATCTATAAAAATTCAGTCTATAGGCATCTAATTTTAAGGATCATAATCTATGTAAATTAAGTTAAATTTCGGAATTTTTTGGTCTGTAATAATGGAGGAAGATAAATGCTCTTGGCAGTCTTTCAGTGGTTGCAATTCATTGAATTCAAGCTTCTGTGGTTAGATCATAATGCCATCTTCAAACATAATGCCATCTTCAAAGTGTTTTGTGGCCCAGCTCCCTGTGGATACACTACCTATTAACGTATTTTGGTTTTGTTCCATAAGGAGTCTTGGAAATAGTGTGATTTTAAAATCTTTCCATGGTAATGAATTTATTTCGTTTATGCTAAATGCCTGCCAGTATAGAAAAGGCAGACATACTTTAATATTCTAAGCAAGGTTTAAAAATTGAAATCATAATTTTGAAACAAAATGGATTCTTGTAGGCCTTTGTCACATAATTAGTGTGGATGGTTGGATATTACCCAAGAGTAAGTTTCAGCGTGTTTTCCTTTTGACATTTCCTTTGACAGGTAGTTGAAGATGGGTATGAATTTTTTGCTAAACGACAATTGGTAACCCTATTTTCAGCCCCAAATTACTGTGGTGAATTTGATAATGCTGGTGGAATGATGAGTGTGGATGAAACTTTGATGTGCTCATTTCAGGTATGATATAAAAATTTATAACATTCTTATTCTTTAATTCCTAATTAAAATTACTGTCAGAAGAATTTTTCATTTTAGATTTGTGACTTTCCTCAAGCAAGTCAAGGAAATATATTTTATTCACAAGTGATTATCACTCATTAGAGATTTTTATAATATAATCAGATTATGAGAGTTTAAAAAGCTAAGATCACTTTATCTTTGATTCACATGTTTAAATGGTTAAATTCCTGTGTAACCCATTGGATAGTGGCTTACCTACTAAAAGAATGTGAATACAATGAGTAACTTGGGGTTTTATTTTCTTTGCAGGGTGCATGGGTGGGACAGACAGTGGGGAGAAAGAGAACTAAATTACAGACTCAGATGAGAATAGAATATTTACCTAAGAACAAACTTTCTACCTAATCTTAAGGTACCCACTTATAAACATAGGGAATATTGTATTTTTGAAGAGGCCAGCTCTAGCTTTAGTGTGCTGCTTTCACATCATTTTTGTTTACTGAATAAAACCACTTTATTTTTGCAGTTAAGTTCTAGGCATGTACACAGTTATAGTTCTCTTTTTAAATGAGCATAGGCTATCCCATCCCCATTTCCATCCACTAGTAAAATTGAACAGCATATGGTTGACTTCACATTTCCAGTTTACAAATAGAGAGCAGGCCTTACCCTTCAATAATTGCAATAGTAGAGTTGGAATTCTTTTCACTGAGGCACCACGTTGCTCTGAATAGTTCTAGAAAATACTTGAAATAGTTTCTACATTTATAAAATCATAAACATTATTTTATAAAATCATAATACATTATTTTCTGTCTAAAATATAGGTTACCAGTCTCGACGCTGATCGGGATGACTATACTAAATTCAGATAATAACAACTGTTAGCAAAGATGTGGAGAAATTGGAACCTTCATACATTGCTGGCACGATTGTAAAATGGTGCAGCCACTTTGGAAAACAGTTTCATAGTTCCCTAAAAATTAAACTTAGGAGTTACTGCATGACCCAGTAATTCTCCTCAATATCTACCCAACAGAAATGAAAACTTATCCATTCAAAAACTTGTACACCAGTGTTCCTAGAAGCATTATTTTTAATAGCCAAAAAGTGAAAACAACCCAAATGTCCACCAACGAATGAATAAATAAGCAAAATGTGATTTTTGGCAGTTAAAAGGCATGAAGTACTGATACATGCTACAACTTGGATGAATCTCAGAAACATTATGCTAAGTGAAGAAGCCAGTCACAAAAGATCACATATTGTGTAGTTACATTTATATGATAATGTCCAGAAGAGGCAAATTGATAGAAAAAGAAAGATTATCAGTTGCCTGGCATTGGGGGGGCTTGTGGTTAGGTGAGAGCTAAAATTAGATTATGGTAGTGGTTATATAACTCTGTAAATATACCAAAACCATCAACTTGTACACTTTAAACAGGTAATGTTTATGGTATATAAATTATGTTAAAGTTTCAAAAGATCTATTTACATAAAAAAGTAAGGTCTTAAGGGTTTATGACTTACGATAATGACAATTACTCCACAAAGTAAATAGTTCCACAATTATGATTAGAAAGCAAAGTTTTTTACTCTTAAACCACTATGGGAATATACTAATTTGAAAAGAAAAATTACTTAAATCTAAGGATGGGATAGTCAACAGGGACAGTGTCCTGAAGCTTCTTTTTCTAAATATGAATGAATGGCAAGTAGAATAATAGCAATGTTAGGATGATCAGACATTTGCACACTTTTTCAACCTGAGAAATGTTTGTAGAACTTTGTCGTTTTGTGCTACATTTTTATTACACTTTTACATTGCCATTTATTGAATTGTAACCATAATTTTCTTAAAATTGTCTGTTATGTAGCTTATTGCACTTAAAGGAATAACATTGTTAATAAATTGTTTACTTTAAGATATTGAAACCATCTGAAAAGAAAGCAAAGTATCAGTATGGTGGACTGAATTCTGGACGTCCTGTCACTCCACCTCGAACAGCTAATCCACCGAAGAAAAGGTGAAGAAAGGAACTCTGTAAAGAAACCATCAGATTTGTTAAGGACATACTTCATAATATATAAGTGTGCACTGTAAAACCATCCAGCCATTTGACACCCTTTATGATGTCACACCTTTAACTTAAGGAGACGGGTAAAGGATCTTAAATTTTTTTCTAATAGAAAGATGTGCTACACTGTATTGTAATAAGTATACTCTGTTATAATACTCAACAAAGTCAAATCCAAATTCAAAATTATCCATTAAAGTTACATCTTCACGTATCACAATTTTTAAAGTTGAAAAGCATCCCAGTTAAACTAGATGTGATAGTCAAACCAGATGAAAGCATGATGATCCATCTGTGTAATGTGGTTTTAGTGTTGCTTGGTTGTTTATTTGGGGCTTGTTTTGTTTTGTTTGTTTTTGCTAGAGTATAATGGCAAATTTTTTTAGATTTTTTTTTTTTCCTAAACTTTTTTTAAAGTGAAATATGGGAAGAGCTTTACAGACATTCATTGACTCTTCTTTTCCCTTGCTTATCTACTTATGTACCTGTTTGATCTTACTAATAAAACGTATGCCTCTTTGCAGTAAAAATGAATTTTAGAGATTGATAGTTTTTAAAAAATTGCAAACTGTCCAATCCAGTGACTTAAACAGTTTGACTGGGCAAACTTTACAGCAGATAGTGAATATTTTGCTTGATACAGAAATTGCCACTGATTTGGATTTATTCGTGCACTATAGTTTTTTAACTTATTGATGCTCTATTGTGCAGTATCATTTCATTTAACTTTCAGATAAGGCTCATAGTAATTACCCAACTAGTTGGTAATGTGAGTATGTAGTACCTTGGCTTTAGGTTTTAATTCGCACGATACATCTCTTGGCATGCTTAACTTTCTGGTAACACCCTCACCTACATTGGTTTTGTTTTTTGGGGGGGAGGGGAGTTTTTTTTCTTTGTTGTTGTTGTTGTTTGTTTTTAGATCAACAGAACATGAGAATCCTTTTTTGACAAGCCTTGGAAAGCTAACACTATCTCCTTTTTTCCCCCTTCTATAAAGATGTATTTAAATGAATGCTGGTCAGTGGGACATTTTGTCAACTATGGATATTGGGTGCTTAAACTGTCTAATATTGCCATGTGGATGTTTTATACAATTGATTGTAAGGCTTATGTCACTAAAGATTTTTATTCTTCTGATTTTTCATGATCAAAGTTCGTAGGATATTGTATAGACATGCTTTGTAGTGAAAATAGTAGCAATAATTTCTGTACATGATCAAGAGTTTATTGCAGCATTTCTTTTCCCATTCTCTCTCTTCTTTTAAAAATTAGTATTAACAAATGGCAAGGAATAGAAAAGTCAACATAAAGATTTTAGGAGAACGTAACAGGACATAGACTTGTGATTCTTCGAATGTGACACAATTGGATGTGATTCTAAAAGTTCTTATTGAGCATTGTCAAATTTGTAAGCTTCATAAGGATGGACATCAGATTTATAAGGCCCTTCTCTGTGTGCTACCATTGATGTGAAATTCTTGACCTTAATATTGTCTTTGAAAATGTTAAATTGAGAATTCTGTTAATATTTTATGAATTGGCGCATTGTATTACTGCAAGAGATATTTGATTTTCAGCACAGTGCAAAGTTCTTTAAAATGCATACATCTTTTTTCTAATTCCATTTTGTTTAAAGCACATTTTAAATGTAGTTTTCTCATTTAGTAAAAGTTGTCTAATTGATACGAAGCCTGAGTGATTATTTTAGTCCTGTTTGCTCTTTACGATGAGACATTTATTTAAAAACACATTTTATTCAAATGGATAAAGTACATTGAATTGATTCTTTTCTGAAAGTGTTCATGAACTGTGTGATGTTTTAGGTTAGGTTCCAAAGGCTTTTACCTAATGTGATTTAAAATAGCTTCCTAATTGGAATGTAAGTTGAGCAATTTCTAGTGGAATTTTAGATGCGGTATTCTTTTAGTATCATATTGAAGCATGTCTAGAAAATAAATCTTTGGCAGAAAATAGGACAGTCTTTTAATAATTTCAGTATTAATCACATATTATTTCAGATAATGAAATAATTCTCCAGATCTAGATTGAATATAAAAAAGTTATTTAAAAATTAAGCAAATTAATATTGGTCAGTAAACTTAAAGGATGGGAATTTATTATGCTTAAATACTATTCAAGCATTCTTAGAAACCACCTTAATAGCTTCTATTCACATATAAATAATGTGTTTATCACAAATATTTACTTTGGTAGCATTACTAGTTGAAATAAATAAAACTTCATTTCTTAGGAGAAAAGTATCCTGTAATTCCAGTGTCACTAATTTTATATTGTTCTTCTGTCTAATTTTTTTTTCAATTTAATGATTTTATAAATGCAAATCTTCGGTCCAAATGTTATGACATTCAGCATCATTAAACTCTAGATTTCTGTGATAATGTGACACCTAAATCACGTGGATTATGAAGCATATTATGGTGGTTATTTTCTGTTCTCAAACGGAAAGAATCAAATTCAGTTGACCCTTTGCATTTGAAGCTTTAACAGTCATTGGTTTAATCTTGCCTAGGGATTGGAATCAAATCAGCAAGACAATATGCAAAATTTGAGTTTTCATGTTTAAGCCTGCCAACTACCCCCATCAACATTTTGGTTTTCCTTTATTGTAAAGAATACCTGCACACTCCAGAAGTTATTTTATTTAAAAGTGAAAAGTTCCAGTAAGAAAAATTTTAAAGCTTAAAAGGTGATTATCTGAGTGTTAAGGGGAAATATAAACCTTGCTAAAAATGGTTCCAGAAAAGGTAGATAATTGAACTGACTTTGCTGTTTCTTCCCTCCCCTAATCCCACCTCTTCTTTCTGTGACCCTGTCTGAGTGGGAGCTGTGCTTGAGAAGATATTTACTAATAACCTGACTGCACTAGTGGTATCCACTTAGAAATGTTTCTTCCCTTTGTCTTCGTTGATTTCAGTGTTAAATAAGTTCCTAAAACAAATTTCAAAAGATTAAAAGAATTTTAATTTGACCGTATACTTTGCAAAATGAACAGTAAACAGGAAATAAATTGGTTCTTTGTAAGTATACACCTAGAGTTTTTTTGTTTATTTATTTATTTATTATTTCCCTCCCTTCCCCTCCTCAAGTCCTGCTATTTTTGCTGTCTGTGTTGTCTTCTCTTCTCATTTACTCTCCTCTAGGATTCACTAGGATTCGATCCTGGAGACCTCTGATGGGGAGAGGGGTTCCCTGTCAATTATGCTGTTGTAGAAGTTGAGAGGTTCAATTATTTGCGTATAGAAAGGCCAGGACTCAGGAATAATTTTGGGAAGGATAAAGGATTTATTTATGACCGGCCGGGCTTGGAGCTTCTCATTCAAAATCTGAGCCCCAAACAAGATTTTCAGGTTCTTTTTATACAGAGGAAGGGCCAAGTGGTTCTTTGGCTCAATAAGTTCGAATTAACATCTATCTTCCACATCCTAGGTAAACTTTTAGCATGGACTTCATACATTCCATGTGAGCTTTTAATACATTTGGTTTATATTCTCCCTGAATATTTAAAGTTTATAGAGTTGCGTTGCTAAACTGTTTTTCCAGGACTGGAGTTGTTGTCATGGTTACCAAGGGCAGGGCTGCAGTTCTCACTATCCCAAATGCACAGCTCAGGTTATATATGAAGAGATAAATAGTCCCCCCACCCATAGCCTACATCAGCGCCACCTCACTTCCTCGTTTCTGCTACACTTCACCTTGACTCTCCCCTTGTCTCTTTTTTGATGCATTGTCATTTTGCTGCGTGACTCAGTTGCACAGGCACTGACTCACCATGCGGGCAGTACACCTAGAGTTTTATTTACATTAATTCACCTTTTAAGGTTTCTTCAACAAAAGTGAAACTTAGATACAGTGTAACAGTTTGAGCTCCTGTACAGGATTTTACCTGACTGCTTAAATGCTAGGATTTCAAAATAAATCCCCTGATGAAAAAAGAAAACAAGTCAGCTTATTTCCTTCAGCCATCACCTCCTACGTTGACTGGCTTGTATTATAAGCTTAATTTCTCTTTGTAATTTACTTTTTTTTTATCATTCACGTTGCCAGTATTTTATTAAGCCTTAACTTTTATAAAAGTGACCATAAACTTTTCCTTCTTTCTTCTTAGGGATTGTAGTCAGCTAATGTAGTTATAATATCTTGTAACTCAAAATGTTTTAGGTATCTCTAAGGTGGAAAATCACAGGTTATGGAGAACTGCCTGAAGTTATAGGTTTCCTCTTTCCTTTCAGATATTGCATATAGAAAAGCTATCCCTGCAGGCTTTCAGTCAAATTTGGCCTGGGATCACCAAAATAGGTGTTGATTTTTGCCTGGCCTGAACAATTAAATAGCTCTACAGGCCAACCTTCTTTCCCAGGAAGCAGTAAGTGACACCACAGCTAAACTTGTGGAACCATCACATAATATTACATCAGTTTATTGAGACACACTAATTTATGGTCTGTCATATATAGAAACACTGATATCAACGAAGTTGTAAACACAAATAATAGTACGAGAAAGTACTAGTCCAGAGGAGTCCTTTTTTAACAAGTTTACCATACTTGGGTTAACAGGAGCTTTTAGATGTAGGCAGTGGAATCACTTGAAAAAGCTTCTTCTGGGAGAATCCAGAACTACTTACTACCTCAGAAAAACTTGTGTGATATATGACTTAAGTAAGAAGTTTTAGAAACACGAATCCTGGTCTTGTGGGATAATTAGCTCAAATTTTGTAGTCCATCTCTAGCTGAGGCCTAGTAACTGCTAAAATTAATTTGACCAGTCATATCAAAGATCTACATTAAAATCTTTGTTACTATACTGTAAAGCCTATTTTGAATGGGAGGCCTAATCTTTTATCAAGTGAGTGCCCAAAATTCTTTGTGTATGATCACTTACAGATTAATGCAAGTTTTGATCTTTGCCGTGTATTTTTTTTAGAGATTTGATTACTCCTTATACAGATATGATCCTGTGCATTCAAAATTTTGTAATTTGATCCTAAAAGTCATTAGGCCTAGATCAGTATAATTGTTTGTGGCTAGAATAAATATGGACAGAGATTTTTGTTTCTTCTTCACTGCTGTATCTCCAGCTCCTAGAGTAGTGCCTCACAAAGTAAGTGTCCGAAATGATTACTCATATTACTGTTTTGACACCTTGACCTTCTGGAGAAATTTGCCAAAAATAATACGGTTCTAGTTTTCCTTTATCCTAACTGCTTTTGTCTCTTACGACAAAATGCTGGAATAGCCTTAGGAGAAAATTGGATCCAGTCTATAATGCACTAAGTTAAATAGCTTCACTGTCAAAACTCTGATCCTTAATTTGCAGGTAGCATCCTGACAGGCATTGGAGAGGTTGCCTCTTTTGCTCAGAGTCAAACCTTCTAAGATCTTATCTTGCCAATTTTTACAGGCCACATTCTCTGTTTTATTGACCTTTAAGTCATCCTTGTTGTGAGTCCTTTCCCCTATTTTTTAGCAAAATGGTATAGTTTGAATAACAGTTTATGTCAAAATTCGTACAGTGACTATGAGCACTTAAACCAGGAGTCGAAATTTGAAAATGGAAAGGCTATTGTCTAATTTAACAAAAGTATTATGTCATAGAAGCAAAGATGAGAAAAGAGACCAACAAAAAGAAATTTTCAGTAAGAAAGAAAAGAAATGAGGTACAGTGAAGGAAATTGTTCTAGACAGAATTTTGATACAGTTCTTTCCTCTCGTTCTAATCTATTCATTATACTTCTCAGAATTTGTATCCCTTCCATTTAAGAGAGCATCTGGGAGAACAAAAACAAGAAGGAAAAAAAAAAAAAATCAGCTGGGCAGGCTAAATTTTTGGTTCCAATATAAAATTCCAAGGAAGGGATTTGATCAGCCCTGCTTGGATCAAGAACCCAAACAATTCCATTGAGTTAGGGAAAAGGAGGGGTTATACTGCATGAACATAGCTGCTATCCCTGCAACTTAAGTGGTCTGGGAGGTTGGGAAACAGAAAGAAAAGGTGTGCTGCAAAGAAAACCCAAAGGTGTAGTCTGTGATACACTTTACAAGATAATCTAGTCACTGAAAGTTTGAAAACACAAAGTTGCCAAAGATTTAGAATAATGGGAATTCTTAAAATTGGTACAGCTGTCTGAAAAAAAAGGAATATAGCATTCATAATAGTGTAAAATTGAACATATGAATACCCTGTAATGCTCCAGTTTCACTTTTAAGGCATCTGTAGAAAAACTGCATGTATGCACCAAGGGACAGAGACAAGCAGAGATAGTATAAGAAATACTTAATGAGCAGTAGGCATACCAAGTAACCAGAACCTGTGCCTGCTCTAAACAAGTAATAACAACCCTCAGGAGGCCCACCAGCTGCTGTCTAGATCCATGTACAAGAATATTCAAAGCAGTTATACTAACAAAAAATGACCTAAAGGAGTATCGGCAGGGTATGGTGTGGTCATGGAATGAAATACTATACAGCAATGAAAATGATTCACAATGTCATGTGTTAGCCTGGCTAAAGTTTCTGAAACAAAAGAATACCAAGATGAAGTATTCAGTTCACTAGCAAAACATGAGTTTAAGGAAATAACAAATCTAAAAGCAAAGAAATGGGAAAAGCAAATGTAGTCTCCCTGGGCAAGGAAATGGGATGGGACGAGCATAGGAAATTTCAACAGTATTGTTGGTGTTCTGTTTCTTGGATGTTAGGTTTATGACTTTTCCATGGGTGGTGGCTTCCGAGGTGTTTTTTATTATGTCTCAACTTGCATATATGTCATATATATTCTTTTGTGCATATTAAATAGTATACAATCCCATTTATGTAAAATTGTATCTTTACACCTATTACATTTTTTTCTATAAAAAAGGTAACTGGTTAGTAAAATTCCATCAATAAATGAGAACTTCAGGAAGTGCAACAGGAATTTGAAAGCATCCCCAAAGCGCTGAACTTAACTAAGCACTCCAGTTGATGATGGCTGCTTAACTGAAGCTGGTTCTGGAATAAGGGACAGTCAATGTTATAAACATATTCTGTACCCAAGACTGAAAACTCAAGACAGGAAAACCTGTTATCTTCAAGGGGGTAAGGGGGAGAATGGAAGAGGAAAAGCTAGGGAAGGAAGGCCAGAGGAGTGATGTGTGAAGCAACTGCTTTGATTCTCTAGATTTTCACAACTTGTTGGTGCTCTCGGCTCACTCTCCCATTTAAGGACCATGGAAAAAATGTTGATGGCATCTACAAAGTAAAATGAGTTCCCAGATGGCATTGCCTTCTTTGTTGTAGATGATTTTGCCATGTGACATTCCAAAAAAGAAAGGGACTAATATCTTTATTCAGAGTTGCTGGCTGAGGAACTAACTGCTAGAAAGGACAACAAATAGGCAAGGTGGAAAAAAGTCTTTTAAATGTGAGAATTGTAATAGCCAAAAGATTTTGAAGCATTCAATATCAAAATGATTTAATTACGATCCATCCCTTGAGTAGACATTTTTCAAGCAAGATATGCAGATACCCAGTAAGCTTATGAAAATATGCCCAACAGCCATCAGGAAATGCAAATCAAAACCACAAAGAGATGCTACTTCACACTCACTAGGGTGGCTATTGTTTAAAAAAATAAAAAGGTGTTGGAGAGGATGCAGTGAAATTGAAGCTCTGGTCCATTGCTGGTGGCAATGTAAAATGGTGCGGCTACTGTGGAAAGTCATACAGAGGTTCCTCAAAAAGTTGAATTACCATATGACCAGCAATTCCACTTGTAGGTATATACTCAAACAGGATCACAGATGCTTGTACACCAGCGTTTATGGCAGCATTACTCACAGTAGCCAAAAGGTGGAAACAATCCAAGTGCCCTTCAACAAATGGATAAACAAAATGTGGCACATACACAGTGGGACATTATTCGACCATAAGAAAAAGTTTTGAGATCTGCAACATGGAAGGACCTTGAAAACATTATGCTCAGTGGAAAAAGACAACTTAAGGGCAAATATTGTATGATGTTATAAGCGAGGTCTAGAAATAGCAAATCTGCAGAAATAATTGGTGGTTACCAGGCGTTGGGGGACTACGGAGGAAGGAGTGTATGGTGGTGTTTTTTTTAAAAAAGTCCATCCATTCTGGAATATAATACAGTCATTAAAAGATGTTTAGACAGGCTAGCAAGATGTGAAAAGGTCATGTATGTTAACGGGAGAAAAAAAGCAGCCTGTGATTTAGATAGGAGGAAAGGGTGTCGGGAAAAAAAAGTACCTACCACATCCCAATCTGGCCAAGGGCTAAGACATGGTCAAAAAGAATTACAGTATAGATTCAACACTACTCCCTCCTCAGAGTCCCAGTATTCCCTTTTTTTTTTTTCCAGTTTGCGTGGTCTCTTCTTTTTATGTAATTATTTCTACATGACTAGTTGTTATAACATTGTAATTGCTGCTGCAAAGTTTACTTCTAAATCTTTGTCCTCTTGCTATCGGTTTCTCCATTAGTGGAGTAGCCGTAGGGGTGTGCGCAACACGCTGTGCTAGGTGCTGTGGGGACGGGTAAGAGTTACGCCCAGAGGCCCCAGCCCTGCAAGACCTTCCTAGCTAGTTGTGGGGAAAAGAAATGGCTCCAAGACATGACTGGCTTTGCTAAGTGCCAAGAGAAGGAGGTTAAGAAGCCAGAATAAAATATAGGCGGGCCATGGGCGTTTTGCCCGGGCTTTGCCGGGAGAGTAAGGCAGGCAGGACGAAGGTAGTTGCCTGGTTCTTCCCCGTGGGACTTTGCGCCACGCCCGCAGGCGAGGCGCGGACTGCAGCCGCGCTCCGCCCCCCGGGCCGCCTCCGCGCTCTGATTGGCCTCTGCTGGCCTCGTGCGCACCGCCCCCCGGGCCGGCTCCGCGCTCTGATTGGCTCCTGCCTGTCCCGAGCTCGCGCTGCCCAGTTGGCGGGACGTCTTTGAGCAGGGGCGTGCGGCGGCCGTCGAGCAGCCCGCGAGCAACCGTCTGAGAGACGCGGGTCGCTGTGGGGAAGGCTGGTCGCCGCCCCCGCTCTCCTCAGGTACTTTCTCCTCGCACCCCAAGGGCGACCGAACAGGCGACCCTCTCCCCGGTGCCTGTTCCCTCTCAGAGTGGCGGCGTCACAGCCCCTGTCTGGCGCCCCCGGCTTCTTATCCAGTCTCCCCAAGGTGACCGCGCAGCCGAGAGCGGGGAGCTGGGGCGGGGGGTGTCGACGGCCCGAGGCCGGGGCCCTGCGGGATGGCCGCGGGCGAACACCGCGCGGGGCGCGTTGTGCCGCTGGCAAGGAGCGGAGGCCCGAGGCTTGCCCTTTGCCGCAGCCGGGGGCGATTGGGCCGCCGCTCGCCTCGCGGCCCACCTCGGAAGAGACTCCTGCCTGCAGCGCAGCCCCCTGCACTCCTCAGGCGGGAGCGGGAGCGGGAGCGGGAGCGGGAGCGGGAGCGGGAGCAGGAGCGGGAGCGCGCTGGCGTTTTGCACCACATCCGCCCCTTGACAGCCGCGTCCCCTGAAACGCACCTTTCCCCGCAGGAGCTTGCCCCGGGCCCCGAGGTCTGCGCTGAGGGATCTCGGCGCGGTGCCCTTAGCCCGTTTCTCTCCAGTGACACGAGCTCTTCTCTTAACTTTTTCCGTTCCGCCGGGGGCCGCATAGCCCGGAGCGTTTCAAGAACACCCTTTTAAGTAATTTAGCCTTGAGCGACTAACAGACCCCTGCGAGGCTAACATTGGGATGGTGTCTCTTGACAAAATCTATTCTCCAACATAAGCTTATGTTTTAAAACACTACTAATCTCTGTTTCCAATAAAATTTTCTTAACATTTAAGTTACCTTTAGGAGTAAGGGTAAAATTTGGCTTTCTCATATTCAAGCTCTCCTTTCATGCAAAAGAGCTATTGATACAATAACAAGGGCTGCTATACATTGAATTTTTATTCCGCATTCAGCACCATGGCAGGCATTCTTCACGGAGATCCTTTCCTCATTCTGTATTATTAATAATACCTAATAAAACGTCCTTTTTATTGAGTATGTATTATGTACCACGTTCTCCATAAATGTGGGTGCTTTCATTATCTCCATATCCTAAGTAAGGAAACCGAGGCTGCCACAGGTTAAGTAGCCTGAGATCACGCAACGACTGAGAGACAGAGTCAGGTTTTAAACCCAGGTCTATTCTCCTGTATTTTAACAGATATCCTCACCTGGCTCTGTCCCTTTTGCCACCAGATGCACCTCTGTCGCCTTTAAAAAAAATAAAATCCTCGTTTGACTATTGTCCCTTCTAGCTCCTCTTCACTTCCTTCTAATCGCTGCCACCTAAAAGAGGGGATGGAGGAGCATGTTCACTTCTTCTACCTCATTTTCTCGCACATCATTCCTTTAATCGTATTCAGTCTGGTTTCCGTCACCACTTCCCTGAAGAGTTTTATTACGCATAATGCTGCTTTATTCACTAATGGGTTGGATTTCCAGTCAAACCTGAACGTGCCATGTAATTATTTTATGAACACCAGAGCAAGTCGCACTTGGCTGAAGTCAAAAGTATTCTATAACTATTAGATGATTAATTGGCAAAAGAGCTTTACAACATCAAAAGTGTGGAGATTTGATAATAGCTCCAGGAAAGCTTCCAGCAATTTTGCTGGGATATTTTTCCTGAATTTACTGTATTGTTTTTCAGTAACTAGATTCTGCTGGTTATGAAGATAAATTCTGTAGTCATTTCAGAAAGGATTCTTTTTTAAGTTATTTTATTTTAGCAAAAATGTGATTAAGTCCCACTTCCCCACAATAATGGCTTATTTAACTACTCAGTCACAATGTAGTATATGCATTTACACTGCTAATATTAGTATTAGATTTATATAAATTGTAGCCTTAAAGGTTTGTTTTCCTGGCAAGGTGACAACAAGTAATATTTGAGTATATGCATTTACACTGCTATTATTAGTATTAAATTTATATAAATTGTAGAGTTTTAGGTTTGTTTTCCTGGCAAGGTGACAATAAGTAATATTTGAGTGTTTACTATGTGTCAAGTGCTTTACATATGATTTAATTTCATCCTTAAAACAATTTTTTAGGGCTTAAAGAATGTGGAACTTTGGTGTCAGTCCTGGATTCAAGTCCTAGCTCTATCAACTCACTAATTATGTGGCCTTGGGTAAATTTCTTTCCTTCTCTAAGCCTCAAATTGCTCATCTAGAAAAGAAGGATAAAATAGTCCCTACCTCATAGAGGCATTTTCAGAATTAAATGCGATAATGCATGTTAAACTTTGAGCAGGTGTCTGGCACATAACAAGTGCTCAGTGTCAGACTCCAGTTAAAAGGAAGTTAACTACCCTGGCTGAGTTGCCAGTGGATATTGCTATTAGGTTTCCTGTAGGCAAATGGCTTTCCAAACTACTGTTGCTACTTCTATTGCATGATTCTGTGAACCACCATGCCCACCACCCTTTATAAATCCCAGAGAGAAGAAATTATTTCCGATACCTAGAGATTTACAGTTGTCTATTTACTAAACAGAAAATCCCAGACATCCTATTCAAGTATGAATTCTGGTATGATTTTTTTTTAATGTTGTCCATGCAAAAACTTATTTTGCCATATGAGCATAGTTTCTCCTAGTTCCCCGTCCTTCCCTATCTCTTGCCCTTTTAAAATTACCTTTCATCCTTTCCTCTTGCTTATATCAGAACTCTCATTCACTTAGTTTTCTAAACTAAGAGCAAAATAAAAGCTACCTCAAGATGGAATTTGACCTAAAATGTAGCATGATAGCTTCTCTCCTTAAGTTCCTTCTCTAAAAATTGCATGCTAATATTTGCCTATTGGATCCTATTGGAGCACATCAAACATTTTTTTCTGTTTCTGTTTTCTAAAATTTTATGTGAAGTAACCCAATACATACATAGGGTTTAGTAGACTAGTGTGAAGTGGGAAACCATTAGCCTGACATTTATTATGTTTTACCTTTCTTGCTTGAGAATTTGCATTGTGTTGCACAGTATATCCATAGTTATTCTAATAAAAAACTTTTTAAAGTTATTTTCCATTGAGTAAAATTGACCTTGCAGAAGATTTGTCACAGTTATTCAATAACCTGGAACACTATACCCTCGAACCTAACCCCTAAACCTCAATTTGAGAAGCCTGACTACTACTTAGTTTTTTTCATCCAGATATAAGCCTGCTGTTACTTTGAAAAAAAAAAAGATGCAGATGAGGCTTCCAGCTGTCTCCCAGATGAGGTAGGTAGGAAAGAGCAGAAAGTTCTCAGAGAAGTCTGAAAGCTCAATTTATCTCCCATTGCTTTTTCTGTGGAGTTTGTACCAACCCCAACTCCATAACTGCCTTCAATTTGACTGGACCTTAGGATCTAGGAAGAAAAATTGGAGAGGAAAGAGGCAAACTTGAGGGAAGAAAAACAATGACCAAATAAGAATAATTTTCTCTGCCTTGTTCCTCACAGTCAAACCTTTTATAGTCTTAACACAGTAGCCACTAGCCATATATGCCTATTGAAATAGGCTGCTGCAACTAAAGAATTTAATTTTTAATTTTATATAATTTAAATTTAAAAACTAGAATGTAAAATATTTTCCCTTCAATACTACCTCATTATTTTGGTAGGAATGCATTTCATTTTGTTGAAAATTTGGCATCTGAATTGAGAGATTTGCTATAAGTATAAAATACCAGATTTCAAAGATCTAGTATAAAAAAAAGTGTAAATATCTCATTGTTAATTTTTACATTATTTACTTATCGAAATGATATTTTGGATATAAAAATATTGTAGTAAGCTAGTTTCACGTGTTTATATTCTTTAAATGTGGCTTATAAAAAACATAAAATTATATATGTAGCTCACATTATATTGGACAGTGCTGATCTAGCCTCACAACATCCAATCTTATTTTCCATTCCTTCCTTCAGCAGAGAAGTTTCTGAGGGTCAGGAAGGAGAATCTGTACCTAACTCCTTGAACACCAAGGGAGGCATGGCTGCCAGGGTCACTGTGAGTTATGGATTCAGAGGTTCTCAGTAGGGTCTTAAAGTAGTTTCCTTTGCTTATTCATACCTTCATATCCCTATTACCCCCAAAACACTTTGACTGCAAGAGAAATACTAACTGTAGTTAATTATGTGAACAGATTATACCACCAAACGTGGTAATGATTTTGCTTATTGTTAAATATTGATGGATTAATTTTGTTTCAAGTTTTATTCAATAATAATACTGTGTATTCAATATCCATATATAATCAGCCCTTCATGTAGCATGGTCATACACTCACAACCTTTAAAATTAGGGGACCAATTTATGAGAATCCCTCAGAACACATATACCATATGTCTTTGCTAGAATTATTTTAAACTTTTCAATAAATAATAAACCAATAAATGCTTGTTGAATAAGTGAATTTTTTAATGCATCAAGGAATTTGCCAATAAGAATATGTTTTATAGAGGGTTGTTTTTAAATAAAATACCTGATATTAATAATATTAAGTCCTGGAAATAATTTACCTTGTTTTATAAAAAATTTGTGGTTGCATGTAACAACCATATGATAAAAATGTTAACATAGAAACAAATAAAAAATGAGAAAAAATTCACAACAAACAGATTAAAAACTCAGCATAGTTTCTTTAATTAACTTTAAAATTTGATTTTGAATTTCCTAGCAGCCAAAGCAAAGTGATCTGTTACATAAGTCATCTTATTTAGGAAGAAGTATATCAGTTACCCAAAGGAAGCATAGCTTTTCCTAGCACTGAATTCTAAAAGGAATTTTTCATGTCTATGTCTCACTGTACAAATAATATTTTAATAGAAAGTTCAGTAACGTTCATATGACAACATCTTCTAGTGTCATCTGTTCATTGTTTTTATATAGAAATGAATGAGTGTGATAAATAATTATATGTTTTATTTTTACAGGAATCTTGGGAAACCAAAATGAGGCACAATCAAATATGTTGTGAGACACCACCTACTGTCACTGTTCATGTAAAATCAGGGTCAAATAGATCATACCAGCCTAAAAAGCCCATTAATCTGAAACGTCCTATTTTTAAAGATAGTTGGCAAGCTTCTGAAAAACATGTACATAATAACAAGTCTAAACGCCCCAAAGGACCTTGTCTAGTTATACAGCGTCAGGAAATGACTGCTTTCTTTAAATTATTTGGTAGGTTTAAAGTATTGTAATATTGGTAATTATAAAGTATTAAAAATTAGAATGTAAAGCTCTATTTTATCATTTTCATAACAATCAAAGAGGATGCTTTTATTTTTTATGTCTAATTTCCCATTTTCAACTAAATCCAGTTTTGTTCCACTTACTGTTTTAAGTTGGGTTTTTCTTTGTTTTGGGGTTAAAAATTCAGACGAATCTAGCTTCTGAGACTGCTTAGATATAAGTGCCAGTGTAAATTCTGTGAGTCTCAGGTTGATACCATAGTTTTGTTTGACCTAAAGTAAAATACTATGTAAAGTCTTAGGTGAGCCAACTGACCCAGTTTCACTGGACCTGAGGGATTTCCTGGGACTTTTAGTGCTAAAACAGCAAAACCAGAAAGTTGGTCACCCTGCAGCAGTTTCAGTATAACACATCCTGGAAATATTGTTTAAAAGTAGCTATCGTTTGTCATCATGCTCATGAAATGAAATTGAGTTTGGATTTGTACAGATCAAAAGACAATACTACTTTGCTTATAAATTTCTTTAGAAACAGTCAAAAAGAAACTTCTTAATTGTACTTTTGGCCTGGTAAAAGAAGGACTTTTTTTTTTTCTTTTTTTTTTTTAGGTAGGGCATAGGGTATACAGTGACAATAGTAGAACTGATTAGAATAAGGGGTAGTGAATAAATGCTTGTGGGAGTGAATCAAATCAAATAGGTACCACAGCCCAGTGATAGACTTCTTTGTGTATAGGGAAAGATCAGGTGGATATAAAAGAAGAAAGTCTGGGGACAAGAGTCTGGCCAAAAATCTCAAGAGAGAAAAAGAAAGAAAGAAATGAGAGAGAGCAAACTGGTTAAAGTCAGGGGGAAAAAAAGAGGAAAAAAATGGAAGGAATATAAGTAGAAAACACTGAGCTATAAAGGCAAAGCTGTCCAGATCTAGAATGCTAATACAAGTTACCTCTCTTTATTAAAGGTAGAACAAAATTATTACCCACAGACTTTTTTAGTACCTATAACTGATCATTAGTAATAAGAAAATGCTTGGCTTTACCATTTTAGGTCATTTAAGAAATGGGAATGGAATTAACATGACAGAAATTGATTATTCTCCAACAATCAGTACTATTCTAAGTTATGCTTTGTTACTTAAAATGAAGAGAAGAACTGGGAAAAAAAACAGATTTTTCCAGATTATATTCTAATAACTACCAATATATTGGGGAATTATATATTTTAACCCTTTAAAATTGAAATAAATATTTTCAGCCTACTTTTTGGATGTTGTTCTTGTTTTAACAGTGTTTTTGTTTGTTGATATTTTTGCCATATACTCAGTTTTTCTGAAATTAAGTGTTATAAATAATGAATTATGAACTTTTATACATAAACATTTTCATATGTATTTGAATAATAGACAAGTGGAACAGAGACAAATAGGAAGAGAGAAGAAGAATCCAAAACTAAAAATGCTCTGGAACCTAAAGGAAGAAAGGAATAGAAAAAAGTAAACCTATTTAGAAAACAAAGTATTCATTAAGTCATTATTTCTCAAAGAATGTGTTATCTTTTATCAGATTCCATTTCCACTTGTTAAAGATTTATTTTGGAAAGGAATGAAGAGCTAGTCTAGTGTTACCCAAGATACATTTCTCAAAGTGCTATTGAATATTCACTAAGCCAAATACTTCCACCACTCCCTATTCCAACCCAGACCATATATTAAGGCAAATCAGGTGGGAGGACAAAGGATAAGGCAGTGGCCCTTTTTGTACAAAGCTTTCAGTGGTGAACATACCAAAGAACTAAAACTATGCACTGCAGACAACACTGGTTCAGCCATTTTTGTTGATTTCTAAGTATCATCTATAATCTTCTGTAGAAATTGATTCTTCAAAAGGAAATGTATTTTTAAAAGACAAGTCATAGTTATCTTTTGTTGTAGATGACGATTTAATTCAAGATTTCTTGTGGATGGACTGCTGCTGTAAAATTGCAGACAAGGTAAATTTGGTAACACTGTAATTGTTCACCAGCATTATTATGTTACTAGACCATTAGAACTTTATTGGAACTTTGTAAGATTGTTCTGTCTTAGTAAGGATAGAAAAAGGACTAACCTGAATTACCTCTTTGAACCCAAGTCTTTACACATTTGCTTTTGGAATTAGGATATACCATGGGTCCATTCTATACTTGAAAAATTGTAAACTATTGATTAGAATTAAATGAAATTACACCCGTTTCTTAATGTTTGATTGAAAACAAGAAGCAGTATAGACTTAATATATTTTGGTGAGAAATATTACCATTTTATCAGGCTATTGAGAAAGAATATTCAGAAATTCGCTCCATAAGGGCAGTCTGTTGCACATTTTAATATTTTTATAAGTAATTAAGATAAAATCCCAGTAATCATGAAGGGTAAGATTGTTTAACGTGATCTTTATCTAGAAATCAATATTTCATTTTTAAAAAGTTATGCTACTAACATACTAGGAACAGTGATATTTCTATATTCTTTAAGATTCAGCTGAACATTCAAGATTTCAGTTTAAATGCCATTTTAGACCAGATAGTCACACTAGAAAATTCAGCATTACCTTACAAAGCACTTAAGATTGTCAGTGTGGCAACCAACAGACAAGGGAATGAAAGTAAGGCTCGCTATGATTAAACACCCACAAGTTAATATTGATGTGAAATTTTTATTTCAAGCTTAAGATGACAAATTGGAAATGTTTTTTTTCAATTTTTAATTTTGGGAAAATTCAAACACACAATTCCAAAGTAGAGAAAAATGAAGAAATTCCATTTCCCTATCATCCAGCTGTAACAATAATCAGGTCATTGTCATTCTTGTTTCTTCTAACTCCTCTTCCCAGTACTGAAATTATTTTAAGGCAAATACTAGAAATCCTAATATTTTACTCATAAATATAATTTATCTCTAAAGATAATGTATATTTTACACAGACTTACTGTGTCACTAATGCTTAAAAATTAACATTAGTACCTCAATATCAAATACTTCATCCATGTGGAGTTTTAAAGGTTTCTGAAAAAGAATTTTGAACCAAAGTGCATTATAGTAATTAAAGTTGTTGGACAGCAGGGGGCAGTATTTTAAAACTAACTAACCACGGGTACTGTCTCAACATTTCAAGAATCCTCTATTGAAAGTTACCCTGAAAACTCCAAATCACCTTTGTGGCTAGTCCTGTAAAAATTGGTTGACTGTGCATTTTATGATACAGAATCTAATATATCAAAATTATAGCTTTTTAATTTGAACAGAATCTGACATAATGTCCTCATGGGGCTAGACCATGTCCTTCTAATAATGCATTTAAAATACTTTTTTTACTATGTAAATAGATCCATGTTATTCTAATTTCTTGACTAGAGATCATTTTATTAAGGTTATTTTTAAAGTGGGTATATGTGTTGTCAACTAACAGGGCTCAGGAAAAAAAAGACATACAAACACATGTGAAACAAATGTGGCAAAATATTCACAATTTGAGAATCTAGGTGAAGGATATATGATTATTCATTTTACTGTTATTCCAATTTTTCTATGGATCTGATATTAAAGTTGGGAAAGGTTGAGTTTTTAGTTGAAAAATATTGGCAAAATTTAGGAGTTCATTATAGTTATAATCTTAATCATGATAAATGGTCAAGAACTATTTCTCACTGAACACACAGATTATAGGAAGTCAAAAAATAAATATTCCAATGGGAAAATCCCTGATAAAGAATAAACAAATAATGTTTTATTGTTTTATCTCATTATTTATTAGAAATTCTAAAAATTAACTGTTAAAGTTTTACCTATAAGAGAAAACATTAATATTAATTTTTTAACTTTTTTTCTCTATAGTATCTTTTGGCTATGACCTTTGTATATTTCAAGAGGGCTAAATTTACTATAAATGAGCACACCAGGATAAATTTCTTTATTGCTCTGTAAGTATGCTTTCTACTAACTGACTTTTATGGTGGTCAGTTATAATATGTATATGTTACTTTATTTAAAAGAGGATATTTAAAACCTCATGTATATATTTGAATAGTCCTTTCTGCAATAAAGCTTTATAATTTTACTTTTTAATAGGCTATTTTTATGTTCTTTTCACTGTCCTTACCATGCTAGATCCTTAAGAAGTATTATTTGATATTCACTTGTGTTTGTATTGTGTCTTTTACATTTTTCAGAATGCTCCCATGTAATTTATCCCAGATTCTCTTTTGGATATATATATCTATAATACTAGTAATATTTTTTCTTTTTTTTTTATTCTTAAAGAAGTTTTAGATTACAGAAAAGTTATATCAAAAATATAGGGGACTCCCATATACCCCACCCTTCCCCCTCTAACTTTTTGCTCTATTAATAACATCTTTAGTTAGTATAGTACATTTGTTACAATTGATGAACACATTTTGAAGCATTGCTACTAACCGTGGTGTAAGTTTACATTATGGTTTATACTTTGCACAATTTTATAGGTTTTAACAAAATGTATAATGGTCTGTATCTGTCAGTATCATGCAGAACAATTACAATGTCCAAAAATGCCCCATGTTACAGCTATTCTTCCCTCTCCCTTCCCTCAGAACATCTGGTGACCACTATCTTTATATCAATATTACAAGTCCTTCCACTACTAGAATAATAATAAGTCTACTTTTTTCCATAGCTGCATTCCCCCTTATGTTTGTTCATTCCTCAATCTTGAGGATTTTAGAATGGTGATGCCCATTCGGCTACTGTTGAATGGAACTGCCTTGTTTGCAATTGTAGATAATCTCTGTTTTGGGGGATGGGCATTGTATTAGTCAACCAAAGTGGTGCTGATGCAAAGTACCAGAACTCTGTTGGCTTTTGTAAAGGGTATTTATTTGGGGTAAAAGCTTACATTTGCAAGGCCGTAAAGAGTACAGCTCAAGGCAGCCTTCTCACCAGAATCAGTTGCCATGTGTTGAAGCAAGATGACAGGCCATCTCTTCCTGGTCTCTCAGGGTTTCCTGTATCAATCTCTTGCATAGGGCTTGTTTCTTTCCAGGTCTTCTCAGTTGCTCAGTAGTTGTCTTCAGCTGCAAACTATCAGGCAAATGCTCATCTCTCCCCAGGGCTCCAAGATCAAGTGAAAAATTTCTCTCCTCTTCCATATATCTTCTTGAGTGAGTGTCCCTTTATATCAGCCCACAAAGGGAGCAGGAACACACTCAGTCACAACCTACTGACATGGTCCAATCAAGCCCTAATTTTAGCAGGTACTTTAATCAAGACATTAGATATTTTATAAAGCCTGAGTATTCTTGTTGAATTTTCCAGTTAATATATAGTAAAAATCATAATCATCATTGCTCTTTTAAAACATTGAACAGAAATCTAGAAATATTCTTTGTGAATTTATGTCTGTAAAGTAAGGAGTCTTCATACCTGATATATTTAGTATCCACTGACCATTTCACTGAATACACTGGACTGTGACAAGGAACATAGTGTGTTTCCCAGGTCTTCTCTTGATTTTATTAGTTTGTATTGGCTTTGTGATCTGTGAAATGGTTTTAATGGCATGGTTTTCCCGTCCTAAGACAGAATTTTGCTAGAATCAAGTAATTTAAGAACATACTATATTATACCTTTTCTACCTTGTACCTGGGTATAATGCTGCAGATGGGAATGTTTGATTGTAATTTTAAGTACTTAACTAGGGAACTACACTTAAAAATATTTCAGTTGAAAGCCACAATAGCACAGAAGAATAATTTTTACTCAGTGTTTTAAATTTAGAACCAAAGAGCTATTAGCGAAATAGAAGAAACTGATCTTTCCATGTATTCAGGGGCACATTTCCCAGTGCATAGAAAAAAAATGAGCTCAAAACAGTCTGTAAATATAAAATGTGGTAATGATTGCTAAATTGGGAAATATAATAGTAATAGCTAATATTTATTGATTGTTATTTTCAAGGCACCAGAAAAATATTTTACATACATTAACTCATTTAATCTTTCCTATGAGATACATTTTATTATTATTCCAAGTTTATACAGATGAGAAAACTGAGACTTAGGAAGATTAGCTCATTTCCAAGATCACAAAAGTTAGTAAGCCACAGAACTGGGACACAAACTCAGGTGTGATGCCAAAGTCTTAGCCATTGATCCCTAAACTGTTTACATACCTATTTGTTTTACATTATATCTGTATGTTGATGCAATATGTATTTTGTAGGTTTTTCCCTCGCCTGAGAATTAAAAACAAACTAAAAAAACTTTAATTTAAATCTTACTAAGTAGCTGAAATTGTATTTGTTTTACTTTTTTGTGTAAAATTATTACCAGTAAAGCACTATGTTAGCTTATACTGCAAATAGTAGGTAAGTTGCATTGCATGTTGGATTTCTATATGCTCCAATTAAAAATAGTATGAACTGTCATTTCCATTTTATGTTTAATAATGCTTTTTGTTAAGTCTGACTTAACATTCTCTACTAAATATTTTCTCAGTCACAGTTCTAAAGCTCAAGTTCTTTTCCTTTCTATGTGTTCTTATGAAACTCTGAACCTCTATTATCAGTCTTCCATATTCTCTTATTTATTTGTTTATACTTCATTGCCTCCTCTGCTTGACTCTAGGCTTCTTAAGGGCGAGGAATGTGTATGTTCTCTTTTTGTATCCTTCAAGGCTAACATATGAGGTTCTTAATTCTTTGTTTGAATAAATATAACTATTATGCAAAATAAATGGCTTTTGCTCCAAGAAAATATGGATATTTCAAAGTTAGAAGATAACCTGCATGTATACAATATATATATTTCATCACATGGAACCTGAATAATTCCTAATGTATAAGTATAATCTTGGTATAATCCTGATATCATAATACCATTGTAATATTATAGATTTTCCATATTACAATTAGTCAGCAAGCTTGTATGGATCAATGTTGGGCTCTATCTACCCTTTGCTAAGTACTATCAAGGATGCTAAAGTAAGAAACTGCTCTATGTAATTTCATAGAGGACATGATTTGACTCATTATAAAACTGAATGGCTTGACAATAAGGTGATTTATAATAAGGTAATGTCAAATTATATACAGTTATAAAGTATATTTTAGTGTTCAGTTTACATTAATGTAACTGAATATAAATGAGTACATGGCTTTTTAAAAAGTACAAAAGAGAACATATAATTAGAAGAAGTCTTCCTTCTGGCTCAGAGCCTTGATCTCCCTCCTTAAGTATAATAGTTAACATATTCATGCACATCTGTGTTATACATGAACCACCCTGTGTGTGTTACATAAATAGAAGTGTATTATATATGTTTTTCTATGCCTTTAAAAATTTGTAATGTGAAATATGTACAAGAGTCTATGGAATGTATATATGTATACGTGTGTGTGTAGAAAAGTATAAAAGTAAGACAAATATCCGTGACTCAACAGAACATTTGCTAGAACCTTAAAAGCTCCTATTGCATACTTTCCCAATCAGAGCTCCCTCCCTTCCAGGGGTATTTTCTTTTCTTTTTTCCACTTATATTATATATCTCTAGACAATATATTCTTTGGCTTTTGAAATTTCTATAAAAGAATCATTGTGTATTATTATTCTCTGACTTCCTTCTTTTGTTTGTAATGTTATGGTTTTGAGATTCATTCATATTGATATGTGTAGCTATAGTTCACTGCTGAATAATAATCAAAAATAAATAATTATTGCTTATATATTTGGACTTTGTCTACCATCTTGTTACATATTTCCTATTTGTCCCATTTTTTATTTCTTTTTCCCCCTCCATTTTAATCTTTTTTGATTGAGAATGTTTATAATTTTATTTTTGTTTTTGCTACCTTTGTTCCTCTACTTGTTTAGAAATTATGCAGTGCATATCTCTTCATCTAGCAATGACTATAATTATTTTATCACAAGAACCTTAAACACTTTAACTCTGATTCTCCCTTCCCAGCTGATATTCCTTGTTTTGACATTTTATAGCTCCATCTGATGCCCCCCAACAAATTACGTATTATTATTATTGTTTTATACATTCAACATTTAAGTTTACCCACATATTTATAACTTTGCTTACCATTTCTTCTTTCATCTCAAACTTTCCACTTGGGATCCTTATCCTTCCTTTCTGGCTGCTTTTTTTTTTTTTCAAGATTTATTTATTTCTACCCTCTCCCCCCATCCCTTCCCCCCATTTTCTGTTCTCATGTCCATTTGCTGTATGTTCTTCTGTGTCTGCTTGTATCCTCATTAGGCAGTTCCAGGAACTGATCCTGGGACCGATCCTGGGCCTTTCGGAGTGGGAGAGAGGCAGTTACTCTCTTGCACCACCTCAACTCCCTGTTCTGCTCCATCTTCTTATTTTCTCTCCTGTGTCTCTTGTTGCGTCATCTTGCTGTGCCAGCTCTCAGCATCAGCCAGCACTCCTGCACAGGGTGGCTTTCCCACTCCGGGTGGCATTGCCACACAGGGGGGCACACCTGTGCAGGGCAGCATTCCAGCCTGGGCCACCTTGCTGCATGGGCCAGCTTGCCGTCACCAGGAGGTCCTGGGCATTGAACCCTGGACCTCCTATATAGTAGACAGGAGCCCAATTGGTTAAGCCACATCCATTTCCCTCTGGCTGCTTTTAGGACTTATTTTACTTTTGTGTTTTTAAGTCCCACTGTCTGTTACTAAGGCACTAATTTCTTAACATACTTTGGATTTGGTGGGCTTCTTGAATTTGAAGATTTGTTTAAAACAATTCTTAAAAATTTTTAGCCACTTTTCCTTCAAATATTCCTTTTTGTCATCTTCTCTATCCTCTCCTTTTAAAGCTGCAATTAAATATGTTAATACTTCACTTTGTCTTCCATATCTCCTAGCCCTTCTTTGAAATTTTCTGTCTTAATTCAGTTGGTGTTAATTACATTCACAATATTGTGCTTCCATCAACACAATCCATTACAAAAGTGCCCACGTCACCCCAAACAAATTCTGTACAAATTAAGCATTCATTAACTCCCCTTCTCCAACCCCAACCCTGCCCCTGGTAACCGGCATTCTAATTTTTTAATCTGAATTTTCATATTATAATTATTTCGTGTGAGGTCATAAAATATTTGTCCTTTTGGATAAGGCTTTTTTTCACTCAGCATGTTTTCAAGGTTCATCCATGTTGTAGCATTTATTAGAACTTACTCATTTTCATGTCTGAATAAGATTCCATCATGTGTATATATACCACATTTCATTTATCCATTCATCTTTTGAAGGACACTTAGGTTGCATCCACCTTTTCATAACTGTAAATAATGCCACTATGAACATTGGTGTGCAAATATCCATTTAAGTCCTGCTTTCATTTCTCTGGATATATACCTAGAAGTGATATTGCTAAGTTATACAGTAATTCCATACTTACCTTTCTGAGGAACCACCAAACTGTTTTCCACAGTGGTGGCACTGTTTTGCATTCTGACCAGAAATACATGAGGGATCCTCTTTCTCCACATCCTCTACAACACTTGTTATTTTCTGTTTATTTGTTCATAGTAGCCATGCTGGTGGGTATAAAGTGATATCTCCTTTAAAAATTATCTTTTAATTTTTATTCTAGTAATATATACTACTTAAAGTTTCCTCTTTTAACCACCTTCACCTATATAATACAGTGCTATTAATTACACTCACAATAATGTGCTACCATCACCACCATCCATTTCCAAAACTTAACAATCAACCTAAATAGAAAATTCTGTACAAATTAAGTATCAGCTCTTCATTCTCTACCCCCAATTTATCCCTTGGAGATTTATATTCTAGATTCTAACTCTATGAGTTTGCTTATTCTACTTAGCTCATATCACTGAGATCATAAAATATATGACCTCCTGTGTCTGCATAATGTCCTCAAAATTCATCCATGTTATAGCATACATCAGGACTTCCTTCCCTTTTACAGCTAAATATTACGTTGTATGTATATACATTTTTAAAATCCGTTTATCAGGTGATGGACAGTTGGGTTGCTTTCATCTTTTGTCAATTGTGAATAATTCTATGAATATTGATGTGCAAATATCTGTTCAAGTCCCTGCTTTCAGTTATTCTGGTTATATGCCTAGTAGCAGGATTGCCGGGTCATATGATGAATCTATACAGCCAAACTGTCTTCCACAATGGCTGCACCATTTTATATTCCCACCAGCAAATTTCTCCACATCCTCTCAGACACTTATAGTTTATTGTGTTTTTTTAATAGTAGCCATTTCTTGTGGGTATGAAATACTATTGAATTGTTTTTTATTTGCACTTCCATAATAACTAGTGATGTTGAGCATTTTTTCATGTCCTTATTGGCCATTTGAATATATGCTTTGGAGAAATGTCTGTTCACATCTTTTGCCCATTTTTTAGTTGGGTTGTCTGTCTTTTTGTTGTTGAGTTGTAGGATTTCTTTATATATTCTGAATAGTAAACCCTTACGGGATTTGTGGTTTCCAAATATTTTCTCCCTTTGAGTAGGTTGTCTTTATACTTTTGTGACAAAGTCTTTTGATGCACAAAAGTTTTAATTTTGAGATCTTATTTATCTATTTTTCTTCTTTTGTTTCCTGTGCTTTGGTTGTAATATCTAAGAAACTATTGCCTAACATAAGATCCTGCAGATGCTTCCCTACATTTTCTTATAGGAGTTCTATAGTCCTAGCTCATATATTTAGGTCTTTGATCCATGTTGACTTATTTTTTGTGTAAGAGAGATAGGGGTCCTCTTTATTCTTTTGCATATGGATATCCAGTTCTCCCAGCACCATTTTTAAATTATTATTATATTTTTTTCCCTAAGATACATGGATTACACAAAATGTTACATTTAAACATGTAAGAGGTTCCCATATACCCCACTCCCCACTCCTTCCACATTAACAATTTCTTTTGTTAGTGTGGTACATTCATTGCACTTGATGAATATATTTTGGAGCATTGCTACACAGCATGGATTATAGTTTATGTTGTAGTTTACACTCCCAGTCCATTCAGTGGGTTATGGCAGGATATATAATGTCCTGCATCTGTCCCTGCAATATCATTGAGGACAACTCCAAGTCCCGAAAATGCTCCAATATCACACCTCTTTCCTTCTCCCTGCTTCAACAATTCCCATGGCCACTCTCTTCACATTAATGATATAATTTCTTTCATTGTTAGAGTCACAATAATTCTATAGTAGAATACCCGTAAGTCTACTCTAATCCATATTTTATTCCTCCATCCTGAGGACCCTGGGATGGCAATGTCCACTCCACCTCTAAATCAAGAGGGGGCTTAGATCCCACCTGGCTGGTGGATGCGATTCTCCTGCTTGCAGTTGTAGACTCTCTTGGTTCCCTGGTGTGGTGGTTGACCATCCTCACCTCCCTGTTAGCTGACCTGGTTAAGTCCAATGAACTGGAGAGTAGGTGTTGCAGCTCTGCTGAGGCTCACGGCCCTTCTGACACATAGAGAGTCCAGAGATTCAAGTCTCTTGAGTATACACCAACCCTAGCACCATTTGTAGAAAAGACTATTCTTTACCAACTGAGTGGTCTTGGCAGCCTTGCCAAAAAAGTCAGTTGGCCATAGGTGTGAGAGTCAGTTTCTGAACTCTCAATTTGGTTCCATTGATTGATCTCTGTCCTTAGCCATTCACATACTGTTTTGATCACTGTAGCTTTGTAATATGCTTTAAAGTCAGGACGTGTAAGTCCTCCAACTTTATTCTTCTTTTTCAAGATGTTTTTGGCTATTCAGGACCCCCCTGAACCTTCCAAATAAATTTGATAAGTGCTTTTCTACAAAGTAGGCTGTTGGAATTTTGATTGGAATTGCATTGAATCTGTAGAATTGACAGCGATATTTAGTCTCCCAATCCATGAACACAGAATGTCCCTCCATGTAGTGCTTCTTTGTTTTTTGGTTTTGGCTTTGGTTTTGTGGGGGTTTTTCTTTTGGGAGGAGGGTGGTTTTAAAGATACTTAGATTATACAAATGTCACATAAAAAATATAGGGGATTCCCATGTGCCCTGCTCCCCACACCTCCCACATTTTCCCACATTAACAACATCCTTCATTAGTGATGTACATTCATTGCAATTGATGAACACATTTTGGAGTATTGCCACTAAGCATGGATTAAAGTTTACATTGTAATTTACACTCTCTCCCACCCACTTTTGTAGCTTATGGCAAGATTTATAATGGCCCATATCTGTCCTTGCAGTGTCATTCAGGACAATTCCCAAGTCCCAAAACCCTGTATTACACCTGTTTTTCCCTCTCCCTTTCCTCAGGACCTCCAGTGGCTACTGCTTCTACATCAATGATATAATTTCTTCCATTACTAGAATCACAATAAGTCTATAGTAGAATACCGCTAAGTCTACTTTAGTCCATAGTTTATTCCACAATCCTGAAGATTCTGGGATGGTGATGTCTAGTCCACCTCTAATTAAGAGGGGGCTGTGATCCCATGGGGTCAATGGTTGGGACTCTCTTGCTTGCAATTGTAGACTCTTTTGGTTCCTTGGTATGGTAGTTGTCCATCATCACCTCCTTGTTAGTAGTCCTGGGTGAAACCAATGAACTGGAGAGTAGGTGTTGCAACTCCATTGAGACTCAGGACCCAGCTGGCACATGGAGAGCCCAAAGATTTAAGTCTCTTGGACATACACCTACCAACTCTAGTGCTAATTATAGATTCAAACAGAAGGAAAGAAGAACCATGTGTAGGGAAACCACAACTGAGTCCACCTCTTCACTCTGGGGAGCATAAATTCCAAAGTAGGGCCCACTGGCAAGGCCCCAAACTCCTATGTGCCCTGACTATAGTGTCTGGATGTTTCCAGAGCCCTCAGGAACCCCACTATTTGGGGTAGTATCTACCTTGGCTGTTAAAGAGATCCTGCTGTGAAATGCATAAGCATTACCTCTGAAATGACCTCCCAACTCACTTTGAAGTCTCTTAGCCATATAAACTCATTTGTCTTTACCTTTTTTTCCTTCCTTTTTACCTTGTTCAAGGTCTTTTTCCTGTTGCATTGCTAGTTTGTGCTTGGTAGTAACCCCTCAGTGCTAGGGAGGCTTATCCCCGGGAGTCATGTTCCATGTATTTATAAGCTGAATTCGGCTTAGAGAAAAGCCACATTTGAGCAACAAGGAGGCTCCCTGGAGGCAACTCTTAGGTACCCCATAATACTAGGCTGTTTCAATTTCAAGAGTAAAGGTTCATAAGCACAGTCATCAATATCAAGGACCCACCAATGGACCATCCTCCTTCACTAGTCATTGCCCCTATACTCAGGGGATTCTTGCTGATCTATTAGAGAATGTGGCAGAGCTCCCCAGGATGGGAATTTGTTATTCCTTCAGTTATTGTGTGAATCTCCACCCACTATGACAATGCCCCATGAACATTGAATACATTTATATGCCTTGTATGTATGCCAGGCAAGCTTCCTCCCATGTGTCCCCTGTCTTTTACAACCCACACCAGTGATCCTCCCCTTCCACAGTTCTAACCCTTCTGTGATCCGAAACTTCTTTAGAAATGAAGCCAATAAAATAGCCAAATACAATTAATAAGAAAATGGACTAATGATAATTTTAAAAATAAGAAGTAAAATGCAAAAAAAAAAAATTTAAATAATAAAAATTTGGGATAATAAAAATAATGAAAAAATATTTTAAAAATTCTTTTGACATTTTCCCTTATATCACTGTATGATTGGTTGTCCTATATGTATAGTAACATTGTCTTCCATTTACTCCCCCTATTTAGGGCTTCTTTGATTTCTTTTAGCAATGTTTGTCATTTTCTGTCAACAAGTCCTTGGTTAAATTTATTTATACATCCTTGATTAAATTTATTCCTAAATATTTGCTCCTTTTAGTTGCTATTGTAAATGGATTTTTCCCTTGATATCCTCCTCAGCTTGCTTATTACTAGTGTATATAAACACTGCTAATTTTTGCATGTTGATCTTGTACCCCACCTCTTTGCTGAATTCGTTTATGATCTCAAGTAGTTTTGTTGTTTATTTTGAGGGACTTTCCATGTATAGGATTATGTCATCTGCAAATAGGAAAAGTTTTATTTCTTCCTTTTCAAATTGGAAGACTTTTATCTTTTTCTTGCCTAATCGTTCTGGCTAGAACTTCTAGTAAGATGTTGAATAACAGTAATGACAGTGGCCATTCTTGTCTTGTTCCCAATCTTAGAGGGAAAGCTTTCAGTCTTTCACAACTAAGTATGATGTTACCTGTGGATTTTTCACATATGCTTTTTATCATGCTAGGGAAAGTTTCCTTCTATTCCTATTTTTCTAAGTGTTTTTCATTAAGAAAAGGATGCTGGATTTTGTCAAATGCCTTTTCTGCATCAGTTGAGATGATCATATGGTTTTTTTTTCCTTTCGTTTTTGTTAATATGTTATATTAACAATTGATTTTGTTAATTGAACCACCCTTGCATATCTGGAATAATACTTGTTCATGGTATATAATTTTTTGATGTGCTGTTGGATTCAATTTGTCAGTATTTTGTTGAGAATTTTTACCTCTATATTCATAAGAGATATTGGTCTGTAATTTTCTTTTCTTGTAGTAGCTTTATTTGGCTTTGGTTGCCCTCATAGAATGCATTAGGTAGTGTTCCCTTATAGAATGCATTAAGTAGTGTTCCCTCCTCTTCAATTTTTTGGAAGAATTTGAGCAGAATTGATCTTTTTTTTTTTTAAGATTTATTTTTTATTTATTTCTCTTCCCTTCCCCTTCCCCCCCCCCCCCCCCCCAGTTGTCTGCTTTCTGTGTCCACTCGCTGTGTGTTCTTCTGTGACTGCTTCTGTCCTCATCAGCGGCACCGGGAATCTGTTTCTTTTTGTTGCGTCATCTTGTTGTGTCAGCTCTCTGTGTGTGCGGTACCATTCTTGGTACACTTTCTTTTGTGCTGGGCGGCTCTCCTTACAGAGTGCACTCATTGCGCATGGGGCACCCCTACGCGAGGGACACCCCTACGTGGGGGACACCCCTACGCGGGAGACACCCCTGCGTGGCATGGCACTCCTTGCGCGCATCAGCACTGCACATGGGCCAGCCCCACACGGGTCAAGGAGGCCCGGGGTTTGAACCACGGACCTCCCATGTGGTAGGCGGATGCCTTATCCATTGGGCCAAGTCCACTTCCCCAGAATTGATCTTAATTCTTCTTGGAATGATTGGTAAAATTCACCTGTGAAGCCATTTGGTCTAGTGCTTTTCTTTGCTGGGAGATTTTTGATGACTGATTCAATATCTCTGCTTGTAATTGTTCTGCTGAGGTCTTCTATTTATTGTGGTGTCAGTGTTGATTGTGTGTTTCTATGAATTTGTCCATTTCATCTAGGTTGTCTAATTTGTTGGCATACAGTTGTTCATAGGATCCACTTATGATCCTTCTTATTTCTGTGGTGTCAGTAGTAATGTCCCCCCTCTCATTTCTGATTTTACTTATTTGCATCTTCTCTCTTTTTCTCCTAATCAATATAATAAAGGGTTTGTCAATCTTACTGATCTTTTCAAAGAACCAATTTAGGTTTTGATAATGCTCTCTATTGTTTGTTGTTTTTTGTTTTTTTTTTCCTTCATTTTAAAAACAATGTATTGAAGTATATTGTTCATACCTGAACATACATGAACAATAAATGTAAAGTAAATGTTGTGAAATTATAAAACAAACATGTATCATCATACAGGGCTCCCACACAAATATCTTGCATCGTTGTGAAACATTTGTAACAAATTAATGAAAGAGAATGGTCCAAGTACTGCTACTAACTATATCTCTACTGTTTTTTTAATTGTCAGTTTCACTTATTTCTGTTCTATTCTTTTGTTTCTTCCTGCTGCTTGCTTTGGGATTAGTTTGCTGTTCTTTTTCTCATTCCTCCAGGTGTGCAGTTAGGTGTTTGATTTTAGCTCTTTATTTTTTTTATTTTTTTATTTTTCAGCTTTTATCTTGAAATAATTGCATACAGGGAAGTTGCAAAATAACATAAACCCCATAAGTAGAACTCCCACAGAGCCCATCCCCTCAGATATATAGATCCACCAAATTTAACCTTTTACTACCTTTGCCATACCATACTTACTTTCTCTCTTTCTATCTATCCATCTATCACATATAATTCTTCCATGTACATTTCTTATGAACAAGGATATTCACTTATGTAAACACCATAAGTCCTTAAGTGCAGTTATCAAGTTCAAGAAATTTAACAATGTTATAAAGCTTACTTGCTTATTTTTTTTTCTTCTGTCCCAATAATGTCCTTTTTCTTTTCTTTTCTTTTCTTTTCTTTTCTTTTCTTTTCTTTTCTTTTCTTTTCTTTTCTTTTCTTTTCTTTTCTTTTCTTTTTTTTTTTTTTTTTTTTTTTTTACCAGAACAGAGGATTCAACCCGGGACCACATATGTGGGAAGCTGGTGCTCAACCACTGAGCACATCAGATCCCCTGGGTTGGCCTTTCTGCTTGTTTGCTTGTTGTTTTGGTTTTGGTTTTCTTAGGAGGCACTAGGGACTGAACCTGGGATCTCCCATGTGGGAAGCAGGCGCTTAACTGCTCTAGCCACATCCATTCCCACCAATAGTGTCCTTTTGAGCCTTTTCTCCTCCATTCTTATATTGAATTTAATTGTCATTATCTCTTTCTTTTTTCAATCATGGACACATATATACAACATAAATCTTCCCATCCCAACCCCTCCCAAGTACACCATTCAGGGGATTAATCACTTCATCATGTTGCCATACACTCACCACCATCCATTAATAAAACTTCCCCTTCACCCCAAACAGAAACGCTATACCCATTTTGCATTAACTCCCCATTGCTTCTGATCCCTAACCCTGGTAACCTGTACTCTACTTTCTGTCTCTATGAGTTTACATTATTCTGGTGTTTTCTTTGTGGCTACCATGGGGCTTAAATTTAACATCCTAAATCCATAAAATCTTGTTTGCTTTCAAACTAATTCAGCAACTTCAATACCATTCCTGAACTAAGTTCCTATACCCCTCTTTCCTCCCACCTCTATGTAGTTCTTGTCACAAATGACATATTTATACATTTTGAGTCCAAAATCACTAATTTATCATGACATTTTAAACATTTGCCTTTTAGATTCTGTAGGAAGTAAAAAGCAGAGTTACAAATAAAAAATAAAAGTACTGGTATTTCTATTTACCCATGTCTGTATCTTTTCTGGACATCTTTATTTCCTCAGGTGGCTTCAGTCAATTGTTTAGTGTCCTATCCTTTCAGTCGGCAAAACTTCCTTTAGCATGTCTTATAGGTCCAGTGTGGTGGTGATGAACTCCCTCAGCTTTGGTTACCTAGGAATGTCTTAATCACTCCCTCATTTTTGAAAGACAGTTTGCCAGAGACAACTCTTGGTTGGCAATTTTTTGCTTTCAGCACTTTAAATATGTCATCCCACTGCCTTCTTGCCTGCATGGTTTCCAATTAGAAATTGGCACTTAATCTTATTGAAGCTCCCTTGTATGTGACATGTTGCTTCTCTGATGCAGCTTTTAGAATTCTCTCTTTTATCTTTGGCATTCAACAATTTGATTATAACATGGGTTATAAGATTGGGTTTATCCTGTTTGAAATTCATTGAGCATCTTGGATGTGTATATATGCTTGTCTCATTAAATTTGGAAAGTTTTCAGCCATTACCTCATTAAGTATTCTCTTTGCCCCTTTCTTCTCCTTCTGAATCTTTTACAATGTGTATATTGGTATGCTTGATGGTATCCCACAGGCTCTGTTCACTTTTCTTCATTCTCTCTTCTTTCTGCTCCTCACACTGGATAATTTCAACTGTCACATCTTCAAGTTCTCTGATTTTTTCTTCTATCATCTCCAGTCTGCTGTTGAACCCTTCTAGAGAATTTTTAATTTCTGTTACTATCATCTTCAGCTCTTTTGGTTCTTTTTGTAATTTCCATCTCCCTGTTGATTTTTCCTTTGTGTTCATCTTTTTCCAGATTTCCTTTAGTTCTTTGTTCCTGTTTTCCTTTAGCTCTGAGCATATTTAGGACCATTTTTTAAAAGTTTTTGTCTGGAATGTGTGGTCCTCCTCATTGATGGTTTCTAATGCTTTAATCTTCTCCTTTTTTGGGGCTATCACTACCTCTTTCTTCAAATGTTTTGCAAACTTTTGTTGAAATGTAGGCATTTTGATATTTTAGGGTGTTATCACTGGAATTTAGACTCTTGAGACCTCTGTTCCTTAGGCTTGCATCCACCTAGTTTCTTGACAGAGCTTTCCTTGAATTCCAAGAGCTAACAACAACAAAAATTTTTTTTTAATTTTTAAAAGAACAACAACAACAAAAAACCCATATGCTAAGTAAAAGAAACCAGACACAAAGTACTACTTATTGTATGATTCCTTTTATATAAAATATAAATATAAATTAGTTTATAAAGATGAAGTTTAGATTAGTGGTTATGAAGGGCTGGGGAAGGACTGCAAGGGGTGTGGAGTTTTTGGAGTAATGAAATTGTCTTAATATTTTTTGTGGTGATGAATGCACAACATTATGATTATACTAAAAGCCATTGATTATATACTTTGGATAGATAGTATGGTATATGAATATATCTCAATAAAACTGCCTAACAAATAAATAAATAATTGGGCAAGAATAGCCAGAAATAGCAGCTATGTACAGCAGGGAAGCATAGAGAGATTGAGGGGTGAAGAATTTTCTTGTTATTTTGTTTGATTTTCTGTTTATTATTATTGTTATTGAAATAATGAAAATGCTCTGATGATTGAGGTGATGAATGCACAACTATGTGATTATACCAAATATCATACATTGTACACTTGGGATGAATTGTACTTTATGCCTTATTAATATGTATCAATAAAACTTATTTTTTAAAAAAGAAGAAAAAAAGAAAAGAAAAACACCTCCCCCAGTCTTTGCAGATTGACCTGTACTAATCTCCTTCAGGGCTTATCCATTTGGCAAATAGTTCCAGGCGAAAGCCCAGGGGCCACCCTAATACTTTCTGCACAGCCTCTTATCATAAACATTAGATCCTGGGAACCCCCAGTTTACAGGGATATGAGTGTTCCCACTTTCCCAGAAAACAGTTTCCTCATGGACCCAGGCACTGCACTGTTAATCGGAAAGCCAGCAATCCCTGCAGGAAAGCTGTGTTAACCACCTTCTACACACAGGGCAATTCTAGGACAGTGAGTCCCTTAGGCCACCACCAGACAAACAGACAAATTCTTGATCCCAATATGTGCACGAGGATTTCTCTGCTCCCTCTGCAGACAGGACCAGAGATCTGTACTGGGAGCACCGGCTAGCATCATGCTGAGGGGTGGGGGATGGGCCAGCCAGGGCACCCTAAGATCCTACCTTTTTAAATTTTTTTAAAGATTTGTTTATTTTTCTCCCCTTCCCCACCCCAGTTGTCTGTTCTCTGTGTCCATTTGCTGTGTGTTCTTCTTGTCCGCTTCTGTTGTTAGCAGCACAGGAATCTGTGTTCCTTTTTGTTGCGTCATCTTGTTGTGTCAGCTCTCCGTGTGTGCGGCGCCATTCCTGGGCAGGCTGCACTTTCTTTCATGCTGGGCCGCTCTCCTCACGGGGCGCACTCCTTGTGCTCCCCTATGCGAGGGACACCGCACATGGCAGGGCACACCTTGTGCACATCAGCACTGCGCATGGGCCAGCTCCACACGGGTCAAGGAGGCCTGGGGTTTGAACCCTGGACCTCCTATGTGGTAGACGGACGCCCTAAACACTGGGCCAAGTCTGCTTCCCCTTCTTTTTTTATTTTTGGTGGGGAGGTGCTGGGGATTGAACACGGGCCCTTGTACATGCAACACAGGCACTCAACCACTGAGCTACACCCACTCCTCCTAGCATTAAGTGGTCATTTTCCAGTTTGGTGCTTGCCCTGTTCCTGCACTCCTTTAACTGATTTCTGGTGCTTTTAGAAGGATGTTTCTGCCAATTCTTGCTGGGTTGTTCAAAGCTTCTGGGGTGGGGGCAGGGGGGTGTGGATCCCTGAAGCATCTCACTCTGCCATTTTGATGGGGTCAGGGTTCTCTCTTTCTTCTTTCTTAATGTAAGCATGTAGGGCTATAAATTACCCTCTCAGCACTGCCTTTGCGGCATTCTGTAAGTTTTAAAACATTGTGTTCTTGGGAAACGGACTTTGGCCCAGTGGTTAGGGCGTCCGTCTACCACATGGGAGGCCCCCCGTTCAAGCCCCGGGCCTCCTTGACCCGTGTGGAGCTGGCCCATGCGCAGTGCTGATGCGCGCAAGGAGTGCCGCGCCATGCAGGGTGTCCCCCGCGTAGGGGAGCCCCACACGCAAGGAGTGCACCCATAAGGAGAGCCGCCCAGCACGAAGGAGGGAGCAGCCTGCCCAGGAATGGCGCCGCCCACACTTCCCATGCCGCTGACGACAACAGAAGCAGACAAAGAAACAAGAAACAAGACGCAGCAAAAAGACACAGAAAACAGACAACCGGGGGAGGGGAGGGGAATTAAATAAAATAAAAATAAATCTTTAAAAAAAAAAAAAAACATTGTGTTCTTATATTCATTCATCTCAAGATACTTACTGATTTCCCTTTCAATTTCTTCTTTGACCCATGGATTGTTTAAGAGAGTGTTATTTAACTTCCATATATTTGTGGATTTTCTAGTTCTCCACTTGTTAATTGACTCCCAGCTTCATTCCATTATGATCAGAGAAGATGCTTCGTATGATTTCAGTTTTCAAAATTTATTGAGACTTGTTTTGTGACCCAACATGTGATCTGTCCTGGAGAATGATCCATGTGCTTTTGAGAAAAATATATATCCTATTGTTTTGGGATACAATGTTCTATATATGTCTGTTAGGACTACATTTATCTAGGAATGTTTATCAAGTTTTCTGTTTCCCTGTTGATCTTCTGTCTAGATATTCTATCTATTGATAAGAATGAGATATTGATGTCTCCAACTATTATTGTAGAGGTATCTATTTCTCCCTTTAGTTTTCCCAGTGTTTACCTCATGTATTCGGGGAATTGTGGTTGCATGTATAAATATTTATGATTGTTATTTCTTCTTGGTGGATGTTCTCTTTTATTTATATATTATGGCCTTGTTTGTCTCCTATAACAGCTTTTAACTTAAAATCTATTTTATTTTGTGTAATATTAGTATAGCTCTTTTTTTTTTCTTTTTCTTTTAACTATTGCGTGGAATATCTTTTGCCAGCTTTTCGCTTTCAATCTATTTCTGCATTGGGTCTTAGGTGAGTCTCTTGTAAACAACATATAGTTGGATCATGCCTTTTTTTAATCCATTTTGCCAACCTGTGTCTTTGGATTGGGGAGTTTAATCCTTTAACATTCAGTATTACTACTGTAAAGGCAGTGTTACTTCAGCCATTTTTCCCTTTGGTTTTTATATGTCATATCTATTTTTCTCTCTCTCTTTACTACAAGCTCGTTTTCTGTTTAGTTGATCTTTTGTGATGTACCTGACTGATACTTTTCTCATTTCTGTTTCTATGTATTTTAAAAAATGCTTTCTTTGTGGTTTTCCTAGAGCTTCTATTGCACAATCTATATCTATAACCTACTAATTTGAAAAGATACCCACTTAGCTTCAATAGTGTACATGTTCTCTACTCCCATATCTCTCTGTTTCCCCTATTTATATTATTTTTGTCCCATTTACCAATTTATATTTTACACACTTGGTATCAGGAAATAGGCCTTCGTCTTGTTCAATTGTGTTCTGATTCTTATAGAAATTAAGTATATAGTTGTTTATTGAGAATACAATACTACTGGGGTTTGCATTTACTCTTTCAGTTACCATTACTGATCATCTTTGTTTCTTCACACTACTCCAAACCATTATCTTCTGTCTTGTCTTTTCAACCTATAGTAATTCTTGTAGGGCAGGTCTCTGGTTGATGAATTCTCTCAATTTCTGTTTATCTGTGCATATTTTAAACTCTCCCTCATTTGTGAAGGACAGTTTTGCCAGAAAAAGCATTTTTGGCTGGCAGATCTTCTCTTTCAGTTCCTTAAATATATCATACCACTGCCTTCTCACCTCCATGATTTCTGATGAGAAATCAGCACATAGGCTTATTGAGAATCCCTTGATATGATGAATCACTTTTCTCTTGCTGCTTTCAGAATTGTCTTGTTTTCTTTGGCATTCTGATTAGGATGTGTCAGAGTATGTCTATTAGGATTTAATCTGTTTGAAGTACATTGTGGGAAGCGGATTTGGCTTAACTGATAGAGGGTCTGCCTACTACATGGGAGGTCCATGGTTCAAACCCAAGGCCTCCTGGCCCATGTGGTGAGCTGGCCCATGCGCAGTGCTAATGCGTGCAAGGAGTGCCCTGCCAATCAGGGGTGTCCCCCACATAGGGGAGCCCCGCGTGCAAGGAGTACACCCCATAAGGAGGGCCGCCCTGCACGAAAAAAGTACAGCCTGCCCAGGAGTGGCACCACACACATGGAGAGCTGACACAGCAAGATGATGCAACAAAAAGAGACACACATTCCCGGTGCCACTGACAAGAATGCAAGGGGACACAGAAGAGCACACAGTGAATGGATGCAGAGAGCAGACAACTTGGGGGGGAGGGGGAGGGGAGAGAAATAAATAGAAAGTAAATCTCTTTTAAAAAATGAAGTACATTGCATTTCTTGGACATGTATATTTTTGTCTTTCCTAAGAGTTGAAAAGTTCAGCCATGATTTTCTTAAATATTCTTTCTGCCCCTTTTCCCTTCTTTCTCTTTCTGGGACACCTATGATATGTATATTTGTGTACTTTATGCTGTCACTCAAATCCCAGTGACTCTGCTCAATTTTTTCCATTCTTTTCTCTATATGTTCTTCTGACTATATGATTTTGATTGTCCTATCTTCTAGTTCACTAATTCTTTCTTGTGCCTGTTCAAATCTGCTGTTGTATGTCTCTAGTGTTTATATCTACCGTTTAGTATCTACTGTTTAATATCTACTGTTGTGCCTTTCATCCCTATAATTTCTATGTTTCTTTTTATACTTTCTTTTTTTTTTTTTTAAAGATTTATTTTTATTTATTTAATTCCCCTCCCCTCCCGCGGTTGTCTGTTTTCTGTGTCTTTTTGCTGCGTCTTGTTTCTTTGTCTGCTTCTGTTGTCGTCAGCAGCACGGGAAGTGTGGGCGGCGCCATTCCTCGGCAGGCTGCTCCCTCCTTTGCGCTGGGCCGCTCTCCTTATGGGTGCACTCCTTGCGCGTGGGGCTCCCCTACGCGGGGGACACCCCTGTGTAGCACAGCACTCCTTGCGCGCATCAGCACTGTGCATGGGCCAGCTCCACACGGGTCAAGGAGGCCCGGGGCTTGAACCGCGGTCCTCCCATGTGGTAGACGGACGCCCTAACCAGTGGGCCAAAGTCCGTTTCCCTCTTTTTATACTTTCAAATTCTTCTTTATGCTCACAATTGTCTTCTTAATATCTTTTATCTCTTTATGCATATTTTCCTTCATCTCTTTGAATTGATTTAGATTTGTTTAAGCATCTATGATTAGTTTTTTCAACGTCTGAGTCTCCTCTGACATTTTAATTTGTTCCCTTGACTGAGCCATATCACCCTCTTTCTTAGTATGACTTGTAACTTTTTGCTGTTGACTTGTCATCTGCTTATCCTGTTGAGTTAACCCAGAAGGTCATTTCCTCCCTCTTGTGTAGGGTTTTATTGTCATTTGTCTTTATGTTAAGGCTCTTCCCTGATGCTTGGACTAACTTCTTCTATCCCTTTAAAACAACCTGTGTTTAACTGTTCAGATTTTCTTAGCTCGTATTTCATCTGATTCTTGCCCTGGCAATGCAGTACAATTTTTCAGACTGTACTTTTGTTTAAATTCTCTCCCTTACTCAGTGTCACATTTTCCTTAAACTTTTCAGTTCTTGGGCGTGTTCTATCTTAACAGCACTTCAGTTTTGCTCTCCTTTTTTCCAGTCAGGCTCCCCCTGTTTGATCTCATTAGGGTATCCTGCCCCAGGGAGCCAGATGGGGTCAATCCAGAAAGGTGGATCACTTCAGAAAAACCCACTTGGCCTTTAGGTGTTCAGCTGACTGAAACCGAATTGAGTAAGGGTACAACAATTCTTACCAGCCTTTATCTCACAGTCTGTTTCATGACCACCCCCTTCCTTGGGAGCCCTTTTTTATGCAGCACTCCTCAGTGGCTTGTGTTCCACCCTGGGTCTCTGCAGACTTAGGTCCCTGTGCCTGGCTATGCAAGGAGTTCTAACTTGCTGCTGTTATCACTCTATAGTCTCAGTCCTCAGTGTGAGGGACCCAGAACTTGCTGCCTCTATGTACTCACAAGCTGTGTGTAACCAAGTGAGGGGGAGAGGAATGACAACTGACTGGTGTCTGGGATGGAGTTCTCCTGAGATTTTTCTGTTTCTTTGATTCAGTGTTTGTGGAGTCCTTCTCCAATCTCTACCATCTTCCAGAATTGTAAGCAAATGAGATTTGTCCTTTTATTTGCTAAGTCTCTTAGGATGCTTTTCAGTGACTGTCTTTTGTCACAATGTTGATGATGTCACTCCCACCACTCATGTATTTTTAATCTCTACTATTGTGCCTTTCATTCCTATAATTTATGTTTCTTTTTATACTTTCAAATTCTTCTTTCTGCTCACACACTGCCTTCTTAGTATCCTTTATCTCTTTATACATGGTTCCCTTCCTTTCCTTGAATGGATTTAGATTTGTTTGAACTTCTTTGATTAGTTGTTCCAAATTGTGTATCTCCTCTAGGGTTTTAATTTTTTCCCTTGACTGATCCATGTCATTCTCTTAGTATGGCTTATAATTTTTGCTAATGCTAGGCATCTGATTATCATGATGAATTACCTCTGATGGTCAGTTTTTTCCTCTTGTCTAGGGTTTTATTGTTGATTGGCTTTATGTTTAGGCTCTTTTTTTTAAGGTTTATTTTTTATTTATTTCTTCCCCCTTCTCTCCTCTCCACCCCCCCCCCCCAGTTGTCTGCTCTCTGTGTCCATTCGCTATGTGTTCTTCTGTGACCGCTTATCAGCAGCACCGGGAATCTGTGTTGCATCACCTTGTGTCAGCTCTCCAAGTGTGCAGCACCATTCCTGGGCAGACTCCACTTTCTTTTGCACTGAACAGCTCTCCTTATGGGGTGTGCTCCTTGCACGTGGGGCTCCCCTATGCAGGGGACACCCCTGCATGGCAGGGCACTCCGTGCGCACATCAACACTGCACATGGGCCAGCTCCACATGGGCCAAGGAGGCCTGGGGTTTGAACCATGGACCTCCCATGTGGTAGGCAGATGCCCTCTCCATTGGGCCAAGTCCGCTTCCCTAGGCTCTTCTTTGATGCTAGGTCTAGTTTATTCTAGACCTTTAGAATAGCCCATGTTTGAGGAGATTTTTTTCAGGTCTTCATTTGTTTCTTTTCCTGGATATGCAGTGCATATTTAGAGATTGCATTTTTTTTTCAATTGTTTCATCTCCAGGAGAAAGCTTCCTTTCCTCTGTTATTTCTCCAGAAATCCTGATTTCTTTTGTTTGTTTATGTGCATTATTATCTCCCCAACTCTTATGATTTAAGTTCTCTACCTCATTCAGTGCCCTGTTTTCCTAACACTTTTTACTTCTGGAACCCTGTGGTCCTATAGTAGTTCGGTTTAACCCCTTTTTTTATTGTGTTATGTTTTGTTTTCTCTCTCTCTGTTATTTTACTTTACTGCATTCAGTTTCTCCCCCATCAGGGTATCCTGCCTGGGGAGCCAGGTGGGGTTAATCCTGAAAGGTAAATCACTCCATAAAAGTCTGTTTTGCATTTAGGTGGTCCAGCCAACAGAAACTTGGTTGAGTGAGCATACTACTTGCCAGCCACTCTTCCATGATCCACATACACACACACACACACACACACACACACACACACACACACACACACACACACACACATCTCCAGGGCCCTTTTGTATGCAGCATTCCTCATACTGGAACTGGACTTGGGTCCCTGTGGGTAGATATGTGTGGGGTTCTAACTCGCTGCTATAAAGGGTTCTATAGTCTCTGTCTGTGGTGGGAGGGGCCTGGCCCACTGCCTCTGAACAATTCCCAAGCTGCATGGTACCAACTGAGGTGAAGGGGAATGGATCAGCAAATCCAGTATCGAAATTTTTTACCTGATATTTTTCTTCCTCTCTGATTCGGTATTCGTGGAAAACTTCTCTACCCTCTAACATCCAGAGTCCTAAGCAAGTGGGATTTTTCCTTTTATTCATTAAATATCTGGGGGTTTTTTTCAGGGAATGTCTTTCATTGCCATATTAGATGACACCACTCAAACTTTTGTGGTTTTGATTTTTATTTTTCTAATGGCTAATGATGTTGAGCATATCCTCATATGCTTATTGGCCATTTGAATATCTTCTTTAAAGAAATGTCCATTTAAATATTTTGCCCTATTTTTATTAGGTTGTTGGTCTTTATGTTGTTGAATTGGAGGATTTCTTCATATATTCTGGATATTAAACCCATATCAGAAATATGGTTTTCAGATATTTTCTCCCATTCTGTTAGTTGTCATTCACTTATTGATAATGTCCTAAGTGCATAAAACTTTTTAATTTTTTATGAAGTCCAATTTTTCTCTGATTTTTTTTTTCTCATGCTTTTGTGATAAAGTCTAAGACCAATGCTTAACTCAAGGTTCTAAAGATGTTTCCCTGGTTTACTTCTAGGAGTTTTATAGTTTTGATTCTGTTAGATTTTTCAAACCTAATTCAAAAAAGTTTTAACTAATTTTTTATGTGATGTGAGGAAGGGATACCCCATCGTACTTTTGCATTATGGATATCCAGGTTTCTAGCACCATTTGCTGAAGAGACTGTTCTGTCCCCATTGAGATGACATGGTGACCTTATCAAAAATCAATTGGCCATAAATGTGATGGCTGATTTTTGAACACTCAGTTCCATTGGTCTATATGTCTGTTTATGCTATTACCATGCTGTATTGATTGCTATATCTTTATAATAAGTTTTAAAACTGGGAAATGTGAGTCTTCTAACTTCATTCATTTTCAAGATGTTTTTGGTTATTTAGGGCCCCTTACTCTTCCAAATAAATTTAATGATTGTTTTTTCTATTTCTGCAAAGAAGGCTGTTGGAATTTTGATTGGGATTGCATTGAATCTGTAAATTGCTTTTGGTGGAATAGACATCTTAACAATATTTAGTCTTTCTATCCATGAACACCGAATGTCCTGCATTTACTTAGGTCTTTGATTTCTTTTAGCAATGTTTGTAGTTTTCCATGTACCAGTCCTCTACATCCTTGGTTAAATTTATTCCTAGATATTTTATTCTTTTAGTTGCTATTGTAAATAGAAGTTTTTCTCTATATTTCTGCTTCAGCTTGCTCATTATTAGTGTATAGAAATGCTATTGATGTTTACATGTTGATCTTGTACTTTGCCACTTTGCTGAATTTGTTTTATTAGCTCCAGTAGCCTTTTTTATTTTTATTTTTTAGGATGTACCAGGCATTGAACCCAGGACTTTGTCCATGGGAGGCAGTTGCTCAACCATGAGCTACACTCACTCCCTAGTCTAGTAGCTTTTCATGGATTTTTCAGTATTTTTTATATATAGAATCATGTAGTCTGCAAATAGGGAAAGTTTTACTTCTTCCTTTCCAATTTTCATGACATTTATTTCTTTTTCTTGCCTAATTGCTCTGGATAGAACTTCCCTTCCAATGTTTAATATCAGTGGTGGAAGTGAGCATCTTTGTCTTGTTCCCAGTATTAAAGGGAAAGCTTTCAGTCTTTCCTCATTTAGTATGATGTTCACTGTAAGTTTTTCATACATGCTCTTTATTATGTTGAGGATGTTTCTTCCGATTTCTAGTTTTCTGAGTTTTTTATCAAAAAGGGGTGAATTGGTCAAATGCCTTTTCTTCATCAGTTGAGATGATCGTGTTTTTTTCCTTTTGTTTTGTTAATGTGGTGTATTACATTAACTGATTTTCTTATGTCAAACCACCCTTGCATTCCTGGGATAAATCCCACTTGATCATCCTGTATAATTCTTTTAATATACTGTTGGATTTGGTTTGCTAGTATTTTTGTTGAAGATTTTTGAATCTATATTCATAAGGAATATTGGTCTATAATTTTGTTTTTTTGAGGTATCTTTATCTGACTTTAGTATTAGGGTGATATTGACCTCATAGAATGAGTTAGGAAGTGTTCCCTCCTCAATTTTTTTTGAAAGGATTTGAGCAGGATTTGGGTTAATTCATTGAATATTTCATAAAATTCACCAGTGGAAGCTGTCTGATCTTGGGCTTCTCTTTGTTGGGAGGTTTTTTATTATTGATCCAATCTCTTTATTTGTTTAGTCTTCTATTTCTTATTTCAGTTTAGGCAATTAGTGTGTTTCTAGGAATCGTCCATTTCATCTAGGTTATCTAATTTGTTGGTATACAAGTCTTCATAGTATTCTCTTATAATCTTTTTTAAAATTTTTATAGGGTAAGTAATAATGTCCTTTCATTTTTGCTTTAATTATTTTATTAACCTCTTTTTTCCTTTATCAGTCTAGATAAAGGTTTATTTTTATTGATCTTTTCAAAGAATCAACTTTTAGTTGCATTGATTCTATGTTGTTGTTGTTTAAGATTTATTTTTTATTTATTTCTCTCCCCTACCCCATGCCCCACCCCCAGTTGTCTGCTCTCTGTGTCCATTAGCTGTGGATTCTGTGTCTGCTTGTATTCTTGTCAGCGGCAAGAATCTGTCTCTTTGTAACATTACCTTGCTGCGTCAGCTCTCCGTGTGTGTGCCACCACTACTGGGCAGGCTGCACTTTTTTTGTGCTGGATGGCTCTCCTTACAGGGCGCACTCTTTGCACGTGAGACTCCCCTATGTAGGGAACACCGCTGCACAGCGTGGCACCCCTTGCACACATTAGCACTGCACATGGGCCAGCTCATCACATGGGTCAGGAGGCCCTGGGTTTGAACCCTGGACCTCCCATGTGATAGGCAGACACTCTATCCGTTGAGCCAAATCCGCTTCCCGTGTTTTTTAAATTTTATATATTTTTTTCTGTTCTTGTCTTCATTATTTCCTTCCTTCTGCTTCCTTGGGTTTAGTTTGCTCACTTTTTCTAGTTCCTTCAGGGATGAGGTTAGGTAACTGACATGAGATCTTGGATGCTAATCACTGAGCATACCTGCTCCCATTCCTATCATTTTTAAGTTGCATTTTCCTTGATTTGGTGCTTACCCATTTACTGCAATCCTTTAACCATTTTCCAGAGCTCTGAGAAAGAAGGCTCTTTCAGTTTTTACTAGTTGTTGGAAGTTTCTGTGGGGAATAGGAACTCCGTAGCATCTCACTCCACCATCTTGGTTGATGAGAGTTATTGCCTTCATTTTTGAGATATTTTGCTGGATAGGGAATTTCTAGGTTGACAGTTTTGTTTTGTTTTGTTTCTTTCAGTACTTTAATGATGGTACTACATTGCTTTTTGGCTTACATTATGTCCAATGGAAAATATACATCATCATTGTCTTTGTTCCTATGTCAAATTACCTTTTATTCTATGGTTCCTTTTAAGATTTTATCTTGGGAAGTGGATTTTACTTAATGGATAGAGCATCTGCCTACCACATGGGAGGTCCAAGGTTCAAACCCAGGGCCTCCTGACATGTGTGGTGAAGCTGGCCCACACGCAGTGCTGATGCATGCAAGGAGTGCCATGCCATACAGGGATGTCCCCTGTGAAAGGGGAGGCTCATGCACAAGGAGTGCCCCTGTAAGGAGAGCCACCCCACCAACAAAAGTGCAGCCTACCCAGGAGTGGGGCCACACACGCGGAGAGCTGATGCAGCAAGATGATGCAACAAAAAAAGAAACACAGATTTCGGATGCCACTGACAAGAATACAAGGAGACACAGAAGAACACACAGCGAATGGGCACAGAGAGCAGACAACTTGGGGGGGAGGGGAGAGAAATAAATTAAAAAGATAAATCTTTTTTTTAAAAAAATATTTTATCTTTATCATTCGTTTTCAGCAATTTGATGACGTACTGTGGTATAATTTTCTTCATGTTCCTTGTGCTTTGGGGTTCTTTGACCTTGGATTTGTGTATTTATAAGTTTCATCAAATTTGGAAAATTTTCAGCCAGTACTTCTTCAAATAGTTTTTTGGTCCATCCCTCCCATGCCCTGCAAGGTCTCCTGTTTTACTTATATTAGGCGGCTTAAAGTGGTCGCACAGCTCAGTGGTGCTCTGTTTTGTTTTGTTTTTTTTCTCATTGAGTTTCATTTGGATGGTTACTATTGCTACGTCTTCAAGTTCACAAAACCTTTTCTTCTGCATATTTACTCTGCCCTTAATCCCTCTGTAGTATTTTTATCTCACATATTGTAGTTTTCATCTCTGTGAATTCTGTTTGAATCTTGTTTACATCTTCAGTGTGTCTGCTTAACTTTTTGAACATCTGAAATTGTAACTGTTTAAATGTCCTTGTCAGTTTTGCTTGATTAATTATTCTCCTTACTATGGGTTGTGTTTTTCTGTTTCCATGCATGCCTGGTCACCCATGAGTATTCAGCAGAATTCTGATTTCCATATGTGCGTATAGAAACTACCTGAGTCTGGGGAAAGACAGTAATAAAGGATTAGTGGGAACAATACCTAACATTCACACAGGGCTGGAAATAATTCATGTTCCCACTAGCCAGACTGAAAAAACACAATTCATGGGGCATTGAGTACTGTATTTAGCTAGTTCTTGCCTCAGTTATAGGGAATAATTAGACCTAGACTAAACTTTGCTCCAGATCCAAACAAGAAATCATACAAGCAAGACCTGAAATTAAAAAACTACTTCCACGTAATTTTATGGCATCCCAGAACAAGGCCTAAAAAGATTTATAGGAATACAAAAATATCCACCATGATGTGAACCAATGTATATGAGGTGCAGAGGTGCCCAAAGATGTACTTACCAAATCCAATGGATGTGTCATGATGATGGGAACGAGTGTTGTTGGGGGGGCGGAGAGGGGGGGTGGGGGGGTGGGGTTGAATGGGACCTCACATATATATTTTTAATGTAATATTATTACAAAGTCAATAAAAAATAAAAAAATTAAAAAAAAAACAAAAAAACAAAAAAACAAAAATATCCAGAACCCAAGAAGGTAAAATTCATTGTCTCTCTATGTTTTTCATCTGCATTTCTTTAATTATGAGTGAAGGTGAATATCTTTTTATGTGTTTATAAGCCATCTATATTTCTTTTTTTGTGAATCCCTGTACTTTACCTACTTATTTTTGGGTTGTGATCTTCTTTGTTAGGTATCTGGCTAATACAGTTGAAGAAGATGAAGAAGAATCCAAGTATGAAATTTTTCCATGGGCTTTAGGGAAAAACTGGAGAAAATTGTTCCCTAATTTCCTAAAATTAAGGGACCAACTCTGGGATAGAATTGACTATAGGGCTATTGTAAGCAGGCGATGCTGTGAGGAGGTAAGGATTTAAAAATACTTTATACATATAATCTGTAACTTCTGTTTATATAATTTTTGTCTTATTTTTAATGTGCTTCCAAGGTTTTCATTCTTTGTATATGTACGGACAGACCATTGTCCTTGGTTGTTACCACAAATACAATTTGCATATAAAATGTGGTTTTTAAAATTTTGTACTACAATAATTAACAATTGTCATTTCTATTTTTCAGAACAGCCTACCTCTATAACAAGTATTTTTATTTTTATTTTGTTCCTCCTGTCTAAATGATCACCAATAGATTGGGAAAGGGTGGTGCAAACATATCAAAATATCTTACTGAGGATGGTAATAACACTGCAATTGAATAATAATGTCTATTAAATAACGTATGTGAAATTTCAGGTTTGCAAAATTGAAATATTAACCATATGGTATAAAATTGAAAGAAATTTAAATATTTTTTTAAAACACCTCTTTTCACGTAAAGTAACAGGACATTAAAAACCAAAAGATCAATTATTTTATCATATGTCCTGGTTTTCAATAGAGAAGAAAGTTAATGTTTCAAACTAAAGAAAATTCTAGAATAAGAAATTAAATGGAAAGCAGGGGTCACTGTAAGCCAGTTCTAGTTCAGAAAAGTTGTTAAATGTGGACTAGATAATGCTGTAATTAAGTGAAGTCATATATCCAGTTAAATAATTATAGGCCAAAAGAGCCAATTAGTAGATTAACATCAAACCTGAGGGAAGACTTTTGTGGTGTATCACAGAACTCTGCCCAGAACTAACCTTGTTAATTATATTTGTTAATGACTCAGATGAGGACATAACAAACATGCCTATTTGGAGATTAAATTATATCAGGAGGATTGCTGAATATTAGAAGAAATGCAAGGATTCAGAAATAACTTAGAAAACTATAGAGTAGGCCAAGTCTTTTAAAAGAAAAAGTTTAGTAGAAAGTGTCAGGTTAGGTGTCTAAGGCCCTCCAAATTAATGGATTCTCATTAAATAATTAAGTACATTTATTCCATTAAGTACCATGATTCCATTTTCAGGGCTTAAAAAATATCCTGTATTGTTTTATTTTGTCACTACCTCTCCAGGTCAGGTGTTCCTGCTGCCATCCCTGAATGTGTTAGAAGGTATGATTTGAACACTAATCTTTTAGAAGTAAACACTTCAGGCCTCATAAGTCACTCAGCTAAGAGCATGAAGGGGGTGCCAGAGACAAGATGCAGGAGGCAGTAGCTTGCCTGGTGACTGACCACGCATCTGCTCCTAAGTTACAACCACTATCATTTTAACTGCAACAACTTTAATATATACTATTAGAGCTGGAATTACCACAGCTGCTGGCACCAGTCTATTGGAGAGCAAAAGAGAATGATGTGGTTTAAGGATGTATATGTAAAGGACTAGAGAGTTTTAGACAGTTGTAAACTCAGTTGTGTAATGGAATTTACAGAAAAGTTTATGTAGCCTTAGGCATAGTATCCAGAAAAAAGGAGGTAATTCATCAGATTAAACTAAAATGTACATTTGTTTCCACCTTGCAGAAGTATATTGACCAACAACTGTATAGCCAGAGGAAAGCAACTAGAATGGAGCAGAGTCTCAAAAGAAAAATGATATATGTGGAATGATAGAAGGGATCAGAGATTTTTAGTATTAGAAAGAGAAGCTTGATGGCTGTTTTCAACTATGTATAGGACCACAGTGGGCCAGGAAATAGGTTTGATTTGTCTTTTTTCACAATAGAAGAGAGAACTATTATATAATGTGTAGGTAGAAAATTTAAGGAAGCAGGTTATAGCTCAATACAAAGAATATCATTCTAACAATTATCTGAAAATTAGAAAATAAGAGTGTTGGGGAAGAGTCCTAGGATGTCAGCCTATTCCATGGTTAGCAGGTGTCAGGGTCACCGAAAAAGCACAGCTCACATAGGCACTGGATGGAATAATGCTTTATTCACATGGAGAAGAGACAGAACAAGGTCAGCTTCATTAGGCATCAGTCCCCCATGGCTAGCAGGTTTTAATTTGCAGCAGACACAGGGAGGTGGTCTGTACATACTCTTCTGATGCTGCAAGTGGAGGATCCCACTCCCTCCTTGCCGGGAACAGATTTAGCTGTGGGTTTGGTCAGGTGCTGTTAAATATACATGCTTAGCAAAGCAGTCTCTGTGGATGTTTATGTATGCTCTACATAAAGGATTGTGCAAACCACTCTCTCCGAGGGGATATGTTTTATGTTGAGGTGCCCCAAGGAGGGAGTCAGCCCATATTCATCTTCCATCCTAGGCACCAGACCTACACATCTGGTTCTGGGCACAGAGTTCATTCGTTGGTCTCAGGGAAAAGCAGCAGGCCACACTAGGATTCATGCCTTCCACAGATAGACTTCCTGAAGCAGTGATTCCTGTCACTGATGATTTTTTTTTTTTTAATGAGCAGCTAGTTTCATCATAGAGGAGATTCATGCTTCAGGTAAGCAGTTAAGCTAGATGATCACTAAAGTTCCTTACAACTCTAAATTTATGAGTGTAAAATCATATTTTATGGGTTTTTACTGCCAAAGCTCATGCTAGGCAAAATAGGTTGCTCCTTAACATTTGATAGAGTTCATTCATTCATTCAGCAAACAGTCATTTAATGAATATTTAGTATCCACCAGATACTATACCATTTTATTTCTTTTAATATAAAAAGTCTTGGAGCAAAAAATAGCTATTATTTTGGCTGATAGGAATATAGATATTTATTATATTATTCGTTGTGTTTTTTCATAATTTTAAAATTTATATTTTTTAAAAGATTAATGGAATTTAACTTTTACATCCTCAAAAAAGTCACTTTATTTGGGTTCCATTCTGTTATCCTCTATCACAGTACCCTGTTTGTTTCCTTTATATAGCAATTAACAAAATTTATATTTATTTTATCTGCTTGTCTGTTGTGTGTTTAAACTGTAAACTAAGTTTAATGAAATCAGAGCTCTAGAACACTTCTAACATCTCCCCACCATCTTAGCCCTCATACTCCATTGATAAGAATCATGCTTTCTTCTTTACTGAGAAAACAGAAGCAATCACAAAAGAATATCAACATGTTCCAAATATTTCTACCACCATACCTGCATGTGTACTCATATACCTGCCCTTCTTTTGTTTCTGTGAAATAACTATCTTCTATCTAATTCCATTCTCGACTTATGCACTAGATCCCATCTTTTCTTGCCTTCTCAAGGATATCACTCCAGTAATTGTCTCCTCTTTCAAGAGTTTTACATTTTCTATTTTCATTGGATCACTGCCATGAGAATATAAAATAGTTGTAAGAACTCCATCAATTTAAAACAAACTCTTCACCCCAGCCTCATCTACATTTCTTTGCCACTTACAACTAAACTCTTTAAAAGATTGTCTGTATTCAATGACACCACTTCCTTCCGTTCTACTCTTCTTGAACTCATTTAACAGCCTTTCCCCCATTACTCCATAGAAACTCATCAAGGCACCAAAGATCTCTATGTGGCCAAACTTAAAGATTAGTTCTCAGTCCTCAGCCTACTCAACTTAGCAGCAGCATTTGACAGAATCCCTCATTTTCTGAAACACTCTCTTGAATTGGTTTCCAGGACATCATCTTCTCAACCACTTTTGCTGATTCCTTTCCTCTTCAACACCTTCAGTAGAATGCCCCAGGGCTCAGTCCTAGCATCTCTTCTCTTGTCTACTGATACTAGCTTACTAGGAGATCTCATCTACTCTTAAGGGTTTTAACACTGGCAACTCCAGATCTCTTGCCTAAATCCAGACCATATCTATACGTCATTATCTAATAGATATCTCCCACACTGTCCCTCAAACCTCCTCCTGCAGTCTTCTACATCTTAATAAATGTCAACTTCATCCCTCCAGTTGCTCAAATCAAAAAACTAATGTGTTACCCTTACTCATCTTTTTCACCTGTCCATATCTTCAAAAATTATCCAGCATCCTACCACCTCGATTTTTTAACACCTCCACCATTAACACCCTAAAGTGATTGTCATTTCTTATCTTGATTATTGCTGTCATCTTCAAATAGTCTCTCTTCTTTGTCCTCTCTAGTCTATTCTTCATACAGCCGCCAGAAAAAGTCTTTTAAAAAGTAAGTCAAATCATGACGCCTCTTCTCTAAGTCTCCAGTAACTTTCCAAATCACACAGGGTAAAAGAAGTCCTGATCATGGTCCTACATGGTCTTCCAATTTCCCCCCCTTATCTATTTGACCTCCTATGTTTGCTGTTCCTCAAACAGCCCCAAGAAAACTTCCCACCCCAGGGTCTTTGCCCTTGCCACTTCCATTGCCTGAAATTCTCTTCCCCCTGATAGCAGTTTGCTTCACTTTCTCACATCTTTCAGGACTCTGCTTAAATGTCACAACCTCCAGGAGACCTTTCCTCACTACCTTACATAAAGTATCTCCCTCAATGGAATAGAATTGAAGAGTCCAGAAATAAACCCTTATATTTATGTTCTATTGCTTTTTGACAAGGGTCCCAAGATGATTCACTAAGGAAAGAAGTCTTTTTAGCAAATGGTGCTGAGACTAGTGAATATTCACATGCAAAGGCATGAAGTTGGACTTCTATCTCACCATATACAAAAATTAACCCAAAATGGATCAAAGATCTAAATGTAAGAACTAAAACCATGAAACTCTTAGAAGAAACCATAGACCTAAATCTTCCTGACCTTGGACTATTTCGTACATATGATACCAAAAGTACAAGCAACAAATGAAAATATAGATAAATTGGATTTCATCAAAATGTAAAAGTTTTGTCCTCCTAAAGATACCATCAAGAAAATGAAAAAACAAATCACAAAGTGGAAGAATATTTTTGCAAATTATGTATCTGATAAGGGACTTGTATCTAGAATATATAAAGAGCCTCTAAAGCTCAATAATTAAAAGATAAATGGGCGAAGGTTCTGAATAGACATTTCTCCAGTGAAGATAAACAAATGGCAAAGAACCACATGAACATTATTAGCCATCAAGGAAATGCAAATCAAAACCACAATGAGATATCCCTTCACACCTACTTGGACGACCATAATAAAAGTTTTAAAAAAGATGACAGGTGTTGCCATGGATGTGGAGAAATTGGAACTCTTTGTGGTAGGAATATAAAATGGTGCAGCTGCTTTGGAAAACAGTTTGATAGTGCCTCAAAAGCTTAAACATAAAGTTACCAAAAGACCCAGCAATTTTGCTTCTAGATATATATCCAAGAAAAATGAAATTTTATGTCCACACAAAAACTTGTAGGTGAATGTTCATAGCAGGATTATTCATAATAGCCAAAAAGTAGAACCAACCCAAATGTTCAACAACTAATGAATGGATAAACAAAATGTGATATATCCATACAATGGAATAATATTCAGTAAGAAAAAGAAATGAAGTATCAATGCATATTACATGGATGAACCTTGAGACCTTTATGCTAAGTGAAAGAAGCTAGTCACAAAGGACCACATATCCTATGATTGCATGTATTTGAAATGTCCAGAATAGGTAAATCTATAGAGACCATAGATTAGTGGTTGCCAGGGGCCAAAGAGGAGGAGGAAGGAATGGGATGTGACTGCTTTCTTGAGGTGACTTAAATATTCTAAACTTGGTTGTGGTGATGATTGCATAACTCTGTGAATACACTAAAAGTCATCAAAATGTACACTTTAACTGGGTAAGCTGTAGGTATTTGAATTATATCTCAATAAAGCTGCTTTTTAAAAATGTAGTACCTCCCACTATTACTATTGATCCCTTTCTTGCTTTCTGTTTTCTTCATAGCACTTAACCACCATGCAATATATTCTAATTTTTTACTTGCCTAATCTTGTAAATGTCTGTTTTCCCCCACTAGAATCCAAATTCAAGAGGGCAGGGTCTTTTATTATTATTATTATTATTGTGTCTCCAGTGCTTAGAACAGGGCCTGTCACATAGAAGCTACTCGATAAATATTTGCCGACTGACAGAATGAGTGGAACTGAAGGCTTCCAATAATTAATTATTCATATCTACTTTCTCATCCATGAAATGAAAAACAGTAAACTATTAAAAAATTCTTCACTGAGCACATTTAGCACCATTCCCCTTACTTCAGTGATGGATAGATAAACTGGTTCTTGGCTGTTCTAACCAGGTGCCTCTTATAGGTATAAAAATAGCTTGTTCAGAAAGGTTTTAACTGCCTAATAGATTTTATCCTGTTCTCTAAGTAGTCATTCAACAGCTAGATTATGAGTAAGACACCAAGTTCAGTATTGTTGGAGTTTATTATAAAGAAGTATTATATCATCCCTGCCCTGAAGTTTGCTGTATTCAAGTAGCAAGACATGTTGTTAGAAATTTAGGTAAGCATTCTATGCATTTTCTTATTGAGAGCCCTGTACTGGCATACTAGCTCACAAAACATTTCTTTGGTCCCTTATCCTAAAATAATCCCTGATAGAATAGTAGCTACAAACTGGTTTACAATAATACTTTACTTTTGTAGAGTACTTAAGTTCATAAATATTTCCATGTAAAATTACCTTCTTACCCTAACGAAGTACCTATGAGGGTAGTGGTATTCTCGTTTTATAAATAATGAAACTAAGGACCAAAAAGTTTGGGATTTTCTCAAGATCCTATAGCAAGTGTCAGAGTCAGAACTCAACTTCACTTCTAAAGACTTTCCAATGTTCCTTTTTCTACATCTAGCCTCCATACAAACCCCTCACACCTGTTAATTTAGAAAATGCATTGTACCTCTTATCATTTTATCCATGGAAATAAATAGCTTGCGTTCTTTCCATTTCACAGATGAAGAAACTGGCTTAGAAAGGTTGTGAACTGTCGGTGGTCATTCAGTTAATAAGTGCAGAGGTAGCTAGTACTTAAACTCAGCATTCTTTCCATTATACTCCTCTGTCAAAAGAAAAACATATTCTCTCTTTTCAGATAATAATAAATTTTGTGGTTTGTCTCTTCTTTTAACCTTAGCTGTAAGGAAGCTCAGAGCCAGGTTTTATCCTTAACCACATCAACTCTATTACTTTTTATTACTGACATGTCAGCTTTTCTCCTTTTAGCCCAGTTTTCTCTTTTGGGTCTTAGTTTAATGATTTCTTTTTTAGGATGATATGAGGTATGATTAAAATTTTAGAAAATATGTAGGATTTCTTCAGAAAAAGTTTCTCTGCCTATTCTGATTTAATCTTTTTATAATCAGGTAACCTTTTTGGCCATCAGCTCCTCTGAGGTAGAATTTATTTAGACTAGTTGGTGGTCTAATTTCTAACTGGTTCACAGATCATGGAACATGCTTATCTGATGAGGAAGAGACTACTTCCAGCCCTTTTCATGCTTCATGGAGGCCAGCAATTTAATCAAGAGTAAGCTTTTCTCTATTCCAGTTATGTACTCTAGCCTAGATGCCACACTGTCATCAGAGCTGAGGTGTCCATCAGCTACTACTTAATTCCAGATTAGGAATTTAGAAAACAATGATGTGATATAGCAATGTTTTGGGTAGAATAATCCAATAACAGTATGTAGAAGAAGCTCAGTATAGGCAATGTATTGGAAATTGCTATATTTGCTAAAGATTAGGAAGCAAGGATGTGTGTTGCCGCCTTTCTCCACCCCTCCTCCCCTTCCAGCCCCCGCCGTCCTTCCCGCCAGTCCCGCCCATATTGCCAACCCACAATCTGCCCTCTTCCCCAGTAACTGCTTACCTCAGGTCTATCCATCAGCTTCAGCCTGTCCACAGCCGCCCCTTAGCCAACCCTCCCTTCATCACGCCCCTCCCTCTACCCAACCCTATATAGCTAAGTGTACTTCCGTAATAAAGCAGACCTGTTCTTGCGCTCAAGCAGTCTCCGTGGTTTTTCCCCAACCGCGCGTCCCCCACGCCTGGAGAACCGGTGCTCCCTCTTGGGGCACCCCCCCGCCGGTGGTTCAGCAGGAGCAAGCCCCCCCGACTCTTGGGCCTGAGCGAGGACGAAACCCTCCCGCTCAGCTACAGATGTGAACTAGATTGATGGCAGTGGCAAAAAAAGGAATATTAGAAATTTTCAAAATTATAATTGTCACAACTTGTTGACCAGAGAGTGCAGCACATATAGGAGAGGGAGCTGTCAAGAGTTTCAAGACTATATAATAGGGAAGTGGACATGGCTCAACTGATAGAGCATTTGTCTACCATATGGAGAGCCCAGGGTTCAATCCCCAGGGCCTCCTGATCCATGTGGTAAGCTGGCCCACATGCAGTGCTGCATTGCTCAAGGAGTGCCCTGCCATGCAGGGGCGCCTCTGCATAGGGGTGCCCCACGCGCAAGGAGTGTGCCCCATAAGGAGAGCTGTCCCATGTGAAAAAAACGCAGCCTGCCCAGGAGTGGTGCCATGCACATGAGGAGCTGACTCAGCAAGATGACACAAAAACAACAAAAAAAGAGATGCAGTTTCCCAGTGCTGCCGGATAGTACAAGTGGAGGCAGAAGAACACACAGCGAATGGACACAGAGAGCAGACAACAGGGGGATGGCGAGAGAAAGAAAGAAATCTTTTTTAAAAAGACTATATAATAAGAATAATGGAATCCATAATGGAAATAGGGAAGGTTAGAAAAGGAACAGGTTTATTGGGAAGATAAGGAATTTAATATTAGATATAATGAATTTATGGTGATAATTGCATAATTAAATGGTCAACAGGTATGGTAGAATGAATGAGCTACATGTAGGTGATGTTTAAAATTTAGTAGAATAGATGAGAGATGCAAGATAAAAACTGATATTTTTTGAGTACTTGCCAGGAATTGTTTTAAGTACTGCACATGTATTAACTTTTACAATGATTCTTTGAGGCAAGTAACCCCAGATGAGGAAATTGAGGCTTAAGGTTAAGTGACTTCTCCAAGAACACACAGTAAAACAGCACACCAGTCAGTACTGAAATCCAGGCAGTCTGACACCAGACTCAGTGCTTCTTACACCCTTACTATACTGCCTCTTGAGATCACAGAGAGGTAGGGCATAGAGAGAGAAAAAAGACTCAAGTATTAAATATCCCACCAAAGGCCCACACATGAAAAAAAAAAAAAAAAAGCTGATGAAAATGATAGAAGAGTAAGATGGAAAAAATAGAGATGAGGATTACATTTCTAATAGGTTGTCTGCTACCGTTCCTTCAGAGGGGTTAGTTTCATAAAACCATAGAATTTTGGGACTGAAAGTGACCTCAGTTTTCTCATCTATATAGCACACTCTGTGACCCAGAATGTTATGTAATTTGCCAAAGTCATTGAATGATTTTTAAGTCACTGTTACTACAATAACATTCTAATTGTAATTATGTAAACATAATATACATTAAAAATAAACAAATGTGTGTTTTCTTCTAGCTAGGTTAGTATGTGGAGACTACAAAGCCTAGAAATAACAGGTTTCTGAATTCCTGCGAAATTTACCAAACCCTCGTTTTGTGCCCTTTGCTTCCCACTTTCCTCCGCTTTTCTCACTAGGCTTAGTTATAGGATTGCTACAAAAGAAGGTTCATAATGTCAGTTGCCTCTTTTCTTACATATTTTCATCATCTATCATTAAAAAATATTTACTGACTGTATAATATTCTGTGGAGGTTATTTGATACAGAAGAATATGAGACTATTCCTGCTTTCCATAGAGTATATTACTTACATTCAAAGGTATATCATGGTACTAGATAGTTATATGCCAAAGGATTAACAAGCAGACAAGAAAAGCCTCAAGCTGAAGGTCTTTACAGAGGTTTAACTTGTGATGGGTGGCACTGAAGAAAAAGCATTGCAAAACAAATGAAGGTATAGGACGTTCCAAACATGGGAAATAAAGTAAATATATAGAAGTATTGAGGAAAAATGAGTAGATCAGAAAAAATAAATTCTAATTAATTCTGCTTCCTCACCTTAGAGTTCTGAACCTAGTTTTACAATGTTATAGAAATATTTATAGTTAGAGTAATGTCTTTATTTGCTTTTACCTTTTTTTAATATATAAATGTAACTTTATTACATGTCTTTGGTTGAAAACTTTTTTGAAAGATTTAAGAAGTAAATTATGAGTTCAGTCCTAAAATATGTTCTTTTTGCAATTAGCATAGCAACTATTTAAAAAAAATTTTCTCCATATAATAAACTTTATTTATGGAGAAGTTTTAGATTGCATAAAAGTTGCAACAAAAGTATAGAAGATTCCCATATACCTCACCCCCTTCCCCTCCCACATTTTCCCCTATTAATAATATATCATTATGGTATATTTGTTACACTTGATGAAAAAATTGAAGCATTGCTACTAACCAAGGTCTATAGTTTACATTATGGGTTACACTTTTGACTGTACAGTTTTATAAGATTTGACAAAATGTATAGTGGCCTGTGTCCTTCATTGCAATATGTAGAACAATTCCAATGCCCTAAAAATGCCCTATGTTCTACCTATTCTTTCCTCCCCTTCCCCATAGAACCTCTAGTAACTATGATCTTTATATTGGTGTTACAAGTTCTTCTGTTACAACAATAATAATGTCTACTTTGGTCCATGGTTGTATTCCCAGCCCCCTGATGTTTGTTTATTCCTCAGTCTTGAGGATTTTGGGATGTGGGCATCACCATTGCAACTATTCTTTATGTCATTATCTTGCAGGAAGCAATAGTAACCCCCTCTGAAGGGACTGGATTTAAATCTAGTGTTTTTAAGGTTTTTATTTTTGGTTTTAGCATCAAAAGTCTTTCTTTCCAAAAAAAAAAAAAAAAAAAAAAACTTACACACTATCTCTTACAAAATAAATAATCTATAAAATGGATAAAAATTGCTACCTTCTTGGGGCCCCTACTATGTCACTGTGAAACCAACTCCTCAAAACAGTTTGAGAATCACTAAACTAGGCAATTTCAACTCTGTCTAGCTCTAAAATTCTACAATTCTCATTGACTTTGGGACCTTGATAATTGCACTTAAACATTTTTGCTCAGAATGCTTAGAACTTCTAGACTTAGACATGAGGTCAGAGTGTAAGTACACTTCCCTAGCTTGACTATACTGGTTACTTATTAAGTGTCTATTATTTGCTAAGTGCTAACTATGTGATAAGGACTTTACACACATTTCAGCTAATCCTCAGAACAATCCTGTGAGGTTGATCATGTCCCCATTTTAGAAATGAAGAAATTGAGCCTCCAAAAATTTTAAGTACTCTTCCCAGTGTCATGCAGCTAAGAAGGGCTGAGCCAGGATAAGAAAATAAATCTGTCCTGATTCCAAAGCCATTTTTTGTTTAACAAACCTTATAGAAAAACGCCTAAGATATAGTGAGGACTCATAAGTACTTTACAAATGGTATATCACCTAATTCTCATAACAACCGTCAAGATACACATTATTATTATCCCCATATTACAAATAAGGAAACCAAGGAACAGAAAGATTCTATATTCACCATATGGTGTTCTTACTCACCATATCACTTCCCATAACTGCAAATGTTTTAAGATTAACTTAGCATACATAGTTGGAAACCTCAATTTTAAATACATGTTTTAAAACCCACACACTCCAAAGTTAAGAATTATATTTTGTTTTGGGTTAACTGTATTACTGTTTTCCCAATTAGAATATTCAGAATTTAAGAGTGAATACCCTGACAACCTGAAAGTTTGCTTCGGTCCTATTTGCTATTTGAAATAATTTAAGTGTCTTGTTAAATATTGTTTTAAGTATCCAAGTCACAAATCATTTTATAGGTAATACTGCCTTAGCTGGAGATACTATTTTTAAAAAAATAAAACACTGGTAACTTAGATTTTATCTGTTTTAAAACAAGCTACCTGTCTTGAGTTATAATTTTTGTACTTGATTTTATGTAATTTTAAAATCTTACTAAAATTCTAAAGGCAGGCTTTCCGCTATAGGTTATGGCCATTGCACCAACCCATTACATATGGCAACGAGAACGCTCTGTGTACCATAGTGGAGCTGTTAGAAACTACAACCGAGATCAAGTTCCTCTGCCCCGGGGACCTAGTGCTACACCAGTAGATTGTTCACTCTGTGGTAAAAAAGGAAGATATGTTAGACTGGGATTGTCTTCATCCTCATCTTCATCCAGTGATACAGTGGAGGTGGTGGAAAAACAGTCTCAAGAATCACAGAACTCATTCTCAATGGACAAAATAGTTGTTTCTTCTCAAGATTATAGCTATTCTCAAGGTATGATTTAGTGATATGTCAGAATTAGATTTATGCATGTTATTTATTGAGCACTAGTCTGTCCTTACAAGCAGGGATACATAATAATTTATATATTAGAACAATATGAGTTAAGATAGTAGTGAAAGTTTTCTCCCTTTGAATTATCACTTTTTGTCTTGTATTCCTTATCTATTTTATAGTAGCCTACCTAAATTAAAAGAAATATTTTAATGTGTCTTATGTTAAATTGAAACAATATACCAAGAGTTGCAAGTATTTTAAGTATTAAATATTTTAAGAGCCTGAAATGTTTATTTTATTCAAAAAGGGTTGCAAGAAAAAAATAAATTTACCTGTAATCTCATCATACAGCTTTATCAATGGTTAACTGTTGTGTGTTTCTTTTGATTTCTATTTTTATCAAAATTAAAGGCATATTATGTCTAGGCCTGCTTTTTTCACTTATCATAAAGCATTTTCCCCAGATGTCTTGGAAAACCTGATTTTTAATCATGGCATAATATATGTACCATAATTTTTTGCAAACTTCATTTTTTTTTTGTTGGGATTTAAGTGCCTTTGTACAATGGCATCTTAAATTAATTTAAAATAATCTTATGAATTGGAAACACTTTTACTCAATCACATAATTTTCATTCAAATTATTTTTATAAGGATATAGTGTCTGTCATATCTCTTCTAGATTTGAAGCAGTACAAGAATAACATTCTACTAGCAGTGATCATTTTTACATCTTACTAATCCTTTTTTTCAGATCTTTACCCATCTGGAGATGGACTGACAGATTTTTATGGTCTTTTCTACCTCTATCACAAGAAATTAATAGAGCCTGTTATTACAGAATTGCAGCTATTTATTTACTTTTGTTGGAGAAGCTGTGGGTTTACAGAAAGATCATGCATAAAAAACAGAGTTCCCATATTGCTCTTTATTGACACCTTGCACTGATGTGGTACATTTGTAACAATTGATGAAATCACACTTTTATAATGTACTAATAACTATAGACCATGGTTTAATATAGGATCCATTGTGTAGTGCAATTCCATGGATTTAAAAAATTTTTTTATTCTAGTTATATATATAACCTAAAATATTTTTTTAAAGATTTATTTATTTTTATTTATTTTTCCCCCCATTTCCCCTGTTGTCTGTTCTGTGTCCATTTGCTGTGTGTTCTTCTGTGTCTGCTTGTATTCTCATTAGACGGCTCTGGGAACCAATCCTGGGACCTTCCAGAATGGGAGAGAGGCGATTAATCTCTTGTGCCACCTCAGCTCCCTTTATATAACCTAAAATTTCACCTTTTTACCACATTCAAATATATAATTCAGTGCTGTTAATTACATTCACAATGTTGTGCTACCACCATCACCACCATCCATTACCAAAAGTTTTCCATCATCTCAAATACAAACTCTGTTAAGCCTTGACTCCCTATTTCCTATGCCATCTCTGTCCCCCAGTAACCTATGTTCTGACTCTTTGAGTTTGCTTGTTCTAATTTCATATCAGTGAAATCATATATTTGTCCTTTTGTATCAGGCAAATTTCACTCAACATCCTGTCTTCAAGGTTCATCCATGTTGTCACACATAGCAGAACTTCATTAATTTTCACAGGTAAATAGTATTCCATTGGGTGTATGTACCACAATTTGTTTATCCACTCATCAGTTGATAGACAGTTGGGTTGCTTTCATCTTTTGGCAATTGTCAATAATGCTACTATAAACATCTGTGGGCAAGTATCTGTTCAAGCCTCCGCTTTCCATTCTTTTTGGTATATACCTAAAAGTGGGATTTCCAGTTCATGTGGTAATTCTATACTTAACTTTCTGAGGAACCACCAAATTGTCTTACACAATGACTGCACCATTTTACATTCCCACCAAAAATACATGAAGGGTCCTATTTCTACACATCCTCAGCAACATATACTAGTTTCTGTTTTTAAAATAACAGCCATTCTTGTGGGTATGAATTGGTAACTCATTGTGGTTTTGATTTGCATGTGAAACATATTTTCATATGCTTATTGGCAATTCAGAATATCTTCTTTAGAGTAATATCTGTTCAAGTCTTTTCCCCATCCAACAAACAATTGGGTTGTTTGTCTTTTTGTTGTGGAATTGTAGGAGTTCTTTATATATTCTGGATATTAAACCCTTACCAAATATGTGTTTTCTAGATATTTTCTTCCATTCTTTAGGTTCTCATTTTACATTCAAGTTAAAGTCTTTTGATGCACAGAATTTCTTAATTTTGATGAAGTTCCATTTACTTATTTTTCTCTTATTGCTCATAAATTTGGTATAAAATCTTAGAAACCACTGCCTAACACAATGTTCTGAAGATGCTTCCGTATGTTTTCTTCTAGGAATTTTATACTTTTGATTTATATATTTCATTTTTTTATCCATTTTGAGTTGACTTTTGTGTATGGTGTGAGGAAGATACCGACTTTCATTATTTTGCATATCAATATCCTGTTTTCCCAACACAAACTGTTGACTTGGCACTCTTGTTAAAAGATAATTAGTGATAGATGAAAGACTTTATTTCTAAACTTTTATTTTGATTCCATTGGTCTGTATGTCAATATGGTCTATGTCTGTCCTTGTGCCAGTCCTGACACAAAATGGAATTTTTTCTTGATTTCCTCTTTAGAGTGTTCATTATTCGTATATAGGAACCCTACTGATTTTTGCATATTTTATCTTGTACCTCACTACATTGCTGAATTTATTAGCTCTAGAAGCTTTATTGTGGATCTTTCAGGATTTCCTATTGGATCATGCTATCTGCACATAGGAAATATTTCATGTCTTTCTTTGCAATTTAGATGCTGTAGCAGTTTGATATTATTGATAAATTCCAAAAAGAAATATTAGATTATGTTTGTAAACTGATCTTTTCCTCTGGGCATATTAGATTATATTGGATTCAGAGGTTTATTTAAGTAATCAGACAAAAGACATGACAAAGGACAGAGTTAGAGGGTTTTTTATGTTGGAGTTTTGATGTTGGAGTTTGATGCTGAAGTCTTAAGCTGGAACTCTGGGAAGTAAGCTCATAGAGGAAATAGAAGCAAGCCTCAGGAAGAAAGAAAAACTTAGCCCAGGAAAAAGAAGCCTGAGGAAGGGAGGAACGCAGGAAACCTGAACCCTCACAGACACTGGCAGCCATCTTGCTCCAACATGTGGAAGTAGACTTTGGTAAGGGCAGTAACTTATGCTTTATGGCCTGGTATCTGTAAGCTCCTACCCCAAATAAATACCCTTTATAAAAACCAACAGATATCTGGTATTTTGCATCAGCACTCCTTTGGCTGACAAATACAGAATTTGGTACCAGGAGTGGGTTAGTGCTTTTGAAATTACCAAAATGCTGGAATGGTTTTATAAATGGGTAAAGGGTATTTTTGGGGGGAATTGTGAGATGTGTGATGGGAAAGGCATAGATTGCTTTGAAGAGACTGTTGATAGCAATATGGATGCTAAAGAGACTTTTTATGATGCCTTAGAAGTAAATGATGAAACTATTATTGGAAACAGGAGGAAAGGTGATTCGTGTTTTAAAGTTGCAGAGAACTTGGCAAGATTAACTCCTGGTGTTTTATGGAAGACAAAATTTGAAAATGGTGAGCCTGGGCATTTAGCTGAAGAAATTTCCAAAGTAAACCTGGAGAATGCAGCTTGGCTTCTGCTTGCAGCTTATAGCAAAATGCTAGATGAGAGAGAGATACTGAGGACTGAACTGTCAGGCACAAAGAAAACAGAAACTAATTCTAGAAATTCCAAGCCTCTGGAAATCAAGCTCCCAGAAGAAAGTGCCCCATTGGAAGACTTAACTAAACTTGGCACTTATAAATCAGGATTGAAGATGTAGGTATCTTGGAAAGACTTGTGAAAAGTCTTATTGTCTGATGGCTTGGGCCCCTGCTTCTTGCATGCTAAACCAACAAGGTTTTTTGAGAGAACTGTATGAACAAAACCACTGTCACCTTGGACTAAAAGGGACATGGAAAGGAAAGATTGAAGGAGAAACAGCTTTAAAAGGAAAACCATGGAAGCTGAGATCTGGAATTAAGACATCACCTTGGGCCAAGAGAGGAACCCACCCATGTGTACAAAGAGGGTGAGTTTGCCCCAGCAGTTGAAGAGGGTGGATGTTCCTGTCCAATGTTCTGGGAGAGTTTTTCTGCCCCAGGGTACAGAGAGGGTGGAGCACATTCCCCAAGGATTAGGGCAGTTAAGGTCAGCACCCCACAGGTCTGAGAGGGGTGGACCTATCCCCCAAAGGTTAGGGAAGGCCAGGTGGTCAAGTCATTGCTCTGAGAGGGTTGAGCCTCTATGCCAAAGGCTAGGGGGAATGTTGTCTTCACATCACTGTAGTAAGGAGGTTAAGATGCTAACTTGAAGATTGGGTAAGGTATGGCAATTACCCCAACACTCTTGGAGGGAGAGGTCTGGAGCTTGGTCAACACCCAGATGCTTGATGAGGGTGGAACCAAGAAAATGGCCGTAGGCAAGTCAGTGGAAATGGTGAGTCCCCATATAGCCCCAAGGAGAAGAAACCATCTTCTTAAGAATGGCTCCCACATTTTGAAATCAGAGGATTCCCTGCAGGTCTACTGAACTGTAGAGAAACCATGACTCATGTTTCTCTCCCAATTTCTCTTATTGTAATGAAAATGTTTATCGTTTGTCCATTTGTGTATTGGGAGTAGATGAATTGTTTTGTAAGTTTCAGAGGTATATATCAGACAGGACTTTGCCCCAGGACAAACTGTATTTCTTTAAATTGATTGTGATATGATTTAATATTTGCATTGTAACTACAAGTACTGTGTTTGTTTGTTTGTTTGTTTTAATATTGTAATGTCTTTTTGGAATTCAGAGGGTGGAGTGTAGCAGTTTGATATTATTGATGAATTACAAAAAAATATTGGATTATGTTTGTAAACTGATCTTTTCCTCTGGGCATATTAGATTATATTGGATTCAGAGGTTTGCTTGATTTAAGTAAGCAGGTAAATCTCTTGTGCCAGTAGGACTTTGAGTCCCCACCCCTTGGTGGACATGACAAAGGACAGAGTTAGAGGGTTTTTGATGTTAGAGTTTTGATGTTGAAATTTGATGCTGACACCTTAAGCTGGAGCCCCAGGAAGTAAACTCACAGAGGAAACAGAAGCAAGCCCCAGGAAGAAAGAAACACTGAGCCCAGGAAAAAGAAGCCCGAGGAAAGTAGGAACACAGGAAGCCTGAACCCTCACAGACATTGGCAGCCATCTTGCTCTAACATGTGGAAATAGACTTTGATAAGGGAAGTAACTTAGGCTTTATGGCCTGGTATCTGTAAGCTCCTAGCCAAATAAATACCCTTTATAAAAACCAACCAATATCTGGAATTTTGCATCGGCACACCTTTGGCTGACTAAGACAGATGCCTTTTCTTTCTTTCCCTTACCTAATTTCTAGAATTTCCAGTACAATGTTTAATGGTAGTGGTGACCATTGCCATCCTTATCTTGTTCCTGATCTTAGAGGAAAAGCTTTGTCTTTCACAATTGAATATGATGTTAGCTCTGCATTTTCATGTGTACCCTTAATCTTGTTGAGGAAGTTTCCTTCTATTCCTAGTTTTCTAAGTGTTTTTATCAAGGAGTGGTGCTGGGTTTTGTCAAATGCCTTTTTGCATCAATTGAGATGTTTCTCCCCCCTTCATTCTGTTAATGTGGCATATTACATTGATTGATTTTCTTATGTTGAACCACTCTTGTATTCCTGGGATAAATCCCACTTCCTCATCATAGAAAAGTCTTTTAATGTGCTGTTGGATTTTGTTTGCTGGTATTTTGTTGAGGATGTATCTATATTCATAAGAGATATTGGTCTGCAATTTTCTTTTTTTATGGTATCTTTATCTGGCTTTGGTATTAGGGCAATACTGGCCTCACAGAATGAGTTAGGAAGTATTCCTCCCATCTTCAATTTTTTGGAAAAGTTTGAACAGGATTGGTGTTAATTCTTCTTGGAATGTTTGATAAAATTCACCAGTAAACCCATGTGGTAAACTTTTATTTGTTGGGGGATTTTGATTACTAATTCAATCTCTTTACTTGTTATCAAATTTTTTCAAGTTAGTGTAGGTAATTTTTATATTTCTGTGAATTTGCCCATCTCATCTATTTAGTTTTTTGGTATACAGTTGTTCAGTGTCTTCTTATAATCCTTTTTATTTCTGTGGGATCAGTAATAAATATCCTTTCATTTATGATTTTAGTGTTTGTGTCTTCTCTCTTTTATTCTTCATCAGTCCAGATAAAGGTTTGTAAATTTTATTGATCTTTTCAAAGAACCAACTTTTGATTTCATTGATTCTATTTTTTCAAACATCTTATTCCATTTATCTCTGTTCAAGTCTTTGTGATTTCCTTGCTTCTGCTCACTGTAGGTTGAGTTTGCTCTTCTTTTTTCTAGATCCTCTAGTTTTGATGCTTGGTTTCTGATTTGAGATCTTTCTCCTTTTTTATTTTTTAACAATTTAATTAATTTATTTATTTTCTTTCTTCCCCTCCCCTCCCTTCCTCCACCCTGCTGTTTTTGCTGTGTGCATTTGTTGTATCATCTTCTGTATCTTTTTCTCTTTTTGCCTTCTCATCTTTTTCCTCTAGGATTCACTGGGATTTGATCCTGGGGACCTCTGTTGTGGAGAGAGGTTCCCTGTCAATTGTGCCATCTCAGTTCCTTGTCTCCACTGTGCTTTACCTTGACACTCCCCTTCTTCTCTCTTTTGTTGCATCATCATCTTGCTGCATGACTCACTTGCGCAGGCACTGGCTCACTGTGTGGGCACTCAGCTTGCCATGTAGGCACTGGCTCACTATATGGGCACTCATACGGGCACTTGGCTCGCCATGCAGGCAATTGCATGGCCACTTGACTCACCATGTGATCACTCAGCTTGCCACACACTTGGCTCACCATGTGGGCACTCATGTGGGCACTTGGCTTCCCACACGGGCACCCACATGAGCACTTGGCTCTCCACACAGGCACTTGGCTCACCATGTGGGCACTTGGCTTACCATTTGGGCACTCAACTTGCCGTGCAGGGACTCAGCTCACCACATGGGCACTGTCCCGCCATGCAGGCACTCTTTTCTCTTCTTCTTTTTCACCAGGAGGCCTCAAGGATCAAACCTGTGTCCTCCCATATGGTAGGCGGAGGCCTTATCACTTGAGCCATATCTGCTTCCCTCTTCTTTTTTAATGTAAACATTTAAAGCTATAAATTTCCCTCCAAGTACTGCCTTTGCTGCATACCATAAGTTTTGGGATGGTATGTTGTAATCTTCATTCACCTCAAAATATTTCCTAATTTTCTTTGTGATTTCTTCTATGTACCACAGGCTGTTTAAGAGTAAGCTGTTTAATTTAGACATATTTATGAATTTCCCATTCTCTGTTACTGATTTCTAGCTTCATTCCATTATGGTTGGAGATTATATATTGCATGATTTCAATATTTTGAATTTATGAGACTTTTTTGTGACCTAGATGATCTATCCTGGAGAATGATCTGTATGCATTAGAGAAGAATGTGTATTCTGCTGCTTTTGAGTGAAATTTTCCATATATGTATGTTAGATCTAGTTGGTTTGGAGTATCATTCAAATCTTTATTTCCTTATTGATCTTCTGTCTAGATGTGCTATCCAGTATTGAAAGTGGTGTATTGAGGTTTCCTACTATTAGTGTACAACGATCCATTTCTCCCTTCAAATCTGTCAATATTTGCTTCATATATTTTGAGGCCCTACTGTTAGGTGCATATTCATATATAAATATTATGTCTTAACTGTTGAATTGACCCCTTTACCAGTATATAAAGACTTTCTTTGTTTCTCATAATAGTTTTTGACTTACAGTCTATTTTTTATTATATTAGTATAGTTACCCCAGCTCTCTTTTGGTTGCTACTTGCATGGAATATTTTTTCCCATCTTTTCAATCTCAACCTTCTCATGTTTTTGAATTTAAGATAAGTCTCTTGTAAACAGCATATAGCTGGATCATGTTTTTTTTTTTTTAATCCATTCTGCCAATCCCTACCTTTTGATTTGATATTTAATCCATTGCATTTAAATAACTACTGATAATGCAGGACTTTCTTCTGCCATTTTGCTATTTTGCCTTCTTAAGTCTTATACCTTTTTTTTTTTTTTACCTTCAATTCCTCCATTAATGCTTACTTTCACATTTATTTGATCTTCTTGAAATATGCCATTGTGAGTCCCTTCTCTCTTCTTTCTGAATATATTTTTCATATATTTTCTTTGTGGTTACCATGGGATTAAAACTTAGCCTATAACAATCATATTTCACTTGATACCAGTTTAACTTCAACAGCATACGAAACACTGTACTGTGAACTGATACAAAATATATACCCTCCATCTCTCTACCTTTTCTCGTACTTCTTACAAATATCTTTGTACACTGTATGTCCAAAATCATAGATTTATCATTACTTTTCATGCATTTGTATTTCAGAACCTGTAGGAATTAAAAGGTGAGTTACATTCCATAAAATACAGTACAATAGTACTGGAATTTATATTTACCATATGGTTACCTTTACCAAAGATCTTTATTTCTTTGTGCTACTTTGATCCACTCTCTGGTATCCTTTCCTTTCATTCTGAAAAACTCCCTTTATCATTGCTTGTAGGGCAGGTCTAGTGGTGAACTCCTTCAGCTTTTGCTTTTCTAGGAATATTCTTAATCTCTTCCTCATTTTTGATACAGTCTCCCCAGATACATACTTCTTGGTTGCCAACGCTTTTCTTTCAGCACTTTATTTTGTCCCACTGCCTTCTTGTGTCTATGGTTTCTTTTTTTTTTTTTTTAAAGATTTATTTATTTCTCTCCCCTCCCCCCCAACCCTGGTTGTCTGTTCTCTGTGTCTATTCGCTGCGTCTTGTTTCTTTGTCCACTTCTGTTGTTGTCAGTGGCACGGGAATGTGTGTCTCTTTTTGTTGCGTCATCTTGTGTCAGCTCTCCATGTGGGTGGCACCATTCTTAGGCAGGCTGCACTTTCTTTCGTGCTGGTGGGCCTCCTTACGGGACACACTCCTTGTGCGTGGGGCTCCCCTACACAGGGGACACCCTGCGTGGCACAGCACTCCTTGCACACATCAGCACTGTGCATGGGCCAGCTCCACACAGGTCAAGGAGGCCCGGGGTTTGAACCTTGGACCTCCCATGTGGTAGACGGACGCCCTAACCACTGGGCCAAGTCCGTTTCCCGTCTATGGTTTCTGATGAGAATTTTTCACTTAATCTTGTTGGGGATCCCTTGTATATAACATGTTGCTTTTCTTTTGCAGCTTTCAGAACTCTGTTCTAGTCCTTTGCATTCAACAGTTTGACTACTATGTGTCCAGGCATGGTTCTTCTCGAGTTTGGGGTTCATTGGACTTCTTGAATGTTTGTCTTTCCTTAAATTGGGGACATTTTCTAACTTTATTTCTTTGAATAGTCCTTCTGTCTCTTTTTTTCTTCTCCCTTTGGGACTCCCATAATGCGTATATTGGTATGCTTGATGGTGTCCCACAGGTCTTATTATTTTTCTTTCTGCTCCTCTCCCTGAAAATTTTCAGTTGTCTTTGTCTCAAGTTCACTGTTTCTTTCTTTTGCCAGCTCCATTCTGCTGTTGATACCCTCTAGAGAATTCTTCTTTTCAGTTACTTTGGTTTTCAACTCCCAGTAGTTCTGTTTGGTTTCTTTCTAAATTTTCTCTCTTTATTGAGTTTCTCATATTGTTCATTAATTATTTTCCTGATATCCTTTAGTTCTATGTATTTTATTTACTTGAGAATACTGAGGATCTTTTTTCTTTTTCCTTTTTTTTAGGTACTGGGGCTGGGAATTGAACACAGGACCTCATATGTGGCAAGCCACTGCTCAACTACTGAGCCACCTTTGCTTCCCTGAATTGGTTTTTTTTTTTTTTTTTGGTTTGTTTTGTGTTTTCAGGAAGCACCAGGAACCAAACCTGGACCCTTCCCTGTGGGAGGTGGGCGCTCAACTGTTTGAGCCCCATCTGCTCCCCGAGGGCCATTTTCTTTTTTTATTTATTTCTCTCCCTCCAAACCACCCCCCCCACCGCCGTTGTCTGCTCTCTGTGTCTACTCACTATGTATTCTTTTGTGTCTGCTTCTATTCTTGTCCTTGCGAGGACCATTTTTTTAAATCCTTGTCTATTATGTCCAAAGTGTTCTTCATTGATGGTTTCTGATTTTTATCTTTTCCTTCGGATGGGCCATTGTTTCTTGAGTTTTTGTGGTTTTTTTTTTTTACCTTATAATCTTTTGTTGCACACCGTACATTTTAATATTTTAAAGTATTAACTCTGGGATTTTATTTTATAGCGTTAACTCTGGGATTTAGACCCTGAACTTCCTTAAGCTCCTTAAGTTTCTATCCAGCTATTGATACCACAGAGATACACTTGAGTTACCAGAGCTAGCAAAAACAAATCAACACACACAAAAAAAAACACCTTTCAGGGTCACTGCAAATTGGCTCTGCATTGGTTCCTGCTCTCCTGAGTTTACACCTCCTATCAAGAAGATAAACCCAAGGTAAAAGTGAAGTGCAGGGCCCTCTCCACCTTTTTCTGAGCCTGAGTCTTGTCCTGGGCTTCTGCTTACTTATGGCGTTAGAAATTTCTGTGTGCACAGGAATTCAAATGTCCCCTCGGTTCTCTTTGGAAGAGACTCCCCCTCCCCTCACCCCCAGCTGTCCTAACTGTATGCCTCAGGCTGGTTTGACTGAATGTTTCTTACACTGCTTTTGCTCTCTATAAATGGCTTCTGCCTGCCAGTAAGTTTTGGGAAGGTGAGCCAGAGATGAATTTCCTAGTTCAGTCTTTCAGGCTGCCACCTGATCGACTGCACCCACATACGGAAACAGCAGTATTAACATAGGGGATACTCTGCTCTCTCTGGAACAGGGCCAAGGATCCACAAGGGGAGCACACACTGGCTCCACTGCACTTGAGAGTAAGGGGGTGGGGGACACTAGCAAGGGCACCAGGAGCTTCTCCTACCACTGTTAAAGCTGCATTTTCTTGGTTTTGCCCTCATCTAGTTACTATGACCCTTTAACTGGTTTATGGAGTTTTGAGAAAGATGGTTCTGACCATTTTTCTAGTTTTTCAAAGATTCTTTCAGAGAACAGCACCTTAGAGTGTTACACCACCATCTTGCTCAACCAGAAATGTGAATAACAGAATTTTGCTACCAATTAAGGGAAGAAAAGGAAGTATTCCATAATGGAATTACAAATGAACTTCAGAGCATCTATATATCTGGAAATGCATAAAAACTATGAAGGCATTATTATTGTGTATATCATTACATTGTTCAGATAATAATCATATAGAAATATGATACCGGAAGAATACTCTGCTCCTGATTCAATCAGTTCTACAAATGCAGCTGGAGTGATTTTTTTTCCCTCAAAACAAAAATCTAAGCATGTTACCCCTCACTTAATTTAATCCTTCCATGGCACACCATTTTTCTTAGGATAAGCAAACTCTTTTAACAGGTCTACAAGTTCCTGCCTAGCCTGACCCATACCTATCTTTCAAGTCTCGTTTCTTCAATCAACCTCTTTCACCACACCTCGTTTTTTGTACTCATTTTCCCTGCTGTACTTAATTCGTACTTATCATCAGGTCTAAGATAACATGTCCCTTGCTCAGGTAATTGAGTAGAGCAAAACCCTTATTGTAACAATGAATAGTACCCTGTACTTTTTTGGAGTATTTTTAACAGTTTTAGTTTCATATTTGTTTAATTATTTAATATCTACCTTTACCATATAGACGTAAAGTCTATAAAGGCAGAGATTTTAGGTTAAAATTTTCACATACTGATTAATATATATAAAATGTTTTTTAGAATATAAATTATTTTAAGTAGTTCTGGCCCAAGGGATAAATCCAGGAATAGGAACACTTCTCATTCCTCTTAGGCACTACTACTTTAAAACCTATAAAACATTTATACTTACACAACAACTTTAAGACTTTGCTTATCTGTAAATACTGATAACTTTAAAGAGGATTACACATATCAAAAGAGATACTATATATAAAGTTCTTAAAACAATGTATAGCACATGCTAAATGCTCAATAACTGGAGCCTACAAATAATACACCATCTTCCCAAGGTCTTGTTTATAAAGTAGATTTCCCCAAACCTTTGATTTATGTAATAACACGGAACAGCTATGATGTTATTTAAGCTGGTTCTGAGAGGGGTAAAAGAGATTAAAGAATTTTTACATCTTTTGTAACAATGTTTTAGGTGATTGTTATTACTTTCTCAGTTTTCTTCCTATTTACCATGCTCAGAGACAAACCATTAATATATGTATTTAAAATACACAGGTACATAAATTTATCTTAAAATGCATATTTTATTTTCAGTAGCCAATGACCATCAATCAAAGAAAGAAAAGAAAGCTAATTTCTTGAAGAAAGACAAATCTATGGAGTGGTTTACAGGAAGTGAAGAATGAGATTGCTCAACTAATCCAACTTGCAATTATTTATTACAAAATATCAAACTAACTGCAAGACAAGTGTCAAAATGGGACATTTAAGCAGTTTTGCAATGTTATACATCTTTCTTTAACTTCTGTTGTTTTTCAAGATTTTATGTAAAAGTTATACAAATCATAATAATAGTTAAAAATGCCAATCTATGAGAGTAGCAATTTGCAATATAGTGTTTTATTTTGATACTTCTCAGTCTTCAAAACAGTTGCTGTCATCTGGAGTTCCCAATTATATAGTTTGAACTTCCTCAACTTGACAAGAAAAGCCAATAAAGGGGGAGAAAAGAAGTAAGATTATTACAATAATTAGAAGAAAAATACCATTTAATATGGCCTAAAAACATTACTCACCTCTATGACCAGTTTGCCAGTGTATAGGTCTAGCAATATACAAAAATGAGCCATATGGAAAATCAGAATGTGATTCTTCTGGCATAGAACAAAATATATACTCTATGTAAAATATTTTATAATTTGTTCACAAAAACTGTCAAAATACAAATTACTGCCCTTTTTTTCCCATTTTTTTTCCCTAGTATTTGTTTCGGAGCTGCTCTGCCAGTTACTTTATAGAACAATTTGTCAATGATTACATGATAAACGTATGATTTTATAATCTAATGGATAAGTCCATATCATAAATCAATGGATATAAGAAAACTTGTTCATGGCCTAAATAATGTGTGCATTCAACAAGAACTTAAATTTAGTTCTTTGAAGAATTCCTGTAGCATCTCAGAAGTTGTTTTTGGAGTATTTGCATATTAGGTTCTATTACATTCATTCCCTTCAGTAATAATCACTGATCTAAATTTAAAACATTCCTTAGTATATTTAAAGTATTTCACAAGCTGAGCCCCTCCTTAGAGAGAAGTAAAATATGAATACTATAAGAATCTCATTTCTTCATAGGTATCAGAGTTTATATAAAAGGCAAGAAAATTCATTATTCTGTCCCTTAGAGATTTTAATTTAACAGAATTAAATACTATATTTCAATTTCTATAGGAAAAAATAAATCCCTAGGGAATATTTTTATAATTTATTGTTTAATACACTCAGGAACCCATTCCCCATTTATTATTGCAAATGCATGCATAAAATACAATTGAAGCTCACCACTGTCATTTCTTGAAATAGCTCATCCTCAACTCCAATTTTTCTTTGGAGAATGTAATTGTAAATGTTTGTTGTTTGTAGATTCTACTTTTTGACCTAAAATTCCATTTTTATGTTTTGCAAGGCAAATCAACCAATCTCTCATAACGACTTTGCTTATCTTTCCATGAAAGAGCAGGTTCATGATGTGAATTCCATCTAATAGTTCAATAACCCATGTGATGCTTCCAGAAAAGTAAAAAAAATCACTTTAACTTTCTACTAAAATAATTTTATATTTAAGTTGATTATACCTCTTACCCAAATTTAAATGCTATAGTTAAATCAAGAGGGGGAAAAGTAAAAATGAAAGGCACATAATAAGCAATTTCACAGAAACTAAGTAAAAAAATACAAAAGGCCATAATTTAACTTTATTGTTCACATTACACTTTTAAAAATTTTCTCCCAAATTGTCAGAAGAAATATGTGTCATGTACTACCATTTATGTAAAGGACAATTTAAATAGCAGTTTAATTGAATTTTGGGCATATGTCCTTTTATAACACTTTTACTTGATGACATATATGCCTCACTCAATTACAAAATGAACTATTTAGTTGGGTACTTAGGCAAAATAAGAGTATTTTAAAACCACATTACAAAGAAAAACAGTATTACTCACTTTGCTAGATATATAGCACATATACCACCCTGTTTTAAGACATGGGTATAAAACAGGCAGAGCAACTTGGGGATTTAACATATCCAAAGCTACCTGTGAGGGGAAAAAGAGAAGTGGACTGAGTTCTGTTTAAATAAAGCAAATATAAACATAGGTTTTCTTTTCTTATTGTAGTGAAATGGTGCAATTTTGGAAAGCAATTATCCAGTTAAAGTATTTCTCATTTTTAAAGAATATAGTAGTACTATTAACTATAATTTTACTGTTTTCAAAAGCATGTTTATTATTATACAATTTGTTATAGTGCTTGACCAGATGTGAAAATTGTAATGGCATATCTTGTACTTGGCAACAGTAATAATACAGGATTTTTTCTCTAGCAATATGTATATACATACATATATACAGGTGACACACATATGTATAAAGTTCAAATGTTTTATCTGAACTTTTGGCAGCAGAAATTCACATCTCAAATATGTTTTAATTTTTTATGTTTAAAAGAAAGGTCTTGAATAATAATTTTAGAGGCCTCCAGAATGCAAGGCCCATGTTCCTTTTTTCTTCTTTATTCTTCATCCAATTGCAGAGTACGGTACTGTACTCATAAGAAATACTAAGTTCAGTGAGAAAATAAATGGCTGAAATTTTCAAATAAAACATTATTTAAAAAAATAAATCTGGTCAAAATATAAAATAATGTTTATTGATGGATAACTCCAGAGAGCTGAGTTGTTAGCACATCAATATATTACTAAATGATAAATTATCCTACAGTTTGTTTTAAAAATATTATAGTCCAAGGGTCATTATCATTAATTCATTCACCAAATATTTGTGACCTCCTGTGTGTTAAGCATTTTGCTAGGTGGTAAAGATATAATGGGAACTTACATTCTTTAAAAAAAAAAAAAAGATTTATTTATTTTAAAATTTCTCTCCCCTTCCCTGCCCCACCCCGAATTGTCTGCTCTCTGTGTCCATTCGCTGCATGTTCTTCTGTGTCCGCCTGTACTCTTGTCAGTGGCACCCGGAATCCGTGTCTCTTTTTGTTGCATCATCTTGCTGTATCAGTTCTCCATGTGTGCAGCGCCATTCCTGGGCAGGCTACACTTTTATCGCGCTGGGCAGCGATCCTTACAGGGCGCACTCCTTGCGCATGGGGCTCCCCTATGTGGGAAACACCCCTGCGTGGCACGGCACTCCTTGCGTGCATCAGCACTGCGTGGCCAGCTCACCACATGGGTCAGGAGGCCCCGGGTTTGAACCTTGGACCTCCCATGTGGTAGGTGGACACCCTATTTGTTGGGTCAAATCTGCTTCCCAGAACTTACATTAAGAAGGGATAGACATTAAACAAAATTCAAATAAATATGTGTCAGTGGTGACTAGTGATACCAAGAGCTATAAACCAGAATAAGAGGAAAAAAAGATGGCAAGGCAAGGGGAGGAGGTGCTATTTTATACATAGGATGGTCAGTGACGAGACCTGAAGAAAATGTTGAGTATGCCCAGTAGAAATTCACAAAGTGTGCTTCCTCAGGGAAGAGGGAAAAGCAAATATAAGTTCTCTGAGGCAAAAGGATACTCTGTGAGTCTGAAAAAGTGAGGCCACTGTTGCTTCAGTGGAGGAAAAAGAGGGGAAATGGTAAGAGAGAAAGGTCTCAGTTGGTGGGGATGTGGTGAGGATGGGGGAGAGACATATTATGGCAAAATCTTACAGGCCAATGTAAGGGCTTTAGCTTTACGCAACAAAAAAGTTGCTGAAGCATTTTAAAGAATGAGGTAATCAGACTTGTTTTTTAATTTCTATCTGTAGAATAGAGGACAAGAAAGGATGATGGTGGCTTGCAATAGCAAATTGCAGTAGATGGGGTGAGACGTGGTATATATTTTGAAAGTAGAGCCAATTAGACTTAGGCTTATTAGGCTATGTAATATGAAAGAAAGAGGATGGTCAAGGACTGATCCAAAGTTTTTAGCCTATACTACTGAAAAAATGGGGATGTCATTTTACTAAAATGAGGAAGACTATTGAAGCATATTTGGGGAGAAATAATGAAGGATTCAGATTTAGGCATTATGAGTTTAAGATGCCTATTAGAGATCCAAGTAGAGACCTCAAAGACTGAATCAAAGAGTCAATATGATAGACATAAAATGGTTCTTTCAAAAAAAAAAGATTTATTGCCTCCCCCCTCCCCCCGCCTGTTGTGTGCTCTGTATCCTTTTGCTGTGCATTATTCTGTGTCTGCTTGTCTTCTCCTTAGGCAGCACTGAGAATCGATCCCAGGACCTTCCAGAGTGGAAAAGACATGCTCAATCTTTTGCGCCACCTCAGCTCCCTGGTATGCCGCATCTTATTGTCTCTCTTCTGTGTCTCTTTTTGTTGCATCATCTTGCTGTGCCAGCTTTCCACTCGGGCCAGCTTGCCCTGCAAGCCAGTACTCCAGTCACTCCTACATGCGCCAGCATTCCACTCGGGCCAATATGACAGACAGGCCAGCACTCTGCGCGGGTCAGCTTTCCTTGACCAAGAGGGCCTGGGAATCAAACCCTGGACCTCCCATAGGGTAGATGGGAGCCCAACTGCTTGAGCCACATCCACTTCCCATAAACTGGTTCTCAGACTACAGTTTTATATATTATTGACAAAGACCAAAATTAGGTAACCAAGAAACCTGCTAATCTTCTTAAATGCTCTAGCCTCTGTTAACAACATTAATATTAATCTAGTCACTCAAACCAGAAAGTTGGAGTCATTTTCTTTACCTTGATTCTCTTTTGAGAATCTGTGGGGTTTTGATGCTTTTGTTTGACTAAAGTGATTCTGTCTCACAAATGTACCTCAAGTTTTTCTCAAATTCACCCACCTGCCACTGTCTTAGATCAAGATTTCATCTTGATCTTATTGAAATATAACATATCTTACTGAAATATAACAATAGCTTTCTAAGTAGTCTTCTAGCCTCCATTCTTTCACCAAAAGTATTCTAAAACAGACATGTGGACATTCTTCTCCTCTATGTAAAAACACATCAATTTTTTCCCAATATCTACAAGATAATGTCCATACATCCTAAGTTGATACACATACATTCTTCATTATCTAGCCCCTCATGACTGCTTTCAGCTTCATCTTTTCAAGCTTACTATTTTTTTATCCCCTGCCCCCGCTTGCAGCTTGCTTGCTGTCTGCTCTGTGTCCATTCACTGTGCATTCTTCTGTGTGTATTTATTTTTATTTATCCCCCCACTTGCTTGTTGTTTGCTCTATGTCCATTTGCTGGGCACTCTTCTGTGTTTTTATTTGTCTCCCTTTTTTGTTACATCACCTTGCTGAGTCAGCTTTCCACGGCGCTTGCGGGCCAGGGGCTCTCTGCAGCACGCGGGCAAGCCTTCCTTCAAAAGGATGCCCCGGGACACAAACCTAGGGCTTCCCATATGGCAGGCGGGAGCCCAACTGATTGAGCCACAGCCATTTTCCTCATGCTTACTTTTTTTACCCAATTCTGTACCCATGGTGTTTCACACTTCTGACTCTTTCCGATAACTGTTTATAAGCCTATCTTCTCTTCTAAATTGAAAGCTCCTTTAAATGTAGAATGCATTTTTGTCTTAGCAGTGTATGGCACATAGAAGGACCTTAATAAATGTTTCTTGAATCAAGAAACCAAGTAAGGAAAAAGAAAGTGGTTCAGTAATTCAGAGGAAGATGATAATCTTCCAGATAGATGATTAAGGGATATTCCATGGAGGAGATGAGTTGATCTAGGCTTTGAAGAGAAAGTAGATTTTAAACAGGTGGGAAAAAGGAAAAAGGAGAGAAAGAATACTAAGGATGAAAATAAGAACACTTAAATCTTACTATGTACCAAGCATTTACATTAATTGCTTCATTTAATTCCCAACAGTCCTATGGAATAGGTACTGTTATTATTCCTATTTAATACATGAGGAGACTGAGGCCCAGAAAGTTTAAATAAATTAGCCAGTCATTTGGCTATTATGGAGCCCAGCCATTAACCAGGCTGGACAACCAAACTTATTTCCCTATACTTCCTTCTCCTCCTCTTCTCTCCTCAGAGATAAACATTATCCTGAAGTTGGTAACATTTCCAAGTACTTTTATATTTTTATAATATATGTATATAGCTACAAACAATACATGGTACTATTTTGTGTAGTTTTAAATTTTACATACGTGACCATTCAATACATGTTTTCACAACCTGCTTTTTCACTAAGCATCATATCTTTGAGATTCACTGATGAAGATATAGTACATTTATTTAAACTACTGAATAATTGTATCCCATTGTATCCATTCCTCTTCTGATAGGCTGTTTGCAAAATTTGTTAAAAATTGTTAAAATATTTTATTAGCCATTGTCTATTTTTCCATTCTCTTTGTGGTTTAATACCTTTTTTAATTCCTTTGCCATCATTTTAGCTGGCAAGACTATAAGCAGGTTACATAAAGAACTAAAGTGGAAGGCAGGTAGATGATGGATTCTGAAGGTCAACAATAGCCTTGAACTCGAAAGCTCCTGACTGGTTTTCAGCAGGAGAGTGAATATACCAGAGCTTTATTTTAAGGAGATTAATCTAGAGGTGAGAAGAATGGATTGGAAATGGGAAGGCCCAGAAGGTGAGATGGCATTTAGGAGAGGAATTAAGTGGTCAAAAGTAACAGTAATCAACCAGGGTAACAGTAACCAGAAATAAAGTGGTAGGAACATGGACAGAAATTTATGTTTAGTATATTATTCTTTTTTTCTTTTAAAGATTTATTTATTTCTCTCCCCTCCCCCTCCCAATTCCCCCCACTCCCCTAATTGTCTTCTGTGTCTGTTCACTGTGTGTTCTTCTATGTCTGTTTGTATTCTCATTAGGCAGCTCTGGAAACCGATCCTGGACCTTCTGGAGTGGGAGAGAGGCAATTACTACTCTCTTATGCCACCTCAACTCCCTGTTGTGCTTTGTCTTCTTATTTTCTCTATGTCTCTTGTTACGTCATCTTGCTGTGGCAGCTTTCAGTGGCAGCTGGCACTCCTGCACAGGGGGACTTTCCTGCACCTTTCTTTTTGACTTACCATTTCAGCTATAATGGATCCAACCCATTCTTTTTTTTCCAGATTAAAAAAAATTATTGGGAGCAGATGTGCCTCAAGAAGTTGAGTGCCTGCTTCTCACGTGGGAGTCTGGGGTTCGGTTTCCCGTACCACCTAAAAAAAAAAACAAAAAAAAAACTAACAGCGGATGTGGCTCAAGTGATAGAGCTTCCACCTACCACATGGGAGGACCTGGGTTCAATCCCTGGGGCCTCCTGGTGAAAAAGAAAAGAAAGCCTGCCTGCATGGTGAGCCAGTGCCCTGTGCAAGTGAGTCATGCAGCAAGATGATGACATATCAAAAGAGACAAGGGGAGAGTCAAGGTGAAGCGTAGCAGAAACCAGAAACTGAGGTGGCACAATTGACAGGGAACCTCTCTCCCCATCAAAGGTCTCCAAGATCAATCCCAGTGAATCCTAGAGGCGAGAAAATGAGAAGAGAAGACAACGCAGACAGCAAAAACAGCAGGGCGAGAGGAGGGACAGGGGGGAATAAATAAATAAATAAATAACTCTAAAAGAAAAAAAGCATGAAAATAGTTTCTGATTTCAAATACTGGTGCTGTCATTTATTAGCTGTGTGACCCAGTACAAGTTACTTAATTTCTCAGTGCCTTGGTTTCTTCAGTTGTTAAATGGGAATAATAATATATTGTGAGACTGAATGAGTTGCTCTACATAAAGTGTTTGAAACAGTGCCTGGTGCTAAAAGAACTAGTTATTGTTTTATTATTATTAATCTGGATGCAACATGGTAAAAATGATTTTTAAAAAAAAGCCTGAGAATGTTAGATGAATATAAGATAGATCCTAATCAGATGCCTAGATACCAGCAAAAAATTACAAGCCACACCAAGAAAATGGAAGACATGGCCCAAGAAAAGGAATATATCAAAGCCCCAGAATAGACGCAGGATTTGAGAGTACTGAGATGCACAGAAATTTCCAAGATTAAATTAATGAGCTGAAAGACAATATGGCTAAGGAGATAAATGGCATCAAGAAGACAATTAGCGAGCACAAAGAATAATTTGAAATCCTGAATAGAGTGCATGAGAATGAAAGACACAATAGGTGAGTTAAAAAACACATAGAGGCTATATTAGTCAGCCGAAGGGGTGCTGATGAAAGGTACAGAAATCTGTGGCTTTTATAAAGGGTACTTATTTGGGGTAGAAGCTTACAGTCACAAGGCCTCACCAAAGACTACTATGATGTGTGGGAGAAAGATGGCCATTGGTCTCTCCAAGGGTTCAGTCTTCCTCTTAAGGCCCCATGTTCCCAGTTTCTTCCACTCTCAGCTGTAGGCTGGCATAAGGCTTGCCTCTCTCCCCAGGACTCATTTCTCTCCAGGCTCAACTGCAGCTGTAGGCTATCATGCTCATCTCTCTTCTCAGGGCCTCTTGCTCTGTCTATGGAGTTCTCCCTCTTCCTGCATATCTCCTCCTGTGAGTCTACTTCCATGTGAGAGTCTGCTTTATCAGCCCAAGGGGGCTGGGACTCAATGCTGAGTTGTACTCTAATGATGTGATTGGACCAAAGCCCTGATCTTAATATAATTTAATCAGACATCTCAGCTGAATCTAATACATTCAAAGGGTATCACACCCAGAAAAACTGACCAGTTTACAAACATAATATCTCTTTTTTTAATTTATAAATATCAAATTGCCATGGAGGGGTAAAATAGCAGACTCAAAATATTAAAAGAAATAAGTGATACCAAAGACAGAACAGTTGAAATTGATGAGAGAAAAGAACAGAGAGAGAAAAGAATGGAAAAAATTGAACAGGAGCTCAAGGAGTTAAATGACAACATGAAATACAACATACATGTCTGGGAGTTCCAGAAGGAGAAGAGAAAGGAAAAGGGGTGGAAGGAATATTTGAAGAAATAAGAGCGAAAAATTTACCAACTCTTGTGAAAAAAATGAACTTACATGTCCAAGAAGCACACCATACCCCAATCAGAATAAATCCAAATAGGGAAATGATGTGACTCAAGCGATTGGGCTCCTGCCTACCACATAGGAAGCCTCAGGTTCAATTCCTGGGGCCTCCTGGTGAAGGCAAGCTGGCCTGTGCCACTGAGGCCTGGCAGCCGATGCCACAGAGAGGTGGCAGCCCATGCCGTGGAGAGCTGGCGCAGCAAGATGATGCAACAAAGGGAGATGCAGAGGAGGGACAGTGAGAGACACAGCAGACCAGGGAGGTGAGATGGCTCAAGTAACTGAGTGCCTCTCTCATACACCGAAGAGCCTGGGATTGGTTCCCAGTGCCTCCTAAAAAAGAGAAAGACAAGAAGGAAAAAAAAAGAAATCCTACTCCAAGAAAGCCCTACTCCAAGGCACAAACTAGTCAGAATGTCAAATGTCAAAGATAAAGAGAAAAGTCTCAGAGCAGCAAGGGAGAAGGAAACCATCACATACAAGGGACTCAGAGTAAGACTTAGCACAGATTTCTCATCAGATACCATGGAGATGAGAAGACAGTGGTATGATACTATTGAGATACTGAAAGAGAAAAACTGCCAGCTGAGAATTCTTTATCCAGCAAAACTGTCCCTTAAATATGAAGGTAAGCTATGAAAAATTCACAAACAGGAACTAAGAAAGTTTGTAAAAAAAGAATTCTCTTTTGCAAGAAATAGTAAAGAAAGGCTGAGAGTATGAAAGAAAAAAGATAATAGAAAGAGGCTTGGAGGAGAGTACAGTAGAAAGTAGCAGAAAGGATAACAAAAAAATTAAAAATACAGAAGAAAATATATGAAATATGAAAACCAAAGAATAAAATGGTGGAAGTAAATTATGCATTTACAGTAATATCATTGAATGTGAATGGATTAAACTCCCCAATCAAAAGATACAGGCTGACAGAATAAATTAAAAAATATATAAGCCATCCATATGCTGCTTCCAAGAGACTCACCTTAGACTCAGGGATACAAACCGGCTGAAAGTGAAAGGTTGGGAAAAGATACTTCACACAAATAGTAACCAAAAAAAAGCAGGGGTAGCTATACTAATATCGGACAAAACAGGCTTTAAATGCAAAAAAGTTATAAGATACAGAAGGCCATTATATATTAATAAAAGGGACAATCCACCAGGAAACTGTATCAGTCATAAATATCTATTCACCTAATCAGGGTGCCCCAAAATACGTAAGACAATCTCTGGCAAAACCGAAGGGAGAAATAAACATCTTTACAATAATTGTTGGAGACTTCAACACGCCACTCACATAATTAGATAGAATAACTAGACAGAAGATCAACAAGGAAACAGAGAACTTGAACAATATGAGAAACAAGTTAGACCTAACAGACATATACAGAAGGTAACATCCAAACTCAGCAGGTTATACATTCTTCTCAAGTGCCCATTCATCTTTCTCCAGGATAGACCATAGTTAGGTCACAATGTGGCTCTCAATAAACATAAAAAAGATTGAATTATAAAAAATATCTTCTCAGATCATAATGGAATGAAATTGGAAATCAATAACAGACAGGAAAAAGGTAAACTCACAAATGTGTAGAGGCTAAGCAACATACTCCTAAATAATCAGTGAGTCAAAGAAGAAATTGCAAGATAATCAGTAAATATATTGAGACAAATCAAAACAAGAACACAATTTGTCAACTTATGGGATACAGTGAACACGGTCTTTTAACCTATATTAAAAAAGAAGAAAGAGGGAAATGGATGTGGCTCAATATTGGGCTCCTGTTTACCATATAGGAGGCCCTGGATTTGCTCCCCTGGGCCTCCTTGTGAAGGCAAGCTGGCCCGCACCCGCATAGAGCTGGCGCAGCAAGATGATGCAACAAAAAGACACAAACAGATATAGAATGTGCAGCAAATGGACACAGAGCAGACAGCAAGCAAGCAGCTGGTGGGGGGGGAGATAAATAAAAATAAGTCTTTAAAAAAAAAGAAGAGCTAAACTCAAATATTTAACTGAACAACTAGAGAAATGAAAAAAAGAACAGCAGACCAATCCCAAAGCAAAGAGAAGGAAAGAAATAATAAAGATTAAAGCAGAAATAAATGAAATTGAGCGCACACATACACACACAAAATAGAGAAAATCAACAAAATCGAAAGCTGGTTCTTTGAGAAAATCAATAAAATTGACAAACCCCTAGCTAGCCTAACTAAGAAAAGAAGTGAGAAGATGCAAATGAATAGAATCAGAATAAAAAGGGGAAGTTATGACTGGCCCCACAGAAATAAAAAGGATCATAAGAGGACATTATGAGAAACTGTATGCCAATAAACTAGACAACCTAGATGAAATGAACATATTCCTAGAAATGCACAAACAACCTACACTGACGCTACAAGAAACACAAGAACAAACCAAACACATCTAAAGAGATTGAATCTGCCATGAAAAATCTTCCAACTGAGAAAAGTCCACGACCAGATGGCTTCACAGGAGAATTCTACGAAGCATTTCAAAAAGAACTAACACCAATCCTGTTTAAACTCTTCTAAAAAAATTGAAGAGGAGGGAAAATTACCCAACACATTTTATGAAGCCAACATCACTCTAATACCAAAGCCAGATAAAGATACTACAAGAAAATTACAGTCCAATTTCTCTAATAAACACAGATGCAAAAATTCTCAATAAAATATTTGCAAATCAAATCCAACAGAATATCAAAGACTTATATATCACGGCCAAGTGGAATTTATTCCTGGTATGCAAGTGTGGTTCAACATAAGAAAATCAATCAACGTAATAAACCACATCAACAAATGTAAAGGAAAAAAAACCACATGATTATCTCAATCAATGAAGAAAAGTCATTCAACAAAATCCAGCATCCCTACTTGATAAAAACTTCAAAAGGCAGGAATAGAAGGAAAATTCCTCAATATGATAAAAAGCATATATGAAAATCCCACAGCCAACATTGTATTCAATAGGGAAAAGTTGAAAGCTTTCCCTCTAAGATCAGGAACAAGACAAGGATGCCCATTGCCACCACTGTTAATCAACATTGTACCAGAAGTTCTAGCTAGCACAATTAGACAAGAAAAAAAATTTAAAGGCATCCAAACAGGAAGAGAGGAAGTAAAACTCTCACCTTTTGCAGATGCTATATTTAGAATATTCTGAAATGTCTATGACAAAGCTACTTGAGCTAATAAATGAGTTCAGCAAAGTGGCAGGATACAAGATCAAGACATATCAGCATTGAACAATCTGAGGAAGAAATCAGGAAAAAAATTCCACTTACAAATAGCAACAAAAAGACTCAAAAACCAAGAATCAATTTAACCAAAGAAGTACAGGGACTACATGCAGAAATCTACAAAACAATGCTAAAAGAAATCAATAAAGACCTGAACAAATGGAAAGACATTCCATGTTCATGGATTAGAAAACTAAATATTGTGACAATGTCAATCCTACCCAAACTTATTTATAGATTCAATGGAATACCAATCAAAATTCCAACAGCTTACTTTACAGAAATAGAAAAGACAATGATCAAATTCATTTGGAAGGGAAAGTGCACCTGGAAGCATTCTAAAAAAGAAGAGTGACATGGGAGAAATTTCACTGCTAGTCCTTCAAACACATTATAATACAAAGCTACAGTGGCATACAGATGGACACCTTGATCAGTGGAATAGAATTGAGGGTCCAGAAATAAACCCTTACCTATACAGTCAACTGGTTTTCAACAAATCTACTAGGTCCATGTTAATGGGACAAAACTGTCTCTTCAATAAATGGTGTGTGAGAACTGGATATCTACAACCAAAAGATTGAAAAAGGACCCCCTATCTTACTCCCTATACAAAAATCAACTCAAAATGGATCAAAGGCCTAAATACAAAAGCCAGGACCATAAAACTACCTGAAGAAAATATAGGGAAACATCTTAAAAACCTTGTGGTAGGTGGTGGTTTCTTGGACCTTACATGCAAGACACACACAACAAAAGGAAAAATAGGTAAATGGGACCTCCTCAAAATTAAACACTTTTGTACCTCACAGGACTTTGTCAAAAGGGTGAAAAGGCAGCTGACTCAATGGGAGAAAATATTTGGAAATCACATGTCAAGGGTTTAATATACATAATATATAAAGTGGTGTTACAACTCAACAATAAAAAGATAAACAACCCAACTAAAAAATGGGCAAAAGACTTGAATAGACATTTGTCCAAAGAAGAAATACAAATGGCAAAAAAAATATGAAAAAAACGTTCAACATCACTCATGATTAGGGAAATGAAAAGCAAAATACAATGAGGTATCATTTCACAATTATCAGAATGGCCACTTTTAAAAAGAGAACTACATTATGATTATACTAAAAGCCATTGACTATTCACTTTAGACAGATTGTAGGGTTCGTGAATATATCACAAAAAAACCTGCTTAATAAATAACTGTGCAGTGATAGCCAGAAATAGCAGCTATGTACAGCAGGGGAAACAGAGAGATTGAGAGGTAAAGAATTTGTCTGCTTTTTTTGTTTATTATTATTATGGAAATAATGAAAATGCTGATGATTGACGTGATGAATGCACAACTATGTGATTATACCAAGTGCCATTGATTGTACACTTTGAATGAATTATATGTTTTAATATGTATCAACAAAATTGATTTGTTAAAAAAGGTAATTAGTAGATAGAATTTGACTATGGTGACATAATGGATATTTGTTAGAATCAAGGGGACAAGTATCCATTTTGGTGGTGCTCCCATTATGAGATGGAGAATCTAGGATGATGAATTGAGTTGGGATGAAAAACAGACATTTCTGTTTCTATTGAACTGGTTGAGGCCAATTCACTAATTGGTCATACATAAAGAGTTTTTGACTATCAAAAGTCCTAAATTTTGATTGTATTGCTTTTTGTGTCTACTATAAGTTATTATCATTTCTGTAATGTGAATACAAATTGAAGGAGTTTATGCTATTAACACATAAAAAGGAACAACTCAATTTAAAAATAGGCAAAAACCCTCAACAGGCACTTCACAGAAGAGGATATCAAAAAGATCAATAAAAAGTGCTCAACATCATTAGCAGTCACTAGGGAAATGCAAATTTAAAACATAAAGAGAGGGAAGTGGACTTGGCCCAATGGATAGGGCATCCGCCTACCACATGGGAGGTCCATGGTTCAAACCCCGGGACTCCTTGACCCGTGTGGAACTGGCCCACGCGCACTGCTGATGCGTGCAAGGAGTGCCTGCCATGCAGGGGTGTCTCCCGCGCGGGGGAGCCCCACGCGCAAGGAGTGCGCCCCGTAAGGAGAGCCTCCCAGCGCGAAAGAAAGTGCAGCCTGCCCAAGAACGGCGCCACACACAAGGAGAGCTGACCCAACAAGGTGACGCAACAAAAAGAAACACAGATTCCTGGTGCCGCTGATAAGGATAGAAGCGGTCACAGAAGAACACAGAGCGAATAGACACAGAAAGCAGACAACTGGGGAGTGGGGGAGAAATAAATCTTTTTAAAAAAAACATAAAGAGATATAACCACAGAATAGCTAAACTTACAAAATCTATGGAAACCAAGATTTCAAAACAAATATTGTTTCCTTTCGGAAAAAGCAATCTTTCTAGAAAAGAAAAGAAAGAAAAAATCAAATCTGAAGTTGGTTAAAATCTGATAAAACTTCTAGATCAGGGGTCAGCAAATGACAGCCCCTAGGCCAAACTGGGCCTGCTGCCTGTTTTTGTAAATATAGGTTTATGGAACACAGCCATGCTCATTCATTTATGTATTTTCAATGCCTGCTTTCACACTATAGTTGCAGACTTGAATAACTATGGAGGGACCCTGTGGCTCACAAAGCCATATGAACTACCTGACTCTTTACTAAAAAAACTTGCCAAAACCTGCTCTAGATGCAACCACCAACTTAAAGTAAATTCGGAGGCCAAAGGAACATGTTAAATTACACAAGGCAATAAAGAATTAACAATGGGTTGATGGTTGTTGGGACTGGATAATGACTATAGGAGTTCATACAATTCTGTATGAAACTTTCCATAATAAAAAATAAAAGAATATTAATAATAAAACAGTACAAACTGATAAAATACCAAGTATTGGTGAAGAGGCAGAACAGGTGGAAATCTTAAACACTGCAGATGAAAGTGTAAATTGGTGATGGAGGAGGTTGTTGTTATGGGAGGAGGGGGTGAGGGGGATGGAGGGTATATGGGGACCTCATATTTTTTTAATGTAACATTAAAAATAAATAAAGACAAAGAAACTTTTTTTAGAAAGTGTAAATTAGTATAATCTCTTTGGAAAACTATTTAGCCTTCTCTACTGAAGCTGAATATACATATACCCTATGGTCCAGCAATTTATGTCCTAGCTATACACTCACCAACATGTACATATGTGCACCAAAACACAAGTACCAGAATGTTCAGAGCAGCACTATTCTTAATATCCAACTCAAATGTCCACTGGCAGCAGAATGGATACATAAATTGGAAGGGAATTTATTTGGAATACTATATAGAAACTAAAGTGAAAGAACTACGACTGTATGTAGTAGATGAATCTCACAAGCATAAGTTGAACAAAAGTAACCAGACACAAGAGTACCTACTATATGATTCCTTTATATAAAGTTAAAACACAGGCAAACTAATTGATGGTGCTAATGTCAGAATCATGATTATCTTTAGGGGTTATCTAAGATCTATTAAAACTAAATGTACACAAATTCTAAGATCCAGAAATTCTACTCTAAGAAAATAATAAAAAGAAATGTATATCCCTGTGCACCAAGAGATATATACAAGAATGTTCACTGTGACACTATTAATAAAAACCTCAAACTGGAAACAATACATAATTTCCATCACCAGTAAGATAAAGAAATTGTGAGGTACTCTCATACTGAGAATAAATTACTGCTACCTGATACAATATAGATTATAGTTTAAAAATTATAAGGTTAAGGGAAAGAAGCCAGGCACAAAACAGTATATACCAAATGCTTTAATTTATACAAAAGCTGAAAGCCAAAATAAACCAATGGTGACGTATTACAGAACAGTGGTTACTTTGGGCTGGTGGTAGTGACTGGGGAGGAGAGGCTGGGGGGACTTGTAATAGTATATTTCTTAAATCTTGATAATGGTTACATGGGTTTGTTCAGTTTATAAAAATACACTGTGGCGAAACGGGGCGAAACGGCTGTGGTTCAATCGGTTGGGCTCCCGTCTGCCATATGGGAGGCACTGGGTTCACATCCCAGGGCCTCCTTGTGAAGGCAGGCTCGCCTGCACGCTGAGGAGAGCCACCCGGCCCACAAGCGCCGTGGACCGCCAGCTGGACCCCAAGCGATGCAGAGCCACAGGGCCGCAAGCACCATGGAGAGCTGACTCAGCAAGGTGACACAACAAAAAAGACAAGCAAAAACACAGAAGAGCACGCAGTGAATGAACACAGAGAGCAGACAGCAAGTAAGCTGCAAGGAGGGAGGGGAAATAAAATTAATACAGACACAGAAGAATGCACAGCGAATGGACACAGCAGACAGCACGCAAAAAGCCACAAGGGGGAGAGGATAAAAAAATAAACTGTGATCTATACTCATACTTAGTGTACTTTTCTGTATATATATTTTAATTTAATAGTTTCTTTTATTTAAAAGTATGGTTTGGAGGACACTGATAAATAGGTAAAGCTACAAGACTTCATTGACTCCTGGAAATAATTTAATATTTTCTATTTTGCTTTACAATATATTAATAATAAAAATTATATACAAGATTTTTTTTTATAACAGTAGAAGCTTTGGAAAGCATGGAGTTGGCTTTTTCATGTAAGATATGGAAAACTGGCACAATATTATAAAATAAAGACTCCAGTTTTGGCTTTTGTGTCCTGCCCTTCAGGTTACAATGATATCAATGGGAGGAGCTTTCTATGTGTATACCACTACGTACATAGCAGTAGAATCAATCCAAATTGTGGGCAGGACATTAGCACTTATTCATTTCCCTGCCTTTCTCCAAAAGGGATTTAAGACTCCTCTCAAGGCTATGAAATATTACTCTACTATTGAGTTTTCTATACATTTTAAAACTTCAGGCTTTCAAACAACCCTTTCAGACTACTTTTTTTTTCTCAACAATAATTCCAATCTCTTTCCTGACTATTTCAATAATATAAATTCTAATCCTCAGCCTAAGGTGTTACTAATCAAGCTGCACTTTAGTTTTTATTAAGTGGCAATCATGTAAGTCAGCAGATAAGATAAATAAGAAAATCTGGAGATTGCTGTCATTTACACGTCTACATAGGAGATAGGCAATTATTTGCTGAAGAAATGGAATGAGTTGTTACAAAGGGACATACTCAAGGGCTGTGGCTGTGATTAAGGACTGAAATAAACCATTAATCAGTGATTAAGACTGTTAACTTTTTAATAAAGAATATTTGTTTTATGTTTAGTGTTTAGTTTTAGCAGTTTTAATATAAACTAGTTTTTTCTAAAGGGAAGTGGACAGTAATATATCTATTGTTGATAAAATATGCCTCTAGTAGCATAACATGCCTTAGTAAACTAATATGATGATTAAAATATCACCATAATGGCAATACAGAGGTGCCCCTCAAGAGTTCAACACCCTCTCAATATAATATATAAGCACTTAATATTTGGGCAAGTTCTGGGAGTCTAAGTTCTCTTATTTGTAAAATGAAGAAACACAGAAATGTAAGTTGATATAAGAAAATATCAACTTGTACAGCTGTCTGGTGCATCTTCATCACTCTACATAAGTTGATATTTTCTTCATTTTACAAATAAAGAGAAATGAGACTCCCAGAACTTGCCCAAATAACTTAAGTGGCAGAACTCGAATTCAAACCCAGCTGCCTGGTTTCGAAGTCCATTTCACTCATTCTACCATTTAAAAAGTATTTGCTGAGTACATACTATGTGTTTGGCAACTAAGACCCTAATTCCTGCATAGTGGAAGATGGGCAGTGATCAAATAACAGAAAAATAAATGTAAAATGGCAATTTTAAAACAAGTGTCACAAAAACAAATTCTACGAAGCTTAGAGGGGCTCGGTATAAGTATCACAGAATTGCATCTGGTCAAGGATTTTCAAGATCTCCCCAGTAAAATCTGATCTGGAGCTGAAGGGTAAAGTAGGGGCCAGATTAGAAAGGGAGGGGAAGGAAGAGTGTTTCAAGTAGAGGAAACAGCATAGGCAAAAACCCTAAACTGGGAGAAAATATGGATTATTAAAATGAGACTGGAAATTTTACCAGTTTTACTTGTTACATCATCAACCAAAGTTTTAGGATAAGTAGGTAAAAAAAAATTTTTTTAAATCAAAACCTGGCTGTCTCTTAGTAAAATTAACAGCATACTAATTTTCATCACAAAATATATCAAAATCATATCCATTGGTTTAAAAGGGAGGGGGGCAGAGAACAAGAAACAACTTACACGTTCAGAAATGTGCTGTAAGTGTATTATAAATCAGGGCTGTAGGATCGCATCCAATACAGGCGGCCTTCCTTTCCTGTCCTCCTTCTGGAACTAATACGCACCTAAAAACCATCGCATTACCTTCTGATATGATGCGACAGCCCCTTTTTTTTCATCAATAATACATAGTCTTCCAACGCCGGCCTCCTCAGCATGAAACGCTTACGGGAGGAACTCTTCTGTGTCTGGCCGGGGAACTTCCCCACGATCTCGCTAAACGGCACTGCCCCTAATCCCCGACGGAGTTCAACCTAAATTTTTAAATTGTGTTTCTGCCCAGATTCCGCTAAAATCAGCTCCCCAGTCGGAAAGGCGCGCTCCCTGGAAGTTGGAGACAGGGAGCACTTCGACCAGGGCGACGAGAGAGCGATCCCCAGGTCACCCGCGTGCGACACCGGTCTCCGCCCAGAGTGATGCCGCCCGCGGCGCCAGGGGTCTAAGACTCTCCCGCTACGAGCCAAGTCAGATCCCAAAGCTCCGGCCGCGGGAGGCGACTCCGTGCCGGGGACTCTCCCCAGCGCCTCCTCGCACCCTCCTCCATCCCGCGCGTCTCTGGGCGACGACGCGCAACAAAGGCACCGGGTTCCCTCAAAGGGCTCTCGCCCGAGGCAGGGCAAGAACGGACAGACCACGGGTCCTCACCACCTCCAGGACTGCGGTAGCCGCCGCAGGAGCCCACAGCAGCTTCCGGACAGCGGCACCGCGTTCCGCGCAGGCGCAGTCACAGGCGAGTGACGTAGCCGGGCGAGACCCGCCTCCAGCCCTGACGCAATCTGGGCGGCGACGCGGGGGAAAGCGTCGCTGCTGAGGCTGCGCTCGGGGCAGGATGGCGCGGGACCCGGGACGCGGGGCGGTCCGGGGCTCCTCCTGCTCCAGCTTGTCGTTGTCTTATTTTCCCAGTAGCAGGCCCTCCTCCCGCGCGGGTGTCGGCTTTCCTGCTCGGGCTGTCGGCCGAGGACAACAGTTGACAGATCTCCGCCTGCCTGGCATCGGGGAGGAGGAACGGAGGGACGCAGCTTGCCAAAGGATTTCGGCGACAACTAGCAAAGGTTCCCATTAGCTAATTTAGGCAATTCCCATTTTAAAAGAGGGTTGTATTCCTACAACTCATTTTCAAGTACTTTTTGGATTCTGCTGTAAATAGTGGTTTTGTCTCCAGCTCTCCTCAAAAGCCTATTTAGTGATAAAGTAACTGCAACAGTATTCCCATTTGAAAAAAAAAAGACAATGGAAAACTATTAAAGAGCCAATTATATCTTTTAAACAAAAATTATATATATATATAAGTCCATATTATCACTTTTCTGCTAGACACCATCATGTAGCTGTCCATCTGGTACCTCAAGCTCAGCATAGCCCAAAGCGAACTAGCTCCTCCCTTCCACTTTTCCCGCATTCTCACAGTTAACTAGAACCCGGTCTTCATTCCCTGTGTCAGTTAAAATCATACAATTTCATATTATTTGGGGGCTAGAACGTTCCAAGTCATCTGTGATTCTTCTCTCTGCAACACTCTTCCAACACAGATAGATAACACATCTTCTGATCAGTGATCAAGCCCTGTGAATTTGGTCTCTCAGATGTCTTAAAATTAGTCTCATTTGCATTTCTGACTGTCACCCTTCTAGGCGGTTATTTTCCACATAGGATACGTCAATCGTCACCAAATTTAACTGCCTGCAACTGAAGCCTCCCTACTACTCTCCTACATTTATTAATTCGGTTGCTTGATAAACGTTTGTTGAGAGCCTACTGGGTGCCTGGCATTGTGCTAAACTGCTGATACGGAGGTTGGAGGGTTGCACAGAGAATAATAGCTCTTGCCCTCAAAGAATCCCGAGTGTATTAGGTGAGGTGCAGTGGCACCCCAAGAGCGAATGAGTGGGAACTGTCTGCCCAGGGCCCAGGCAACTAAAGAAGCGCACTATTTGAAGAATTCTAAAACGATACTCAAATCAACTAAAAGTCGGTTAGCTTATCATCTTCTAATACCAATTCTAAATATAATTGATCAAATACTCCTCCCCCAAAACATCTTTTATCAGATTAAGGTATAAACAGTACTTTGGTTACTACTGAGTTTTTTAAAAATAAAATTTTATTGACGTATATCATTCATACATGAACATACGTAAACAATATGTGTAAGTAAAAGTTTCAAACTTACAAAACAAACATGCACATCATCAAACAGTGCTCCCAAACCAACATCTTGCATTGTTGTGAAACTTTTGTTACAAACTAAGAAATAGCATCATCAAAATATTGTTATTTACATTTAGAGTATTTCCCCCCAACCCACCTAATTGTTAACATCGTGTATTACTATAATACATTTGTTATAGTCCATGAGAGAATGTTCTCATATTTGTTCTGGTAACCACAGTCCATCTTCCACCACTGGATTCCTGTGTTATACAGTCCCATGCTTTGTTACAATCCATTTAAAGTGTACACTCAGTGGTTCTCATTTTCATCACAGTAGTGCTATCACCTCTGTCAATTTTAGAATGACAATTGATTTTTTGTATTTATTTTTAATTGTCTTTTTTTAAAAGATCACAAAAAATGTTATATTAAAAAATACAAGAGGTTCCCATATATGCCACACACACCCCCCCACACACCCGCTCTCCTCCCTGATCAACAACCTCTTTCATCATTGTGGCTCAATCATTGCATTTGGTGAGTACATTTTGGAGCACTGCTACACTGAATGGATTATAGTTTACATTATAGTTTATATTCTCCCCCAATCCATTCAGTGGGTTATGGCAGGCTATGTAATGTCCAGCATTTGACCCTGCAATATCTTTTAGGACAACTGCAAGTCCAGAAAATGCCCCCCATCACATCTCTTCTTCCCTGTCCCTGCTCTCAGCAACTACGGTGGCCACTGTCTCCACATCAATGATGCAATTTCTTCCATTGCTAGAATCACAATAGTTCCATAGTAAAATATCAGTAAGTCCACTCTACTCCATATTTTATTCCTCCATCCTGTGCACCCTTGGATGATGATGTCCACTCCAGCTTTTAAATCAAGAGGGGGCTTAAATCCCACATGGTTAATGGATGTGATTCTTCTGCATGCAGTGGTAGGCACTCTCGGTTCCCTGGTGTGGTGGTTGACCATCTTCACCTCCCTGTTAGCTGACCTGGGTAGGTCCAACAAATAAGAGAATAGGAGTTGCAACTCTGCTGAGGATTAGGGCCCAGGTGGCACATGGCCAGTCCAGAGATTCAAGTCTCCAGAGTATACACCAACCCCAGCACTAACGGCAGTTTCAGTAAAAGTGACAGAAGAGGCATGTGTAGTAACATCACATCTGAGTCCAACTCCATCACACTCAGGAGCACAAATTCCAAAGTGGGGCCTACTGACAAGGCACTGAACTCCAGAGCCATCTGCCATGACCGTAGAACCTGTGTGTCTCCGTAGCCCTCAGGAGCACCAGTGCCTGGGGTTGTAACTACTTTGGGTGTCTCTGAGATCCTGCTGAGATCTGCATAAGCAGGACCCCTCTGATTACCTCCTGACTCATTTTGAAGTCTCTTAGCCATATAAACTCAGTTGTCTTTACCATTTCCCCCTTTTATTCAAAGTCTTTCTAGTTGCATCACCAGCTAGTGATTGGCAGTAATCCCTCAGAGCCAGGGAGGGTCATCCCCAGGAGTCATGTCCCACACTGGGGGGAAGGTAATGTATTTACATGCTGAGTTTGGCTTAGAGAGTGGTCACATTTGAGCAAAATGGAGGCTCTCAGGAGGTAACTCTTAGGCACCATGCAGCTCTAGGCCTAGCTGAAATTTCAGGCACACAGGCTCATAAGCATAGTCATCAGTATCAGGGGCTCATCATTGGACCATCCTTCTTCACTGGTCTTTGCCCTTTCACTTGGGGGATTATTTTGCTTCCCAGTTTTCCCTATTTTTTAACAAGTGCTTTTTAAGTTCTTGAGGTTTCAGAAACAATCACACTTTCTAGGGGGCAGAATTCATGTGATACTGCATATTCCTGTGTTTAAACAGGAGATTGAAAATTAACAATGAGGGAGGAGGATGTGGTTCAAGCGACTGGGCTCCCATCTACCATATAGGAGACACAGGGTTTGATTCCCAAGGCCTCCTGTTGAAGGCAAGCTGGCCTGTGCAGGAGTGCTGGCCCACATGGAGAGGTGGCCCAGCAAGATGACATAACAAAAGGAGACACAAAGGAGAGAAAATAAGAGATGCAGCAGACCAGGGAGCTGAGGTGGAACAAGCAATTCAGCACCTCTCTCCTACTCTGGAAGGTCCCAGGATTGGCTCCTGGTGCCACCTAAAATGAAGACAAGGAGACACAGAAGAATGCACAGTGAATGGACACAGAGAGCAGACAATGGTGGGGAGGGATAAATAAATGAATCTTTTTTTAAAAATTAGCAATGACAGCACAGTGATTACAGATATGAAGAGGCAGAGCTTATTACTTCATTCCTGTCATTCTGTGTGATTGCTTGCAATTTTTATTTGTGTTTCAAAGGTTTCAACTGTAAAGAATCTTAAAACTACTTAGCTACCTAAAAAAAATAAAGACATTGGCGATATTACACTTTCTGAAATGTAATGGGATGTTTGTGAATCTCTGCCAAAATCATTCTTAGGTTTTAAGAGTTCTCCCAGCTGTTTGTGTATGTGTTATTTCATGTAAAATAAACTGTTCAAAATTAAAATTAATATTAAATGCTATTAAAAAATGAAATGCTAACTAGTATATGTAAGCAAATAAAGATTAGCAAATCTAACAGCACTAACTATTGGATGCGAATACATGAAGACAATCAACTTTGCTGCAGCCACTGACAAATCTGCAGAAACTGAAGGTTTGAAAACTAATGTTATTTTTCATTACTGCAACAAACCAATATATAGGTATAAGTCCACCCTTTTTAAAGTATTAATGTAGTAGGAAAATATTAATCCAGAACTTTTTCCTTTTTATACTATAATATTTATTATATCATTGACTTGTCTTTTTAGGTGACAGGATTTTATGCATGAAGTTCAATAAAAGAAAGATGATCTGATTTTTCTAGACTTTATTAATATTTGATTCATTTCATGATTATTAGTAAAAATAAATTTGTCTTATAGAGAAGGGGACTTTATTGTTTTAAAAAATTATCCAGGGAAATGGATTTGGACCAAAGATAGGGCGTCCACGTACCACATGGGAGGTCCAAGGTTCAAACCCAGGGCCTCCTAACCTGTGTGATGAACTGGCCCACAGCACAGTGCTGATGCACGCAAGGAGTACCCTGCCTTGCAAGGGTGTCCCCCACACAGGGGAACCCCACAATCAAGGAGTACGCCCCCACAAGGAGAGCCACCCAGTGTGAAAAAAGTGCAGCCTGCCCAGGGACGGCGCCACACACACAGAGAGCTGACGCAGCAAGGTGATGCAACAAAAAGAGACACAGATTCCTGGTGCCACTGACAAGAATATAAGCAGACACAGAAGAATACATAGCAAATGGACACAGAGAGCAGACAACTGTGGGGGGGGGGGCGGAACGTGGAAGAGGAGAGAAAAAAAATCTTAAAAAAATAAATAATCCACTCTTGGTGTCAGATGTGCTAGGTAGGCCAGTGTGGAGGTTGACTCTGGAACAGACTATTTTAATGCAGTATGGTAAATGCAATGATAAAAAACGTCGTAGCAGAAATTCAGGTATGAATTGCCTAATTGGGGGAGGGAGGCAGCAGAGGACTGTCAAAGTTGGTGATCATGGAACACTTTTTATTTTTTTAACTTTTATTTTTATATAATTTCAAGAGTTTGCACAAGGATCCTCATAAATCTGTTACAAGATTCACCAGCTGTTTACATTTTGTCCCCTTTGCTTTTTCATTCTCTCCCTCTACATACATACATGTATATACCCCTATTTCCCGAAACATTTGAGGGTAGGTTGGAGACATTGTGTCCCTTTACATCTGAATACTTCAGTATTTCCTAAGAACGAGGGCATTCTCTTACCTAATCACAGTACAGTTATCACATTAAGGAAGTTTAACATGGTCACTTGACCCAGTTAAGTCTTTATAGCAAAAGACTATCACTGTTTGTTGGAGAGACCATTCTTTCCCAGTTAGGCGGATTTGGCAGCCTTGTCAAAAATCAGTTGTTCATAAACAGGAGGGTGGATTTCTGAATTCTCGATTCGATTCCATTGGTCTATATGTCCATCTGTGTGTCAGTACCATGCTTTTTTGTTTTTCTTCTTCTTCTTTTTTTCTTTTTGTTCTTTTGTTATCATAATGTTTTGATTACTATGGCTTTGTAATAAGTATTAAAATTGTTCTTTATTCTTCTTTGTTCTTCTTTTTCAAAATGCCTTTGACTATTTGGGGCTCCTTACAATTCCATAGTAATTTTTTTTTTGAGGTTCCAGGGTTGAGAATTGACATTGAGACCTCGTATATAGAAAGCTAGCACTCAACCACTGAGCCACACTGGCTCCACTTCTTTATTAATTTGATGATAGGCTATTCCATTTCTGCAAAGGAGGCTGCTGGAATTATGATTGAGAATGCACTGAGGGAAGTGGATATGGCTCAAGTCGGCTCAAGTCACTGAGCTCCTGCCTACCACACGGGAGGTCCCTGGTTCAGTTCCTGGTGCCTCCTAAAGAAGACAGCAAGCTGGTGGGGTGGGCAGGTGTGGCAAGCTGATGCAACAAAAGACAAAAGAATAAAAACATAATGAGAGCCACAACAAAGCAGGGAACAGAAGTGGTTCAAGTGATTAGGCGCCTCCCTCACATATCGGAGGTCCTGGGTTTGGTTCGCAGTGCCTCCTAAAGAAACAAGGAAGATGAACAGACATGGCAAGTACAAACAACGATGGGGTGGGGAGAAATCAATAAAACAAATCTTAAAAAAAAAGAGATGCTTCAAATCGGGAAACTGCTTTGTGTGGAACTGACATCTTAACAATTTTTAGTTTTCCAATTCATAAACATGGGACATCCTTCCATTTATTTAGGTCTTCTTTGATTTCTTTTTAGCAATATCTTGTAGTTTTCTGTGTATAGGTCCCTTACATCCTTGGTTAGATTTATTCCCAGATATTTGATTCTTTCAGATGCTATTGTAAATGAATTTTTTCTTGTTTTTCTCTTCCAATTGTTCATTGCCAGCGTATAGCAACACCACTGGTTTTAGGGTGTTGACCTTAATCCCGCCACATTGCTGAATTCATTTATTAGTTCCAACAACTTTGTTATGGATTTTTCAGGATTTTCTGTGTATAGGATTGTGCCATCTACAAATAGGGAAAGTTTTACTTCTTCCTTTCCAACATGGATACCTTTTATTTCTTTCTCTTGCCTAATTGCTCTAGCTAGAACTTCCAGTACAATGTTGAATAATGGTGGTGACAGTGGGCATCCTTGTCTTGTTCCAGATCTTAGAGGGAAAGCTTTTAGTCTTTCATCATTAAGTAGGATGTTAGCTGTGGGTTTTCATATATGACCTTTATCAGGTTGAGGAAAGTGGTTGTTTTCTGTTTTTTTTTTTAGGAAAGGATGCTGGATTTTATTGATTTCTAGCTTCATTCCACAATAATTGGAAAAGATTTCAAATTTCTGAATGTTTGTTACCTAAGATATAGTCTATCCTGGAGAATGATCCATGTGTACTTAAGAAGAATGTGCAATCTGTTGTTGGGTGAAGTGCTCTATCTCTGTCTGTTAGGGTTAATTTGTTTAATTCAAGTCTAGTATTTCCATATTGATCTTCTGTCTAGATAATGTAGAACAGTCTATTTCTCCCTTCACATCTGTCAATAATTGTATCATATATTTTGGGGCTTTCCCGTTACGTGTATATTTGTTTATGATAATCCCACTTTCTTGTTGAATTGATTTTTACCTGTACATAATGACTGTCTTCATCCCTTGTAACTGTTTTTGACTAAAAGTCTATTTTTAAAAAAAGTAATATTCAGGCTCAGTCCTTTTTTGTGTGAGCCTCTATCTTTTAAGATTTATTTTATTTACTTTATTTTTATTTATACCCCCCTCCCCCAGATGGTTCTCCCCTCTGTCTGCTCATTGTTTGCACACCTTCTCCAGGAGGCACCAGAACTGAACCCAGGACCTCCCACATGAGAGGGGAGCGCTCAAGGGACTTAGCCACATCCGCTCCCTGCAGGCTGCGGCATCTGCTGGCTTGTGGCCTCTGCTTGTTGGGGACAGAGCCAAGTCAAGCTCGATGCGACAGGAGGTGGCTTCTAGCTCATTGCTGTGGGAGGCGACGTCTGCTCATCGTCTTTTAGGAGGCACTAGGACCCAAACCCAAGACCTCCCATGTGGTAGGCAGGCACCCAAGTGGTTGAACCACATCTGCTTACCTCAAAGTCTATTTTATCTGATATTAGCACAGTTACCCCAGCTCTCTTTTGGTTACCGCTTGCAAAGAGTATTTTTTTCCCCATCCTTTCACTTTCAAACTACTTATGTCTTTGAATTTAAGGTGAGTCTCTTGTGGACAAGATAAAGTTAGGTCATGCTTTTTTATCCCTTCTGTCAATCTCTGCCTTTTGACCAGGGAGTGTAATCATGGACATTTAAATTAACTACTGGTAGTACAAGATTTCCTTCTGCCAATTTGCTATTTAGCTATTGTCCCTCAATTCTTCTGTTAATACCTATTTTCATATTTATTTAATTTTTTACTGTACCATATTGAGTCCCTTCTCATTTCTATCTGGATATATTTTTCATATATTTTCTTTGTGGTAACAGGGGTTAAAATTTAACAAACTAAAAACCTACCACAATTCTATTTGATTTGATACCAACTTAGTTTCAATAACCAACAAATACAATTTCTCTTCTTTGCCATGCCCCCCATTTTTTGTACTTGTTACAAATTTTATCTGTTTATGTCCAAAACCATACATTTATCATTATTTTTTATGGATTTGCCTTTTAGCACCTCTAGGAAGTGGACTTGCATACCAAAATATAAATATATATAATAGTACTGGCATTTATAATTATCCAAATGGTTACCTTTATTGGAGGTCTTTATTTCTTTATGCCACTTTGAACCTACTGTCTAGTGTCCTCTCCTTTCAGTCTGAAGAATTCCCTTTAGCATTGCTTGTGGGGCAGATCTAGTGATGATGAACTTACTCAGTTTTTGTTTATTTGGGAATGTCTTTACATCTCCCTCATTTTTGAAAGAAAGTCTTGCAGGGTATAAAATTCTTGGTTGACAATTGTTTTGCTTCAGCACTTTATGTATTTCAAATTGCTACTTTCTTACCTCCATATTTTCTGATAAGAAATTGGCATTTAATCTAATTGGGACTCCTTTTTACCTGCTGCTTTTCTCTTGCAGCTTTCAGAACACTCTTCTAGTCCTTGCATTTGATAGTGCAATCAGTATTTGATGGGGTGTATTTTTCTTCAAGTTTATCCTGTTTGGTGTTCTGTAGTCTTCTTGATTGTGCATATTTATATCTTTTGCTAAGTTTGGGACATTTTCTCTCATTATTTCTTTGAACATTCCTTTTATCCCATTCTCTCTTCTCCTTGAGATTCCCATAATGCATGTATTGTTATGCTTGATGGTGTCCCAGAGGTCTCTTAAGCTATTTTCACTCTTTATAGTTCTTTTTCTTTCTGTTCCTCAGACTGACTCATTTCGTTGTCTTGTCTTTGAGTTTGCTTATTCTTCTGCCAAATCCAATCCGCTCTTGAAACCCTACTGGGAATTTTTCATTCCAATTATTGTGGTCTTGAACTCTAGTAGTTCTGCTTGTTTCCTTTTTAAAAATTTTATCTCTTTTTGAGACTCTCATATAGTTCTTTCATTGTTTTCCTGTTATCCTCTAGTTCTTTCTCTGTATTTTCCTTCATCTTTAGAATATTGACTTTTCCTGATATCCTGTGGTGCTTTCTTTGTTTTTCCCTTCATTTCCTTGAACATATCGAAAACCACAAAGGAAGGACCTACTGTCTCCAAACTGCCCTCAGGAGGGCCAGGAAGGGGCAGGGAAGGGGCCAGGAAGTGCGCCAGGAGCTTCTTCCATGGTTTCCCAGTTGTGCTTTCTTGACTCAGGCCCTGCCCATAAAATGCTTCCCTTCAACTGTCCTCACAGCTCTGAGGAAGGTGCCAACTTCAAGTTTCCTCTGCTGCCTTTGTCCAGGGAAGTTTGGAACAATGGCCACCCTTGAGCTGGGCCCCCAGGGTTCCAAAGTAGCTAATCAAAAGAGTGATCAGGCATTGGACCATGCTCCCTGTCCCGGATCTTTTCTGGCACCAGCAAGCTACACCAGGGACTGGATACCACTCTTGCCTGTCATGGGCTGGGTGACAGTAACTACTGTGTGGAGAAAGCAATTTACTGTTATTTACCAAAACTCATCAGCCTCTTCCTCCCACTCTTCCCTGTACAGTGTTCTGCCTGCCTCTGGAACTTTCAAAGAGTTTATTCAGATAGTTACTGCCTATTTAGTAGTTGTTCTCATGGAAGGACTGATTGCTGGAGCTTCCTACTCCTCGTACTTTTCCTTGTTAGTACAATTATTCACTAACAGATGTGATTATTTATTTAAGTCTGTCTTCCTACCAGACTTCATTAAACCCTTGAGATCAGAGAATAGATCCATTTTTGCCTTTTAAAAAAATTAGAACAGTTGTGGGTTTACAGAAAAGTTATGCAGAAAGCACAGAGGAGAATAGGTCAGTTTTATTCTCCACTATATTCCCAAGTTCCTAGCACATGTCCTGAAGGAATAGACAGGTGAAAGTTGCAAGCCAAGGGCATGCTCCTTCGCTCCAAGTGACTTGCCTTATAAAATGGGCCTCCCTGTGACACAGCATGGCATAGGAGAGACAGAGAGATCAGGAACTTTCTACCTGAGCCTTTCAGGGCACCCATGCATCATCTATAAAGTAGACAAGATGATCACTAAGTTCCTTCACAATCTGACATTTTATTCATCAGCTATGCACAGGTACATGCGTGTAAAGAAATTCCATGGACTGATTAGAAAGTATTTCCTTTTTCCAATTTTTTATTATCTATGAGTAGGAAAATAAAGAAAATATTCACTTATACATATGCTTTTGGAAGAAGGTAGAGATTAATGAATTGTAGACAATCAAAGGAGCAGAAAAGATTCCAATTCAATCAACATTTATGGAGTATATAACATGTGACGGGGACACTTGACTCGGTGTTATACCACCTTCCAGATGTGGTCTCTGAGCGAAGTAGCTCCACAACCAGACTGGAGGATCCTTATTGGTGGAAAAGTATCTTGAGGGAGATGGAGCAACTTTAAAAAAAACTGGGACTTTGTTTTTTCAAATGTATCCCAATTAAACAGAAAAAAATAATTTTAACAATGGAAGAGTCTCACAAGATTTTTTGCAATGAACTCCTTTGTTTCCATTTAAGCTTTTAAAATGACGTCACTAAAAATATGCCTTTAGTACCCGTTCTTGAATTTTTTTGGCTCTGTGCATCATTTATTATTGACCTCTCATGATAACAGTTGAGGATTTACTCCTGTTCATACCTCAGCTCACCCTTAACCCGCCGATAAAGATATAAGTCTCATACTTGCATTCCCCAACACCATTTTATTACACAATTGTGATAAATGTGTGTTCACACAATTATGTATAGTGCTATTTATAGCTTGGTCATGTGTTTCTTTGTACTGTATAAATAGTTGCTTTTGTATATAAAAATGGTTGAATACTGGCAATTTCATGCAACTCAACAATCTAATAATTTATGCTATCCTATACAAGTTTTTGTTTTTAATTGTCTTTTTGTCACCTTCATTTAACATTTTCTGACTTGTCATTCTTTCTACTCATTATACTCTCCTGGTTGTATAAATCTTCACTTAATATTTTCAAACAAATTATTCTGTCAATTTCATCTACCTGAAGAAAGTTCTCATCAAGACTTCTGAACAGTTTTGACGTCTGAACAGTTTCCCTCTGCTCCAGCTAGGCCATTGTCATCCAGGGTCTCTCTTCACCTGGAGAGCCCCTTGGCCTCTCTCCTGAATTAATTTTCCAGAGCTTCCTATATCCCTGCCTTTCTTTTCTCAGTTTACTTCCTTGTTTTGGTGGAGGACATCCTTCAGTAGTTTCTTGAGAAAGAAAACTTAGGAGGTAATATTTTTGAGACCTAGCACATCTGACGTATCTTCATTTTACTCATCCTTGATAACTAGCTTACTGGGTGATAATTTAATTTTATCTCAGAATTTTGAAGGCTTAGCTTCATTGTGTGTTAGCTTTCAGTATTGTTGATAATACAGATTCTGTATGATTCCTGATCATTTGTCTATAACCTGTTTTTTCGCTTATGGGAGCTCATAGGTTCTTCTCGTTGCCCTTTCTCTTATTCTGAAATGTTAACAGTGTGTGTCTTTAAGTCTAATTTCATCCAGAGAGTTGAGCATTTGTGAGCCCTTTCAAGATGGAAATTCATATCCCTCTGTTCTGGAAACCATTTTCTGTTTTTGAAGCAGGCTAATTTAGGGAATGAAAAGACAAATCTGGGACCTGGAAAAAAACACCTGAAACAAGTGGCCATGGAATCCCACCTCGAAATCCTCTGAGTGAAAGATGCCCTCACCAGGAATTGGCTGGAAGAACCTGTGAGAATTTTCCTTGGTCATCTGGGATCAAGGAAAAGCCCCAGATATTCTCAAGGGGACTTAACATTGGGCACTCTGGGGGAAATTGACCGGAGGGGTAATCAATCAAAACGGCAAACAACTGGGGGCCCTACCCTGAACATTAGCAAGTGGGAGGAATAATTAATGGTTTAAAAAGCAAGTGCTGGGAAGCAGACTTGGCCCAATGGATAGGGTGTCCGCCTACCACATGGGAGGTCTGCAGTTCAAACCCCGGGCCTCCTTGACTCATGTGGTGCCGGCCGATGCGCAGCGCTGATGAGTGCAAGGAGTGCCCTGTCACACAGGGGTTTCCCCCACGTAGGGGAGCCCCACGCGCAAGGAGTGTGCCCCATAAGGAGAGCCGCCCAGTGTGAAAGAAAGTGCAGCCTGCCCAAGAATGGAGCCACACACACGGAGAGCTGACACAACAGGATGTCGCAACAAAAAGAAACACAGATTCTGGGTGCCACTGATAAGGATAGAAGTGATCACAGAAGAACACACAGCGAATGGACACAGAGAGCAGACAATTGGGGGGGAGGGGAGAGAAATAAAAAAATAAATAAATCTTAAAAAAAAAAGCAAGTGCAGAAGTTAAGTCCCTTTTTGCTCTGTTTTTACACTTCTCTGCCTAGACCAATCCACAAGTATACCCTGGACCCATAATCTGCTATTTTCTCCCATTTCTATTCCCTTCCCTCATTTCCTTAATAAACTATTGGCCTAACTAAAGCAACACGTTCTTAAATTCATTTCTGTAACATAGCCAAGAACCTAGAGGAAAACCAGCAATATTTTCTTTTTTAATTTTCTTGTCCTTCATTTTCTCTGTTCTTTCTTCCATAAACTCCTATTATTCAGGCATACAATCTCCTAAAGAGTCCTCCTCCTTTTTTCTCTTTTTGATTTTCCCTCTTTTTATTTTTTTGCTCTCCTTTCTAGAAAATTTATCCTATAACCCTTCTGTTGATCTTTTGTATTTTGCTATTATACTTTCAGTTTTCAAGAACTCATTTTGGTCATTGGAATGTTCATTTTTTATAAAATTTGTTTTTATTTCAGTGATGCAATATCTTTTCCTATCTCTCAGTTGTTTTGGTCAACTTTTATCAATTTAAGATGCATTTTTTTTTTACCTTTTAAAATCTCTGAAATTGGGATTTTGGTTAGTCACCCATGTGGAGATACTGAATAGAGAATTTAATATGCAAGTCATGTAAGCGGAGTTAGGGGAAAGATCCAGGCTAGAGGTACACAATCGGGACCATCAGCATATAGATGACATTTAAAGCCAGGTGTCTAAGCTTTCCCAAGATAGAAAAAGGAAGATGTGTCCTGAGGCATCCTGATATTAGAAATCGGGAGATGAGGAAGATTTAGAAGACTGAGAAGAGCCGCCAGAGAAACAAATAGGAAGCCAGGAGGCCATGATATTGTGGAAGACAAATTTGAAAATGGTAAGTCAAGTAAGATGAGGACTTAGGCTGGGCACATATATTTAACAGTGCGGAGGTCAATGGCAACCTTGAGAGTAATTTAGCAGAATGGCTTGAATGAAAGCCCCATTGGGAGGAGAGAAATTGGAGACAGAAGACAAAATTATACTGCCTTTTTTTTAGGTTTGTTGTAAAGGAAAGGAAAGGTTGCAATAGTACCTGGAGAGGGAAGTGAGGTATAGTGGGCTGAATCATGTCTCCCCAAAATATATGTTCAAGTTCTATCCCGCGAAAGCTGTGCGCGTGACATTATTTGGAAAGAGAGTCTTTGCAGATGTTAAGATGAGGTCATAATCCAAACACTGGTGTTTTCGTAAGATAAAGAAGAGGGAGATCTGGACACAGAGAGAGAGAGAAGACACAGGGAAGAGAGCCAGGAAAGAAAGGGGCACAGATGGGAGAGATGCAGCCTGGAATGCCAGGGAGTGCCAATGACCACCAGAAGCCACCAAGAGGCAAGGAAGTTCTCGTCCCTGCAAGCCTTCAGAGGCAGCGCGGCCCTGCTGACACCTTGATTTGGAGCTTCTAGCCTCCAGAACTGTGACAGAATTCATCCCTATTGTTTTATGCCACCCAGTTTGTGACACTTGGCTGTAGCAGCCCTAGGAAACTAATCCATGGGGCCATGAGGAGTTTGTTTTTTTACAGAAGGGAGAAGTAACAGCATGTTTATATGCTGATGAGAAGCATGAAGCTGAGAGGTAAAAATTATTGCTGGTAAAGAGAGGGGAAAGAATTGCTGAGGTAATATCCGTGAATAGGCAAGAAGGGATAGGGTCTAGAGTTTAAGCAGAGGGCTCCTCCAGACTACCAGGAGAGATGGAGAGCATGTGGGCACAGGTGGGTAAGTCTATGGTCCTGGAGCTTATGGAAGTTCTCTTATGACTGCTTCTGTTCTCTCAGGAGTTGTGAGAGACGATGAGGAGGTTTGAGGTGATGGGAGAAGATATGAATTCATATCTAGGAGAGTGGGAGAATGAGTAGGCTAGGGAACAATTGATTAAATTGCCTGGCAGCCTCAGAGCCCTATGGGGGAGGGGGGGGAGAAGCAGACTTGGCCCAGTGGTTAGGGCGTCCGTCTACCACATGGGGGTCTGCGGTTCAAACCCCGGGCCTCCTTGACCCGTGTGGAGCTGGCCCATGCGCAGTGCTGATGCACGCAAAGAGTGCCCTGCCACGCAGGGGTGTCCCCACGTAGGGGAGCCCCACGCAAGGAGTGCGCCCTGTAAGAAGAGCCGCCCAGTGCGAAGGAGAGTGCAGCCTGCCCAGGAATGAGGCCGCACACATGGAGAGCTGACACAAGATGACACAACAAAAAGAAACACAGATTCCAGTGCCACTGACAACAACAGAAGCGGGCAAAGAAGAATACGCAGCGAATAGACACAGAGAACAGACAACTGGGGTGAGGGGGGAAGGGGAGAGAAATAAAAATAAATAAATCTTTAAAATAAGTCCTATGGGAAGTTATTGATCTTGAATTTAAAGTGGATAAAAGTCATAAGAGCCAGGATGGCTATGGTTTGCCTCTAGCCACTTTCACCTGATGTGGGAGGAGAGTTATATTTAACCAAGATTGAGGTTTTGCCAAGGGCAGGCTATGATGTGGGAGAGAGGTAAGAGTGTTGAGAATTTTAGTGATTGAGTTTAAGAAAAATAGGGGGAAGTGCAGCCATCAGGAAGGGGGAGTGAGGGCTGTTGAAAAGATTGTAGGCCCAATGGATTGAAGGTCCAGTGGGGTAGAAGGATGGCTGGGCGCTAAACGAAATGAGTTTGAAAACTAGTTATTGGTGGCTAAAATGTGGAATAGATGAAATAGACATTATAGAGGGGGTTCCATTATTATAATGATAAAGTCTGGATATGATCATAGGAGCTGCGGCTGAGCAGGATGGAGGTCAATGTCATTGGAAGGAAGAGGTCAAGGAATTGACATGCTGGAGTAATAGGAGGTCATCAGTGTGAACACTGCATTCACTCACAAGGCAGGGGGTCCATGCCCATAGATGATTTGGGTTAGATATCCAGCTCCATCTCCACTTCCCAGCTCAGTGCTTCAATTTTCTTATTTGAAGAATAGAGATGTTAACAGTTTCTGTATCCTAAGTCCATTGGGAGACTAAATGAGCTAATGCACATAAAGCACTTAAAACAATGTCTGACATAGTAGGTGTATAATAAGCTTTTATTGCTATTTGTATGTTTTTGATCATCACATCTCTAACTCTAGCTTAGATTAGGCTTTTCTTCATGAAAGCTCATCTGTGCTGTTTTATTAAAAAATCTTTGAAATAGTTGCCTCTACTTGTAGGCACTTTCTCACGTCCCTTTTTCTCCTCTAATCTACAATAAGCTCCCCCCACCTCTCTATTAAAAATACTTTTGAAAAGTCATCAGTGATTATTATCTTGCCAAATCCACTGGCCAATTCTCAGTCTTCATCTTCAGTATTTGACAAGGCTTTGATCACGTCCTGCTTCTGAAATCCTTACACAATTTTGGTTTCTAGGGCACCACACTTTTCTGGGCTTTCTTCCTGCCTAGGTTGTCGCCTCTTCTCAATCTTCTTTGATGGGTCTTCTTCCTGATCTATTAAGATTGGTGCATATTGGGGCTCTATTCTCTTCTTTTTAAAGATTTATTTTATTTGTTTATTTAATCCACCCCCCTTGCTGCTTGCACTTGCTGTCTGCTCTCTGTGTTCATTTGCTGTGCATTCTTCTGTGTCTGCTTGTCTTCTCCTCTCATCTTCTCTTTTGTCATTTAATGAGAACTTTTTTTTAAGGATTTATTTTTTATTTATTTCTCCCCCATTTCCCCTATTCCCCCCATTGTCTGCTCTCTGTGTTTGCTTGTATTCTCATTAGGCAGCTCCAGGAACCGTTATTTGGACCTTATGGAGGGGGAGAGATGCGATTACTCTCTTGCGCCATCACAACTCCCTGTTCTGCTATGTCTTCTTATTTACTCTTCTCTTTGTCTCTTGTTGTGTCATCTTGCTGTGCCAGCTCTCTGTGTCAGCTGGCACTCCTGTGTAGGGTGGCTTTCCCATGCTGGACAACATTCCCATGCAGGGCTGCACTCCTGCGCAGGCTGGCACTCCACGTGGGCCAGGTTGCCTTCACCAGGTGGCCCTGGCATTGAACCCTGGACCTCCTATATAGTAGACAGGAGCCCAGTTGGTTGAGCCACATCTATTTCCCTCATCTTCTCTTTAGGAAGCACTAGGAATTGATCCCAGGGCCTTCTGATGTGGGAGAGAGGCAGCCAATTGCTTGAGCCACCTCAGCTCCCTGGTTTGTTGTCTCTCTCACTGTCTTTTCCTCTGTGTCTTTTTGTTGTTGTTGTTGCATCATCTTGTTGCATCAGCTCGCCATGCAGGCCAGCTTGCCTTCACCAGGAAGTCCTAAGAACTGAACCTGGGACCTCTCATATGGTAGACAGGAGCCCAATTGCTTGAGCCACATCAAATTCCCTCCATTCTCTTCTTGATCTACACTCACACCCAATTGATCTTCTTTAATCCCACAGTTTCAAATAGCATCTGTATCCTAATGCATTTCCCAAATATGTTTCCCTAACTCTGACCTTTTCTCTGAGTCCCAACCCATATTGGGACTTTCTATTGAACGATTTTCTATTGAAAAGCTCAATTTGAATGTATAACAGGCATCTCAGACTTAATTACCCCAAACAGATCTCCAAACCTGTTTCTCCAATTCAGCCAACGGCATTGCCATTCATCTATTTGCTTGGGGCTTAAAGTAATCCTTTATTCTTCAATTTCCCCCACTCTTTACAGTCAATTCATTTAACAGGTCCCCTTAGCTCTAACTTCAGATTTTATCTGGAATCTGACCACTTCTCACCACCTTCACTGCTTTCACCTGAGCCCAACCCACCTCCGTCCTTTGCCTGGACTACTGGTCGAGAGCCTTCTACCTGTCTCTTTGCATACATTCTTGCCCCTCCAGACTCTCTAACCAGCAGCGAGGAGTTCTTTTAAAAATGTAAATCAGTTTATGTTACTCCAATGTTCAAAACTCCCCAGTGACTTAATTCTATCATGCTTAGAGTGAAATCCAAACACTTTACTATGACATACAATAATGTGACTCCTTCTGAACTCATCTGCCACTTTTTTTTTAACAAGATTTATTTTATTTATTTCTTCTCCCCTTCTCCCCCATTGTCTGCTCTCTGTGTCCATTTGCTGTGTGTTCATCTGTGTCTGCTTGCATTCTTATCATGTGGCACCGGGAACTGTGTCACTCTTTTTGTTGTTGTCGCATCATCTTGCTGCATCAGCTCTCCGTGTGTGGTGCCACTCACTCCTGGGTAGGCTGTATTTTTTTCACACAGGGAGGCTCTCCTTGCAGGGCGCACTCTTTGCACGTGGGGCACCCCTATGTGGAGGACACTCTTGTGTGGCACAGCACTCCTTGCATGCAGGCAGCACTGCATGTGGGCCAGCTCACCACACAGGTCAGGAGGCCCTGGGTATCGAACCCTGGACCCTCCATATGGTAGCCAAATGCTCTATCAGTTGAGCCACAACCACTTCCCACATTTGCCACTTTCGATTCTTCTAACCCACTCCACCTACCCTGGGCTTTTTACTTTTCCTTCATTTTATTTGGGTCGTTATTGCCCCAGAGTTTTTATACTTGCAATTCTCTGTACATTGACTCCTGTATATTTTGAACATGTGGACCGTGCCTTGGCTAAGAGAGACCTCGCCTTGCAAAAATCTGATCTCTCTAATGCATACACTCTCTTTTCTCTGTTCCTGCTTTATTTCTCTTCAGGGCAGTTAGTATTACCTGAAATAGAGATTTATTTGTTTACTTGTTTATTATTTGCCTCTCTACCTCAGCTTCATGAGAGCAGGGATCTTTTTTTTCTTTTTTTTTTTTTTTTGCTTGTAAGTATGAACTTTACTCTTCAAAACTCTAAACTTAGTGTTTATCATAGGTTCTGATGGAAGGAGGATGGAATAATAAAATATATGGAACATAGGGCATTTTTAAGACATTCTCCTTGTCCTGCATGACCTTCCAATGATGGATACACTGAGTTTTAAATTTTTCTAAAACCTATAAAAGTGTACAGTGCATAATGTTAACCATAATGTAAACCATTGACCATGATTAGCAGCAAGTTTTTTTTGTCTTTATTTTTTTAATGTTACATTAAAAAAAATGAGGTCCCCATATACCACCCACCCCCTCCTCCCATTCCTCCCCCCATAACAACAACCTCCTCCATCATCATGAGACATTCATTGCCCTTGGTGGATACATCTCTGAGCACTGCTGCACCTCATGGTCAGTGGTCCATACCATAGCTCACATTCTCCCACAGTCCACCCAGTGAGCCATGGGAGGATATACAATGTCCAGTAACTGTCCCTGCAGCACCACCCAGGACAACTCCAAGTCCCAAAAATGCCCCCAAATCACATCTCTTCCTCCCACTCCCTACCCCCAGCAGCCACCATGGCCACTTTCTTCCACACCAATGCCACATTTTCTTTGATTACTAATCACAATAGTTCACGAATAGATTATCAGTAAGTCCACTCTAATCCATACTCTATTCCTCCATCCTGTGGACCTTAGAATGGTTGTGTCCACTCCACATCTATATCAAGAGGGGGCTTAGATTCCACATGGATCCTGAATGCAATTCTCCTACTTTCAGTTGCAGGCACTCTTGGCTCCCTGGTGTGGTGGTTGACCTTCTTCACCTCCATGTTAGCTGAATGGGGTAAGTCCAATAAACCAGAGTGTAGGAGTTGCAAGTCTGTTGAGGCTCAGGGCCTGGCTATCACGTGGTCAGTCCAGAGATTGAGGTCCCCTGGGTATACACTAAATCCCAGCACCAACTACAAATCCGGTAAAAGTAACAGGAGAGGCTTGTGAACAAAGATCACAGCTGAGTCCAGCTCCATCACACAGAAACACAAACTCCAAAGTAGTACCAACTGACATGGCACTGAACTCCATCTGCCATGACCATAGAACCTGTGGGTCTCTGTAGCCCTCAGAAGACCAATACCTGAGGTTGTATCTATTATATCTGTCTCTGGGACTCTGCTGAGGTGTGCATAAGGGCAACCCCTCTGATAACCTCCTGGCTCTTTTTGGAGACTCATAGCCATATAAACTCATTTGTCCTTCCCATTTCCCCTTTTATTCAGGTCAAAAAACATTTTTAACTCCTGGTATTATATGTACACTGAGATATTCTGCTGGTCTGAGTTGACCCTTTTATTCAAGGTCATTTTCTAGTTACATCATCAACTGGTACTTGGTAGTAATCTCTTGGTGCCAGGGAGGCTCATCCCCAGGAGTCATGTCCCACGCTGGGGGGAAGGCAACGCATTTACATGCTGAGTTTGGCTTCGAGACTGGCCACATTTGAGCAACACGGAGGCTCTCAGGAGGTAACTCTTAGGCACCCTGCAGCTCTAGGCCTTGTTCTTATTTCAGGTGCACAGGCTTTCAAGCATAGTCATTAGTATCAAGGACTCATTGTTGGACCTTCCTTCTTTTTTGGTCTTTGCCGTTGCACGTGGGGGATTGTTGCTGTTCCTTTAGGGACTGTGATAGAGCTCCCCTGGCTAGGAACTCAACACTCCCTCAGATGTTGTTTTTAATTGTAACCACTATGAAAATATCCAAACATTTTTATGTACCCTGGATATATGCCCTGGAGAACTCCCTGCCAACCATGTGTCCTCTGTCAATAATATCCCACACCAGTATTCCTCCCCTGCCATTACTGAACTTCTCTGTGATCCAAAACTTCTTCAGAAATGAAGCCCAATGTATTGCCAGTTTCCATTAATAGTAAAATGGAATATAGTGATGAGTTTAAAGGTTAGATATAGAATACATATTAATTTAGAAAAATTAAGGTAAAAATAAATTGGGGTATCAAAAATTTTAAAATGCAAAAGCTTTGTTTTTGATGTTTTGCCTTCCATCACTGCAATAAGTGTTGCCCTGTATGCAAATTGGCAAGGCAACTTCTTCCATCTTTTCCTCGGTGTGTATGTCCTTTCTTTTTCTTTTTCCTAATTATTAAGCTTGTCTTCACAAAAGTTTTAGATCACAGTAATTCATATATACAATATACAGTACTCCCACATATCCAACATAAAACCCTTTATCCTTCCACAGCAATAATCTTTTTACATATTCATACTGTATTTACTGAAATTGATGTACAGATATTGAGACAATAGCTTTCAAACAAGGTAACATTTGGGTTTACATTGTGGTTTATATTTTACACTATACAATTTTCTAAATTTTTCCTTATCTTATGTTTTACATTATGATTTACATTTTAGCCTATCAGCCCCTATACATTTTTAGTGTAATTTAACATGTCTTATATCCATCCTTGCATAATCTTGTGGAACACTTCTATTGCCCACACAGTTACATTGGTTCCATCTATTCAATACCTCTTTCCCCCTCCCCTCAGGGCCCACAGTGACAGTCAATCTTCATTGCTTGAAGGGCCATGTTCAGAGATACTTGCAACAATGTTGAGGGCTTGACATGCTCAACTGCCCTAATGTACTGAGAGCCACCATTTCTCTCGAGAGATACTATTCCCTCTATTTGAGAACATCAGTCCTCCCCAGGATGTGGGTATACCTTCACTCTCATTATATGGGTCTCTATCCAATGATATAACCCACTATGACAAAATGAGCACTCACACACTCCCTAGAAGCCTGTCCTGCATCAGATTATCCCCTTTAAGCGTCTTAAACAGGTAACCTTCCTAATTACATTTTTGAAAAAGTTTTCTCAGTATTATACTCTCAACCAAATATCTGACAATCTCCTATGTTCATATGTTCCCCCACCTTCCCCCCAATTTCTTGGGCAATATTCCCATCCCTCCCCTCAAGCCCACAAAGCCCCAGCCTAAGGTAACCCTAATTCCCTATTTTATCCCTTCCTTGTACAAATACTTACCTCCAACTTATCATAGATTTCACCCTTGTAGGTGTCAGCTTACATCCTTCCTCTACCCCCCAATTTCCTTTAAGCCTATCATCCAGTCTCTAGCTCTCTGAGGCAGCTTGGTTTACTTATTTCATATCATTGGGGTCATGTGGTATTTGTCCTTCAATGCCTGGGTTGCTTCACTCAACATAAGGTTCTCAAGATTCATCCATGTCATCACACGTGTTTGTAGTGTATTCGTTCTTAAAGCTGAGTAGTATTCCATTGCATGGATATACCACTTTTTATTTATCCATTTATCTGTTGATGGGTATTTGGGTTGATTCCAACTTTTGGCAATAGGTGCAAAAGCTATAGCTATGAACATTGGTGTGCATAAATATGAACATTGGTGTGCATAAATCAGTTTGTGTCCTTGTTTTCAGTTCTACTGGGTATATACCCAGCAGTGGAATTGCTGGGTCATATGGCAAATCTATAGCCAGTTTTTTGAGAAACCGCTGAACTGTCCTCCAGAATGGCTGGATCCTTCTGCATTCCCACCAGCAGCGGATGAGTGTTCCCATTCCTCCACATCCTTTCCAGCATTTGTAGTCTTCTGTTTTTTTCATAGCTGCCAATCTTATGGGAGTAAGATGGTATCTCATTGTAGTTTTGATTTGCATTTCCCTAATAGCTAGAGAATTGGAGCATTTTTTCATGTGCTTTTAGCTATTTGTATTTCTTCTTTGGAGAAGTGTCTGTTTAAATCTTTTTCCCATTTTTTAAATGGGCTGTTTGTCTTTTTATTTTCAGTATATAGGAGTTCTTTATATATGCAGGTTACAGGTCTCCTATCAGATATATGGTTACCAAATATTTTCTCCCATTGTGTAGGGAGAGCAGGGATCCTGTCTCTCCTAGTCACTGATGTATCCCTGGTGCCTAGAACAGAGGCTGGCACATAGCAGGTGTTCAATTTAAGTGACCAAATGAATGCAAGTGCCCATTAGACTTCTCAACTATAGTGTTCCCATGCTGAAGACATCATCTTCTTTCACAAATCCACTCTTCTTCCAGGGCTCGCTATCCTAAGTGAATAGGGTCAGCAAACACCTCCTTGCTCAAGGAGGGATCCTAGGCCCTTTCCTCTCCTTTCGCTAGCTTCCCACTTGAAATTTGTCATTGCATTCCCCCTACTCCCTTGTGGCTTTTTGCTTGCTGTCTGCTCTCTGTGTCCATTCACTGTGCGTCCTTCTGTGTCTGTACTTTTTTATTTTGTTTTTAAAATTTATTCCATCCCCGCCTCCCTTTGTGGCTTGCTTGTTGTCTGCTGTGTCCATTCACTGCACACTCTTCTGTGTTTTGATTTTGCTTTTCTCCCTTTTTGTTGCGTCACCTTGCTGAGTCGGCTCTCCATGGTGCTGGCTGGTGAGCCTGCCTTCACAAGGAGGCCCAGAACGCGAACCCAGGGCCTCCCATATGGTAGACGGGAGCCCAACTGATGGAGCCACAGCTGCTTCCCTGTCATTGTATTGTTGAAAAAATGTTTTGAAAGGGTTCATCCTGCTGCCACACTTCCAATCACCATCATCTCTGCCTGGGTCTTCCGGACTCTTCTAATTCATTCATCATGCTACCTCCAAGGGCTCTCTCCAAACTGCAAATACTATGCCACCTCCTAGCTGTCAAAGTTGCATAACCCTCAAGGTAATGTTTTTACCTTTCCTGGCAAGCAACCAGCTCTGCGTGGGTAGAATTATCCCTGGCATTTCTAGGCTTACAATGCATAGATTTGCGAGCAGAAGTGGCTCAAGCAGTTGAGTGCCTGCTTCTCACATGGGAGGTCCTGGTTTGGTCCCTAGTGCCTCCTAAAAAACAAAAACAAACAACAAGCAAACGAATGAAAAAAAAAAAAACCAACTCAGGGAAGCTGATATGGCTGAGAACAGGCTTCCCACTTACAAGGTCCCAGGTTCAATCCCTGATACCCTGAAAAAAAAAAAAAAGCATAGATTTGGTGAACAATTATGGAAACATGAAAAATCGTCTATTTGAAGGAGCAAACTAGAAATATTAAGACAAATCAGAGGGAATAGCTGCTCCTTTTATTTTTACACTAGATGTGTGAATAAATTGTGTGTTACATGATTATAGCCTGGGAGTAGGGAAAAACGGGAAGTTGTTAAAATCCTGGAATTTTAAGTTAATATTTCCTTTAACCATAATATATACACATATTTTTTTAAAGTCGACTTTTTTCCCGAAAGGAACGGGCCCGGCCTTGCTTCTACAGTCACATTCCCCACACACCGCTTCTCCTCAGAGCACAGGTTAGCTACAAGCCCCACCCGGCCACCGTCCGCGGGGCGGAATCGCCCAGCGCTCGCAAGGCTTCGCGAAGAGCCACGCCCCCGGCTCCCTGCGCTCCCTCCGCCCCACTTCCTCCCTGCAGGGCCCGCCTCGCGCGGATGCGCCTGCGCACAGCCGAACACGTGGCTGCCGCGGAGCCAGAGCAGCAATGGCGGCGGGTGGTGGAGGTAGTGGCGACCCCCTGGCCCCGGCGGGGGTTCCCTGCGCCTTCTCCCCGCAGAGTCAGGCCTACTTCGCTCTAGCCTCTCCAGATGGAAACCTGCGAGTATGGGAGACAGCCAACAACCGGCTGCACCAGGAGTATGTGCCTTCCGCGCACCTCAGCGGTACCTGCACCTGCCTGGCCTGGGCGCCAGCGCGGCCGCAGGCCAAGGTAAAGCGAACGAGTCGGCTGAGGGGCGGGCGCTCGCCGGGGCTCGGCCTCGGAGTCCCCGGGCTCGGCGGCGCATGGCCTGGTGTCGCGTGTGATTCTCGGCGGCCCGGGGCGAGGAGACAGGGCGCGCCGCGGCAGCGCGGACTGGGCCCACGCTGTCAGTCCCGTGCGCGGCCTGCGGGAGAGCAGCGGGAGAGTGCGCGGCGCGATCCGGTGGGCTGTGGACCCAAGCCTTGCCCGCGGGGTCCATGCGGTCTGCTGCCCCTCTGTCGGTGGGGCCGCCATGTTCGCCCAGGGCCCTTGCCCCTCGGGGCCAGCTTCCTCCAGCTGGTCCTCGCTTATCAGCATGCGCTCCTCAGTCTTGGCTGTTGACAGAGCTGCTTCTTGGGCTGGGCTACCCTTCTCCGACCTCTGCCCAGCTCATCGGGTTTGCTGTGGTCAGTCAGGATGAAGAAGTCTGTATCCTTCTGGACAGTACCCACCCCCCCCCCCCCCCCCAATCCCCCGCGCAACCCGGCTTTGGGTGCTGGCTCACCACGTGTTCTGTTCCTCTCACTCTGAAACTCCAAACTTTTCCAGGCTCCTTTCCACTCTCTGCATTCGAATTTTTGCTAGGCTCCCCCTTTCTACATCCCACCCTCACCTTGCCGCCCCAAGTCTGAAGTTACGGAGGTAAAATGAAGTAGTTTGACTGATTGAAAACACTCCAGATGATGAAAATACTCCAGATGAAGTTTCCCCTAGATGGGAAACTGCCTAGTTAGGGAAGGCTTTTCACTGTTAGGAACCCATTTCAGGTAAGAGTTGCGTTGCTCGAGTACATCTGTTTTAACTCACATGCACGTGGTAACTCGAGTTATTGAGTAGCCACACCAGATCGCTGTTGTGATTGTGATGTGAGGTTTCTGGCGTTTAGCACCAACTGTGTAAAAGTTCAAAAACTGGTGTTCAGGAAAGATCCTACGCTACCTGACTACTCCGGGAAACTTGCAGAATTTTTGGGTTGGAAGTAAGGAGACATATATCTTGCCACACTTTGGGTGGGTATGCTTAGATAGTTTTCAGATTTAAGCCAGATATTTATTGTTTTCAGATGAAGTGACTCCTCTCGGCTAATGAAAGAAACCTATCAGGGCTCTTAAGTCAAGCGCAAAATTCTGACTTTAAAAAATTTAATTGCCATTATTAAAATGACAGCACTACATTTTTTTTCTCCTCAAAGTTGTTCGCTGTCATTGTGCTTTAACAATTTTTTAAATTGTCTATAATAACACTGAAGGGAAATATGGAGTAATGGTTAGGTGGATGGCCCAAGCTAGATTGCACAATTTTGAGTTCACGCTCTACTTGATAGTAGTAATTGTATCTCTATTTCCCATTTGTAAAATGGGGATAATGATACTTCATGGGGTGGTTATGAAAGTTAACATGTAAAATGCATAAAGCATTTAAGATAGTTCTTGGTGCATAAGTACTATCAGTATTAATTATCATTGTTACTAATGTCTTTTATATATTTGGTGAGCTCTGCAGGGTAGAACGGGGGGAACATTATTATTATTATTTGCCTTTTTTTGGGAAGAGGAAACAGGTTTTGGAAAACTAAGCAACTTGGATAAAGTGAAAACAAACTGGGACTAGACACTTGGGTCTTTAGAGCTCTGTTTTCGGTTATCTACAACAAATAATATAATGTTGACAAAACTTGTTGCTTACTTTGCTTTTCTTTTGACTTAAAATCATGTTGCATGCCCCAGAGGTGAAACCTTGCCTCGTCTTAAATTTCTTGTTAAAAATCTTACTTTTGGATTATATACTATACTCCGATATAGTAGGGGAAAAAAAAACTGTATTTGGTATCACAACCAGGACTCTTGACTCAATCTTGTTTTAGTCACATTGAGCCCGTCACTTTAATTTTGAAGAATGAGAGTTAGGCTACATATGAAATATGTTTTTTAGGTTTCAGTACCTTTTATTTGCCTGCGCTTTCTCATTTTAATCACACAGCAACTCTGTGAAATGCCCTGAAATTATTGCGTATAAAAAACTGGTTGAGGATCAGAACTAAGCTAGTAAAGTGACTTAACCAAAGTATTAATAATAGCCAAGTAGTTAAAATGATAGCTAAAGTCAGGGTATTCTGATTCTTGGTCCAGTGTCCTTACCCTAGAGGCACAGAACTGAGAGCTGGAAGGAATGTAGGGAAATCCAGTTCCCATCCTGGGGATACATCTTTTAGGAACACCAGTTTTGTTTGAAAATTAGGGAGAGACAAACTTGCACATGTATTATGGAGTAAAGTTAAAGAGTTACATGATTTTAAAGATAGAAAATGAAGAGTCACTTTAAGCAAGTGCTTCAAGCTCTGCCCTGGGGTCTTTGGGTTCCATTCTTCACCACTTAAGTTTTAAGATACCCCTGTTTCGTTTAAACCCTTCCTTTTATTTTGCATCCTTGAAGCTCAGAGTATGAGGCATGAAAGGGGTTGTTCTTCTGAAGCCCATGTTCTCAGCACCTTGTTAATAAGGTCCTGGCATATAGCATTCTCTCAGATGTGAAATGGGGGTACCAGCCACCTTTCAGGGTCCTTGGAAGAGGCAGTGTATATGAATGGTGTAGTGTGGTGTGGCACATAGTAACTTTAATAAAAGTAGTTATTTCTGAATGAATCAATGAGTTCTGTCTGGGCTTGTTTTTATCGTTTAATGCTACATTTATAATAGAAATCAATTTGTAAAAGGATTCTACAAAGTGTGGTTCAGTAATTGACAAATTCCTGCCCATGTACAAAGTTTGGTAAGGAGACTCTTATTAATAGAGAAAAGGGGGTTGGTGGTGCTGGGTTCTTGGGTAAGAGGGCTTAAGGCATGGTTCGTAAATGTTTAGAAAAATTAGATTTCTGCTTCTTGTTCTTGGTCACAGAATGATTGTAATACTTTGTATTTATGCTACAATAGTTTTTAGAGCGATTGTTTACGTATCTAACTGAGCATACCATTTGGTTAATGGTGTCTAGGAGAGAGGGGGTTCTTCAACGAGGGCCAGAAAATATTTGAGAATAGTGCAAGGAGACAGATTGATGGCCTGGAGATGGTTCCTGTTTTTAGAACTCCACGGTTTATTTGTGTAAACTGAGGCTGGGATGTGAAGTGATATGCCAGAGCCACACAGCTGACTGAACCATCTAGGAACTGACCCTGAAAACTTCTAATTTTCTTTTCCTGGGTGTATTAGGGACCTCGGGGAGCAGCCCCTGTCTCCGTATTGGCTACCACAGTGAATGTGTTGAGGCTGCTTTGCCTCACTGCATTCCCATGACCCCACACAGCTCAGTGCTTGTTGAATGAAGCACATAGCTTTTCAGACATTGGACAGGACAGGCACGGTCGCATTATGGATGATTCTAGGAATAACCTGATATGAGTATTGCCATTCCCACCCTTAGAGATGTAGTATAATCCTGATGTGTTTCCTGTACATATTCTGTTTGTGGTCTTTCCAGTTTTTAAACTTCAGTAGAAGGTAAAGGTTGTAAGTAAAGATTCTGTAGGCAGAAATAGGAGTTTCTGTGTATTGGAATATAATAGCTCAGATATAAATATCTTAAGTAATAATTCGTAAAATGCACATTTTTTCCCTACTTTTATCTGTAAAACTTAAAAGCCAGAGTAAGTGGCAGTAAGAGAGACCAAGGAATGGAATATGAGTCTAGTTGCAGAATGAAACTTAAAACTGGGCATAATTTTCAGTGTCTAGAGGTCAGTATTTTTCAAAAGTAGGTTTTAATTAGTGGGTTGTAATACTGATGTCATGGGTTGTGATAGCATTAAAAATAGAATAATTTAAAATAGCAGTATTGTGCATAGTAAAGTTAAGTATTTTTCTGAGCCATGTTTCAGTTGTATATACATAACGTTGGCATGTATGTACTGGTTCTCTGTATAAACTCTTACTCTGGGTTCTCAGTCTAAAACAGGGGTTCTTAACCTTTTTTGTTCTACGCACCCACTTGGCCAGTCAGGTGAAAACCCTTACTAAGTCCCCACTATACTGTGTATTATTTAATAAACATATCACACGCACACCAACACATCCCCGCAAGAATGTTTTTTTTTTTTTAATTTTCAATTCAGGCTCATGGACCCCCTGAAATCTTGGTCTGCGGACCCCTGATTAAGAAGCCCTAGTCTAAAAAGTCATTACTCTAGACATAATTATTGATCATATTCATACTTCTCATCACCTGGGTGTGCTTTTTTCATCTTTGTCTTCACCTCATCTGTGTTGCTGCTTGCTTTGATAAATCATGCAACATGTGCATTCACACTTAGCTCTCTGATTGTTTTCTGGATCAAATGCTGATAAGGGGGAATGGATGTAGCTCATTGGTTGAGTGTCTGCTTCCCATGTGTGAGGTCCTGGGTTCAATTCCTGCTACTGCCGAAAAAAATTGCTGGTAAGTTTCATCAGACAACATTTTTACTTAGGCCAGTTTGCTCTTCATGTTGAATAAGATTCCTCAGTCTAACAGATCATACCTGTTTGCTCTTCAGCCCTGGTACCTTCAATCATAAAAGTATGAACCAAAGTTTTAGCCTGCCTTTTTCACTTATGTACTTGCATAATTAGTGTGCTGATGGCATAGTGTGAGGCCCCTTTAGGGGAAGCAAAAATGAGTGTGACTAAGACATATGAGTGTGATTAAGACAGGAGAAAAGGCTATTCAGACTCACTGCGTCTCTAGTGCAAATCAGAATATGACTTGTGTCTTAAGAAAAAGAAGAGAAAAAAGGAAAAGAAGAGGCTTTTGTGGATGAAATGGTATTTGAGGTGGATCTTGAGGCATGGATATGACTTTTTTTTTAACTTTCTGTTTTGAAATAATTTCAAACTCACAGGACAGTTGCAAAGGAAATAAAAAACCAATACAGAGAACCCCAGTATACTCTCTACCAAGATACCCAGATTTCCCAATTTTTAAACATTTTGCTACATTTGTTATTTCTTCTCTTTTCCTCTTCTTTTTTTCTGTCTTGTAAACATTTGAGAGTAGGTTGTATACTTATGCTCCTTGAAGACTTAATACTTCAGTGCCTTATTTCCTAAGAACCACTTTAGGTACCACTTTAGGTACCGGCATTATCAAGTTCAAGAAATTTAACATTGATAAGAGAGCAAACATCAATGCAACTTTTTTCAGTTGTCCCAATAATGTCCTGTTGGGCCTTTTCACCATTAGGAAATCGAGTCAGGGTCATGTATTATATTTGCCATTGTCTCTTTGGTCTCTCTCTCTTTTTATATTGTGGAAATGCATATATAAATATACTTAATATATGTAGTCTCATAAACTTTCCCATCTCAGCCACTCCCAAGTTTTATGATTCAGTGGGATTAATCACACTTACAGTGTTGTGCTATCATCACCACCATCCATTACTAAACTTTTCCGTCAGTCCCAACAGAAACCCTGCACCCATAATACAGTACCCCCTCAAACCTGTACTCTACCTTTAGTCTCTGAATTTTTATGTTTGAGTTGTTTCATATAAGTGGACTCATTCAATATCTTTCCTTTTGTGTGTGACTTACTTTACTCAACATGGTGTCTTCAGGGTTCATCCATGTAGCAACATGTATCAGAATTAGAATTGTTAACCTGTTAAAATAGAGGTGAGTAGGAAAAGGACTCTACAGGTAGGAGAGTACAAACGGGGAAAATGTTGGAGTGTTTGAGGAGTGTAATGTAAGTATGGAATTGGAGATAAAGTTGGTAAAAGGTGACTTGTAGGCAAATTCTGGATGCTTTTGAATGCCACATAGGACTTCATATTGGCTTACTCTTTTCTGGCTTTGGCTTCTCATCAAAGCCATTGAAGTTTTTTCATCACAGAAATACAAATTCAAATAGTAAGATTATTTTTGCATTTTTCTTATTTTTCATCTGTAGCACTAAACTCTTGTTTTCAGAAATATTTAGTCTGGGGTAATATTTAAAATACTAGATTTTACTAGTGCACATTGGTTATAATTTCTGTCCTGGCTTGATGTGTTACCTGTTTGAACATGCTCATCTTGCTAAATGGGAAGGTAGGTTAAAAAAGATCGTACAACCCTGAGAAAACATGCATGAGTCAGTTGTTCTTTAGCATTAAATTGATCAAGTGGGTTATTTCTTAGGTTTAGACCAGTGAGCCTTAGCGTTGGACGTAGATCGAAAGGATACTCCTCCCTGCTTCAGCTTGCTGTTAGCAGAAAATACAGACATTTCACTGATGCGGACATTACGGTTTTGACTACGATAATGCTTAATTTCTAAAATTCTTTGTGCTTTTTAATGCAAATCTAGATCTGCAGCAAAGTATATTCATATTTGGACCAGCTTGTATTTCACACATTGAGAAACCTTAATGTAAATAATTTTGATTTGTTGTGGAAAACCAAGAGTAGAAGAAATATTTACTGGACTCTTCCAGAGAAGATTTCTGATTGAGGTAGTCTTAGGTTAACATGCTATCCATCCCCCTTACTGTCCTTTCCTTGAAATTGGAGTTTGTGTTCTCAATCTTATGTGGAAATCACATTTACCCCCCAGAGTTATTCTTAGGTGGCTTTTAGAAATTCACCTGACAGTGGGTGCTAGGTCCTTGTACTGAGTTTCAATGTTATGAGCTTTGCAACATCTATTTGGGTTTATTAATGTAGTTATATTTCTCAGGACTTGTAAAATGTGCATGTTTTCTCTTGTATGTAAAAAGTTAACTTATTTCTTGTTAAATCATTGTAGTTTTTGTTCAAGTGTCCAATGAATCAAATTTCACAAATAGTAACCTCCCCATAAAATGTCTAAATGAATAAGATGGGAAATGATTTGTAATATTCACTCCCTGACATTGTGTACTGATAACGTCATAGTTTTCATTGGTGGTTCTTGGGTTGGGCAAATTTTTGTGTCTTGGGCTTCTTTTTTTGCACTGTAGAGCATAGATCTTGCACTATCAAGAAAATGTTCTCTTTTCTACAACATTGGTCTATTTTACCCTAAAAGAATGCGTTTTTCAGAGCTTTATGCTAACATGTATAGGCTGGTCTCCTTTCATTTAAAAAAATTCAAAAGCATAAGGAAGAGAAACTCTAAAAACTGTAAATAATTTCTTAGTGTTGTAAACTCTAAAGCAGTACTTCTTAGGTTGTGATCAATTGTCTTTTTGATGGACATACTGAACTCTCAGCATCACTTTTTTTTTTAAACAAATCAACTTTCTGATACATATTAACATATACAATTCATCCAAAGTGTACAGTCAGAGGTATTTTGTGTTATCATATAGTTGTGTTTTCATCACTTCAGTCATTATTAAAGCAGTTTCATTATTTCAATAATAATAATAATAATAATAAACAGACAAGAAAATTCTTCACCTCTCAGTGTCTCTGTGCTTTCCCTGCTGTACATAGCTGCTGTTTCTGGTTATTCTTGCACAATTATTAATTTATTTATTAAGCAGTTTTACTGAGATATATTTACATACCATGTGATCCAGCATCACTTTTTTTTTATAAATATATTTTTTAAAAGATTTATTTATTTCTCTCCCCTCCCCCTGTTGTCTGTTCTCTGTGTCTATTCGCTATGTGTTCTTTGTCCGTTTCTGTTGTTGTCAGCGGCACGAGAATCTGTGTTGCTTTTTTTGTTGCGTCATCTTGTTGTGTCAGCTCTCCGTGTGTGTGGTGCCATTCTTGGGCAGGCTGCACTTCCTTTTGCGCTGGGCGGCTCTCCTTACGGGGCGCACTCCTTGCGCATGGGGCTCCCCTACGCAGGGACACCCCTGCATGGCACGGCACTCCTTTGTACGCATCAGCACTGCACGTGGGCCAAGTCTACTTCCCCCAACATCACTTTTGAAATAAGTCAAGGTTATGTAGCATTTGCCACCTGATTGAAGTCAGTTGGAATCACTAAGCCAGTATGGATGTACCAAAGTGGCCCTTGATCAGTCGCTAGAGCAGTTCCTCAAGGCTTGCTCTGAGCCGCTGTATCAGTTCCAACTACTGGTTCACTCAAATTAAAGTAAAAGTGGGTGAATTGAGTGTAAAAATGTTTGAATTTCTCTTCCTGAGTTTCTAAACTAGAATGTGAGAACGTTTTAGGGGACAAAGAGAGGGAAGCAATGACTGGGTATGGATAGATAATCCATTTGTGTGGGGACGGTCAGGAAGAGTGGTCGGTGCCTGAGAAGTGGCAGCAGCAGTGAGGCCATCTGGACCTGTTGAGAGAAATGGTATACCAAGCTGTCTTTCTTACCTTCCTTCCTTGTAGAGGGATAGGCGAGGGAGAGACTGAGAATGGTGAGCTTCTCTTCCCATTCAAGAGTTATTTTTTTAAGTAGTGAGAAAGAAATCACATGAGTATCCCCTTCTGTTGGTTTTTTTAAAGTGTCTCCTGGTAGTGATCACATTTCCTTTGTGGGCTAATGGACATTTCCATTTATACCTTAATGATACTTAAAATACTAAATAAATAATAATAAATACTAAATAAAAATTGTTTTTTCTTTTCTTTCTTGCTTTTTTTTTTTTTTTTTTTCAGGAAAGTCCCCAGAGGAAGAAAAGGAAATCAGAAGCTATAGGAACAGGTGACCAGATTGACTTGTTGGCTCTTGGTACAGCAGTTGGAAGCATTTTATTGTACAGTACCGTAAAAGGAGAGTTGCACAGTAAATTAATAGTAAGTGCATCTATGTATGTGTATTTTATATAAACATAGAGGAGGGAATTTCATTATTAGAGGCTTATTAAAAACAAAACACCACAAGGTGTGCTGTAGCATCTTTGTGACTGGGGCAGCCCTCTGCCCACCTCCGTTCAAAGTACTGAAGAGTAATGTTTGATAATAGCTCTATCAGGTAACACAGGCCTTGCTATGGGTCACTGTCCTGAGTTCTTGAGGTGTGTTGGGCTTTAATCTTCAGAGCAGTCCTCAAAGGAGATACTGCTCTGCTTCCCAGTTTGCACACAAGGTGCTTAAGGCATAGAGGAGTTAAATAATCACCACTTCTTTCCATCACAGCCCTGCCCAGTAAAACTCTTGGTACTGATGGAGATGTTGTGAATCTGTGCTGTCCAGAGGGTAGTCACTAACCAAAGTGGCTCTTGGGCACTTGAAACATGGCCCGTGTGTCCAAGGAACTGGGTTTTAATGTTATTTAAATCTGAATAGCCACCTGTAGCAAGTGGCTGCTGTATTGGACAGCACAGCACTATGACTTCTCGGGCAGCCTCATGTGATGCTCACATTCCGTCATCAGAAAGTTAGTGTAACATCTACCTCACCTGGCTTGTTTTGAGGATGAACTAAAAGTGCTCTGTAAGTTAGGAATCTTGTAGAAATTTAAGTTGTTACTAGTTTGGGAAAGAAGAGTACTAGATTGTGTCTTCTAACAATTATTGGTCACCCTTAAATCTTCCCCACCTCTTCTCAGTTAACCGTGTTAAACTCTTCCCCCAAATCACTAAAACCAAACAACAGAAGTAGAGTCTAAGAAAAGAAAGTACTGAAAGCAGTTTGTGGCCATATACCTTCCCTTCTCATTCATTCTTGGGTTTAAATTTCCCCTGTTAAGTCAGATTTTATAGCCTGAGTATGCCAGTTATTTAGGGCCCAGTCAGTCACAGGAACCACCTTAATTACTTTGAAAAGAGAAAGTTTAATATCAAGAACTGTTAACTAGGTTTCAGTTGAGAAAAGGTAAAAAAGAACTCTCAGGTATCACAAAGGTAACAACTCCAGGAGGTAGCTCACTCCCTGTAGGGCTAGGGGAACAAGGAAAGAGGTCAGTGTTATTAAAATTTAAACGCTTAACAGGAGGAACCCTGAGGGACTGAAAGCCAGACTGCTTGGGAGGAGATGCTGCTCTGTTGGTGTGGCTGTCGCCCCATGTCGCCCCATGGACTTGGGTGCAGCTCTCTGACGAGGGGCTCCAGCTGGCTAGTTCTAGTGTCTGTGAAGGGGAATGATGAGACTGGTTCTCCAAGTGTCAGAAATTGGACATTGGGCTCAGCTGCTGCTGGAGAGAATTGCCACTGCTGGAGCCAAGAAGCATTTTTGGAGTGATGCAAACGAGAAAGCCTTTTCTTCTCTCTCTAGTACCCCTTGTTGGTAGAGCCTCCTAGGGATCTAGCTGGCAAGGCGAAAATGTAGTTTGTAGAGTAAAGCCCTAGCTTTACAGAGCAGGGTAAAGAAAGGTTTGGCACTGAGATACAGTAACTTGATGGGCATAATTTGTTTTAAATAATATCTGTTATAGCATATTTTTGTTCACCAGAGGTCCTGTATGTGGGAATGGTTTTATATGTGAATGAATAAAACATAATTTTTCCATTTTAGTTAGTATGTGCCTGTAGAAAATTTGGAGCTACATAAAGTTGAAAAGTGAAAAATTCTTTATACCTCATCAGCGAAAGATCCCTTGTTAATAGTTTGTGTACTTCTTTGTTTTTATGCATATGATTAAAAAATATAGTTGGGTTCTGTCTGCTTATGGATTTCATATGCTGATTTTTTCATTAAATTATAACAAGTGATTTTTGTGTTTGTCAAAAAATTAGTTATAAACATTTTGAATGACTGCCTAAAATTCTAACTGTGTAGTCCTTTGATTACTTTATTATTCATCATTTAGGTAGTTTAAGTTTTTTTGGGGCGGGGGCAGATACAGTAAGGAATGTTTTTTTTTTTTTTTGCTCTCACCTTGATTCCCAGATTACTAACCTGTACCTACTAACCTCAAAGAGGGTTTAATAGTTAAGACTATTCTATGCATATTACAGAAACATTTCCAAAAGAGTTTTCCCTATTTGTACTTCTATCAGCAATGAAAGGTATGAATTTATCAAAAAGACACTCTGAGGTGAGGTGAGGTGAGGGGTGTTGAGATGGTGTGAAGTATTAATAGAAAGTCTGAAGTGCCTGGCATATAATTGATCTTTAGAAATTGTTGAATGAATAAGTGAATGAATGAACATGTTGCTCAAATGCTTTCTAAAAGAATATTCTAATTTCACTGCCCCTAACAAGGTATAAGAGTATCATTTTTACTATAACCTAACCAGCAGAGGTGTTACAATGCTAAGCAAGTTGCTAGAGGAGCGGACTGAAAATGCTACTTTGTTTTGTATTTCTTTGATTACTAACACAGTTGAATATTTTGGTATATTTTCTTACTGAAGTCTTTTTATGGAATTTATTCATATTCTTTTTTCAGTCCTTTGTGCATATGTGTAATGTAGGACTAAGTTCTTTATGTAAGCTGATAGGAGGGGAAAAGTAATTGAATTTAAGAACATTTTACAATATTTTTCTTCTGAAGTGGAAGTGATATTTGAAAGTAGCTTCAGTGATTTTTTAGTTACAAGTTTACTTTTATCCTTAGCTTAGATGTGCGTACAATGATAATTTGTTGTATATGTATGTAATTTATGGGAATTCAGGAGAAAAGAGGTAAAATAACACTTGCTTACAGTGTAGATTATCTAGCACCTCACTCTACTTAGTGAGTTTGTCCTTGAATGAGTTTGAGATGGGAAACCCTCCCAGTACCTTCCCTCCCAGTACAGTCCATTCTTGTATGCCTCTTAATAGGCAAGCATTTTGCTGTGCTGAGTGTGTTTAAAGTAGTGTTTACCTAAAGAAATTGATTTCTTTATTGAAAGATGGTTTTGGTGCTTTTTAAAAGGAATTTTCAAGAGTAATTTTCACTAGACTTGATTTTTACTATACATACTGACTTTCGACTCTTTGCTATTAGCTCACTCAAGCATCACAAACTTTTTGCCATTGTCATGCTTAGGGCTGGCATTCCTGTCAAAAGCAAATAGCATTTAGGACTAGTATACTTTGATTTAGGATGTGGATGTTGGTTTTTCCAGTAGGGAGAAGGGAAAGTTAACATTTTGATGAAGTTCTGTCTGATTTATCTTATATTTGATGTTGCTGGAAAATTAAAATAAAACAGAAAGATGTAGGAAAGTGGATGTGGCTCGAGCTATTGGGCTCCCCTCTACCATATGGGAGGTCCAGGGTTTAATTTCCAGAGCCTCCTGGTGAAGGCAAGCTGGCCTGTGCAGAGAGCTGGCGCAGCCAGATGACACAACAAAAAGAGACACAGAGGAGAGACAATAAGAGATGTAGCAGACCAGGGAGCTGAGGTGGTGCAAGAGATTGAGCACCTCTCTGCTACTCTGGAAGGTCCCGAAATCGGTTCTCAGTGCCGCCTAAAGAGAAGACAAGCAGACGGAAGAATACACAGTGAATGGACACAGAGAGTAGACAGTGGGGGGTGGGGGGTGGGGGGGGGAGAAATAATTAAATCTTTTAAAAAAAAGGTAGATGTAGTTGAAGGCCATTTTAGTTAATTGATTCATGTTATGTAGGATAAGTTTTATTTTTAATTTTCTTTTTTAAATCTGCAGAGTGGCGGACATGATAACAAAGTTAATTGCATACAGTGGCATCAAGAAAATGGCTGTTTGTATAGTTGTTCAGATGATAAACATATTGTGGAATGGAGTACACAGACTTGCAAAGTAAAGTGGTGAGTAAATGTCGATGGTTCTGTGGTACTGCAGGAGTTCCTCAGGTACTGCTTGAGAATGTGTTAGAGTTTGACAGATCTAGACTGTAGACTTGCTGTATATAAAACTTTGTTAGATGGCGGAGTGTAGAGTTGAATAAGGTTATAGGCTCTTCCGTGGGAACTTTTCAAATTGAGCATTTCAGGATATTAACACACAGAAGTGAAAGAGTGGTTCAAGAGTAAAAGAAATGTACGAGAGATGTCATAGGTCACATGTGGTAGTTGTCAAATGAGCAGTGTATGCTGGGGAGACCTGGTGGGAGAACATGGGCTTTCACCTGGGCCTTCTGGCATAGGTATGATATAGAGAGAAAGGGTAGAAAAACGCTTTCAAGGGTGGGGAGGTGGCAGTAGCAAACACTAGGAGACAGGGAAGTGAGAGATTTACTTGGAACTGTGAGAAAACTAATTTAGAGAAGGAGCATAGTAGGAGATAATGGTTGGTAGAGGGAAGATGGGCCAGAGTAGCTTAAGAGTTTGGCTTTAAGTGTCATAGATAAAAATCTTCAACAGCTCTTATGGTTTATGCACTTAATCCTGTATTACTGGTATAGTAGATGCTCAGTAAACATGGACTATGGGATATAGGTCAACTCATTATGGAATATAGGACCCTAAAGAGGATTATGGTGCCCATGGTCCTGTAGCTAATAGGTGGCAGAGAAGGGACTCTAATCTGCTCTCTTGAATCCTGGTACAGTGTTTTTTCTCTTATACTAAAAGTACTCTGTTGGAGTTTTGGGATCCTATTTGGTAAGCAGGTGGAAGCCAGAGGTGATTAGTGTCTTGGGAATAAAGTAACCAAAGTTATACTTCAGGAAAAAGTAATCTGTCAGCAATGTGTAGAATTTAGGGAAAGGCGATAGATTAAAAGCAGAGAGGCCAGGTAGATGGCTGTTCTTGTAATAGTCCATTTGTAGGATGGTAGGAATGGAGTAAGATTGGAAAAGTAGCAAACAAGGGGAATCAGTAAGGCCTGGGTGGGGCAGGGGAGGGAATTGGGTGATAGAAAGAAGTTAAAGGTAAAATAAGTTTTCCGCTTTGTTGACTTGTTAGGCAAGGAATAATGCAATTCATCGAAACTCCAGTCAGAGGGAAATGGCTTTGGAGTTTTTAGACAAGTTGGGTTTGAAATGATGGTTTGTAGGAGGCAAGACCTAGCAGACAGGGTGGTGACATAGGCTTGAAGTTTAAGGGAGGAACTGGGGCTAGAGGTGCAGATGAATAAATCCTCTGCCTGGAGTTTCAGTGTTTATAAATCACAGTTGCCTCCTGGGGTTACTCCCGCTCCTTTAGTGTGTCTCCCAGGTTGCTAGTGAACCTTTCTGAGTCCTTCTGCGTAAAGGCACTGGCGCTCCATTTATCTGCTGCAATAGTTTCAACAGTGCTATCAGAAACACCTCAAGATTCTGAAGTAGTATGTCAGGGGCAGGGTCCATGCAGTGCTGAGATCAGCTCAGTGATAGGTTGGCTCGAAGGGAAGGCAACGCAGAACTTTACAAAATAAAGGGACAGAGAGAGACACATGAGAGGAGATACAGATGACACCAGGGGACTCACAGCTTCTGGAACTGAGAGGCTCGACCATAGTTTCCACCTCGTATTTATTGGAAGCTACCAAGCAGCTGTTTGCTCTCTGAAATGCAACATCATCTGCAATAATAGGGAAGAACTGCAACATCTACAGTAGAACAGGTGTGACATTTGCAATAAGGAACAGGTAATTATTTTCCCACATTCCTCCCTTTTTGTTTTTGCTAAGTCTACGCAAAAGTTGTTTTCACTGATTAACAAAGCTTCCTGCATGGTATTTTCATTTTTAGGTTTGAACAATACTCATTGAATTTTTTCTCAATACATTCAACAGGGTACATTTATATTTCACTTAACAGTTCATCAAATCACTTAAGTACACAATATGTTTCATTATTAAAGTTCTGATTAGTGCTCAAGCATTTTATACATAATCCATAACTACCATAGATTATACATCAACAAACAATAGGACTTCCAACTAGCAGACATTTAATGAATAGACTTTCATTTCTCATGGGCTTAATATTCCCAACTGGCAAGGCTATATAGGCCAGTACTCGATATTAATGCTGGCCACATCCAAGTCACACGCTGTCATTACAAACTCCATTAACATGAGTAAATATTGTATTTTTCAGTTACAGCAGAGAATATATAGTTTTGTCTTACCCAAACATTTAAGAATTTGATTGAGCAGTAGGGACCTTACAGCTTGTCCCAACTGTTTGCCTTTTCCAGACCCTTAAAATACCATTTTCTCTGATGTTTCTTAGTAGGGTCACTGCCACAGGTTTCTTCTATGCAGCCAGATTCATTGCCATAAGGCCAGGCCAGAAACCCTTGAAGAACTGCAAAGTCCATTGTTGACCTTTCCACACAGTTTTTATACTTTTTTGTATTCATTCAGGCTTGTTTTACTTTTACAAAATCTCACTGAATGCTTCCACAATACGTTTACAACCTGCTATATGCATACTAGGTCTGTCCCGCATATCGTCATATTAACCATTTTATTTTAGGACAAAATACACCTTATAACCTTTCAGTTAGCATTCCCACAAACTTTTTACCTTTTTCAATATTTGCTTAACTTTTACATCTTTCATTTCATCCTTCCTTTCTTTTTTCATCTTCTTCCTTTTTTCTATTTCTTCCTTTCTCTCTTTTCTTTCTCTTTTTTCCCTTTTTCTTTTTCCTTCCTCTTTTTTCTTTTTTCCTTTTTTCTATTTTTTTCCTTTCTCTTTTCTACTTTTTTCCTTTCTTTTTCCTTTCTTTCTCTTCTTTCCTTCCTTTTTATCCTCCTTTCTTCCTTTTTTGTTTTTCCTCCCTTTTTCTCTTTTTCACACACACTGAAACCATTACAACACACACACTGACATTGAACAAACAGGCAAACACAAAAGCAGTTCCAAATCTATTAATCTAGAATTTCTTCATTGCTTCCTTTTATAATTCAACATTTCTTTTCCAGTTTTCCTGCTCTCAGTTTCCTTCTTAATCTCTTTCTGTCCCCAAGTCATACTTGCTTTATGATGCCATGCTTGAACAAGTTCTGTAGTTTAGATACTTTGATGTAAAGCCATTCTAGTCTTCGGAATGAGACCCAGCCATGCAGTTTCCAGCATCTGTCTCTCCATCTGCACTACTGGAGGTTCTAGGTTCCACAGGAACTTTCATCGTCTCTTGGCGTTCATGGTATGGCTTTATCCCACAAGTTGGTACCCACATGCTGGTACTCACACAGGACGTTCTCCATCTCCTGGGGAAATAGAAGCAAACCCTCGAGGACTTTGAAGGCTTTCCAAACCCTAGGGGCTCTGCGCCATCACAACCACTTTAGTTTTGGTCTAAGTGATCCTTCTTCCTTTCAGGCCCCATGTTGGTCTCCAATTGCTGAGATCAGCTCAGCGATAGGTTGGCTCGAAGGGAAGGTGACACAAAACTTTACAAAATCAAGGAACAGAGAGAGAAACACAAGAGAGGAGATAGAGATGGCACCAGGGGACTCACACACAGCTTCTGGAACAGAGAGGCTTGACCCTAGTTTCCTCCTTGTATTTATTGGAAACTACCAAGCAGCTGTTTGCTATCTGAAATGCAACATCATCTAAAATAATAGGGAACAACTGCAACATCAACATCATCTGCAATAATAGGGAACAACTGCAACATCTACAGTAGAACAGGTGTGACATTTCCATTAAGGAGCAGGTAATTATTTTCCCACAGATTAACTGTATTTTTAAAAAGCTGTCTAGATGAGAGTTTACAAAGATAAGTCCTGCACATAGAGTTGAATGCTGTTTGAGGCACAGTTCAGCACGTACACGCCTTGTATCTAATCATAACTGTGAAGTGGACTCACTCTTTGTTTTACTGTTGACACATAGGTTAAATAAGAGCCTGAGCTCTCATCCACTCAACTGTCCTGCCTCATAAAATGACTTTCCAGTTTTATTCTTGGCCTCTCTTTCCAGAGCACACAGACTTTACTGTTCTGAAAACACACTAGTCTATGGCTCCATTTTTTCCATTATATTCCTTTGGCCTTAAGTATCTTTCTTCCTGTGACAATTTTTTCTTTTTAAATCACAGAGTAGCTGTAATTTCAAAAGTCACATAGCTCTACAGAGGTTTCCATCATACCTTACTCTGACTCCAACAGCTTATTCTTAGGGGCAACCACTGGTAATTCTTTAACTTTTCTTTTTTTTCCCTCCAATGGTTTTATTTATTTATTTAAATGTTACATTAAAAAAATATGAGGTCCCCATATATTCCCCACCCCCCTCACCCCACTCCTCCCACATCAACAACCTCTTTCATTATCATGGGACATTCATTGCATTTGGTGAATACATCTTGGAGCACTGCTGCACCGCATGGATAATGGTCTACACTGTAGTTTACACTCTCCCCCATTCTACCCAGTGGGCCATGGCAGGACATAAAATGTCCAGCATCTGTCCCTGCAGTACCACCCAGGACAACTCCAAGTTCTGTCACTTTTCTTGAGGTATTTATTTCCATGTTTCTGATTAGCATTCTTATACTGCTATTAACTGATTTTGTTTTCCAGTTTAGGTACTATCTACTGATTTCCTACTGTGGAAGATGAGGATTTAGCTCTTATTCTCTCTCTCTCCCCTTCTGTTTTCCTTGTATTGTTACATCACAATTTTTGGTTAAACAGTATTTGGTGTTTATATTACGAGTCCTTAAATACTGTTACCCTGAGCCTTGGACTGTGCTAGGCTTGTTTGTTAATTGGGGTGAAACAGTCACAGCAATAACCATTGTAAAGCATGCAGTTAAGTGGCATTCACAACCTTGAGCAACCACTACCTCTTAGCTAGTTCCAAAATATTTTCATCAACTCAAAAGAAAACCTGACCATTAAGCAGCACTCACTTTTCTCTGCTTCCTCCAGTCCCTGAGAACTGCCAGTCTGCTTCCTCTGTATGGAATTACCTGTTCTGGAAATTTCCTACAAATGGTATCATATAATATGTGCCTGGCTTCTTTCAGTCAGCAATATATATGTATAGTTTTTTATTTAAAAAATTTATTGAAGTTTATTATTCATACATAAAAATACATAAACAGTAAGTACAGTAAAAATTAGGATACTATAAAACAAACATGCATACCAACATACAGGGTTCTCTTACATCACCCCATCACCAGTACCTTGTATTACTGTGAAACTTTTGTAACTAATTATGAAAGAGCATCATTAAAGTATTACTACTAACTATAGTCTGTAACTTATATTCGTGTATTTTTCCTCCAGCCCACCCTATTATTTTTTTGTTCATAAACCCTATAATTTATCTAAAGTGTACAGTCAGTGGCATTTGGTATGATCAGAGTTGTGCATTCATCACTTCAGTCAATATCAGAGCATTTTCATAACTTCAAAAAAACAAAAACACTATCATATCCGTATGTTAGTGCCACTAATTCCAAATCTTTCAATGTGCATTCTCTATTTCTATTCATGTCCAACAGCTTTTTACTAATTATACACAGATTAAACCTCAGCTTTCCATTCTTTAACCACATTCTATTCTCTGATGACTTCTTTTCTAACTATTAACTCCATGAGTTTGCGCATTATATTTAGTTCATAATAGCTAAATCATAGAATATTTATCCTTTTGTTTCTGACTTGCTTCGCTCAATATAATATCCTCCAGGTTCATCCATCTTGTCATATGCTTCACAACTTAATTTCTTCTTACACCTGAATAATACTCCATCTTGTGTGTATTCCACAGTTTATTCATTCGTCAGTTGATGGGCACCTGGGTTATTTCCATCTTTTGGCAGTTGTGAATAATGCTGCTGTGAACTTCGGTGTGCAGATGTCTGTGTCACTGCTCTCAGGTCTTCTGGATATATATATCTAGTAGTGGTATTGCTGGGACACATGGTAGATCTTTAACTTCCTTAGGAACTGCCAAATAGACTTCCACAGAGGCTGTACCATTCTGCATTCCCACCAACAGTGAATAAGAGTTCCTGTCTCTCCACTTCCTCTCCAACACTTTTAGTTTTCTGTTTTTTAAATAGTGGCATTTCTAGTAGGTGTGAAATGATATCATTGTAGCTTTGATTTGCATTTCCCTAATAGCCAGTGATGTTAAACATTTTTCCATGGTTCCCCCCCCCCCGCCCCCTTTTGTATTTCTTCTTTAGAAAAATGTCTATTCAGGTATTTTCCCCATGTGTTAATTGGGTTATTTGCCCTTTTATTGAGTTGTAGGTTCTCTTTACAGATCATGGATATTAGAACCCTGTCAGATGTGTGATTTCCAAATATATTCTCTCTTTAAATAGGCTGTCTTTTTACCCTTTTAACAAAGTCCTTTGAGATACAGAAGTGTTTACTTTTGAAGAGGTCCCATTTATCTGTTTTTTCTTTGTTACTTGTGTTTTGGGTGTAAGATTTAAGAGACCCCCACCTACTACAAGGTCTTGTAGATATTTCCCTACATTATCTTCTAGGAGTTTTATGGTCCTGGCTTTTATGTTTAGGTCTTTGATCTATTTTGAGTTGATTCTTAAATAGGGAGTGAGAATAATTGTCCTCTTTCATTCTTTTGGTTATGGATATCCATTTCTCCCAATACCATTTGTTGAAGAGACTGTTCTGTCCCAGGAAAATAGACTTGGTAGGCTTATCAAAATCAGGGAAGCAGATTTGGCTCAACTGATACAGCGTTCGCCTACCACATAGGAGATCCAGGGTTCAAACCCAGGGTCTCTTGGCCTGTGTGGTGAGCTGGCCCATGCACAGTGCTGATGCATGCAAGGAGTGCCGTGCCATGCAGGGGTGTCCCCCGCGTAGGGGAGCCCCACACACAAGGAGTGCATCCCGTAAGGAGAGCCGCTCAGCGTGAAAAATGCAGCCTGTCCAGGAGTGGCGCCGCACACATGAATTTCTGACGCAGCAAGCTGACGCAACAGAAAGAGACACAGATTCCCAGTGCTGCTGACAAAGAATGCAAGCGGACAGAAAAGAACACACAGCGAATGGACACAGAGCAGACAACGGCCGGCAGGGTGGGGAGGAATAGAGGGGGAAGGGGAGAGAAATAAATTAAAAAAATTTTAAATCTTAAAAAAAAAATCAGTTGACCATAGAGATGAGGGTTTATTTCTGAATTCTCAGTTTGATTCCATTGATCAGTGTGTCTGGCTTTATACCAGTACCACACTGTTTTGACCACTGCAGTCTTATAATACATTTCAAGATTAGGAAGCATGAGTTTTTTTACTTTGCTCTAATAATTAAAGATGTTTTGGGCTATTTGGTACCCCTGTCCCTTCCAAATAAATTTGCTAATTGGCTTTTCTATTTCTGGAAAGTAGGCTGTTAGAATTTTAATTGGTAGTGCATTGAATCTATAAATCAATTGAGGTAGAATTGACTTCATAATGTTTACTCTTCCAGTCCATCAACATGGAATGTCCTTCCATTTGTTTAATTCTTCTTTAATTTCTTTTAGTGTTTTGAAGTTTTCTGAATATAGATTCTTTACATTCCTGGTTAAATTAATTCCTAGATATTTGAGACTTTTTGTTGCTATTGTTAATGGAATTTTTTTCTTGATTTTTCTCCTCCACTTGCTCATTGCTCATGTATAGAAACAACACAGATTTTTGTGTGTTGATCTTGTGTCCTGCCACTTTGCTGAACTCATTTATTAGCTCTAATAGCTTTGTTGTAGATATTTCAGAATTTTCTAAATATGGGGTCATGTCCTCTGCGAAGAGTGAGAATTTTACTTAATCTTTTCCAGTTTGGATGCCTTTTATTTCTTTTTTCTTGCCCAGTTGCTGTAGCTAGAACTTCTAGCACAATATTGAATAACAGTGGTGACAGTTAGGCATCCTTGTCTTGTTTCCTGATCTTAGAAGGAAAGCTTTCAATCTCTCCCCATTGAGTTTGATGTTGGCTGTGGAATTTTCATATATCCCTCTTTATTATATTGAGGAACTTTCCTTCTATACCTATTTTTTGAAGTGTTTTTATCAAGACAGAATGTTGGGTTTTGTCAAAGAAAAGAAATAAGTAGGAAATCTTTCCTTTAAAAAAAAAGTCTTCTTTATTTCCCTTCCCCCCATTGTCTGCTCTGTGTGTCCATTCACTGTGTGTTCTTCTGTGTTTGTTTGTATTCTTTTTTTTTTTTAATTTCTCTCCCCTTCCCCTGCCCCTGTTACCTGCTTTCTGTGTCAATTTGCCATGTGTTCTTCTTTGTCCGCTTGCATTCTTGTCAGTGGCACCAGGAATGTCTCTTTTTGTTGCATCATTTTGCTGCGTCAGCTCTCTGTGTATGTGGCGCCACTCCTGCGTAGGCTGCTTTTTTCACTCAGGGCAGCTCTCCTTGAGGGGCACATTCCTTGTGTGTGGGGTTTCCCTATGTGGGGAGCACCCCTGTGTGGCACTCCTTGCACACATCAGCACTGTGCGTGGGCCAGCTCACCACGTGGGCCAGGAGCCCTGGGTTTGAACCCTGGACCTCCTATATGGTAGGTGGACGCTCTATCAGTTGAGTCAAATCTGCTTCCTTGCTTGTATTCTTATTAGGCAGCTCCAGGAACCAATCCTGGGAGCTTCTGGAATGGGAGAGAGGTGATCATTCTCTTGCGCCACCTTAGCTTCCTGATCTGATGCGTTTCTTATTGCCTCTCCTCTGCCTCTTTTTTTTTTTTTTAAGATTTTATTTATTTGTTTGTTTATTTCTTTCCCCTTCCCCCCCCCCCCCCCAACTCCCCTGTTGTCTGCTCTCTGTGTCCATTTGCTGTGTGTTCTTCTTTGTCCGCTTATGTTGTTGTCAGCGGCACAGGAATCTGTTTCTTTTTGTTGTGTCATCTTGTGTGTCAGCTCTCTGTGTATGCGACGCCATTCCTGGGCAGGCTGCGCTTTCTTTTGCGCTGGGCGGCTCTCCTTACGGGGCGCACTCCTTGCACGTGGGGCTCCCCTACGCAGGGACACCTCTGCATGGCACGGCACTCCTTGTGCACATCAGCACTGCGCATGGGCCAGCTGAACACGGATCAAGGAGGCCCGGGGTTTGAACCACGGACCTCCTGTGTGGTAGACGGACGCCCTATCCACTGGGCCAAGTCCGCTTCCCTGTCTCCTCTGTCTCTTTGTGTTGCGTCATCTTGCTGCACCAGCTCTCCGTGTGGGCCAGCACTCCTGCACGGGGCAGTACTCTTCGCAGGCCAGCACTCTGCGTGGGCCAGCATTCTGCATGGGCCATCTTGCCATATGGGCCAATGTGCCTTCCCCAGGAGGCCCTGGGCATAGAACTCTGGACCTCCTAATGGTAGACGAGAGCCCAGTTGGTTGAGCCACATCCGGTTTCCTAATTTTCTTTTCTTGTAGTGTCTTTATGTAGTTTGATATTAGGGTGATTTTGGCCTTATAAAATGTGTTGGGTAATTTTCCGTCCTTTTCAGTTTTTTGGAAGATTTTAAACAAGATTGGTGTAATTCTTCTTGAAATGTTTGGTAGAATTCATCTGGTAAGCTATCCTGGAGTTTTCTTTGTTGGAACATCTACTTGTGATTGGTTTGTTGAGTTCCTTTATTTCTCGTAGAGTCAGTGTAGGTTGTATGCGCATTTCTAGGAATTTGTCCATTTGATCTAGGTTGTCTAATTTCTTGGCATATAGTTTCTCATAATATCTTATGATGGCTTGTGTTCTCTTATCCATTGTCAACCTGTGTTTTTTGACTGGGGAGTATAATCCATTAACGTTCAATGTCATTATTGTAAAGGGGCATTACTTCAACCATTTTATCATTTGGCTTTCATATATCATATTTTATTTTTGTCCATCTTTTTACCCTTTTGGTTACCCTTTCTGATAGTATTCACTTCTACACTCCTCCAGACTTCCGTCTCTTGTCTTTTCTAGCTATAGAACTCCCTGTTGTGTTTCCTGTAGCGCTGGATTCTTGCTTATGAACTGTCTTAGTTTTTCGGTAATTATATGTGAATATTTTAAACTCACCTTCATATTTGAAGGACAATTTTGCTAGGTAAAGAATTCTTGGCTGACAGTTTTTCTCTTTCAGTGCCTTGATTATAATATACTACTGCACTTTTGCCTCCATGGCTTTTTTTTTTTTTTAAGATTTATTTTTTTATTTATCCCTATCCCCTCATTCTTTGCATTTGCTGTCATTTGTTGTGTGCTGGTCTTCTTGTTTTTGGAAGCACAGGGAACCAAACCTGGGACAGACCTCCATTGTGGGAGGGAGGTGCCTGATTGCTTGGTCCATTATGTTTTGTTGTGTCATCTTGTTTCGTCAGCTTGCAGCACCAGCCCGTTTTGTCAGCTCTCTGTCTTGCTTGTCTTTTCTAGGCGGCACTGGGAACTGAACTTGTACCTCTCATGTGGTAGATGGGCACTCAGTTGCTTGAGCCACATTTGCTTCCCCCTCCATAGTTTCTGGAGAGAAATCTGCATTAAATCTTACTGGACATTCCTTTTATGTGATGTTTCTCTTCTTCCCTGCTGCTTTCAGAATTTTCCCTTTATCTTTAGCATTTGGCATTCTAAATAGTTTCTTTTTTTTTTTTTATTTTTTATTTTATTTTTTTATTGACTTTGTAATAATATTACATTAAAAATATATATGTGAGGTCCCATTCAACCCCACCCCCCCACCCCCCCTCTCCCCCCCCAACAACACTCGTTCCCATCATCATGACACATCCCTTGGATTTGGTAAGTACATCTTTGGGCACCTCTGCACCTCATAGACAATGGTCCACATCATGGCCCATACTCTCCTCCATTCCATCCAGTGGGCCCTGTGAGGATCCACGATGTCCGGTGATCACCCCCGAGGCGCCATCCAGGGCAGCTCCACGTCCCAAATACGCCCCCACCTCTCATCTCTTCCTGCCCTTCCCCATACCCATCGTCCACCATGTCCACTTTTCCCAATCCAATGCCATCTCTTCTATGTGGACATTGGATTGGTTGTGTCCATTGCACCTCTATGTCAAGAGGAGGCTCAGATTCCACATGGATGCTGGCTGCCATCCTCCCATTTTCAGTTATAATCACTCTAGGCTCCATGGTGTGGTGATTGTCCTTCTTCAACTCCATCTTAGCTGAGTGTGGTAAGTCCAATAAATCAGATTGTAGGTGCTGGAGTCTGTTGAGGCTCAGGACCTGGCTATCACATTATCAGTCCAGAGATTCAAATCCCCTAACTGTATCTTAAACCCCAACGTTAACTGCACCTCCAGCAGATTAGTATGATAGTCTTATGAAGGGAGATCCCATCTGAGTCCAGATTCATCACACATAAACACCATTTCCAGAGAGGGGCCATCTGCCCTGGTAGTAAACCCCATCGGCCATGACCATAACTCTCATGGGTCTCTTTAGCCTTCATAGGAACCAATATCTGGGGGTTGTATCTGCTTTATCTGTCTCTCTGACTCTGCTCAGTTGTGCATGAGGGCAATCCTTCTGCCAGCCTCCAGACTCTCTAAATATTGTTTCTTGGGATAAGTCTCTTTGGACTTAATTCTAATTAGAGTATGCTGTATTTCCTGGCCATGTATGTCTTTTCATGAGAGTTGGGAAATTTTCGGACATTGCCTCAAATACTCTTTCTGCCCTTTTTCCCATCTCTTCTTCTGAAACTCCCATAACACGTATGTTGGTGTGCTTTGTGCTCTCATTTAATTCCCTGAGCCCCTGCTCATTTTTCCCCCATTCTTTTCTTTGTCTTACCTCTATTTTCATTTCAGCTCTTCTGTCCTCTATGTTGTTGATTCTTTCTTCCATGATTTCAAATCTGCTGTTGTGTGATTCTGTTGTCTTTTAAATATCACTTATTATGTCTTTTTATTTCCATAAGCGCTGTTATTTTTCTATCCAAGGTTTCATGATTTTCTTTGTGCTCACCCAGTGTCTTCTTGATGTCTTTTATTTCTTTAATTACGGTGTCCTTCAGTTCCATGATTTGATTTAGGAGATTTGTGTAAATCTTATTGATTAGTTGTTTCAAGTCCTATTTCTTATCTGGGGCTTTGATTTGTTCCTTTGCCTGACTCATATATTCCGTTTTCTTATGTAATTTTTTGCTGATGTCTAGGCATCTGATTCTGATGCTGAGTTTACTCTGGTGTTCAGTTTCTTCCTCTTTTCTAGAGATTTACTGTTAAGTAACTGTGTGCTACCACTGTTCTTTGATTCTTCGTTCAGCTTTTTCTAGATATTTTAGGATTGCCCCTGTTTAACCTCTAAAATCAGGGCTAATGAGCCAGTAATGGAGTGCAGGCCAGTTTCCAAGGACCTTGGAGAGGGGGACAGTAAAGGCACCCTTTTGCCTCTTGTTTGTTTATTATTATTTCCTGCTTCCTTTCGTGCACTTTTCTGTTCTGCCAGCAGATGACGCTCTCTGGCAGACCTCTGGGCTCAGACCCCAGGTGCTAGAGGGGAGTGCTTCAGAGTAATTCCTCAGGAGGGTAGGCTGTGCAGAAGCAATGTCCTCAGGGCAGGCCAAACTTCACAAAGAAACTTTCTCAGAAGCTATTCTCCCTTGGCCTCTGCCACTTTCCCTCCCTCTGCCTCCTCAGCAACCAACCCTGGATAGTAGGGATGGTGTTTGAGAAGGCAAATTATCTTTAGCCCTCTCTCAGGGCAAATAATGCCATGGTCCTATGGGACCTGGAAGTGTGTGACTCTTCCAGTTCAGTAGACTAAGTTTGCTGGCCAAAATCTGCATTTACTGTAGGCTTTGTCCTTCCCTATCCCCCCCTCTTGGGGGAAGAGGACCCCTGCAGCTACTTCAGTCTGTAGCCCCTGTAGTCCTTAGACTGCTGTTTGCTCCAAGGGTTGGGGGATGGGTGCCAGCAGCTTCTGCTGCAGCTTTACTCAAGGAATTTTTCCATCTAGCCAAGACTCCTTTCCTTTGCACCTCTCTCTCCAGGGTGGCATCTTGCCTTCCCTTGTAGACAGACTCTGCCTCTCCTCTAGCTATTTTTTTCTGGAGGGAAGCAATCCCTCTGTGTCTCTTATCTTCCTAATCCTCCATATTTCTGGAAGTCCCTCAACATAATGTTTTTAAGGATTGTCCTTGTTGTTGCATTTATCAGTACTTCATCCCTTTTTATGGCTGAGCAACATCATGCTGTATATGTATATCATGTTTTTTTGTCCATTCATCCATTCCTGGACATATGAGTGGTTTCCACCTTTTGTTTCTTGAGAATAATAGTGCTCTGAACATTTGTGCACCTGTATGTATGCAGCATTTGATACTAGTGAGGTTGGACATTTTCATATGTTGATCAACAATTTGTATTCTGTGAATTAATTGCCTGTTTATTTCCTTTATTTTTATTTTGAAATTTTCCTTCTTGATGTGAAGGGGTTGTTTATATGTTCTGGGTATTAATCCATTGTCTATAATATATATATTTTTGATATTTTCTCCTGGTCTTTTATTTTTTTTCCTTCAATTTGCAGCTTACCAATATTTCTTAAAATATGATGAGAGCATCTATTTTTTTAAAAGTCATGTTTTCATTGAAATATAGTCCAAATATTTTTTAAGCTTCATACAGCTCTTCTCCCACCCTTATGGCTAAATAAGATCACAGTTCCTATGTCCTTGGTAGAAATTCTAGAGCCTGCCAAGATTCTTCCCATGGATGAGTACTGGTTAAAATTGGTTTCCAATAACTTTGACATTTATGGCCCACTGGTTTTTCCATTTAAAAAGACCCTCACAACTAACATGGCAGTATTCCTACCAGCACAAAATATGGGAAACACAACTTTGACAAGAGAAGTATTTCAAAACCAACATTTAAAATCAAGAATATATTCAACTTTACAGTACACAGCACCTAAGCCATGCTGCTGTATGCATCACTTTCTAACATAGATGCTGAGGGAGGTGCATTTATACCAACTTTAGATGGGCCTAAGGAAGAAACCTCACCTATTTGACTATTTAGTTCAGGGCTGCTTGGGCAAAAACCACAGGGCTTGGGGCTAATGTAAAAAGAGGCACTTTGTATAAACCAAGATGGAAAAGATGAATCAAAGCACATTTTTCTTTATTTTTATGGTGGTTTGGGGGCCTAATCTTACTTTTATAACTGAAAAACAGTAGTTTCAGTGCACACAGGGGCACTGTGGTCAACAAGCACCGATACCCACAACACTTTCTATACTGCACACACTCAAGTGCAGGGCTTGATACATGCCTGTGAACACTGTTTGCTCAGCTGACCAAGGGTTGCATGATCCTGAGGCACCTCATGTGGAATGGGGTGGGGACCTGGGGTTACTTGTATTTTAATGCTGTGATTTATATTATACGGAAGTTTCATATAATTAAATTTTATATTATTAATTATAGCCCATAGTTTACATTAGGGACGACTATTCGTTGTACATTTATGACTTCTAAGAATTATTTTCTGGTAACATGTACAATCTAAAATTTCCCATTTTAACCACTTTCAAGTGTATAGTTCATGGTGTTAATTACATTCACAGTGTTGTGCTGTTACCACTACCATCTTTTTCCAAAACTTCCTATTACTCCAAATTTGCTACTTATTTTTAATCAATTGGTAATTTGTGTGTGTGTAAGGTAGTAATTTTGTTTTTCCAAATGACTAATTTTGATCCAATTCCACTTGACTGATGGAATAAGGTTTTTTTTCCTCCCACTTTTGAATTATTCTACTTTGGTAATAAGATACAGTTATTTCTTGATTTTTTTCCCATGCGTGGCTGAGCTCCCTGTGGCCACATTAATATGTGCTGCAAACTGCAAAGACACTTCCATCTTTGAGGTGTTATTAAAGGAATCATCTCTGTCTAGTTCTTTTGCCCCTTTCCATTGGGGTTGCATTCATGGATTTAGGCTAGAACCACTAACCTTTTTGGGCTGTAGTTTGAGAACTCATATGTGTTGCTAAGTGAATTAAAGGCCCTCACCTTTTAGGGAATGTGGGAACCGTGGTGGTGGTAGGATGGACTTGTGGAGGTCTGATGCTTTTGAGTTTTCTTGGGTGCCTTCGTCTGCCGTGGCTGTAGAAGAAATACCACAGGCTAGTTGGCTTAAACAACAGGATTTGTTGTCTACAACTTTGGAGACTAGAAGTCTAAAGTCAAGGTGTCAGCAGGATCAAGCCTTTTGAAGACTGTAGGGGTGTGGGGATGGTTGCTGGCAATCCGCAGCTCCATCTCTGTTTCTGTCTAATGGCCGTCTTGCTCCCCCTCTGTCTCTTCCTATAATGTCCATATTTCCTCTGTTTGAAAGGACTCCATTCAGACTACATTAAGGCCCACCCTCGTGGGTGCTGTAGCTCAATGGTAGAGCGCCTGCTTTGCATGCACGAGGTCCCAGGTTTGATCCCTGGCATCTCCTGGTAACTTATGAAACTAGGACTGTTATTTAGAAAGATGAAAAAATAGCTCAAACAACAAGGTCCACCTCATTCAGTTTGGCCTTACCTTTACTAATGACATCGTCAAAGGCCCTAGTCACCAGTGGGTCTATATTCACATGACAGGGGGTAGGACTTGAACAAGTCTTTGTGTGCCGCAGGACACTGGGCATTAACAGAACCCAAGCCGTGGTTCAAAGGATACACCGTCTACCAACTTGATGTTCCCAAAACTCTTACCACCCATTCCCTGACGCCCCTCTTAGTCAAAAGGGCCCCATTAGGAAGGCTTTACTGGAACGTTTTTATGTCCAGGGCTGCTTGCTGACACAAACTTTTAGAGAATGAAGTTTGATCTAGAGCCTTATTTTTAATACCTGGTATGTTTTTTTGTTTTGTTCTGTGTTTTTGTTTTGAGGCACGTTTTCTCACCACTGAGATGTTTTTGTTTCTTTTCACCATACAGCAAATGGAAAGGTGACAATAGCAGTGTCAGTTCCCTGTGTATCAGCCCAAATGGAAAGATGTTGCTTTCAGCTGGTCGAACAATCAAGCTTTGGGCTTTGGAGACCAAAGAAGTCTACAGAGTGAGTGATCAAATTAGTTGCAAACATGGTAAAGTCTCAGTCGTATAGATTAAGTATAGGGAAAGACAGAACTATGAGCCATTGCATAAGTTTCCTAATACAGATTCTTTATTTTCAGTATCAAATAATAGAACTAACAGGCTAAAGTTAGCTTTCATGTCTAATTTGTTGCTGTTAAATAGGTTAAACAAGCCAACTTCACATGCACTGGGGAAAAAAATAGAACAAATAAAAGAAATGTGAAATTAAAAATCTTTTACTTTCCTGTGGTTTGATTGCTTGCATCCATTATTTGGTCTACTTATAATATTGCACTATGAAGACTTAGTAATATGTTTTCTGAAGAGTTAAAAAATGTTTTCCTGAGGAGTTACTGAGGTTTTGGTGCTGTGATGATGCCTTAAAATTGTGGTTTCGACTCACCGAGAGCAAAATGAGGACCTACAATTCCTTGGCTGTGTCTGAGCACCCAAATACTCCTTTAAAAAATGGATACAATTAAGTGAATCTTTAACTCAAAAATGGAATAAAGGTTGTGCAGTAGGGTTGTGGGAGTTAGAAGGAGCATGTTAATTTTCAGTGTTTTCTGATGGACTTTTTAAACGGGGAAATAGAGCATAGATAACCTCAGTTGCTTCAAATTTAATGGTTCTTTTCAATCTGTAGCTCTGCCTTCAAATATGTAGCATCTGTATCTTTCTTGTGATACTCTTGTTACTACTTTGAATCCATCCCCTCCTAAATGAGATTTAACTTTCTCTAGCACTTCACAGGACACGCGACGCCAGTCTCATCACTGATGTTCACAACCATCAGACCTCCTAACGAGAGCCAACCCTTTGATGGGATCACAGGTCTTTATTTCTTGTCTGGAGCAGTACATGACCGGTTACTTAATGTCTGGTATGTAGTCTTCTGGATTTGGGAGGCAACTTTGCCTCGAAAGAATCTGATAAAGCTTACATGATATAATATAAATGATGAGTCTGAGACTCTCTATATTGTGTTTAAGCTTGGATTTCCTTAGACTTGTAATAAAGAATCCACCTTTTTGGGAATAATATAAGGGTATTATATTGCGTCTCCTCTGTGTTTAGAGGTACATGGATTTACTATTTTATGGCTGGGTAATTGTAAAAGTTCTCTTTTTCCTTTTTGATTTTAGGCAAATATTTGATTTTGATATATATGAGTATTTATAACATAATAGCATCGATAATCGTCAAATGTGTATCTCTTTAAAAAAATTGATGGTGATGATTCATAAGACAAAATTCTTCTGATCACCTTTAAAACCACTGGCTTAATCATATTTCCTAGTTATGCCTCTTTGATCAAATTTAATTAAATTTAGTTCTAGAGGCTTTAACACTTAAGAAATTAATAATGTCAGAAAGTTACAGTATACCATTAGGTTCCCTGACATGACCCAGGTACTTCAGTCAAAATGCTTTACCCCTTTGCCTCTTAGTTCTTCATACCAAGAGGTCTCCAGCTACAAAGTTTCTATACTAGAAATGTTTGATTTCTGTTATATTGTAAAGATCCTGAAAATAGTATTTTATCATGTCTTATGGCTTCAAAATAGCATTTTATCATGTCTCGTGACTTCTCTTCGTAACAGTAAACTAAATTTAAAAAGACAAATTTAAAACCCGTGTTGAAAGACAGTTCAACAAGACCATTTGTGAAGCTCTACAAACTTTGTATGTTGGTGGGTAGAAAAATCTAAAGTTCCCAGATAGTTACCTTTGAAATACACATTCCTGTAAGGAAGAAACATGTGAAGGTTTCTTGCTATTGAATGAAGAAAAAAAACCACAAAGACCTTTCATATTACAACAAGGAGTCTGTACTCCCTCCCCTTGGTAGGCTAAGATAAGTTTCTTCTGTACATGGTGGTCTGAGGGTAATGATTTGTATATGCATAGTACATATGACTTCATGTCGATGAATGATGTTTTGTTAGGAGTGTATTGTACATGAAGGCATTTAGGGAGGGTTTGTCAAATCAACTTTCTTAAGTTTCTTCTAGACCTAAGTTAATTGAGATTGTTTACTGGTAAACATATAAAGTTCACTAGTTGATAAAATGAACTGACTTTGAATCATGTTTGTAAACTACGTTGTTACTCAATTTAAAATTTTTTGCTACCTAGATGTATAACAGCTTTATTGAGGTATTACTGACATATGTAATAAATTGCATGCTTAAAGTATACAGTTTGATAAGTTTTGACACATGTACACCTGTGAAACCACCACAGTCAAGGTGATGAATCTATTCATTGCTCTCAAGAGTTTCCTCATGCCCCTTTGGATTCCCCTTCCCTACCTGTTTCCAGGCTTGTTTACAGTTTTGGGGCAGGACAATTAAAGTTACCATGGGCTCTTCTGTACAGCTCTCTATGGGATGTAGGTTCTCATTTTCTGTTCTTAGGAAATTGTCAAACTTGTTTTCAGTATACCGTTTTGCATTCCCACTAGCGGTATAGGAAAGTATTAATTCTTTCCCATTCTCACCAACTCTTGGTGTGGTCATTTTTTTCATTCCAGTAGATGTGTAGTGGTATCTCATTGTGGTTTCGAATTTACATTTCACTAATGGCTAATGATGTTGAGGCTTTTATGTGCTTACCTGCAGTATGAATATTTTCTTTGATGAAATGTCCATTCAAATATTTTTTTGCCCATTTTTAAATTGGATTCTTGTTGAATTTTAATAGTTCCAGATACAAGTCTGCTTTCAGGTATATACTTTGCAAACATTTTCTCCTAGTCTGTGATTTGTATTTCATTCTCTTAGTCTCTTTTGAAGAGCAGAAACTTAATTTTGATGTGGTCTATTACATGTTTAGAAATCTTTGCATAACCCAAAATCACAGGATTTTCCTGGAAGTTTTATAGTTTTAGGTTTGCATTTAATTCTATGATCACCTTTGAGTTAATTTTTGTATGTGGTATGAGGAATGGATTAAAGTTCATGTTTTTACTTTTATCGATGTTAAATTTTTCCACTACCATTTTTTAAAGACTGTCCTTTCTCCACTGAATTGCCTATGCACATTTGTTGAAATTAGTTGTTGCTGTGTTTGCATGTGTGTACCTTTTTCTGGTCTCTGTTTCATAATTGCTATTAAGTTAATTCTCCTCAAATTTTGATCTGTAGATGCAATGTAATCCCAGTTTAAGTCCCAGCAGGCCTTTTCAATTAGCAATAATTGTGCCTTGGATAAACCTCATGGACTATGATATTGTTGCTGGGCAAAATTTCCCAGCAGGCCTTTTTGTAGAACTTCATAAAGTGATTCTAAAATTCAAATGGAAATGCAAAGGACAGAATAGCCAGAACAACTTCAATAAAGGTGAATGTTGAGCACTAACATTGCCTGATTCCAAGACTTAGGAATCATAGTCATCCAGGCAGTTAGTTGGTCTTGGCAGCATGATAGACACATAAATGAATGGAAGAGAATATAGAGTGTGGTTCATTCTTTATACTGATATAGACTCATGAATGCTTTTTCTTTTTCTTTTCTTTTTTTTTTTAAGATTTATTTTTATTTATTTAATTCCTCTCCCCTCCCCCGGTTGTCTGTTTTCTGTGTCTATTTGCTGCGTCTTGTTTCTTTGTCCGCTTCTGTTGTCGTCAGCGGTGCAGGAAGTGTGGGCGGCGCCATTCCTGGGCAGGCTGCTCCCTCCTTCGCGCTGGGCGGCTCTCCTTATGGGTGCACTCCTTGCGCATGGGGCTCCCCTACGCAGGGGACACCCTTGCGTGGCACGGCACTCCTTGCGCGCATCAGCACTGCGCATGGGCCAGCTCCACACGGGTCAAGGAGGCCCTGGGCTTGAACCGCGGACCTCCCATGTGGTAGACGGACGCCCTAACCACTGGCCAAAGTCCGTTTCCCATGAATGCTTTTTCTTTTCCCAAGTGGTCATGGTATATGGTAGTGAATGCTTCACTTATTTTGATCTTTGGTCACCTTATTTAGTTTTCAGCATTGGGATTCTAATGCTGTCATCATCCCTTTTAGGTGCTGTCTTCCCCACGCCCCCCCTTCCTGCCTCTTTAGCTAATCCCAGGTTTTGTTATCTAGGCAGGTCCGGTCAGAAAATAAAGAAAAGAATGCGGTGATGTCTTTCACAGTCACAGATGAACCTGTCTATATTGACCTGATTTTGTCAGAAAACAAAGAAGAGGTAAATGGCTCAATTTTTGGGAATGTTTTTGTATTTCACAAAGGTTATTTTTTTCAAAGTAAGGTTTGATGATTTAATGACTCATTGGGAAAGAAGGAGGGGGCATTTGGGAAGACCAATGACATAGAATAAAAGTCTTCTTAGATGTCAGAGTGACCATTAAATCTGTAAAAAAAAGCTCTAATGAGGGGAAGGGAAATTTTTATATGCAAAGGTAGTACATTTTGGAATTCATTATGTGGACTAATAAAAATTAATGAGGGTGGGTTTTAATAGCAACATATATATGATTTTTCTGTTAGGTGCTTCATTTTTGTTACAAAACCTTGTCACTTGTAGGACCTAAGGTACATTTTGCTGTACGAGCAGCATCCTAATGTTTGATGCTTTTTTATTTCAGAATTTTGCACAAAAATAGTAGATTCTATGTTTGTAACATTTTCAGCATTTAGCATACCTGACATCACTGCAGTGCTTTCATATTTGTGTTTCTGTTACCCTAAAGGTACTTAGGATTTTGATTTGGACAGAATCTTAGTCTTTCAATGAAAGTGAAGGCATTTCACTTTAAGTACAACCTAGGTTTTGAAAGACATGTTGCATAAATCTCTAACAGTAGTTTTTTATTGTGTTTTAGTAGTTCTGAAAAGTGTTGTAGTGGAAAGAGCATTGGCTTAAAAGATCAATTCTATTGCTAATGTAATCAAGGGCAAGTAAACAGATGGAAGAATCTTGGCTTTCTAATGTGAATGGCTGGTGTGTCAGTGTGGATTATCTCACGGAAGGACCTTTCTCACTTAAGTAGTCCAGGTCAGATAGTAATAGCATCCGTTAGCTATTTTCAGTATTTTAGAAAAATCTAATAGAAATCCAACACATAACCATGGTACATATACAATTTAATTGTTTTCAGTACACTTATTATGTCTGTACATTCAGTGTAGGTAATGCACCAGTTATCTCATGATGGCTAGACATATTGATCATTGGAAATTTCTGTTGTAAAATCAGAAACAATTGAGTATTTGTCCCTGTAACTATTAAAGAAAGAAGTTGATTTAACTTGAAATGACTTTTTAAAAAAATTGTATGTTTTTTTCCCAGAGGTTCCTTAAATCCCAAAAGCAAGTGATTTATATAAGAAAAATATCCTCTATTGGAATATGAAAACTTGCTCAAAGACTGAGTCTTTGTTTTCTATTACTGACTGTGAATTCTTTTGTTTTAAATTTAATTTAGAGTTTATCTCAGAATAAATTGATATATACTTAAAAATTATCAATAATAAAATGAAAGAGGTAGGCTTTCTGTTTTTTGTCAAGACTTTTTAAACTTAGTGGGAGTGATGAATCCTGATTATCAAGAAGGAAGCCAAGTTCTAATTTTGTCATTTTATATAAAATTGTAGTTATAGTGATAATTTAAAATAGAAATTCCAGATAAAACCTTGATTCTGATGTTGCAATATATTCTGCCTGTGTTTCCCTAAAAAGTTATCAACCTATGTAGACATTTTGATGGGACTGAAAGATATCTGTCAGTAGGGGTTGTGGTGGAAGAGGGGACTAGAAAATTTGATGGGGAAAAGTAATCTTATCTCACAACTTGCATATGCTGCTAAATGTCAGAAGCAAACAAAATTTTCCTTAATACTTTTCCCATTTCTGATATTTCTTATCTTTAAATAAAACAGCAATTACCTGTTATAATTCTCAAAGTGCTTTGACATACAAAGGGAGCCTTAAAATGTTTTATGTATTTCTTTCTCCCAGGATATTTGCTGCTGTCTGAATTCTTCCATTACTTTCAGACCTAGACTAGAGACAGCACCTTTTTGGAAGTGGTGCTTTGAATGTTCTAAGGCTTTCGTTTAAGCTTTCTTAAGAAAACTCAAAACTTTCAGTTTTGGGTGGTAGACCCTTGAGATGCAAGACCTACAGTGCAGTGTGGGGTATCCAGGCAGCTGGGTTACTCGAAAGGACCAGAGAGAAGAGGTGACCCCTCCCCCCAGCCCCTTTTCCCAGCCTTCAGAACAGAATGGCCTTCCCAACAGCCCTGGCTGCTCGGACATGACACAGGGCTGAGCACAGAGGCCGGCAGTGTCACTCCATGCTGCCAGCCTCTGCCTTGTGTGGCTGTGTTCATCCACCTTCTGAGGCTGCCTTCTCCATGACTGTGCTATCTGGGTCTAACAACTGATTTAAAACTTGACTATAACAACAGTATTCATCGTTATTTTGATGGCAGTAATTATCTTTAATTGCAAGAGTTGTGCTTTCTTGCTGTTGTAACCTTTTCTCCGGTTATTTCAAGGGGTATGGAGGAGAGGTGAGGGTTGTTAAGTTAGATTGGGGAAGGAAGCTATCATCTGTGTTTGCTGTAAAGTAATCAGTTACATTTTTTCTTTTAGCCTGTTAAGTTAGCTGTTGTTTGCAGAGATGGTCAAGTTCATCTTTTTGAACACATACTAAATGGGTAAGTAGGAAGTTTTTCAAGTTGGAAATTTCTTCCCCTGACTTACTACTTTGTTCATTATTCTATTGCAATACTTTTTGCATTGTATTATTTTTAAGTAAGGTGGTTTTGAAAGCATTCTGAAAATTCCTAGTTTATTTAACTATGTACATTCCCAGTTAAATGTCAAGTTCCTGGAGCTGTGCACCATTTCTCAACCTGGTTTTGGTTAGAAGAGTGGCTACTTATGCTATGTTTTTATTAGTGTTGGTAGTTCTAGTGATGGAATTTAAAAGAAGGTGGCTCAGTTGGAGACTTGCTTGTGGACTTTGGTGAAGTCTTAATTTCTCTCCTTGGTTGTGCTTTAATTCCCCTTGCTACAAGTATGCATATCAGTGAAGCATTGCAATGCAAGTGCTTTGGTGGACAGACAGGAAGTGTTGTTAAAAGGTTGAGTAGTAGTAGTACTAGAGTAGGAGTTGAGGAACTGTGACCTGCAGGCTGTATCCAAAAGAGACCTGTGTAGCTTGCAGAACCTAAAATGGTTACTACCAAGTCCAGTAATGAAAAAGTTTGCCAACCCTTGCAGTGTGTTAGAAACAAATTCTGAGATTTAGTTACGTGCACTATTATGTTAGAGTTTAACATGATTTCAACTTTTCATTGTCATTTGATATCCTTTTAAAATCTTAGTATAGGAATTTAAGTAGAAACAAATTATGAAAGTAATATATATATTCATTTTTAAACATTTGGGATGCATAGAAGAATTGATTGTGAAGTTTGAGTATCCCTAGAGATAATCAATAGTATTTTGGCTGGTATTGCTGGGAGTCTTTGTTTACAAAGTCATCTGTAATACGAAGATTTCTTCCTAAGCAGTGGTAAGCTACTGAAGGAGAAGCACAGGGATGATGGGATTTGCCCTGTGTTTTAATACAGTCCTCATCTCTGTTGAGAATGGACTACAGAGGAGTAAAGGCTGAAGCAGAGAGACCAAAAATCATTGCTAGGGCTGGTTATGGAGTCAGGATCCTAGACAGAGTGAGGTGGAAAGTTGGGAGGGACAATTGACTGCTTAAAATGGCAGCGTAGGAGGATGTGCGCTTACAGGTGGTAAGTGGTGGGAGGGTGTTGAGAGCATGAGGACTGGCTGCCTGAGGTTAGGATGCATGTGGTCACTGGAGATGGGAAAGTCAAGACCTGAGAGGCCAGGATGCTAGGAGGGTCATCAGCCTTAATACCAGATACGGAAATCACTAGAAAGGAATTCCCTAGAGTGGTGTGGGAAAGAATGACAGTGAGCTGGAGCTCATTGGGTGATGGCAGGAAGGAGGATGGGTAGGTGGTATCTGGTGACAAGAATTTCTAAGGTTTTAGAGATAAAGGAGGAAGAGGTCTTTGTCTTGAAGTGCCAATGAAAAACCAGGAGAACTCTTGAATCCTGCAGTCAATTGTCCCTCCCAGCTTTCCACCTCACTCTGTCTAGGCCCCTGACACAGTGGTGTGGGAGAAAAAACAGCTACAGCTTGGGAGGGCTGCTGGGGTGGGCTAGGATAGAGCAGGAAGGTGAAGGGCACTTTAGAGATGGCATCGCAGAAGCAGTTTTGCGGATGACTGCGTTCCAGAGGGGCATAGTTGGATTCGGGAGAGGTGCAAGGGAACTGACAGAGTGGGAGAGAAGGGCAGAATTTGGTGGTGAGGTTGTGAGTGCCATTGGGGTCAGGGAAAAGGCAAGAGAGGGGGCACTGTGTGCTGGGTACCCCGGTCCACCCCTGATGACGCTGTAGGGCCGGAGAATTTGATGTGAACTTTGCAGAATTAGTGTGAGATATTCTGATTTCAAATTCTCTAATCTGTTTTCCTTTTTCCCCATTTCTAGATACTGTAAAAAACCTTTGACTTCAAACTGCACAATTCAGATAGCAACACCTGGGAAAGGCAAGAAATCTACACCAAAGCCCATCCCTATTCTAGCAGCTGGGTTTTGCTCAGACAAAATGTCCTTGTTGCTTGTGTATGGCAGTTGGTTTCAGCCCGCCATTGAGCGAGTGGTACGTAGCAGCAGCTCTGAAGTAAGACAGTAGAGCATCAAAATGTCTCTGGAAGAGAATATGTTTAAAACGAACTATTGATTTGCTTAATGGAACACTTAAAGAATATATTTTTCTCTAATGAAAGGACTTTTCATCACTGGGTGGTTTTTTTAGTTTGTGAGACTTGTATATATTTTATTTAACTCAGTATATCCAGTATTTTTTTGGGGGGGGGGGGTCTTTGAAATCTTGGAAACACTTGCAGCACATGCAAGCCAGGTTTTAAGTGCTCAGTAGCTACATGTGCCTAGCAGCAACTGTCTTAGTGCAGATATAATTTCTGTGTGAATTTTGCCCAGTTACACAAAAGTTAACTCTTTCAATAGACGAGTCCTTAGTCGTAGCACTTCTAAGTGCTGCTGTAAGAGACAAGTACAATGATTTTACATGTTTGATTATAGAAGTTTCTTTGAAGATTCGTTACTACAAGCATGTCCAATAGCTGGTGATTTCTTGAAATTGCATTTATTATACATTTATTCAGTAGGGACTTGATGGAGACCATGAGTGGAATATCACATGTCCAAAGAAACACTGGTTGAGTTTTTTTGAAAAATACTTAAGGAAGTTAATTCATGTGTGGATATGGCTTAATACAAAAGGGGGATACGTGTAAGCTGTGAAATACCTCCATGCCACCTGTGATCCCCCAGCCCCCTCTCCAGATGCAGCCAGTGTCACCTGGGTTTGTGTGTTTTTTTCAAAGCTGTAGATTTTATGAGCATATAGGATTGCACATAGCCTTAAACCCTGAATGGGTACATCCATACTTTGCTGCATCTGGCTTTTTCCCCCATTTAATAAGTCTCAAAGGCCATCCCTATTACTGTACTGTCTTTGACTTGGCTTGTGCAAAGGGTAGCAGCGGCAAGTTTTAGTGTAGGACTGTTCTTGTTTGAGTATAGAGCATTCTTTATAATGATTTCTTCAAAAATCTGTTACATTAAAAAAATTGATATTTTAAAGCTGTAAATGTGAAAAATCCAAGCTGTTCAGAACTGAGGAAAGCAAAGGACATGCCTCATTGTATCCATTTTCCCTTTCTTCTCAGCCACCATCAGACTGACAGTCTGTGGCCAGTAGTTTTGTTCTGAAGCATTCCATCCTTTCTTGTATTTTTGTAAAAAATGCACAGTTTTTCATTTTGTTCTTATTCCCAGTTTTGTTTGACACTGTCTCTTTTTTCTGCACTCTTCCCTTTTAAAAATATTTTCCCAGGCTTTAAACTCCAAAGAACCTCATATGTGTTTAGTAAGAGATACTTCAAATTGCTGGGCCCCAAAAGTAGAAACTGCTATAACCAAGGTGAGTGCCTTACAGACTGGAAGTGGAGAAAAATGAGGGTGAATGGAATTGTTAATGGAGTATAATATTTAGACTGACTTCATTTATCTTTCATATTCTTTTACTTTATTATCTTCATCAAGATCTTGTCGGATTATGGTGTTTTCGATACCAAGATTGTAAAGATTTCTGTATTCTTTTTTAAAAATTTATTTTATTGATAAATATTAATAAAGCATACAATTCACCCAAAGTGTACAATTGATTGTATTTGGTATAATCACATAGCTGTGCATTTCTGTCTTCTTGCCTTCTTGAATGAATGACAGAATAGGTTAGGTGACTGGGAGTTGAAGACCCTGGGCTCTAGATCTTCCCTGCACCGCATGGTTGCTAATCGGGGCTTCACGCACAGCTCTCCTGATATGTAGCAACAAAACTTAAGTAACTGTTAGTTCTGAACACATAGTTCTGAGCATTTGAGGGCTTACCTTTGTAAGACTGCCTTACTGGTAACATTGTAATTAATTGATTTGAAGCCCTAGGTTTTTTGAAATTGAATAATTTGCACTCTTCACGTTTATTTGCATGACTTTTCTAAATGAAATTGGCATAGTTTGAGTCATGTAAAAAGGAAGTATGTAGGAATTAAGTCCTTCTCTTTTCTCTGGTTCATATTTGAGTTAAGCAACATTTACATACCAGGTTACTCACGCAAGTAATGTGCTTTGGACTTAATCAGATACCTTTATCAAGAAATTATTTCATCTGTCTCAGTACTTAGAGGAATATTTTATTGATGATGAGGAGTCCTGTATTTCAAGGTGAAATAAACCATGTTGGTTCTCTGTTTGGAATATCATTTTTACATCTACCTGTAGATATCCTATGTTGGTAGTTTGAGAAAAGGAAAGCCAAGTCATGCTATGATGACATCCATGTGGTTTCGCTTCTGGCTGAGTTTCAGTGATGACACCTTTCTCTTGGCTGTCTGAGCATTTCTGGCACAGACGGATTACTGGAGGTAGTTTAAAAATGTGTAGCTATAACATTTTAAAATCAAAGTGCCCTTGTATAATCAGTGCATTTTATTTTTCTTGGTTTTTACTTTTGAGTGGTATTGTAAGCTTTAAAATTGTTAAATTATACGTTATTTAAAAATTTATTTGCTAACATTCAGTTAATACTTAGTTTTTGTTCACATGATAATTATTTTGAGTTTTCTGATAGTAAAACCTTTCATAAGCTCTTAGTTTGCTCATTAAGGTTAAATCTTGTAAGGAGTAAGCGTAATTTCCTTTTCCGCTCTTCCCATTCCTGTTTAACAGGTGAGAACGCCAGTGATGAATTCTGAAGCAAAGATTCTGGTGCCTGGACTTCCTGGTCATCGTGCAGCTATCAAGCCTGCTCTTCCACAAACCGAGGAATTAGAGAACAAGAGGAAATTAGGGGAGAATGAGGTAATACAGCCACTTTGGCCGAATGTTTGAGTTTAAGGTTTAAGATTGCTTTGGAGAGTCTAGTAAATATTGGATAGAGCTAAAGGTGAAACTTCAGAAACTTAATGAAATTGTTGCTGCTATCTTCTCTTTTATCCCTGGAGTGTGGGTCCCAGATTTCTTGATCGTGACCTTTGTAAGATTTTGGCCCATTGTTTAATGGAGAAGATAGAACTTTTATTAACTAAAGAGGGTATTGTTTTGGCCATTTGTTGATAGCTGATAACATGATCGAATAAGTTCAGCCAGGACTTGCCATGATGACTTGAGTTTGGTTTCGCATCTTGCTGAGTTCCAGTGATGCCTCTTTTCTCTTGGCTGTCTGAGCAGTCCTGGCGGGGTAAGTGCTTATTGGTCTTTAAAGTGATTGTTGTCATAACTTCGTAAAGCATTTTTTTTCCCTCTAAACTTCCAAGTATTTCTTTACTTGCCATTCACAGCCCTCTTTTTCGTCTTTCATTCATATTCTTCTGGTCTAAGAAATGTAGAATTCTAGCTGTTCTATAATGAGAAGAAGATTATTTCAAAAGCTTTTAAGTTTTTTAGTGGATCACTTGTTCTTTAGCTGATTTTACATGTTAGACTTTTTTTGAAAGGTATAATCTTGCTGTTCACAAAATTAATTCTTTAATGATGTTGTAGATTTTCAAACCTGAGTTTGAAAATGAAGTCCTGGGAGTGGATGTGGCTTAAGCAGTTGAGGGCCCACCTCCCACATGGGAGGTCCTAGGTTAGGTACCCTATGCCTTCTAAAGAAAAAGCACATACTACCAAAAAACAGTGAGCAAATCAACAACAACCAACAGACAATGGGTAAAAACAGCAAGCAAACAGAAAACAAGGAGCAAACAGATGAAGGAGCCATCTCGGGAGTGGGGGTATGTGTATAGAAGTGCCAACTTTCATTAGTTTGTTCTAGATCCAACCCTTTAATTTCTTCCTGCCTTTTTAATGTTTTAGAAGTTATGAGAATCCAAACATGGGGCTTTTCTGAAACACATCTGTTTGGTTTTTTGTTTGTGGAATATTTGCACTGGGCCTTGGTGTAGAGCGTGGTTTGTCAGGCTTGCTTTAACTAGGGAAGAGTTCTATATAATTGAAAAAAATTTGGGATAGCATATTGCATCATATTAACTATATGCTTTATCTTAAATTTCAAATGTTTTTAGGAAAATTTGTTTTTTTTTTTTTTTTAAGGAAAATTTGGTTTTGTAGCCTATCTAGCTAATAAAACATTATTTGGAGCTAAGTGGTAAGGATAAAAATAGGACAGTATTTTACAGGTGGTTTTGGTGATGATAATTTGTATCCTTTGGCAGATCTGTGGTTGGTGGTAGGAATAGTTATAGTGGGGGAAGATTCTGTGATGGTAAGTCTTTTCTTGTGCTTTAGCAATCAGATGCCAGATTCTTGAAGCCCTGGCTTTTTGTCTCCTCTCAGATAAAGGCACAAAGTAATGTGAACAAAACCATTCTCTGAATAATAGGCTACAATGAACATTAACCAGATCATTTCTGTTTTGTAGGTTAGCATCGAAGAACGCCTGGGAGCAATGGATATAGATACAAAAAAAGAAAAGGCTGACTGTCCACAGACGAATAGCTTTTCAGTTCTTCTCACACAAGGTTTAGAAAGTAATGATTTCGAAATATTAAATGTAAGTGTTATAGTAATTTTTTAATGAATTAAGATAGTTAATTTTTTATGTACCATTCATCAAATCATGTTGCATAGTTTTGAATTTAATATTTTAAGAACTTAGTAAAATATATGTCACTTGGTGGCACTGTGCAGACAGTTACCAACCTACAAAGGGATCGTGTTATTTTGAACCCGGAATGCATTTTCTCATAGAAATATTGTTTTGAATGGTTATTAGGTTCTTGGGCTTAGTCCAAAAAAGCCTTTATGAATAGAGTGTAGCTGAACTATAATACTCAGCATTCTAGATCACAATTTATATTTTTTTCTGTAGGAAAATGCGTTCCTGAGTTTTAACTCTGGATTCCAGAAACTTATTTCCCCCTGGCCGTGAGAGGGGGCAGTGAGGTGGAACCTTGGCAATGGGTAGGAGGTTTGGGGAAAAGGTTCAAGAGGGTTGGGGGTAATATTGCATAGTCCTTAGAGGTGAAAGTGCTAGACACTTTATATAAGGAGAGACATTTATGATTCTGATTTTGTAAGTTGGTGACTGCTTGTATGAAGTTTCTTAATTCTGTTTTTTTAAATTACAGAATTTGATAGTCATCTGATCATGAAATTTAAGTGTAAAAAATAATTGGATTAAGTACTGCCTGATTAGATTAAAACAATTTTCATTTGTTAAGGGTATTTATTCTAGTGTTTCAGCAATATTATGGTGCCACTTAATATGGATGTAACTTATATGTAACGTGTGAGTAGTGTCTCTCTGATTTACATTTTGGTCTAAATGAGAATTTGGGTCATTTTGCAAAATGAGACAGGAAAGCAGCAGATTTAAAAAACTTAAAATTACTTTAAAAATAATTCATAAATGAATGTATTTTGGAAGGTGGAATTTAGTTTACCATGGCACTAAAAACTGTAGATAATGATTTGGTGAAAAATAAGCTACAGAAAACAATTTTGAACTGTAATATAACTTACCTGTTATCATTGCTAACTTAACTATACTTTGAAACCTTCTTCCTCAGTAGGTACAAGTGAATGTTACCAAGAAAAATTTCAAAACATTTACAAGAGTAGATTAGTAGAGTGGAAAATAGTGACTTTCTTTGTAATAGCCCAAAGCTGGAAAGAGCTCATGTCCCTCAGCAGGTGACTGGATAAACAGATGGCAGTATAAGGACTGGATTTTTGATACCAGCAACATGGATGAATCTCAGAAATACTATGCTATGAGAAAGAAGCCAGACCTCAAAAGAGGACTTAACCAACTGTACAATTCCACTTGAGTAAAAGTGCCGTGCCCTGTGGCCCAGGCTCTGCTTCAGAGGGTGGGGAGGAGGCAGAAGGAGGGCTGCGGTCCGAGGAGACTTTGAGGGTGAGGGAACGATTTAGCGTGGTGTTTGTCCCTGGGTGTGTATGCCGGGCTGCTTAGTCTAGGCTTCATATACATGTAAAAGAAAAACACCTCTGCCTTCCGCGTCCTCCCCTTGGTAGTTGTGACTGTGGTTGATAGGGTTGTTTCTTAGATCCTTGGAGTCAGTCTAGCAGTGATGGTGACTCCTCCCTCTGTCAACATTTTGTTTGGTTTGGGATAACTTATGCTTTTTAATCTTAAGTTTGAAAATTATTATAGTACCTGAGTCTTCAGTGGATATCCAGATTACCCTGGGGTTTGTTAAAAAATCTCCTGCCCCATAGTTTGGGGTGACTTCTAAATAGCAAGACTATATATATATTTTTTTTATCTGGAAGTGATAATTCAATAGTACTTGATGCTTTTGGAAGAACCTTGATGACGTAAAGATAGTTTACAAGCAAATAAAAGCCATAGGCCATTCTGAAAGGCTGCATTAGGAACTGTAAAGAGAGGTTGGAAACTAGTTTTCTACACCTCTGCCCTTCAGTGCTGTCCATGCATGTCTTTTCTAGCAACAGCCACCTCCAAGGCAGCACACACCCTTAGGGAGACCCTCAAGGAGCGGGTGTGATAGATTTATTAAATAATAAACAATATAGTGTGGACTTAGTAAGGGGTCTGGGTTTTTCACCTGACTGGCAGAGGTGTCTGGGGAACAAAAAAGGTTTAGAACCCTGGATTTAGAGGCATGGAATGGGCTGCCTGAGAGGATGCACGCAGCTTCTCAGGGCCAGGCCTGAGCTTCAGGTGGGGTTTCTCCCGTAGCTTCACCCTAAATGCAGCGTGGTTTTATCCAAACATTCATGATAGTTTAAAATTTTATCCAAAAGTTGACTATTTAATAGATCATTGCTTTCCAAGTGTGACTTCACTTTGTGTTTTGCCCACTCTTAGGTGGACACTTATTCAATTTTACAAAATGAAAATTTGGAGATTTCTAGTCTTTTAAGTGGTATATCTGTATTTATATGCCTGGAAAAGTTCTTGGCATTTTATATAAAATATTGGTTCTAAGAGACTAGAATTTGTGGAGAAATAACCTGTTTATTGAAGGAAATTTCTCGATAATAAGATATAACATCCTCCAATCAGTCCCTCCAACTTCTGTTTGCTAAAATTCAGTTGGTAGTTTTATTTATTGTCTTGGTCTTTTTAACCATCTTTACAGCTTTTCTTGTAGTATCCTTAGCTTCTGAATATACTTATCATAATATTCCTTTTATTTTTTCACAGAAAGTACTTCAAACTAAGAATTTAAATCTCATAAAGAAGACTGTCTTAAGGATGCCCCTGCATGCAGTTATTCCACTGTTGCAAGAGGTAACCACGTGCTCTTTTATTTTAAGGTCCTGCTGGAATACTAAGGATTAAAGATAGAGTCCAGCATTAGAGAATTGGATTTGGAATGTATGGCATTTAGAGTCGATGCTAGATGCCAGGGAAGAACTCCTAAGTACTTTAGAGACACTGGTGATATTGATGAATGCGAGTCCAGCATTAGAGAATTGGATTTGGAATGTATGGCATTTAGAGTCGATGCTAGATGCCAGGGAAGAACTCCTAAGTACTTTAGAGAGACTGGTGATATTGATGAATTCCTGAGGCAACGAAAGGAAATGCCATTGGCATTTCCCCCTTTATTCTACAATGTGAGCATTCTCTTTACCTGGGAGGCACTTGGAAGTTTAAAGTGAATCAGGACTACTGTTTACACGCAGGCCGACATCTACGCAGTTCCAACTGCTAGCCCTGAGAGGATTTGGGTTTCACATTTTGTCCTGTGAGGTACCTTAGCCTAACATGTAAACCTCTTTTATACGATTTGATTTTCTTGCTCCCAGGAGGGCTGTTTGTCTCTGTGCAGGGCAGCCTGGCATTGGAGAGGGCCTCAAGTTTACCTGGTAGTAGTGCAGCCTCTGGCCTGTATGTAAGCAGCTCTCACTATCTGAAAAGTGATGGTCCTGCCTCTGCTGAAGTCATTCTGTTTTAGCAGTGTTAGGAATGGGGTAGGTAAGAGTTAGACAAGAAAAGGGTAGTGGGGGCACTGGACACAGGAAGCCGGTGCACAGTCCATGACAGCCTGTGAGTGGCTGGCAACAAAGGATAACTCAAACTAACCCCACCCCAGGGTCTGGGGACATCCTGGGAACCAAGGACAGTACTGTGTCCTGAGGTGCCACCCAGTTGCCTTAAGGAAAATTTTTCCTTGGTCTTTCTTAAACATATATATAATTTAAAGCTTGACTCAAAACTGGGTACAGGTTGTTAAAATTAGGCTTGAAGATAAAGTGGATTCTTTGTACACTGAAATTATAAAAGTGTACCGTACTGTGTTTTTTAGTATTTTCATAAGGTTGCACAATCATCATCCCAAAAGAAACATCCCCTACCTCCATTCTGCCCCCTTCCCAGTTTCTGACAACTACTAATCTGTTTTCTGTCTCGGAATTTACCTGCTCTGGACATTTCATATAAATAATCCTAGCCTGGATTTATATGACACAATTACTCCTGGATTGAAATATATCCCTAAAATATATTATGTTGGTACGTAGCAGACCACTAAATAAAAAAATTATTCCCTTATACACTCATTGTTTTCCTTTGTTCTTTTGGCCCTGTGTGTTCTGGGAATTTGTGGAGATGGGTTGCCTCTGAAATGCTATTGCTAATGTGCTTTTCTCCCCCTCAGCTCACAAAAAGATTGCAAGGACATCCTAATAGGTAAGCTATGTAAGCGATTTCACTTACTTGTTTCTGTAAATATATATTAGATGCCCTTATTAAAAATGGCACTTTCTGACATTAAATATTAAGTAGCACTAAATTTTAGCAGAAGTCTGAGTGTCAAGTATTACTCCCTCCTCCCCCCTTTTTAAGTTGATTGATTCGTATTGGCAAGATATTCTTTTATATATATATATATATATATATATATATATATATATATATATATTTTTTTTTTTTTTTTTTTTTTCCCCCCCTCCCTTGTAGGAAACTCCTATATAGTTTTCCCCAATTTATTATCAGGCTACTTAAGTGCATTTAATAACTAAGCTTTATGATATGTAAAATTGTCATTTATAGAACTTGTGTGACTTTTGGTAGCTGCTTAAATTGCTTTAGAGGGAAGGTTTTTGCTGTTTTTTATTGTCTCTCCTCTCACCCATGAAGAGGTTAGTACATAACATAGATATCAAATGGACTCTGAAGGAAAGAACTGTTACATTCACAGTAGTATTATTCCTGTAGGCATCTTCACAGAACACAATTGATAGAGCATCACTTGACCTTACTGGACTTTTCAGAACTTTACAACTGAGATGTTTCATTTTGAATTAGCAAGCACTAGTTTACTTGGAATTTTTTTTTTTCAGTGCTGTGTTAATGGTTCAGTGGCTGAAATGTGTGTTGACGGTCCATGCATCATACTTATCCACAGTAAGTCTTTTCAGCTCTGGTTACGTAGTAGGAATGCTTTGACCTGGATAAGAATTATAAACTTGTGACTTAGCAACACCATCCCCTCTCCATCTGTCCTTTAAACCATAGATGCTTCCTTTAGAGATTTTGTTGTGCTCCTGGTGCACTGACATGAACCCTTTTATATTGTCACCATAAATTGCCTGCTCCCACCTCACCCTTTAGATTTTAAAGGAATGTATATTCCACAGAGAACACAGAAAGGAGAAAAGTTAAATATTGCTACCTTAGCCTTCTAATGGTTTTCTGTGTCTACTACCTTTTCAGCAAAATTGCTTTTACATTGTATGTGTCCCTCTTGTCCATTTTTAAAAACTTCCCAGATTTTAAACATTTACATACACACTAACGTGTGTGCCCTACCTTGTTCCAGGAGCATAAAAGGTAGCTTGTGAGGATATATGAAACGACAGCTCACGTTTTGCTGGGGCGGCTATTAGCTGTCAGTGAACTATGCAAATGGAGGGAGGAGGCATAAAATCTTAAAACACCAGTAAAAGCTAATTTACGAGTCACAATGTGAGTTGGGTTCTTTGTCCCCACATCATTGTGTCAGTTATATATTAAGCTAGAAATAAAATTATACAATCCATAAGTGTATGTGTGTATGTATATATGTGTGTGTATATCTTTGATTTAATCATCTAGCACCTATAACAGATTTCTTAAAAGGTTGTAGGGGATAGTTGAAAAGAATCCTTCATTGCTGTTTAACCTGTAGTTCTTCCTTCTTCAACACAGTCCCACCCAGCCCTTGCCTGGCCACTTTCCTTTGTTTTATGCCTCGGACTCTTTTTGTCTTCAGTAATAGCAAATAGGGGAAACTACTGGATAACCTGCTTTGAGGTCAGCAGTTTGTTTTTTGTGTGTCTGGGGAATGAGCTCTCTGCTGAGATGTTAGAATGAGGATGAGCCAGGAAACTGAAGATGAACGTTGCTTCTTGCAGTTTGTAGGAATCTTTCTTGGGAGATGGAGATTGGAGGCACTGGTGGGTGGAGTGACTGGTGGCATAGGGTAGGGGAAGGTCCCAGCAAGCGTCAAGGCTTGGGACTCTTCCTGGGGAACAGGCAGACACTCATTTTATGGCCTCAGTTACTTGCTTGGAAAGGAAAAGAGGCCCATGAGGCCTTGTGATGAGACCCTCCGGAATCGGCTCCTAGGGGAAAGCTGCCAGAGAGTAGTTTTGGAACATTCAAGGTCTGGTGAACAGATCAAAGAAAATGTGGTATAGGGAAGGACTCTGCTGCCCATAACAGTTTCTTTTGCTTCAGAGAGCAGCACTTACCCTTCCTTTTCTCCTTCAGTTCTTCTTTCCTTACACACAAATCTTGAGTCCCTCCTCCAACCCACATGCTGTTGTAGGCACTTAATAGTATACACGGCACTCTCATCCTTGTCTTCCTGGAACTTACAGTCTGAGTGGAAAAATCAAAGGAAGATGATGGTAAACTGCCATGTGATAACACTAAACCTTGTTTTATTCTTATTTGTGTCTATTTACTGTGTAAAGTTTATTAACATTTAAACGAAGTAATTTATGCTGAGGTGTCAGAAAGTCAAGTAAAAGGTAATTAAAAGACTGAATAGAGTCCCTTTGTGGTAGCTCTGGAGGGGCAAATGAAAAGATTTCCTCCTTTAATATCTTTACCCTCTAATGGTTCACAGGTTTCATTAATCAAGAGTGTGTTTAAAATACTACAATGTCAGCTTTGTACTCCATCTTTCCGGGTCCTTTTCATGATACCTGGTAGAGAGCTTCCCTTAGCTTGTTGGGATCTTGTGGCAGGTTAGATTTAGAGGAACCCCTCTTTAGTTCACAGATACGTGGTGTGATACATTTTATCTATTTTCTATCGACCCTATCTGAAATAATTTTGATCAATACAAAGAAGTCCTACCCTGCATTTTGTCCCTCCTGATCTTGTATTATTTTTAAAAATATGTTACTTTTTGCTGTGTGGACATTGAGGCCTCTGTGAAAATTGTAGCTGTTGCCAGCCTGTGCTGCCGGCCAGCTACTGGCCTGGAAGTGTTATTGAGCAGATGCTGGTGGTGCTGTGTGGCTGAGCATGCCTGTGTTCGCCATCGCTACAATGTAGTAATGGTATCAAACTGTCATTTCTTCATAGTTGCCTGACCTGGTACCCCAGCTGGGGACACTTTACCAGTTAATGGAAAGCAGAGTCAAAACTTTTCAGAAACTCTCCCACCTTCATGGAAAGCTCATCCTTCTCATTACACAAGTGAGTAAATGATCAAACGTTTTGTGCTACAACTTTGGAAGTGAAAGAATGGCGAGAGGAGGAAGGACTGTTTACTTGAACATTGAGAGCTCGCTGTTTCAGTGAGAAACTGGTATATCAGAATCCCGTCGTTAACCCTGGAACGCTATGCAGTTAGAAAACTTCATACCGATTCCAGCATTTACTCCAAGCTTCTCACCATTGTATCTCAACAGTCAGGATGGCTGAGTTACAGTGCAAAACAAGTTACAAGGTATTTATGCAGTTGAAGTTGTATCATAGAAAGGAAACCTAATTGCCTTAGAGGAGTTCCCAACTTTTACAGAGTAATTCTTTCTTACTTGACTTTGGAGAGGGCGTGATACTGGGATCAGCTCATCCTGCCCTTCATAAGAGTAATTCTTCCTCTTGCAGGTTACAGCATCAGAAAGACCAAAGGGACTGGCATGTCCAGAGCAGAAGGCAAAATTGGTGTACGAAGAAGGTAAAGAATGAGGCTGGGGAGGAGTCTAGAATTGGAAGGAGTATTTTGATTTTTGTATTGACTCAGTTCTCTTTTCTTTATTTTATAAAAACTTCAATCATAGTTTGGCTCACCTCCTCTAATGAAACAGGCAAGCAAGTAGCCAAAATAGGCAAAACCTGTGCTCTCATAAAAAAGACAAGGCACAAATACAATACAGTAACAAAAAAGGCTTTAGGTACGGAAGAGCTTCAACTAGACTACCATGATGAATACACTTTATGCCAATATGTTTAAACTCCTAGATGATAGGGAATTTCTTATGAAACTTTAATTACCAAAATCAACTTTAAAAAAATAGAAAAGTTGGTTAAATAATAGCTTTTTAAATTATTTCATCAGAACCTCTCATCTCAAAAATACCATGCCCAGAGGTTTCACAGGTTTATTTTATCATGTTATCCTTTCATATACTGTTTAGAAGTTTTATGCCTCAGGTGCACTAATCTTGTTAACCAAACCAGATAAAGATGGTAAGAAAACTTTAGACCAAGCTCAGACATCCTTAGTAGTAAATTGAATTTTGCTTTGTAAGTGAAATAATATGTTTGTTAGCAAGTAGAATATATTTACAGATTGTAAGATGATTTAACATTAGGAAAGCTACAAATGTAGTTAGGACATTAACACATTAACAGGAGAAGACTAAAATATCTTAATATAGAAAAAAATCCATAAAATTCAGTCTTTGTGCATCAGAGATAATTTCAGCAACCTAGGAATTAAAGGGAATTTCCATACTTTAAACCTACTTCAAACATACGTAATGATTATACTTGAGAAACGTTTGCAAAACAATAATTTACTTTTTCTTGCTTTTATCCCTTATTGAACTGGATGTCCTTCCTAGTACCATATGAAAGGAATACATTTTAGAACGTTGGGTTTTACAGATAATATGGTTTCTACATAGACAAAGAATTTAGTCGTACCATTGTTAATAACAACTATGTAAGTAAGCAAATTTTTTGGATACCAAGATCAACAAAAATAGGAGTATTAACTAGTCAGAAAATGTATTAAGAAAAAGATGTCATTCACATTTTGCAGTCAAAGCTATGAAATAATGCATGAGTTTGGATTTATGGCAGGCCCGTCCCCCTGAGCCTGTCATAGTGTCCCATGCTAGAGCAATCCGTGGCCCCGAACCATTGCCTGGCCTCCTTGTCTATGGGCCTTGGCACTGAAGCGGGCTGTACAGTGTAATAAAAGAACAAATTGTGACATACCTAGGAATATATCTAAAAAATGAAAGCCTTTATAGAGAAATAGGAAACCATAACTGAAGGCTATAAAGGTATACCTGAATAAATTTAAAGATAGGCCAATAACCACAAAAGAGAGGATTCCATATTTTAAATTTCTGTAAGGTGAGTATTTTGTTTAGTTGGGGGAACAAAGGACCCAGAAAAATTATGATTTAGGTATGAAGACTCAAAGCTGGAGCGCAAGAATAGACCAATGGGCCAATATTAGAATAATTACTCTGAAAACCCATTACCTGTGGAATCATGGTGCAGTGACATTAGGGCATGTTTTATATCAGCAAATAAAGATAGCCTTTTCTTGCACTGAATGTGTTAAAAGAAACTTAGTATTGGAGGATAACAGTCACATGAGCCTAGGATACATAGATGATTTCTTGGGACAAACACCTAATAAATATTTACAAAGATAAGCCCTCTAGAGAAATGCAAATTGAAACCTCAGTGAGATAATGCTTCATACTCTGGTAAAGTTCCTAAATAGAAAAGAGTTGGTGGAGGGGCAGGGAGCGGATGTAGCTCACGTGGTTGAGCACCTGCTTCCCATGTACGAGTCCTGGCTTTGATCACTGGTGCCTCCTGAGAAAAAGATTAAAAATATTTGGGTTGGCAAGGATTTGGGGAAATGGGAACCACCTGTATGTTGCTTGCTGCTGCGAGTCTGTTCATTCTTTTTAGAGAGCAATTTTGTCAACTTAAATAAAGTTGAAAATTTGCATGTCCCTCCATTCAGCAGCAGTCCATCTAAGAGTGTCCTCTTATGACTGACACTTGTCAGACTTTAAAGAAGTCTGACATATAAAGTCAGACATTAAAGAAGTCTGCAAAAGATAAAACTCTTCTCAGTAAATTTGTTTTGGAAAGTACTATTTGTAAATGAATAAATATTTAAAATTTTTGGAAAATATATTTTAATTTTTAATGTGATCAGTATTAGAAGACAACCTACATAAAGCTCTTTGGAGTCCTCAGTATTTTAAGAATATAAAGGGGTGGTGAGACCAGAAAATTTGAGAATTGTTTTCAACAGTAAGTATAGGGAAGGCATGGGCATAGAACCAGTAGCCGCCCAGCTCAGGGACCCCTCTGCAGTGGAGCCTGGGGGTTCTGTGGGGGGTTCTCCAGGGAGCCTTTTAGACCAGCAGGGGCAGTGTTCATGCCTTCGTTGATGGGAGGTGAAAAGCCGTAAATGTAAGAATGTAAGATGAATTACATACTAATTGCAGTCTTGTTTGTAATTTAAAAAACTTGTAGGGGAGTGGGTGTAACTCAGTTGTTAAGCACCTCCTTCCCATGTGTAAGTTCCTGGGTTCAATCCCTGGTGCCGTCTTTAAAAAACAAAAACAAAAAAACCTTGTAAACAACATAAGTCTTCATTAGTAGGACTATTAAGAAATGTTTTTTTCCTCAGTGCCACACTATATATTATAATGAAAGTGCATGCACTAGAGCTATAAGTTGTCTTCATGGGCATGTTTAATTGGTAAAAAGAAATCAGGTCATGAAATGCTGTTTTCTATATAGTAGTATGAAATGTGCGTGTGTGTGAATACACATAAAGTTTGAAAACATGCAAAACAATGACGGATATTTTTAATGAATGTACACATGTATTCATGCACGTGCATTATATTTGTTGTATAACAGCCCTACTTGGGAAAACAATAAATTGAGGAGAGTGGTTTCTTTTGGGAACTAAACTGAGGGTGATGGGCATCTAGAGGGCTTCATCTGTGTGTAATGACTTATTTTCTTCAGTAAGTAGAGGAAGAATGTTAGGAATTGCTAACGTGGGTAATGTGTGCACAGGTGCTTGTTTCATTTTTAAAGACATTATCATTTTCTATTTTCTACATCTATCTCTTAAAGAAATTAGTACCAGTGATACACCCTGAACAGATAACATTAGCACACCTAACAAAATTAGTTTCTTAATTTCATCCCATATCCAGTCCACCTTCCACTTTTCCTAGTTTTCCCTAAGATGCCCCTTAAAGCTGTTTTTTCCCCAATCCTAGTATCCAGTCTTGGCCCATGATGTTGAGTCTGTTGCTGTATCTGTAAAGTCTCCTAGACCTTAAGAGCCTCTTGTTTTTCATGACAGACTTGCTGCAGAGGCTGTTCCATGGAGTGCCCCCCTGCCTTATGGATTTTCCCAGTGGCTCCCTGTTGGTGTCATTTAGTTTGTTCCTCTATAAACAGGAAATCCGGTCTAAAGCTGCAATTGGATTTTATGTCATAGACTGCATCGGTGCTGGTGTGTTTGCAAAGTGCATCACACCAAGAACCCCGTGCTTCTTGTTCCTCCATTAGTAGTACTAAGATGGTGCCAGCCTTTTTCTCACCATCATTTGTTGTAAACAATCTAGCCGTGCTACTTCAGCATGTGAATATTTTGTTTCCCACTATTCAGCTAATGATTTTAATACCAATTGATAGTTTCTCTACAACCAGTGCATTCATTATGGATTATTTTTTTTAAGATTTATTTATTCCACACAACCCCCACCCTCCCCGTCTGCTCTCTGTGTCCATTCGCTGTGTGTTCTTCTGTGTCTGCTTGCCTTCACTTTAGGTGGCACCAGGAACCGATCCTGGGACCTTCTGGAGTGGGAGAACAGTGCTTAATCTCTTGCACCACCTCAGCTCCCTGGTTTGCTGTGTCTCTTACTTTCTCTCCTCTGTGTCTCTTTTTGTTGCATCATCTTGTCGCACCAGCACTCCACTCAGGCCTGCTTGCCATGTGGGCCAGCACTCCTGCGTGGGCCAGCTTGCCTTCACCAGTAGGCCCTGGGAATTGAACCCTGGACCCCCCATATGGTAGACAGGAGCCCAATTGTTTGAGCCACATCTGTTTCCCAATTATGGATTCTTAGTTCTTCTATTTCTTCTACATTTATAGGCTACTAATTTTTGGTAGGATTTTCCCTCATCAGCTGGGCCTGTTCAGTGACCCAGAAATGGCTTGGTTTTTAAAAATGAGGTTTTTTTAAGGTTTTGTTATTTAGTCCCTTTTAAGGACAGTTTGAAGGAATATCATAATAAATGTGCTTTTATGCAGATAAGAATATTTACTTAATACTTCTTATTTGGATAACAGCTGAATATGGTAGTATTTCTAAAAATAAATTCAGGAATCTGATTTTGTTTGATTTTTCAGGGCCAGGCCCTCTTCCTTGTTCACAGAATTAAAGCTGTGGGTTTTTTCTCAACAGAATCTTCTGAAGAGGAGTCTGATGATGAAATAGCAGATAAGGATTCTGATGTAAGTAATTTGTTTCCTAGTACATGAATCTGCCTTCATAACCTCTCTTATCTATTAGAAAAGAGACCTTTACAAATACTTTCCTTGCCTAATATTTCTACCAGGATAACTGGGATGAAGACGAGGAAGAGAAAGAAAGTGAAAAAGATGAGGATGTTGATGAAGAGGAAGAGGAGGATGGTGAAGAAAAAGATGACAATGGTGAGGACAGAGATGTGGCAAGTGAAAAAGAATTAAATGGAGATTCTGATTTAGATCCTGAAAATGAAAGCGAAGAAGAATGAAGACAGAAAAATAGCCAGTTGAACTGTCTGAACTCTGGCTCACCTTGCCCGATACTGCCGAGTTCTCCTGGGGAGAGTTGTTGGCTCTGTGCCAGGAGGCCAAGGACCGATGCTCATTTCCAAATTCATGGTGGTGGTTCCTGGGCCACCTTGCTGTCCTGACCATCCCAGACATAACTGTGTAAATAAGAGTGTTTCATTCAAATGTTAATAAAACTTTACACAGTAAATAGACACATTTTCTGCAATGTACTGACATGAGTGTCTTGATATATGGTATATTTTTATAATATAGCCTAGTACAATTGGTTGTATCAAGGATTGACTGAAGTGAAGAGAAAGAGACTTCCTGTAGGGGTTCAAGAACTGAACTGTTGGGAAGGCATCAGCTCTTATCTCAGGTTGGTATCTTTCGTCAAATCCAGATGTGAAGCAACACTAGTCCAAATATAATTTGGTCCATTTTCATAAAATATGAGGGAATGAATAAAAACTGCGTTTCAACAAAAAATCACCAATATCTCTAGCTTGTCTATTAACTGGTGATCTGACTTGAGTCAGATTGTATGTTTGAAGTGCTTCCAAAAAAGAACCACATATTTTTTAAGCTGTCATGTGAATATTTTTTTAAAACAACAAAAAAATTATGGTAATTAAATATTCTAAAGAGTTAGCCATATTAGGGGTTTTTCCTGACCGTAAATTGCCAATAAAGAATTATCATTGTATAGATTTATAAGTGCACATTACCTGCAACTTAAAAAAATTCTGTGAGAGCTGCTTTGGAAGAGGTTTTCATTTTTATTTAAATTACTAATGGATCAAAGAACAATTCTTTATTTTTTCTCTTTGGTTTTAGATATTAATGATAACCTTGTTGGAATTTTTCTCCAAAGAAAATATTTTTATAATTCAGTAATTTAATGTTTTCCTTCCTTTTCATTACCCAATCTTGGCAGTGTTAAGGTTATCTGTTTACCTTTAAAATAATAACTGACTCGATTTTTTTACATATGTATAAACAAGTATTTTAGTGTGCTATAAAGCCTTTTCAAGTTAATCAGTAATACTTTTTTTTTTTTTAATTTAAGAAGGAGCCAATGTTTGTTTAGTGCTCATTGGGGGGATGTACAGATAGAAGCAAAAATTTAAGGATGGGCTGGGCTGATGGATTTTTTTCCCCCACTTGTGAATATGTAAAACCCAAAACCATTCTTTCTTAGGGACTTTTTAACATCAGTGCAGAACAGATATTTCTGTGCTCAGCTAATGGAGCTGGAGCCATCCATATAAGCATCTTGTGGGGAAGGAAGTTTGAACCAGCTACTGGAATAATGTACAGATATATTTGTCTATAAATGGAGCTGTTTATGGCAATTTAATACCATTCTCTTTGTAAAGTGAATAAATATTCATCTTTACCCAGTGCTTGTCTTGTGGTATGTATATATAGAGGAATACAGCCACGTTTGGGCTTGTGTAGTGAGGGTTTTTAATCAAGCAGTTTTACTCCCCTAGAATTAATAGGAAAATGCTTTCAAGGCTTCTTGATAACTTTAGGATAATCTAGAATTTGTAATGAGGTAGATGAGCCAAAAATGTTGTCATCAGTGTCAGGTTGTAGCTGGTTGTTTTCTTGATGAAGTTCTACTTGGCTGGGTTGTGACTCCACAGCCCAAGGGTGTAGTGATAGTAAAGAGGTAGGTGCTAATATATTAGGTTTTGTGGTCAACTAACACTGACTTATGAGTCAGCCATAACATCTTGAAGCAAATGGTGACAACTGTATAGTAATTGCTTAATAAGTATTTTTTTTGGTTTAGGAAAATCCAGAGTTAAATGTTAAACTTGTTCCAAAAAGAATTTTCTGGTTTTAGGTATTTCTCTGTATTGTTACACAGGCAACATAGTTTTGTGCATGTGTGTTTGAAGATTACTTTTTCCTCCCAACTCTTTATCTTGGAAAAATTTCAGCCTTCATTTATGGTCAAGTCCAGAATTGCAGATGGTATTTTGGGTGTCACATTGCTTTGTTCTCCATTAATCTAGAACATTCCCATTTGTCTTTTTGTGGTGTGTATCTTTTATGATTTTGAAATTTCATGAGTCCATATAAGTTGTCTTATAGTATGTCCTACAATCTGGAATTTTACTGTTTCCTTTTGAATAGATTCAGGTTAAACATCTTTAGCAATAATACTAAATAGATGGTGGCGGTTGTGCTTTATTTGTAAAAAATTATTTGCGTATAGATGACTAATGAGTATGAATCTGTTTTGATGTAAGTATATGTCAAAGCTTTAGGTCTGGGACTTTTGGAGCCTTAGTGCAGAGGGATATTTGAGGGTCAGAAATGGGATCTTGGTGGCAGCGTTAGGTGCTTTTGTGCTATTTAAGTTTGTTCTAGCATAATGCCTGTGGCGGTTACTTCTCAACATTCTACATTCATTCATTTAACAAATATTTATTGTTTACCTCCTAAGCGCCAGGGATTATTTTAGATTCTTGGTGTACATCACTCACAGAATAACAGCAAAAAAAAAAAAAACCAAAAAACCCAAAACAAACAAAAGCATTCTACTAGGGGAATATAAGCAATAAAATATATCATGAATAAGTAAAATCTGTATAGAAGTTGGTCATTGTTAAAGGCAAAGTCAGGGAGTCAGCGTAGGGGAAGTAGAAGTTGCAGGAGTAAATGTATGATCTGGGTAGGCCTTACTGAGAGGTTGAATGTAGGCGAGGAAGAGTGAGGGAGTCAGCTGAGTGGTGCCTTGGGAAGAGTGTTCTGGGCAGAGGAAACTGGAGCATGGTCCTGCTTCTAGAAACCACGAGGTCGTTGTGACTTGGAACTGAGTGACGGCAGGAGAGCGTCATGAGATATCACAGAGGTCACGGGCACCAGGTTGCACAGAGCCTTGTAGGCCATTATAGGGACAGCCACGGACTGAGTGAAGTAGGGAGAGGCTTGGGACAAGGTCGGCTTTGAAATGGCCCCCCAGCTGCTGTGTAGAGAGTAGACTGAAGGCCCTGTAGCTTGTGGGCTGAAGCGGGTGGGATGATGAAAGAAATTTAGACCAGGTTGGTAGTAACAGAGTTGGTTGGTTTCCAGGATTGTTCAGAAATTAGAGCCAGAAGGATTTCCTGCCAGACTGGGTAGGAGGTGTGGGAAACAAGTCAGGTGTGCGGTTTGCGCCAGACCCCCTGGTCCGGAGAGATGAGGAATTGAGAGATGAGGAATTGAGTTCTCTATGTGTGAGTCCCAGATACGCATCAGACCTGCAACCACGCATACAGTGGACCTGGGGAGAGGGCTCTGGACGAGCTTCCCCAGGGACTGAGTATACCTAAAGAAGAGCCCCTGCAGCCTTGAGGTAGAGAATTGGTATTTGCTCTCCAGTTTCTTCTCCCCTGAGGTCCTGACATCGCTGAACTGGGGTTTGTTTCAGGTGTAACTAATGGTGAGCAAATTAACCATTTGTTGAATCTTCCTCAGGCGTAGAGGTTGCTTTTCATCTAGTGTCACAGTCTTGACTTTTGTGGCCCCCTCAGCATTGTCCCTCATGCTGACACGTGATGGGTCAGACTTGTACACCCGAACACAAGACGGGCAGAATGAGAAGCCAGCGCGGTGTGAGCAGATGAGTGGGCATCTCTCAAGGTGCAGTTCTGGCTGACTGGATGTTAGGAACTAGATGGCCTAGATACTGCTAGGACCATAGTGGAGTTTCATATATATGCGGATAATTTTTAAATTGAAGCTATTTCTGAGAATAGAGCAATAATAAACAGTGAGTACAGGGAAGTACAAAATGAAGTTTGTTGGGATGTAGTGAGGAATGTCAAGTGAAAAATGCAGAAGTTGAAAAATCACCATTTTGGAAATGGCCTGTATATTCTTTTCTAGGTAATAATGGCTCACCAGGGGAGAAAGTAAGTACTGCCCTATTTGTATGATAAAGTTTAAAAAGGATTTTCTAGTGGAAATAAAAAGATATGAAAACCCTTTGTTATAGGTTTGCCCTTGGCCCTGGTGTGGTTTAATAGGTTCTGGTTACATTGTTTCAGGACACCAGGTGGGCAGGGGACAGTGGACAAAGCAGCTAGTTGCCTGGCACATGTGGTCACTGAAGTCAGAGGCAGCAGGACTTCTTGCCTCATGGGCCCTGAACTCTGGTGTGGTCATGATGTTCCAAAGCTGGTCTAAAGCTTGGCCAGTTCTTCGTCCCTAGAGGTCATGTGATGTCACATAGCCAAATCAGTAACCAGGCTTGCGAGAGAAATTGGAATGCGAATGGTGTTTCTATTTTACGATGAGAAATACACTTCTCGGGTGGAGCAGAATGTTCATGGTTGGGTGGTGACATGTCTTCTCTCTACACAGGAAAGTCACACAGGAAACCAGTTTTACAGGTGGAAGATGGTTTTTCAACCAGAACGTGGAATTGGAGTAAGAGAAACGAATTGGATGGTCTTAGTAGCTGGGGTAGTGGACAACACAGTCCGTCTGCAGCCTGTGGTTGGAATTCCCTATTCCCCGTGGGCTCCCCGAGGCCCTTTCACTCATTTTGTGCCAACAGGACAATTTGTCCAATCGAAACTTGGATGCTTCAGGTCTCCTCAGGCACCCCCTTAAGTTTGCTGGTGAGGGTAACCACTTGGCTGGCATTGGTGGCCAGAGGTGGCACCACAATATGGCTAAATCTCAGACACAAAGTTGCTGTTGTCAGCCTGCCAAAGTCTTTGAATTGGTGATTTTTTGGTGAGAGGACTGGGTACCGGAATGAAAGTGGTAATGTCAGCAGGAGGGCAGACATGATGACAGTTCATTCCTGTGGGAAGAGCACTCAGTTTAGGGTCAGAAGCATGACCACGTGGGACAATGACACATTGACTTATTTTCATCCTTTACTCCTTTCTGTGGCAGGAGAATGACTACAGTCCTGTTTTAAGGAAGGGGCAGGAACCAAAGCTAGCAAGTGCCATGGGGACACTTGGACAGAGTGACGCCCCTGTCTAAGGGATTATTTTCAGTTCTAAATGTTAGGTACTTCTCAAATATGAGAAGGGAGAAAGGAGCATAAATTCTAAAGAAAGCTCCTTTTTGTCTGGCATTTTTAAGAAGTCCATTTAGCCTTTTGGGTAAACACAGTCCTCCAAAGGTGAGAATGTGAATTCAATAAAAATCTTTTTCCTTTAAATGTTTTCGTTTTATCTTGTTTTAAAAGTAGTGACACGATCATGGAAGGAATTTTGCGAAATGCCAAAAGTAGAAAGAAGGAAAAGAAAATCATGTAACAGATACAACTATTTATAATGTTTTGGTGTATCTCCTTCCAATCTTTGCCTAAATGCACACAGGTTTGAAATTGGCATCATAATATATATTCACCGTATCCCCTTTTCACAGATCATTGTTACCCTCTGGAATAATGATTGTGGTTGTTAGTATTTGATGTTATACCATGTCTTACTATAATTTATTTTAAGTAAAAAAAAAAAAAGTTATTCTTATAAAACCTTTCTAGTAGTACTACCAAGTAAAACGACATGCATATTCTCTTAAGACTTCTAGGAAATATTGCCAAAATCCTTTTCAAGAAAGGTTGCATCAATTTTCAGTCCCACCAACAGTATTTGTTTTCCTTTTTCATCATATCCTCATCCACATATCATTGGTAAGATTGAGCTGCTTTTTCATGCATGTTGCCATTTGTTTTTCTTAGGTGTATTGCAGTTTCAATTAATGGCTTTGTTTAAAAGGCTTATTTACCAGTAAATGTTCTTTACATATTAAAGATGCACATCATTTGCCAATCATATGATGCAAATATTTTCTTCAGCTTGCCTTTTCATTTTTAAAATACTGTTAACCTTTACAGTTCCCCCCCTTTCTTATTAAGCAGTTTTATTGAGATATAGTCACATACCATATGATGTATCCAAAGTGTGTAATCAGTGGCTATTAGTATAATCATAATGTTGTGCGTTCATCACCACAAAAATTTTTAGAACAATTTCATTACTCCAAAAAGAAAAACTCCACACGACTTAGCAGCCCTTCCCCAGAGTTTCCTTACTTTTAAGCTTAAAAATTTTGCCCTTTCTGAAACTGGACTTGTATTTTGTACTAGTATTTTTATATCTTTTTATATGTTTTTTCATGAACTTTTAACTGGTTGTGAATTATTGGTGCATTGTGAAATCAAGTGGGTTGCAACGACCAATTTTTAAAGCAGGAAAAGTAATTGCTATAGACAGTATCTGTGTTGTGTGTAGTGAAGATTAGCTTGATTTAGAGAGGCATGCATACTAGGTTGCAGTGTAAATGCCTTTCTGTGGTAAGACACTGGACAGCCTCTGCTCTAATCCCCATAGGCTTCTCGGTGTACCTGTAAGGTGAGGTTCTAACTTGGGCTCCCTTCTTCACCCCCAGTAACCAGTGTTCTCCATCTCGTGGAATAGTTTTTATCCCATAGGCTTGTGCTTGCTCTGTCATGTGGTAGGTTCTATGTATTGTGTTTCAGCACTATGCTTGTGCCCCCCTGCTCTCTATCATTGTACCAGAACATGGTTTTAACTATTACAGCTTTATAGGTTCATTTTTATTGTTGGTATATTTGTATCTCTTGGAAATATTTTCTTTAATGTTTTTCACCTTTTCATTCTTTCACATTATTGTAAAGATTCTTCGGTTGCAAGAAACAAAACTAACTAGAGGCAGCTTAAACCAAACAAATTTCCGAGTCAGTACACGGGTGGAAACAGCCGGGCCTCGGAGGGATTGCAGCTGGAGGGGCAGAACCGCTAGGGCCTGTGCTTGGTCCCTTATCTGCCACCCTCGGCTGCCTCTCCGTTCTCTCTCTGTCTTGTGGCTGCCATACAGCCCCTGAGGTTAAACTGTTGTCATGCAGCTACTTGCTGATTCCCGAGAGGGCATTTTTGCTGCCCACTCTCCATCCTTCTCCACCTGCTCTTTGCCTTCAGGGGTTAACTTCTAGGAACCGCCTCAGCCCAGCTCCCTGATTCGCATCTACTTGGAATCAGCCGATGGGTGGAGGCTTTGAGCTCAGTGTCTTCCTCTAGTGGTGGCTCCGCCAGGCGGAGTTTGGCGGTGGCTGCTGGGTGGTTCTCCCTGTGCCCTGACTTGCTGGGAGCAGTAGCAGGGACCTCCCTTTGCCCTCTCCTGCCTAGAAGTCTAAAGGTGGCTTTCCTTTCTTGCCTGACCCAGAACGCCTCCCCTGTTCCCTTCAATCTGCCCACCCACCCCTTTGTAAATAGTCCCTTTTATAAAACACTTCAGTTATGCTCTGTGGGTGGGTCATTTGTTTCCTGCTGGGAGCCTAAGCCAGTCCCAATTCCAATTCCTGGGAGATGCTGCCTGGCTCAAATGCTCCTCCTTGGTGCAGTCACCCATGACCCGGCCATTGGAAGAAATTACCCAGCTGCTCCTTTATGTCCCATATTAGGCAAAGTAGGAAAGTCTTCCGTATAGTATCTTCCAAGCTCCTACCCGTGAACAATTGATTTTGTGTTTATTTAGAACTTCAGGTCAATAGGCTAGAGGCAGGACCAGGGGTCTGCAGAGATAGAATGCTCCCCAACCCCCGCTCCCAACTCTTCTCTCCCAACTGGCTGCTCAGTGCTTTGTACAATGATGGCATTTGACATGCAGCGTTTGAATTTCCTTGCGAGTGGGGCTATGGCTGTTACAATTTAGGGATGGGGAAGAGTAGGATGATACAGTTAAACAACTAATTAGAATATAATGGGCATGGATGTGGCTCAAGTGATTTGAGTTCCTGCCTTCCACTTGGGAGGTCCTGGGTTTGGTTCCCAGTGCCTGCCTCCTCAAAAAACAAACAAACAAACAAAAATAACAAAACAAATGAAAAAACCAACTTAGGGAAGCTGATGTGGCTCAGTGGTTGAGTGCTACCTTCCCAAATATGAGGTCCCGGGCTCAATTCCTGGCCCCTGGCACCTCAAAAAAAATATATATATATGTATATATATCATATATATATATATGATATATATATATTATATATGTGTGTGAGAGAGAGAGAGAGAGAATGAAGTTTGTGTGATTTACTTTCACAATCGACGTACTATGGAAGCCGGGAGAAAGGAGGGATTCATCCTCTCCCCACCACGGATCAGGAAGGTTTTACATTTGACCTAGGTGCTTGAGGGAGGGCCTCCTAGGAAACAAGAATGAAGAGTGATGAAAGTGAGTGGCAAATAGACACTTTTTAAAAAAAGATTTAATTTTTCATTTCTCTCCCCTTTCCCCCCCTCCCTAGTTGTCTGCTCTCTCTCTCCATTCGCTGTGTGTTCTGTGACCGCTTCTATCCTTATCAGCGGCCCCAGGAGTCTGTGTTTCTTTTTGTTGCGTCATCTTGCTGCATCAGCTCTCCGTGTGTGTGGCGTCATTCCTGGGCAGGCTGCACTTTCTTTTGCGCTGGGCGGCTCTCCTTATGGGCGCACTCCTTGCGCGTGGGGCTCCCCTCCGCGGGGGACACCCCTGCGTGGCACGGCACTCCTTGCGCGCATCAGCACTGCGCATGGGCCAGCTGCACACGGGTCGAGGAGGCCTGGGGTTTGAACCGTGGACCTCCCATGTGGTAGGCAGATGCCCTATCCATTGGGCCAAGTCCACTTCCCCAAATAGATATTTAACTGGTATATTTTAGCTACTCACTTAGAACTAAGGTCCTTGATCCAGATAACTTGGGGAGATTGTCTAGTTTTAAGAAATCAAAATGAGGGCACTGATGTGGCTCAGTGGTTGAGCGCTGGCTTCTCACACACAAAGTCCAGGGTTCCATCCCCAGCTCTGGTACCTCAAAAAAATAAAAAGTTGAGGGGAAAGCATATGGCAAATTTTTCTCAGGTGTCCCCAAATGGTCCTTTCTCCTGCACTAGACATTCTGCTTTGGATTTCAGTTTGTGTGAGAGTGTGAATATGTACGTATGCATAATGCCGGTCCTTGAATTTGGTGAATTTAGGGGACTTGGTTACGAGTTGACCCTAGGACTGGGGCACCAGAATTTTGTTTGTTCTCACCACCACCAGGCCGATCCAGATTGTCGTCCTGACATTTTCGGATTAGAAGTACGGCATCAACATAAAATATAACCACTAGATGCCAGCCTTGCTTTACGCAAATTCCTTATGGAATCCCAACCCTTGAGAAAAGGAGCTGGTTCTCACCTCTCCTCTGGAGGTTGTTTTTGTTTTAATTTTTTTTTTATTAGAGAAGTTGTGGGTTTACAGAACAATTATGCATAAAATACAGGATCCCCAAATACCATCCCACCACCAACCCCTTGCTTTGGTGTGGTACATTTGTTACAACTGATGGTACACGTTTTTATAATTGTACTACATATTATTTTTTATAATTTTTATTTTATTTTATTTTTTAAAAATTTCTCTTCCCTCCTCTCCCCCCCAGTTGTCTGTTCTCTGTGTCTATTTGCTGCGTGTTCTTCTTTGTCCCCTTCTGTTGTCAGCGGCATGGGAATCTGTGTTTCTCTTTGTTGTGTCATCTTGTTGTGTCAGCTCTCCTTTTGTGGGCGGTGCCATTCCTGGGCAGGCTGCACTTTCTTTCTCACTGGGTGGCTCTCCTTACGGGGCGCACTCCTTGTGCGTGGGGCTCCCCCACGCGGGGGACACCCCTGCGTGGCACGGCACTCCTTGCGCGCATCAGCACTGCACGTGGGCCAGCTCCACACAGGTCAAGGAGGCCCGGGGTTTGAACCGCGGAGCTCCCATGTGGTAGACGGACGTCCTAACCACTGGGCCAAGTCCGCTTCCCTACATATTTTTTTAATCAATAGTAGTCAGAATGTATTCCAGGCACTGAGTGAAGTAATTTACATGGATTACCTCATTTTAAATACCTATTACACAGGCCTTTGAAATAGGTCTAATTATTAAATAGAGAATTTACAGGTTTCCAGAAAAAATCATGTAAAAAATACAATGTTCCCATATACCGCCCTATGTTGACACTATGTGTTAGTGTGGTACCTTTGTTACAAATGATGAAAGAATATTAAACAAAGTACTATTAACTTTAGTCCATAGTTTATGGTAGGTGTATTTTTCTCTTATTATTAACATCTTGTACTAGCGTCGTACATTTGTTATACTAATGAAAGAACATTCTTATACTTGTTCTATTAACCCTAGTGCATGGTCCACAACAGGGTTCACTGTGTTACACAGTCCCATGTTTTATCTAACTTTCATTCTAGTAACATAACTGACCCAAAACTTCCCCTTTCAACCACATTCACCTACCTAATTCACTGCTTTAATTACACTCACAAAATGTGCTACCCATCATCACCTTTCATTTCCTAATGTTTACAATCGACCTAAATAGAAATTCTGCACAAATTAAGCAACAGCTCCACATTCTTTACCCACCTATCCCCTGGTAACCTATATTCTAGATTCTATCTCTTGAGTTTGCTTATTGTAATTAGCTTATATCCGTGAGATCATGCAATATTTGACTTTTCGTGTCTTTTTTCACATGGTGTAATGTCATCAAGGGTCATCCATGTTGTTTCATGCATAAGGCCTGCCTTCCTTTTTACAGCTGAATAGTATTCCATCGTATGTGTATACCACATTTTATCCATTCTTCAGTTGATGGGACATTTGGGTTGCTTCCACCTTTTGTAAATTATGAATAATGCTGTTATTAATATTAATGTGCAAATATCTTTTCAAGTCCCTGCTTTCAATTCTTCTGGGTATATACCTGGTAGCAGGAGTGGCAAGTCATATGGTCATTCTATACTTCATTTCCTGAGGAATGGCTAAACTCTTCCACAGTGGCTGCACTGTTTTACATTCCCACCAGCAATGAGTGTTCTTATTTCTTCACATCTTCTCCAACACTTGTAATTTTGTTTTTGTTTTTAGTAATAGCCATTGTAGTGGGTGTGAAACGATATCTCATTGTGGCTTTGATATGCATGTCCCTAAGAGTTAGTGATGGTGAGCATCTTTTCATGTACTTTTTATCCATTTGTCCTCTATGGAAAATGTCTTTTGTCCATTTTTTAATTGAGCTGCTTGTCTTTTTTTTATTGAGTTGTAGGAAATTTTTGTATGTTCTGAAGATTAAACCCTTTTCAGGAATATGGTTTCCAAATATTTTCTCCCATTGAGTGGTTGTCTTTTCACTTTTGTGACAAAGTCCTTTGATGTGCAAAAGTTTTTAATTTTGAGGTGGTCCCATTTATCTGTTTTTTCTTTTGTTGCTTGTGCTTTGGGTGTAAAGTCTAAGAAATCATTGCTTAACACAAGATCTCAGAGATGCTTCCCTACATTTTCTTCTAGGAGTTTTACAGTCCTGACTCTTATATTTAGGTCTTTGATCCATTTTAAGTTCATTTTTGTATATGGTTTGAGATAGGGGTCCTCTTTCATTCTTTTGGTTATGGATATCCAGTTCTCCCAGCACCATTTGGTAAAGAGACTATTCTTTCCCTATTGAATGGACTTGGTAATCTTATCAAAAATCGATTGGCCATAGGTGTAAGAGTCTTGCTGAAATCTGTATTTGATTCCAATGGTCAGTATATCTTTATTATTTTGTTCTTCTCCCTGCATTGGGATTAGTTTTTCTTTTTCTAGTTCCTCCAGATGTGCAGTTAAGTCTTTGATTTTAGTTCTTTCTTCTTTTTTTATTGTAAGTATTTAGGACTATAAATTTCCTTCTCAGCATTGCCATTGGTGCATTCATAAGTTTTGACATATTGTGTTCTCCTTTTTATTTGTCTCAAGATGTTTACCAAGTTCTCTTACAATTTCTTTTTTGATCCACTGATTAATAGAGTGTTATTTAACTTCCATATTATTTATGGATTTTCCAGTCCTCTGCTATTTATTGATTCCAGTTTTATTCCTTTATGTTTAGGGAAAGTACTTTGCATAAATTTCATTCTTTCTAAATTTAGAGAGACTTGTTTTGTGACCCAACTTGTGTTCTATTCTGGAGAATGATCCATGTGTACTTGAGAAGAATGTGTGTCCTGCTGTTTGGGGGTGAAATGTTCTGTGTATGTCTGTTAGACCTAGTTAATTTATCATATTATTTAAGTCCTCTTGCCTTATTGATCCTCTGCCTAGATGTTCTATCTACTGATGAGAGTGGATTATTGAAGTCTCCACCTATTATTGTACCAGTGTCTTTTTCTCTTCAGTTTTGCCAGTGTTTGCTTCATGTATTTTGGGGCACTGTGGTTAGGTGCACAAATATTTATGATTGCTATTCTTTCTTTTTGAATTATCCCTTGTATTAATGTATAGTGTCCTTGTCTCTTATAACAGCCTTTGACCTAAGGTCTATTTTGTCTGATGTTTATATAGCTACCTCAGCTCTTTTTTGGTTACTATTTGCATGGAATATCTTTTTCCATCCTTTCACTTTCAACTTATTTGTGTCTTCGGGTCTAAGGTGAGTCTCTTGTAAACAACATATATTATAGTTGGATCATACTTTTTTATCCATTCTGCCAACCTGTGTCTTTTGATTGTGGAGTTTAATCCATTAACTTTCGTTATTATTACTGTTAAGGCAGAATTTACTTCATCCATTAGTCATTGGGTTTTTATGTGATGTCTTTTTTTTATATGTGTGTGTGCCTCTTTTTCCTTTATTGCAATTTCCTTTTCTGTATAGTTGATCTTTTGTGATATATCTGACTAATCCTTTTCTCATTTCTGTTTCTATATATTTTTAAAATACTTTTTGTGGTTATCCTAGAGTTTCTATTACAAAATCTACATCTTTGACCTACTAATTTGAAGCTACCAACTTAGCTTCAATAGTGTACATGTTCTGTGCTCCCATATCCCTTTATTTCCCCTCTTTATGTTGTTTTTGTGTCATTTTACCACTTTATAATTTACATGTCTGTTAAATATGCCTTTTTCTTTGTTCAATTATATTCTGATTCTTATAGTAATTCAAGAGTAGGCTTGTATATTGAGGATATAGTACTATTGGGTTTTTATTTATTTATTTTTGTTTATTTCTCCCCCCTCCCCAGTTGTCTGCTCTCTGTGTCCATTTGCTATGTGTTCTTCTGTGACCACTTCTATCCTTATCAGCAGCATTGGGAATCTGTGTTTCTTTTTGTTGTGTCATCTTGTTGTGTCAGCTCTCCTTGTGTCCGGCGCCATTCCTGGGCAGGCTGCACTTTCTTTTGCCCTGGGCAGCTCTCCTTACAGGGCGCACTCCTTGCATGTGGGGCTCCCCTACGCGGGGACACCCCTGTGTGGCAGGACACTCCTTAAGCGCATCAGCACTGTGCATGGGCCAGCTCCACACAGGACAAGGAGGCCCCGGGGTTTGACCTGCAGACCTCCCATGTGGTAGGTAGACGCCCTATCCATTGGGCCAAGTCTGCTTCCCTGCATTTAGCCTTTTGGTTACCCTTCCTGATGATCTTCATTTCTTCGTCCTAGTCCAAGCCCCTCTCTCCTGTCTTTCAACCTGCAGAGCTCCCTTTAGTTATTCTTATAGGACAGGTCTCGTTGATGAATTCTTTGTTTCTGTTTGTGAATATTTTAAACTCTCCCTCAGTTGTAAAGGACAGTATTGCTGGATAAAGAATTTGGGGCTGGCAGTCTCTCCCCGCAAAGACTTTATTTATTGATTCATCTATTTCCCCAGGCACCCTTCATGGTTTGTTCTTGCTGTCTGCTCGTTGTATGCTTTCTGTGTCTGCTTGTCTTCTTTTAGGAGGCACTGGGAACCGAACCCAGGACCTCCCATGTGGGAGGGAGGTGCCCAATCGCTAGAACCACATCTACTACCTGCTTGTGTTTCTCGTTGTGTCTCATTGTTGTGTCATCCTGTTGTGCCAGCTCACCGTGCCAGCCCATTGCATCAGCTCGCTATCTTGTTTGTTTCTTTAGGAGGCACCAGAAACTGAACCTGGGACCTCCCATGTGGAAGGTGGGCACCCAACTGCTTGAGCTACATCTGCTTCCTTTCAGTAGTTTAAGTATATCATACCACTGCCTCCTCACCTTCTCACATCTAGGTTTCTGATGAGAAATAGGCACTTAATCTTACTGAGGATCCCTTACATGTGACAAATCACTTTTCTCTTGCTGCTTTCAGAATTCTGTCTTTTTCTTTAGATTCATACTAATTCTGATTAGTATGAATCTCAGAGTATGTCTGCTAGGATTTATTCATTTTGGAGCACATTACATTTCTTGGTCATGTATATTCATCTCTTTCATAGGAGTTGGGATATTTTTGGCCATTATTTCCTCAAGTACTTTTTGTTCCCCCTTTTCCTTCTCTTCTCCTTTTGGGGCACCCATGAAGCATATGTGTGCTTCATGCTATTAGTCAAATCCCCAAGACACTGCTCAATATTTTCTATTCTTTTCTCTGTCTATTCTTCTGACTGTATAATTTTGATTGCAATGTCTTCTAGTTTGCTGACTGTCTTCTGCCTGTTTAAATCTGCTCTTGTATGCCTCTAGTGTATTTTTCTAAAAGATTTATTTATTTATTTCTCCCCCTCCCTCCATTGTCTTCTCTCTGTCCATTCGCTGTGTGTTCTTTGGTGTATGCTTGTATTCTCATTAGGCAGCTCTGGGAACCAATCCTGGGACCTCCTGGAGTGGGAGAGAGGTGATCATTCTCTTGTGCCACATTAGTTCCCTGATCTGTTGCATCTCTTATTGTCTCTCTGTGTCTCTTTTCGTTGCATCATCTTGCTGTGCCAACTCTCCGCATGGGCCAGCACTCCTGCACAGGTCAGGACTCTGCGTGGTCCAGCTCACTGCATGGACCAGTGTGCCTTCACCAGGAGGCCCTGGGTATCGAACCCTGGACCTCCATATGGTAGATGGGAGCCCAATTGCTTGAGCTACATCCACTTCCCTCTAGTGTATTTTTTAAAAATAATTTTTAAAAAAGATTTATTCATTTCTACCCCCTGTGGCACCCCTACCCTCCACCCCCTTATCTGCTTTCTGTGTCAATTCTCTGTGTGCTCTTCTGTGTCTGCTTGTATTCTCATTAGGTGGCTCTAGGAACTGATCCTGGGACCTTCTGGAGTGGGGGAGAGGTGGTCATTCTCCTGCTTCTCCTCATCTCCCTGATCTCTTATGGTCTCTCCTCTGTGTCTCTTTTTGTTGTGTCGTCTTGCTGCACCAGCTCTCCTCATGGGGCAGCTCTCCTGTGCAGGGCAGCACTCTGCATGGGCCAACTCGCCACATGGGCCAGTTTGCCCTCACCAGGAGGCCCTGGGCATTGAACCCTGGACCTCATATGGTAGATGGGAGCCCAATTGCTCGAGCCACATCCGCTTCCCCTCTAGTGTATTTTTAACCTCTACTGTTGTGCCTTTCATCCCCATAATTTCTGTTGTTTCCTTTTATATTTTCAAATTATTTTTAATGCTTACACACTGTCTTCTTAATATTCTTTAGCTTTTTATCCATATTTTCCTTCATCTCTTTGAATTGATTTTAGATTTGTTTGAACATCTTTGATTGGTTCCACCTTCTGAATATCCTCTAAAACTTTAATTTGTTTTCTTGACTGAACCATATCTTCCTGTTTCTTAGTATGGGTTTGTAATTTTTTCACTGATATCTAATATCTGATTATCTTGATGAATTACCTCCGAAGATCTGTTTCTCCCTCTTGCCTAGATTTTATTATTGAATGGTTTTATGTTAAGGCTCCTCTTTGATGCTTGGTCCAACTTCTACTGAACCTTTGGAATAGCCTGTATTTAAGTGTTAAGATTTTCTCAGTTCTTCTTCATATTATTCTTGCCCTGGATATACAGAGAGATTTTTTAATTTAATTTTTTTTTTTTATTTTTAGGAAGTACTGGGGTTTGAACACAGGACCTTGTTCATGGGAAGCAGGTGTACAACCACTGAGCTACACCTGCCCCCCCAGAGTGATTTTTAAGATTGCACTTTCTGTTCAGTTGTTCCACCTCCAAGGGAAAACTTCCCTTCCTCTCTTCCTTCTCTGGGACTCTTGATCTGTTTGATTTGTTTTTGTGTAGTGTTTTCTTCCCAGCGCCTATGATTTGTTTAAATTCTCTTTCTCACTCCGTGCCCCCTTTTCCGTTCTAGTAGTTCAGTTTAACTTCCTGCATGCCTGCCTGCCTCTGCTTTCTTCTCACCCTGGGGGCCAGATGGATTCTATCCAGAAAGGTGGAGCACTCGAGAAAAGTCCATTTTGGGTTTTGGTGGTCCAGCCAACAGAAACTAGCTTGAGCGAGAACACAACAGTTCTTGCCAGCAGAACACTCTCTCGTTCTTTTTCCATCCTGGGGTCCCTTTTGTATGCAGCACTCCTCAGTAGCTTGTCTTCTGTCCTGTTTCTCTGCAGACTCTGATCCCTGTACCTGGATATTTGTGGGCTTCTAACGGACTACTGCAAATAGCTCTGTAGTCTCTGCCCTCGGGGGGAGGGACCCAGGCCGCTGCTTCTGTGCAGCTCCCAAGCTGCGTGGGGCCCAGGGAGGAGGAAGAGGATGGGAATGGGCTGGCAGATCCAGGGCAGAAATTTCCCACTGATGTTTTTCTTTTTCTTCATTTCAGCACTTGTAAAGTCCTTTTCCAGAGTTCTAAGCAGGTATCATTTGTTCTTTATTTGCTGTATCTCTGGGGAGGCTTTTTCAGGGGGTTTCTTATGACATCACCCTCCTCATGAGTTTTCATTATGCTGGACTTAGAGGTTGGCCCAGAGAAAATCTAAGGCTTCCAGCTTTTTTTCTTTACTGGTGTTCAGGTCCTGAAGCAAAACCTGAATGTCTCTGGATTAGCAACATGCCTCATCAATGAGACCCAGAAGGGAATTCTGATTTAGAGGAGATGTAGCCTCCAGGTGATGAGCTGGTGCTTCCAGCTCACTGATTTGGACACTCTCCCTTGAGCAGGCAGCTCGTTCATCCCAACCCATCCTGTACCCAGCCACAGTCCCCACTGGATGACAGAAATAACCTATAAAATGCCCACCTGACAGAAAAAAAAAAAACATTTAAAAAAGCAGTTACTTTTATTGAGCATAGGAAGCTTTGATAGACATTTTCTGCCTCCTCATTGCCCTAATCAATGAAATAATAATAATAATAAAGCCAAAATAGAAAAATCATCCAAGCAGACATCAACTGAATTCATTATCCCTGTAGGCTTTGCTCATAAAAACCATGATTTTACATTATGGCAGAATTTTGTTTTTCACTTCTTTTCTCAATTTATGAAGAATTCAAATATTCAGGAAAACGAAAGTACAGGTTTTATGTGCACACCAGTTACATTAAACAATTGTTAATATAGTGGTATATTTTGGCTTCATCTATGTTTGTGTGTGTATATTTTTGCTGATCTATTTGAAAGTAAGTTGATGATGTAATGACACTTTACGGCTAAGTATTTCAGTGTGAAGTTCCTAAAAATTATGATTTCCTACATAATTGCATAACCATTATCACACTAAAAAAATCACAGTAATTTCCTATTATTATCTAATATCTAGTTCACATTCAGTTTTCCCTAATTGCCCCCAAAATGTCTAACAACTGATTTTTTACAAATCAGGGTCTAGTCAACTTTCAGTCATTGAATTTGATTGTTAAGTCATCTTTAGTTACTTTTGCTCTAAAGCAGTCTTCCCTCCCTCCCCCTTAGTTTTTTCCTATGACATTGGCACATGGAAAAGACCAGGCCAGTTGTCTTGTAGGATGAGCCACAAACTGAATTTGATTGCTTCCTTATTGTGTGTTTAACTTGTTCCTCTATCTACTGTATTTTCTTTAATCTGAAAGTTATATCTCAGCAATACCCAATAGAACTTTCTGTGATGGTAGAAAAACACCCTGTGTTGTTCAAAATAGTAGCTACTATCCACATGTAGCCACGTACTAAACCTTGAAATCAGGTAGTCTAAGTTCTCCAAAATTGTTCTTTTTCAAAATCATTTTGACTATTCAAGGTCCTTTGTGTTTCCATGTAAATTTTAGAAATCAGCTTGTCACTTTCTGCAAAGAGAGTGCTTGGATTTTGATTGGGTTTGCAGTGAATCTATAGAGCAACTTAGGGTGAATTGACATGTTAATAATTTTGACTGTTCCAATTGATAAAACATGATAATCTATGTCTTCATTAAGTTCTCTCAGCAAAGTTTTATAGTTTTTAATGTATACATTTTGCACATATTTTGTTAAATTTATGCCCAAGTATTTCATGGTTTTTAAATGTTATTGTAAATGATAATGTTTTTAAAATTTTGTTTTAAACTCTGTTATTATATATAAATACAATGAATTTTAATGTATTGACCGAAGTGTACTGTGACTTTGCTAAACTCACTTATTAATTCTAGTAGCTTTTAAGTAGATTCCATAGTATATTCTATATACATTGTTATATCACCTATGAATAAGGACAGTTTTTTTTTTTGAAAAGGAAATTTTTTTGTCTTTTTAAAAAAGATACATAGATCACACAAAATGTTATATTTAAAAATATAAGAGGTTCCCATATATCCCACTCCCCACCCCTCACATTCCTCCATATCAACAACCTCTTTCATCAGGGTGACACATTCATTGCATTGGATGAATACATTTTGGAGCACTGCTGCACCACATGGATTATAGTTTACATCATATTTACACTCTCTCCCAGTCCATTCATTGAGTTATGGTAGGATATGTAATGGCCTTCATCTGCCCCTGCAATATCATTCAGGACAACTCCAAGTCCCCAAAATGCCCCCATTTCACACCTCTTCTTCCCTCTCCCTGCCCTCAGCAATTCTTGTGGCCACTGTCTCCACATCAATGATACAACTTCTTCCATTGCTAGAGTCATAATTGTTCTATAGTAGAATACCAGTAAGTCCACTCTAATCCATATTTTATTTCTCCATCCTGCGGACCCTGGGATGGCCATGTACACTCCACCTGTAAATCGAGAGGGATCTTAGATCCCACATGACTGATGGATGGGATTCTCCTGCTTGCAGTTGTAGACTCTTCTCGGTTCCCTGGTATGGTGGTTGACCATCTTCACATCCCTGTTAGCTGACCTGGGGAAATCCAACAAATCGGAGAGTAGGTGTTGCAACTCAGCTGAGGCTTAGTGCCCGCTGGCACATGGCCAGTCCAGAGATTCGAGTCTCCTGAGCATACACCAACCCCAGTGCCAACCACGGGCTCAGTAAAAGTGACAGAAGAGGCATGTGTAGAGAGGTCACATCTGAGTCCAACTCCATCACACTCAGGAGCACAAATTCCGAAGTAGGGCCCTCTGACATGGCACTGAACTCCAGAGCCATCTGCCATGACCATAGGAACTGAGTGTCTTTGTAGCCCTCAGGGGCACCACTCCCTGGGGTTGTATCTACTTTGACTGTCTCTGACGGTCCTGAAACTTTGATTTTTTTTTTTTAGGACAATGAACCGAGTTGGTGCCTCAAATTCTTGCCTTGCTTCGTATGGTAGTAATAACAGTACTAAATAATATGCTGTGAATTCGTATATTCTTCTCCCAGAACTTTAAAAAAATTTTAAATTTGTTTTATTTTTATCCCCCCACACTACCCCCCACCCCCCACCCCCTGAGATGGTTCCCTCATCTGTCTGCTTGTTGTCTGCTTGTCTTGTTTGGGAGGCACCAGACCGAACTGCAACCTCCCATGTGGGAGGCAAGGGCCCAACTACTTGAGCCAATTCCGTTCCCTTCTGGTTGTGTCTTCAGCTGGTTTTGTTGTCTGCTCGTTGTAGCATCTGCTCATTGTGGCATCTGCTTATTGCGCTGTCTGCTTGTCTTCTTTAGGAGGCACTGGAAACTGAACCTGGGACCTCCCATGTGGGAGATGAGTGCCCAACTGCTTGAGCCACATCTGCTCCCTCCCAGAACATTTTTTTTAATTAAAAAATTTTTTTTTCTTTTATTGTCTTCTTCTTTTTTAAAGATACATAGATTGCGCAAAACAAGAACTTTTAAATGGTGGTGGCAGCGGTGGTGGTGGGTTTGAGGAATAAACCAGAAGGTTTTTTTTCCTTCTGTTTTCTTATGATTTCCAGCCCATCAAGGTGGGTCATTGTGATTGCAGCTTGTCTTCCCTTATCCCTCACCAGCTTCCTGTCATGCCCCCTTCAACCTCTAGAGGAGAGGCCAGGTGGGACTGGACTAGAATAAAATCCCCTGGAGTCAGTCTCAATGTCTGATGAAATTCAGAACATTTCCTCAGAGGTGAATGAAATTAAAGCCTTTGAGGAAAGATCCAGACCTTTTGCCCCACCCCACCCCCCAATTGTCTGCTCTCTCTGTCCATTTGCTGCGTGTTCTTCTGTGTCCGCTTGCATTCTTGTCAGCAGCACTGGGAATCTGTTTTCATTGCATCATCTTGCTGTGTCAGCTCTTTGTGTGTGTGGTGCCACTCCTGGGCAGGCAGCACTTTTTTCACATGGGGCAGCTCTCCTTGCAGGGCGTGCTCCTTGCGCGTGGGGCTCCCCTATGTGGGGAACACCCCTGCGTGGCACAGCACTCCTTGCGTGCATCAGCACTGCGTGTGGGCCAGCTCACCACATGGGTCAGGAGGCCCTGGGTTTGAACCCTGGACCTCCCATGTGGTAGGCGGATGCTCTATCAGTTGAGCCAAATCTGCTTCCCTGTCTTGTTTTCCTTAAAACAGAATACATATCTTATAATCATGGCTACTACTCACGAGTGCTTCCAAAGCGCCAAGCGTGATGCTAACTTCATTACCTTTTAACTCCTTAAATCTCCACAAAAGCTACTTTACCCATCCTTTCATTTCAAATGTGTCCATTTAAATTGTCAACTTTCAGAGGACTTCCTCTGAAAAAAGTCCTTTCTATTGTCGCTCTTTCCCTGGTCCCCATTATTTTTTGTTGAAGTCCCTTGCTTTTTTCCTTCTTAGCAATTGTGGCTGCTGTAACAAATGACCACAAGTACAGTGGCTTAAGACCCAAATGTGCAGAGTAGGCAGTGGTTGATGCCTGCTTTCCATGTACAAGGTCATGGGATCAATCCTTGGTACCTCCAAAAAAAAAAAAAGGCACCAATGTATGATCTTACTGTTCTGGAGGTAAGAAATTGAGAATACATCTTGCTGGGCTAAAATCCATAGGTCAGTAGGGCGGCATTCCTTTTGGGAGGCACCCACATCACCTGACTCATGGTCCCCTTCCTCTGTCTTCAAAGCCAACAAGAGTGGGTCACATTCTTTGTGTCACTCTAACCTATTCTTCTACCACCCTCTACCACTTTAAGGATCTTTCTGATGACATTGGGTCTGTTGATTAATGCAGGATAATCTCCCTTTGTGAAGGTCAATTGATTAGCACTCTTAATTCCATCTGCAACCTCAATTTCCCTTTGCCATATAATGGGACATACTCACAGGTTCCAGGGAGTAGGATATGAACATCTTTGGGCCCCTGTTATTCTGCCTATTATAGCAATGATCACAATTTGCAATTATTTACGTGTTCATTCCTTTTTTTCCTTATTTCTGAGGACTGTGAGGGCAGGAGACATGGCCGTGCTGCTCCTGCTGGACCAGAGGCAGCACAGCACTGACACACAGCAGGCACTAGGTGGGTATGTGCTGAGGGAAGGAATGAACAACCCTGTGAGGTAGGAGTTATCTTGCCCTTTAAAAAATATATTTTTTAAAAATTCTGATAACCTCTATACAACATAAAATTTCCCACTTTATTTTCAGGTACACAATTCAGTGTTGTTAATTACATTCACAATGTTGTGCTACCATCACCACCATCCATTACCAAAACTTTCAGCTCCCCAAACAGAAAATCTGTACCCTTTAAGCCTGAACACCCCACCCCTGCTCCAGGTAATACCTAATATATTTTCTGTCTCCATAAATTGGCATATTGTACTTCTTTCATGTAAGTGGAATCATACAATATTTGTCCCTTTGTGTTTGGCTGATTTCTCTCAACATGATCTCTTCATGGTTGTAGCAGTTTGATATAATTGATGAATTCCAAAAAGAAATATTGGATTATGTTTGTAATCTGATCTGTACCTGGCGATGATTGAGTTATGATTAGGGCATTGACTCCCACCCCTTGGGGGGTGGGGACTCACAGATAAAAGGCATGGCAAAGGACAGAGTTGGGGCTTTTAATGTTGGAGTTTTGATGTTGGAGTTTGATGCTAAAGACTTAAACTGGAGCCCTGGGAAGTCAGCATGCAGTGGAAAGGGAAGCCAGCCCCAGAAAGGAAGGAACCGTGAAGCCAGAGTAAAGCAAGCCCCAGGAACGTAGGAACCCAGGAAGCCTGAACCCTGGCAGATATCAGCAGCCATCCTGCTCCAACACGTGGAAACAGACTTTGGTGAGGGAAGTAACTTATGCTTTATGGCCTGGTATCTGTAAGCTCCTACCCCAAATAAATTCCCTTTATAAAAACTAACCAATTTCTGGTATTTTGCATCAGCACCCCTTTGGCTGACTAATACAATGATTAATCCATATTGTCACATATATCAGACCTTCCTCCTTTTTATTGCTGAATAATATTCCCCTATATAGATAAACCACATTTTGATTATGCATTCTTCTATTGATGGGCACTTGGGTTGCTTCCACTTTTTGGCTTGTGTGAATAATGTTGGTATGAACATTGGCATACTGATATCTGTTTGAATTCCTGTTTTCAGTTCTTTAGGATATATACCCAGAAGTGGGATTGTCAGGTTTCATTGTAATTCTATATTTAACTTTCTGAGAATCTGCTAAATTGTTTTCCACATGGCAACACCATTTTACATCCACACCAGCAACGTATAAGAGTTGCTATTTCTCGGCATTCTTGCCAATTCTTGTCTATTTCTATTTTGAAAATAATAGCCATTCATGTAAGTGTGAAATGGTATCTATTGGTTTTGATTTGCATTTCCTCAGTGTCTAATGACGTTGAGCATCTTTTTGTGTGCTTATTGGCCATTGTATATCTTCTTTGGAGATATTTTGATTCAAGTTCTTGGCCCACTTTTTAACTGAGTTGTCTTTTTGCCAATGAATTGTAGGAGTTTTTTATAGATCTTAGATATTAAACCCGTATCTGATATATGATTTCTAAATATTTTCTCCCATTCTGTAGGTTGCTTTTACTTTCTTGATGATGTCGTTTGATGCACAAAGTATTAAATTTTGACAAAGTCCAATTTATCTAATTTTTCTTTTTTTTTCTCATGCATTTGGTGTAAAGAACGCTTTGCCAAACAGAAGGTCTTTACCTTCTTTTAAGAGATCTTCTATAATTTCAGTTCTTATATTTAGGTTGCTGATACATTTTGAGTTAATTTTTGTATATATTGTGAGTTAGGGGTACACTTTCATTCTTTTGTATGTGGATATCCCGTTTTCCCAGTTCTTTCTGTTGAAGAGGCTATTCTTTCCCTGTTTTGTAGACTTGGCACCCTAGTCAAAAGTCAATTGACTCTAAATGTATGGGTTTATTTCTGAAACCTCAATTCTATTCCATTGGTCTATGTATCTGCCTATGGGCCAGTATCACACTTTTTGATTGCTTAGTTTTGTAATAAATTTTGAAATTAAGAAATGTGAGTCCTTCAACTTTGTTCTTTTTCAAGATGGTTTTGGCTACTTAGAGCCTCTTACCCTTCCATATGAATTTTAAAATTGGCTTTTCCGTTTCTGCAAAGAAGGCTGTTGGATTCTCACTAGGATTGTGTTAAATCTATAAATCACTTTGGATAGTATTAATATATTAACAATAGTAGGTCTTCTGAATCATGAACATGGGATTTCTTTCCATTTATTTAGGTCTTCTTAAATTTCTTTAAGCAATATTTTGTTGTTTCTCATATACAAGTGTTTTAGTCTGCCCCAGGGCTGCCAGTGCAAAGTACCAGAAATGTGTTGACTTTTATAAGGGGGATTTATTTGGGGTAAAATTCTAAGGCCATCAAATGCCCAAATTAAAGCATCAGCAGAGCTGCTTTCTCACCAAAGTCACTTGCCAGGAGTTGAAGCAAGAGGGCTGTCATTTCTGCAAGGTCTCTAACTTCACCTCCAGAATCTACTGTCTCCTGGAGCTCAGCTGTGGGCACCCAGGCATAGGATTTGTCTCTTTCCATGTCTCCCCTTTCAATCTTGCCAGCTCTGCTGCAGCTGCAAGCTGTTAGGGATATGGCTCATCTCTCCGTGGGCCTCAGTTCTTTTAGCCTCCTGAGGGGCTTCTCTCCTTGCACCTCTGCCGTGGGCAAAACTGGAGTCCTTCTCTCATGGGCTGGTTCAAATATGGCAGCTGCCTTTTCCAGTGTCTACGTCTCCATTTATACCATACCCGGCAAGACAGTGGAGACTCAACCTGTGTCACGCCTCCCTGATGTAGTCCAGTTGAAAAGGTCTCACACCCACTGGAATGGATTAGGTCACAAACATAATTTTTCTCTCTTGGGATTCATAAAATAATTTCAAACTGCCACAACAATTTCTTTACATCATTGGTTAAATTTATTATTATATATTTTATTCTTTCAGTTGTTTTTATAAATGGAATTGTTTTCTAATGATTTCCTTTTCAGATTCTTCATTGGTGTTTAGGGAAACACTTTTTTTTTCTTTTTTTTAGAAGAAAATTACTTCTTTCATTTAAAAAAAAAAAATGTAAGGGTACGGAAGCAACATGAGAAAAATTAATCCCTATGCATTCATCCTGGCTCAGGGATCTGGGGGAGTGAGCAGTGGTGGGAAGGGGTGGGTGCAGTATGCTTAGTGGGAGGCCTCAGAAGGGCCCAGGTTGCCATGGTGTCCTGAAGGTGGGGCCACCCTAGCTGCTGATCGCTCCTGGCTGGCCAGAGCTGGGGGGAATAGAAGGTCTCCCCAAAAGGCCCCCACTCTGAGCTGGCTCATGACCCCCCCTTCCCTGAATCTAAATCTAATTTAGTGGGTTAGATTTTTTTTTTTTTTTAAATTAAAATTATTTATTTATTTAGTGGGTTAGATTTTCTCATGCGACTTATTGGGGTCCAGCTGGCTGCCCTGTCCTTCCACCAGCAGACTTCCCCCTCCTGTCCCTCTCACACTCCTATCCCTTCCTCTCCATCTTCCCTCCCCTCCAGGCCCCCTCCATCATCAGGTCCTGGCTCTTTGTGGTTGCCTCATTTGGAGACACCCCCATCACTTTCTTCCCAACCCATTGGCTCCTGGGAAGGGGGACTGGCAAGGGGCATTTGCAAAAGGCAGATTGCGCCATTCCCCACCAGAATGCCTCCTATAGCAAAAGGTTAAAAAAACACTAAGAGGAAAGAAACAAAAGAGCTGTAGACAGAATCATACAATCGGAGCATGTCCAAACCAGCAGCCCAGATATGAGAAGGGGGCCAGGATGAGAGCACCAGCTCCTGACGCCTCCAGGGCCCAGCGTTGCTTGGGCCAAGTGGCCCTGGACTGGCTGGGACAGGTCAGCAGGGTCACGGGGTGATTTGGAAGTGATGGGTCTGATGGTTCTAGACACTCAAGGTCTCCCAAGGAGGAAAACATCTGACTGTGGGTGAGGGGGCTGCAGGGTGGAGCCTATAGTCTGGCTATTCCCCCACCCCTCACCCCCTGCTGCCTCTGCAGTGCGCACATGAGGGATCCCCACTGGTCACGAGGCTGTGGACTCTGCAGTGGAGAAAGGTGCTGGAATGAAGCCTGCAGGAGCCACTCCTGATCTTAGACTGTAGTTTTCAATCTTTCTCAATTGAGTTTCATATTTGTTGTGGAATTTTCACATATGCCCTTTATCATGTTGAGGAAGTTCCCTTCTATTCCTAGTTTTGTAAGTGTTTTTATCAGAAGGGGTTCTGGATTTTCTCAGATGACTTTTGCATATTGATTGAAATGATCATGTGTTTTTTTCTCCTTCATTCTATCAATGTGATGTATTACATTAATTGATTTTCTTTATGCTGTACCACCTTGTGTTTCTTGGATAAATCCCACTTGATGGTATAATCCTTTTAATGTGCTGTTGCATTCAGGTTGCTAGCATTTTCTTAAGGATTTGCCTCTATATTCATAATTTTCTTATCTTGTGATATCTTTTTTTCTGGCTTTGGTATTAGGATGATGGCCTCATAGAACAAGTTAGTAAGTGTTCTCTTCTTTTTCATTTTTTGGGTAGAGTGTTAGAAGGATTGGTGATGATTCTCCTTGAACTCCTGTGAAGACATCAGCTCCTAGAGTTTTCTTTGTTGGGAGGTTTTTTTTAAGGAGGTACTGGGGATTGAACCCAGGACATCATACATGGGAAGCAGACATTCAACTACTTGTGCTACATTTGCTCCTATTGTGTGTTTCTGATTACTGAGCCAACCTCTTGTTATTTATTGGTCTGTTGACATCTTCTGTTTCTTATTGAGTCAGTGTAGGTTGTTTGTGTGTGTAGCAGTTTGATATAGTTATGAATTACAAAAATATATATTATATTATATTCATAAACTGTTCTGTACCTGGGCATGATTAAATTGTGGTTAGGGCTTTCATTGGGTCACGTCAGTAGGGTGTTGAGTCCCTGCCCCTTGGTGGGTGGGGACTCACAGATAAATGACGTGGCAAAGGACAGAGTTGGAGATTTTGATGTTGGAGTTTCAAAGTTGGAATGTTAATACTGGAGTTTTGAGTTGAAGCTCAGGAGGTGAACACACAGGAGAAGAACACAGAGGAATAGAGACAGCTCCTTAGGCATGGAGGAAGCCCTGGGGAGAGAGAGAGAGAGCTGTTTGCCTGATAGTCTACAGCTGACCTTGTGGTGAGAGGAAAAGCCTAGAGAGCCTTATCATCTACAGCTGACCTTGTGGAGAAACCAGAGGGGCTGAGCACAGAGAGAAACGAACCCCGGGAAGAGAGAACCCAGGAAGCCTGAACCCTGGCAGATGTCGGCAGCCATCTTGCTCCAACATGTGGCAAAATACTTTCGTGAGGGAAGTAACTTATGATTTATGGTCTGATAATTGTAAGCTCCTACCCCAAATAAATAACCTTTATAAAAGCTAATAGACTTCTGGTATTTTGCATCAGCACCCCTTTGGCTAATTAATACAGTGCTTCTAGGAATCTGTCCATTTCATCTAAGTTATCTGATTTGTTAATGTCCAATTGTTCATAGTATCCTCTTATAATACTTTTTATTTCCATAAGGAGGGTAGTAATATCCCATTTTTCATTTCTGATTTTAGTTATTTCTGCCCTCTCTCGTTTTCTTTGTAAGTTAGCTAAAATTTTGTCAATTTAATTGATCTTTATAAAGATCAGCTTTTGATTTGTTGATTGTCTCTATTGTTTCTCTGTTCTCTATTTCATGTAAATCCACTCTAATCCTTAATATTTCCTTCCTTCTCACTTTGAGTTCAATTTTGTCTTCTGTTTCTAGTTTCTCCAGTTCTGAGGTTAGTTTACTAGTTACTGTCATGTCCTTTTTATATACAAGAAAACTGAAATTCAGAGAGGTGAAAAAACTTACTCAAGGTCATAGAGCGTATGCCTTAGATTCTATAACAATCAAGATAGGCTGGGTTTTGCTGTGACAAAAACTACTCTGAAATCTCAATCGCCTGGAATGATAAAGGCTTATTTTCCACTCATGCTCGGTGTCAATTGTGGATGGCCATGACCCTTCTGTACTTTGTCTTCACTGGGACCCAGGTAATGGAGCAGGCTCTATCAGGAATGTGGCTGTTTTCATGGCAGAGGGGAAGGGAGCCCATGGCACTCTCCTGCACAGGCTCTTAAATCTTCTGCTTGGTAGTGACACGTGCATCACACTTCCAAGAGTTTATTGTACCAAGGAAGACATATGAATTCGCCTGGTTGGATGTGTCATCCTCCCACAGCAAAAGACATTGCAGGAAGGGACATTTGGCACAAGATACATATAATCTACCCCTGATTCTAACTCTGCTTCTGTCTCCAAAGTCCAATGTAGTGTCTGCTTCCTTGCTCAGGGACCTCCTGCAATGGATTGTGACCTCACTGAGGGGAAACCTGGTTTTGTTCATCTCGGTATCTCCATATTGTCTAGACAGTGGCAGGCACATTATCCTGCTCAGTAAATCTTCCTTAAAAGAGTGTGCTGTGGTTGTTTTATTATTATGATATTATCCCTCCCATAAGCCAAGGAAGAAAAAATTCAGATAACTGCTGAGCTATTATATAAGCACCTGACCCCCTGAGAGTTGGGATATTGTAAAATGATTAAAATTGAGGTAACTAAATATCAGTGGGAAAGAAAATAGAAAAACTGTCAGGCACAGTAGTACATGGATCTCTCCTTGGGGCTCTTTAAAATGGTCACCACAGCCTGAATCCTGGCAATCTTTTAATGATCAATGCATATTCCCAACTGAGGGTCATTAGCAAGAAAATAGTTTTCCTTATTGTCCTTTTGTTATTAGGGAGTGAACGAAATCTATAAGTGATTCTTTTCCCTTTTTCTTTCTTGTGACAACCTTGCTGGTGTTTTTGTTTATTTGTTTTCTCTTTTGTTTCTTCCACATCAGATTTTCCATAACCTTGTTAGCAAAAGACGGACTGTTGCTGGACTCTAAAATTCAATATTGGGCAGCGGACTTGGCCCAGTGGTTAGGGCGTCCGTCTACCACATGGGAGGTCCTCAGTTCAAACCCCGGGCCTCCTTGACCCGTGTGGAGCTGGCCCATGTGCAGTGCTGATGCGCGCAAGGAGTGCCCTGCCACGCAGGGGTGTCCCCCACATAGGGGAGCCCCACGCGTAAGGAGTGAGCCCCGTAAGGAGAGCCGCCCAGCATGAAAGAAAGTGCAGCCTGCCCAGGAATGGTGCCACCCACACAGAGAGCTGACACAACAAGATGACACAACGAAAAGAAACACAGATTCCCATGCCGCTGATGACAACAGAAGCAGACAAAGAAGACGCAGCAAATAGACACAGAGAACAGACAACCGGTGTGGGGAAGGGAAGGGGAGAGAAATAAATAAATAAATAAATCTTAAAAAATAAAAATAAAAAAAATAAAATAAAATTCAATGTCTATGTTGAGACAAGAAGCCCTGGTCAGTGCCCCAATATTCTGGGTAGAGATGGACCTAAGCTCAATCTAGGTGAGGAATATGGTGAGACTCTCCTTGTGGTGCTTTGAAGTTGTGTGTACCCCAGAAAAATGTGTTCTTGAAGTTAATCCATTGTTGTGGGTGTAAACCCATTGTAAGTAGGACATTTTGATGTGGCTACTTTAGTTAAGCTGTGTCCTGCCTCATTTAGGATGGGTCTTTTTTATTTATTTATTAATTATTTATTTCTCCCCCCGCCCTGTTGTCTGCTCTCTGTGTCCATTTGCTGTATGTTCTTCTGTGACCACTTCTATCTTAGCAGCAGCACCAGGAATCTGTGTTTCTTTTTGTTGTGTCCTCTTGTGTCAGCTATCCGTGTGTGTGGCGCCATTCCTGGGCAGGCTGCACTTCCTTTTGCGCTGGGCGGCTCTCTTTATGGGGCGCACTCCTTGCACGTGGGGCTCCCCTACATGGGGGGCACCCCTGCGTGGCAGGGCACTCCTTGCGCACATCAGCACTGCACACGGGCCAGCTCCACACGGGTCAAGGAGGCCTGGGGTTTGAACCGGGACCTCCCATGTGGTAGATGGATGCCCTAACCACTGGGCCAAGTCCACTTTCCTAGGATAGGTCTTAATTCACTTACTGGAGTCCCTTATGAACCAAATGAATACAGAAAAAGAGAAAAAGAACCACTGAAGCAAGAACCTGTAATCAATGAAGCACAGACAAGAAGGGAGAGACCAGCAGATGCTGCCCTGTACTTGCCATGTGACAGAGGAGGCAAGGCTTGCCAGCAGCCAGTCTTCAGGAAGAAAGCATTAACTTGATGATTCCTTGATTTGACATTTTCCCATCATCAAGACTGTAAGCTCATAAATTACCTTTATTTAAGCCAACCCATTTCATGTTGTTGGTTTGGGGCAGCCTAGGAAGTTTAAACAGTCCTCTATGCCCGTGTGTCTGAAGCTTAAATACACACTCGAATCACCTGGAGGGCTTGTGAAAATGCAGATTCTGCCTCTGCAGCTCTGGTTTGGGGCCTGAGGTTCTACAGCGAGATGGAGAAGCTGCCGCCTCTGCCTCTCCCTGGGGCCTCTTTCTTCTCTCTCTGACCAAAGAATGCCTCCTCTGCGCCTTCCCTTTCTCAGGACTGAGGTGCTTGGCTCACCCCTCCCTCCTTTTGAACTTGCTCTCAGAATAGGACCCCCTCAGAAAGTAATTCCCAGGCCCAGGGGGAGGGGAGGGGTGACAACAGCCAACAGGAAGCACCCTCTTCCCTGTTCACATCACCAGGCAGTCACCAAGGCTGACGGGCTGCCCTGTCTCCTAAATATCTCTGGAATCCACCTCCTCTTCCCATTCAGTCCGCTCTGCCCTAAGTCACATCTCGCCTTCTTTTGCCTGGATTGCAAAGAACAATTTCCAAACTGCTCTCCTCACTTCCGTTCTTGTCCCCCTCCATTCACTCCTACACATGACAGCCAAAGAGCTTGCTGTGATCCTCACCGTCCCGCACACCCACTCCCTGGCCTGCAGCCCTTCATGATGGCGAACATCCCGGGAGCCTGCTGCGGGGTTAGATCCTGCGCAGGGTGTTTTACATGAACTGTCTCTGTAAGACTTGGCAGCCCTCCTGTGATGATGCAGTAGCCGCCCTGCTTAGAAGTGAGGAGACTGAGGCTTCAGGAGGTCAAGGAACTCGCCTAAGTGCACAGAGCCGGTCAGGGGAGTGGGGGCTTCTTCCCCGAGCTCGCCTGCCCCAGGCCCCAACCCCAGGCCTCCATGCTGAGCTGCCTTTATCTCCTGGGGCGCCCTGCTGGGCTCAGGAGTAGTTTAACTGCCCAGCGCACCCTCCATGCTCCCCCTGTCTGGTTTCACCCTAGCACCCAGCCTTCCTCTCTGCCTCTCCGAGCTTCACGCACCTGCCAGAACCAGCCACTCTTTCCCCCACCTCCCTGCGGTTGATAAACTGCTGTCTCTCCAGGGACCATCCCTCTCTCCCCAGTCTATGCTTGGCTAGATCTATGAATTCTTCCAGATTCAGCTCAGATTTTTTCTGGGCTCTCTTTTTTTTTTTTTTTTTTTTTAAAGATTCATTTATTTATTTAATTTCCCCCCCTCCCCTGGTTGTCTGTTCTTGGTGTCTATTTGCTGCATCTTGTTTCTTTGTCCACTTCTGTTGTCGTCAGCGGCACGGGAAGTGTGGGCGGCGCCATTCCTGGGCAGGCTGCACTTTCTTTTCACGCTGGGCGGCTTTCCTCACAGGCGCACTCCTTGCGCGTGGGGCTCCCCTACGTGGGGGACACCCCTGCGTGGCAGGGCACTCCTTGCGTGCATCAGCACTGCGCATGGCCAGCTCCACACGGGTCAAGGAGGCCCGGGGTTTGAACAGCGGACCTCACTGGGCTCTCTTTGTACTGAGGGTTTCTCTTTATCAGATGCCTAAGCATACTGCAGGGTAACTGGTTGCTTTCAAAAATTTTTTAAATTTATACTTTTATTGTATTTTTTTGAAGAAACATAGATCACAAAAAGTGTTACATTAAAAAATACATGAGATTCCCATATACCCCACTCCTCATCCACCCCCCCCCCCCACATCAACTACCTCTTTCATTGTTGTGGCACATTCATTGCATTTGGTGAATACATGTTGGAGCAGTGCTGCACCACATGGATAGTGGTTCACATTGTAGTCTACACTCTCTGCCAGTACATTCAGTGGGCTATGGCAGGACATATAATGTCCAGCATCTGTCCCTGCAATATCATTTAGGGTAACTCCAAGTCCCAAAAATTCCCCCACATCTCATCTCTTCTTCCCTCTCCCTGCCCTCAGCAACTACCATGACCACTTTTTCCACATCGATTTCTTCCATTACAGGTCACAATTGTTCTATAGTAGAGTACTAGTAAGGCCACTCTAATCCATATTTTATTCCCCCATCCTGTGGACCCTGGGATGGTGATGTCCACTCCACCTCTATAACGAGAGGGGGCTTAGATCCCACAAGGCCGATGGATGCGATTCTCCTGCTTGCAGTTGTTGGCACTCTCGGTGCCCTGGCGTGGTGGTTGACCACCTCCCTGTTAGCCTCTTTGCTGGCTGTGAACATCCTGGGGCTAGTGGCTGTGAGTAATGGTGAGTTATTCTCCCCTGTGGCCAAAACGGCACCCATCTCCAACCCTCAAGGAGAGCAGGTTGCATAAAGCCGGTGGCTCACTGCAGCCAACTGAGAGGGGAACAGATATCTTCTCCCTGGGAAGAGGGAATGTGCAGCGTCGAGTGGAGAATAGTTTCTCTTCAGTGAGTTTGGCCAGCAGAGCCTGCTTTGGATCCTTGTTCTGGCCAGACAAGAATCACCAGGACGTGGAGGTTGAAGGAGACACCTCGAGCTCCATCTGCTGGACAGCCCAGAAACTGCAGGAGGAAAACCTGCTTTTCGAAGTCTCTCATGTCCCAGAACCCTTGCATCTGATCTGCGCGGCGTTAGGATCTCTGGCCCTATTTTGATAACCTACACTGGAAACGTTAAAGACTTAGAATACGTTGAAACACAGGGAAAGGAAAAGAATGGTTTTGTAAGCCCACAGGGAAAAGACCTCACTGTAATTTAGTAAGTGATAGCTGTCTGGGGTATCAGAGCTAAGAATTCCTGACTCAGGAAAGCTGAGACCTGGCATGTGGCTTATGGCTTAGGCCTTGTGACTTCAGGGGACCTCAATGTCACTGGTCCTCCCTGGGGACTTCCCTCCTTCATTCACTGAGTCTGCAAGGCCTAACAGCAGCTCCTGCAGCAGGAGGGATCCCCCAGAGAGGGGGGTGCCAGTGCATCTGTGGCGGGTGAGTCCGCTATCCCCTGGAGACACACAGGGGATGCCCTGGGAGCCTTCTCCTTTTATGTGCTCTTGGTTTTCTTCCATTCTATCTCTAGAGACAGGGAGTTTCCTCTCCTATTGTCTTCATTCTTACTGGGCCCTGGACTTCAGAGCTGATGATCAACCCTTTGACCCTTTGTGGGCACTAGAGACCTGCCTTCAGGACTCAGGAACCAGAAGAAACTTCATCCTGTCTTTTTGGAAATGACCAAGTTCTAACCAAGGCAGTAAAGGAAATAGCTAAATGTCTGGACTATCTGAGTTCAAATCCTGGCTCAGTCACTTAGGCTGCGTGACCGTGGGCAACTAGCATCTCTGGGCCTTAATTTCCATATCTGTCAAAAGGACATAGTAATGGGAAGTGGATGTGTCTCAGGTGATTGAGCTCCTGCCTTCCACATGGGAGGTCTGAGGTTCAGTTCCCGGTGCCTCCTAGAGAAGACGAGTGTAGCAGTTTGGTATTATTTATGAATTCCAAACATAGGTACTGGATTATGTTTGTAAAGTGGTCTGTTCCCCTGGGTCATTTAGATTGTATTGGATTCAGAGGTTTCACTCTTACTTGATTAAATTATGATTAAGGCTTTGATTGAGCACATCACTAGGACAGACAGGAAAACCGTAGGAAGAGAGTTAGGTGGGGTTTTGACCTGGAGCCCTGGGAAGTAAATGTGCAGGAGAAGAACACAGAGGACTAGAGACGGCTCCATATACACAGCAGAGACCCCAGGAAGAGGGAGAGCTGATAGTTTACATCTGACCTTGTGGTGAGAGCAGAGCAGCTGAGCCCACAGAGGAATGAGCGCAGGAAGAGCGATGAGACTTATCCCAGCCTACAGCTGGTAGTGGAAGAAGCTGGGACCACAGAGCCGTAAGAAGGAGAGGAAGGCTGGACCCTTGCTGATGTCAGCAGCCAGCTTGCTCCAACACGTGGCATCAGACTTTGGTGAGGGAAGTACCTTATGCTTTATGGCCTGTAACTGTAAGTGTCTACCCCATATAAATACCCTTTTATAAAAGCCAACAGATTTCTGGTATTTTGCATCAGCACTTCTTTGGCTGACTGTTAGGCTAATGTTTCAACTCAGCCAGGTAATTGTGCCCAGGTGTGTGGTCAAGCAAGCACAGGGCTAATTGTAATACAAGGACATTTGTGGACTTCAGTCACGAGGGACTTTACTGCAAAGAGAACTGATTACATCTACATCAGGGAGCTTGCTGTCAGCAATGAGTGACAGTTTGTTCTGCCAGTTGAGTGCCTTAAAGGGGAAGTGATTCTGGCATTCAGAGAGAATTTCCCAGTTCGTCTTTGGACAGCCAATTGTTGGAAACTGAGGCATGGTGGTCTTACAAAGGTAGACGTGCTGTTTCCACGACTACGCTTTTAACATAGGAATGCAGCAATTAAGCCTTTCCAGTCAACAGGATAGAGCTGACCAGGGCAGGGAGAAATACAAGCAAACACACTTTGTAGTTTGAAAGGAATACTGAATCTTTGTACTCTGAGATAAGTTCTTTAATTTATGAGCATTGTGAATGTGTAGTTACACTGCTTGTTATTTCAATAGTTTGAGTATATATAATGCCACATGTAGAAAATAAAGTTGTCTGAGGAGTTATTACTCGCAGACCCCCTGATCCCAGCTCCCTCGCTCTTTCTTTCTCTTGGTTTCCTTACCCTTTTCTCTTTCTTTCATTCCCGATACCCTTCAGGTCCAAATCTCCAACAGCCAATGTCTCCTGCAAACTCATCAAGGACCTTCAATGGACTTTCGTTGGAGGCCCTGGTTTGCAGCCTGCCTGTGGAACCTGGACTTGTGCATCCCCACAGTCTCATGAAAGACTCTTATAAAATCACATATTATTAACAGCTATCTCCTGTTGATTCTGTTTCCCTAGAGAACCCTGACTAATGCACTAATACAATGAGCAGGACAGCAAACAGGCATGATGGGGTGGTGTGACAAAGAGACCCAAAGAGGAAAGATAATGAGACACACAACAAAGCAAGGAGCTGAGGTGGCTCAGGCAATTGGGCACCTCTCTCCCACTTGGGAGAGCCTGAGTTTGGTTCCTGGTGTCTCCTAAAGAGAAGACGGGCAGGCACAGAAAGCACACAGCCAATGGGCACAGAGCTGACAGTGAGTGCAAACAACGAGAGGGGGAGTAAATAAATTAAAAATAAATCTTAAAAAAAAAAGACATAGTAATAATAGTACCCTATCTCTCAAGGTTGTTGAAAAGCTTCAAGAAATTAATGCACAGGGAAGCAGATTTGGCTCAACTGATAAAGTGTCTGCCTCCCTTATGGAAGTCTAGGCTTCAAACCCCGGGCCTCCTTGACCCCTGTGCAGCTGGCCCATGCGCAGTGCTGATGCACGCAAGGAATGCTGTACCACGCGGGGGTGTCCCCTGCATCGGGGCGCCCCACACACAAGGAGTGCGCCCCCGCAAGGAGAGCTGCCCCGTGGGGAAAAAGCGCAGCCTGCCCAGGAATGGTGCTGCACACACAGAGAGAGCTGATGCAGCAAGATGATGCAACAAAAAAGAGACACAGATTCCTGGTGCCATGAACAAGAATGCAAGCGGACACAGAAGAACACACAGCGAATGGCCACAGAGAGCAGACAACAGGGGGAGGGGAGAGAAATAAATAAAAAATAAATCTTAAAAAAAAAGAAATTAATGCATATGAAATTCTTAGCATGTAACCTACCAAGCCATATTAGAATCTGAGGCAAAAGAAACAGAATCAGTAATACTGAACCTATCTTTATTTAAATTTTTGATATTTTATCATGGATTTTTGTTATTAATTTCTATTTTTTAAATAGTGCATTTAAGTATTATTTATCTCAATTATCAAGTTTTTTGGTGCCCCCTTAAGTTTTGTGCTGGATGTAAGTGCCTCACTTTCCTTACCATTCTGTCTATGAACCTTAGAACAGTGTTTGGCACATAGAAAATTTTAGCCTCTATTGTCTACAATCCAGTGAAATCTCTGCTTCCCTTCCTGATTCTAGAAGTCATAACTGTCATGGTAGAAATGTATAAAAAAGAAAGTAAACATCTTCCATAAGCTTACCTCCTAGAAAGAAAAAAACCACAGATTCCTGGTACCGCTGTTAAGGATAGAAGTGGTCACAGAAGAACACAGCAAATGGACACAGAGAGCAGACAACTGGGGGGTGGGGGTGGGGATAAAAAAAATAAATTTTTATTTTATTTTATTTTATTTTTTATTTCTCTCCCATCATCCCCGGTTGTCTGTTTTTTGTGTCTGTTCGCTGCGTCTTTTTTGTCCACTTCTGTTGTCAGCGGCACGGGAATCTGTTTCTTTTTGCTGCGTCATCTTGTGTGTCAGCTCTCGGTGTGTGCGGCACCATTCCTGGGCAGGCTGCACTTTCTTTTGCACTGGGCGGCTCTCCTTACGGGGCGCACTCCTTGCGCGTGGGGCTCCCCTTCGCGGGGGACACCCCTGCGTGGCAGGGCACTCCTTGCGAGCATCAGCACTGCGCATGGCCAGCTCCACACAGGTCAAGAAGGCCCGGGGTTTGAACCACGGACCTCCTATGTGGTAGACGGATGCCCTAACCACTGCGCCAAGTCTGCTTCCCAAATAAATTAAAAAAAAAAAAAAAAAAAAAAAAAAAAGGATACTTTCTCTCCGAGCTCAGCGGTGGGTGATGAAGCACATGGCAGCGCATAATAGCAGCCCACGCTTCTCTCCCCTCTTTCCCAGCCTGTGGATAGTTCTGCTTCTGGCTGCTCGGTCCATGGCTTCTGTGTGTCAATGGCTTTTTACTCCTCAGTTTATCAAGGACTCCAGTAAATGATTAAGACCTCCCTGCGTGAGGTGAGACACACCTTAAGTTAAGATCCTAGTTGCCAAAAGACCCTACTTAAAATGGGGCCACACTACAGGAATGGATTAACTCTAAGAACATGCTTTTCTGGGGTCCGTCCAGCTTCAGACCATCACCAGGGGTTTGGCTCTGTCCCGCTTCTCCAAGCTCACACGCTCACACCCCTCACCACCTCCTATCCCCTGTGCCTGTGCCAAAAGCCATAGTAAGGTGCTGCCTGTGCTCTCCAAACCGAAGAGCCTGTGCTTACAGGATCTGCCTTTGTGAGGGGCAGAGGGGGATGATGAAGTTTCTTTTTCCCTTTCACAGAATTAATCACTGAAACCTGCCAAATTTGAAACCTTAATATCCTTTTCTCCTCCCCCCACCTATCCCCTGCCCAGGGTCAGGTTTCATTATGTCTGGCCTGATTCTGGCAATGGCCTCCTTCCTTCACCTTCTTTCTGGTCCTCTCCTCTTTCATCCTTACCCAGAGTTCTCCAGAGGTCAGAGGGGCCCAGGACCCTTCCACATTTTAGTTTTTGACATACTAAAAAACCACGGCACGTCAAAGCAGTTACAAGGTTTGACGTAGTTTACATATATACATTTTTTGTGTGTGATTGTATGACTTATCTTTATTTTCTTTTAAATGTTACATTCAAAAAATATGAGGTCCCCATATACCCCCCACCCACCCCGCGCCTCCCACATCAACAACCTCTTCCATCATCGTGACCCATCCACTATTAATGCTTGAAATAAAAAGTAACACTATTCACTAGGAACTGACTTTTTTTTAAAGGTTTATGTAGTACAAGTGGTATGACCTGGTAATATGACAAAAAATCGGCAGTAGATTCCTGAATATCACATTCTTTCTGTCCTGTCAGTACAGCCTTGTGGCTAACCGCTTACTCTCATTTAGAGATAACCTCAAAAGTCCCCGTGTGGATTCCTTTAGAAAGAAGCTGGTCAAACGGCCCTTCAGGCCATGTGTAATGGCACGAGTCAGATTTCCGTGGCCCCTGGCGGCTGCCTTGTGAAGTTCAAGGGTCTTGGCCCTGCCCAGCCTTCCTCACCAGCCTCCCCTGGCCTCACCCTCTGGTCCTCCAGCCACCCTGACGTGCTGCAAGGATCCTGCACAAAGATTTTGCTCTCTTAGCTGCCTCTGCCTAGAATGCTTGTCCCCATCTTCTCCTGGTTTATTCCCTCAGGACTAAGGTCATGGATTATCTCTTGGAGGAAGTTTTCCCTCTGACCGCAGAGAGGCTGTGGGGCTGTTCCTCCTGCAAGTGCAGCCTGGCAAGTGTGCCCTGCCCTGACTTCTTACCACATGCACAGAAGGATTTGTCTGAGTCCATGTCTTCCAATACACCGAGAGCGACTGGAGGACGAGGAGCATGTCTTGGTCATGCTGGCATTCCCAGCTCTCAGCAAGGGTCATGGAGAAATGAATGAATGAATAAAGGTTTAAATGAATGAAATTCCACGGAGCTCTGAATTGTATCTTGGCTTGCAATTAAAATAGTGCTTTTCAGTTCTCCACTTCTTTTGAGCTGAGTGATTTTGTTTAAGCTGGTTGGACTTTGTGAACTTATGAGATTCCTACAGCCAAGGTCCCACTGGTCGGTGTCGCTTATTTAACTTTTCCTAGGGGTGTGGTTATGGCCCTGGGATGTATAATCAGAATGACCACCAGGTGGCGACAAGTCCCTTTTCTGGAAAATTGTGAACCATTTCCTCACTGGCGAGGCATAGGGAAAACATTCCAAGAGAAAGTAAATGATTCCAGATTCTTTTCTGGAAGGGGCATCCATTAGTTCACCTTGAAAAAATATCCCAAACTCCAAATCCATCCCATGGAGGCAAAGCGATTTTGTAAAAGATATCTAAATTCAGCTAAAGAGAGAAATTAGTACAATCAAATATGCAAATTATAGCTGAGCTGAACTACTCTTACAGGTCCAGCCCAGGCCCCAGGAGAAGTCATGAGAGGATGTGGTTTTGTCCCTCAGTCCACCAGTGCAGAATAGACTAGAAGTGACATCCCCTCTCCAGTGTCCTCTGTGTAATGTCAGTCTGCTGGATTATCAAGAGGCAATTGAATCCACTGGTGTGGTCTCTGGGTATGTAAACTGCGAGGGAAGCTCTTCAGGAGATGATCCCATTCTTCACCCAGTTAGCCTCTCCAGCCCCCACCACTCCTTTCTCTACAGGCCACTGTGCTTCTCACTGTCTTTACCCATGGGGTGGTCCTTTCCACCCCCCTTCACTAGGGTCTCCCCAGAAGGAACTGCACTTTCCCTCAAGCCCCTGCTGAAACAAGCCCTTAGCACTAATTTCTTCCTTCCTGGGATTCCTTTACCTACAGTCAACTTGGTTTAGTTTCACCCTGAACACATGGATGAATTTGCTAGGCCGTGGAGTGAAAATTAGATTTGGAGTCAGACAGACTTGATTGACTCTGTGATCCCACAAGGCTAACAGAGCAGGGCACTGCTGTGCACCCACTCAGCCTTCCCCATGACCCTGGGGCTAGGACCACCACTTTGCCTGACCCCAGGGCCCCCATTGCCATTGTAGCCTATGTTTAGTGTTGTGAAAACTACTTGCCTAGTTGTTTTCCAAGACCTAGCCCACCTTGGCAAAACCTCTGCAAACAGCTACTTAGTTTGCAAAGAATAAGCCCCACTGGCCACGCTGCCTGGGCAGAAGGGACCCAGTCCCTTCATGAGTGTAAGTCTCTACAGGCATTGTGGGTACACAGCCCCTCAACTTGTAGCTGCAATTGGGCTGATGAACATTCTGGCATCTATGGGAGCACCATTCTAGAGATTGAAGTTACATTAGAGAAAACAGAATCCCCCCAAAATGTTGTTATTATTTATGGCAGTTTGAGATTATTTTCTGAATTCCAAAAAGAGAAGGATAATGTTTTTTTTAAAACAAATCAATTTTATTGATGCATATTAAAAAGCATAAATCCACCCAAAGAATACAATCAGTATTTGGTATGATCACATAGTTGTGCATTCATGACTTCAATCATTATTAGGGTATTTTCATTATTCCAATAATAATAATAATAAAAACAAAAAATCAGACAGACAAACAAAAGCTCATCACTTCTCAATCTCTCTATTCTTCCCTTGCCATACAATAGCTGCTCTGTTTCCATCTGTCTAGCTTATTTGTGTTTGTATTTTGTATAAAAAATCTTATATATGCAATATCACCCATATTTGTGAAAGCATTTCCATTATGAGCACTGAATTAGTGAATGGACACTGAAATGACAGGACCACAAGAGCCCTGTGCCCCAGGCAACAGAAAACTCTCCTCTCGCACCAACATTGCCACTGAGACATCAAGGATATTTGGGAAAATTGACTAAAGGAGGATAATTACTGTTGAGCACTGCTCTTTGCCAAAGCTACCCCAAATAGATGGTATCCAAACCAAGTCAGTCTTTGACCTTCTATGACCATGGACCAGTCTACTCAAACCATCCCTGTCACATGAGGCAGGGACCCAAACCAAGACCAGCCCCTTCCCAACCTTCACTAACTTCAACTGGAACTTTCCCTGGTCTCAGCCAGAGAGTGATGATGGGAACTGGCTCTGCCTGCAGAACAGTGGCCTGGTTTATGGATAGCCTAATTCAGGACAACCTTCCTTCAAGGAATGCTCCATCCACCCAGGGCTGGTGGGCAGCCTCAAGCATTATGTCACAGCCAGTGCCGGACCCAGCTGCACCCATGGCTGGGATCCCTGCTATTCAGGGAAGGCCCTCCCAGGGCCACTGGGGCTACTGTGCTGACACAGGGGTGGGGGGCATGGCTTGAGCTGAGTCATTCATTAGATCTGGGCATGAGACTCATCTGGTAGGGGAGAGACCAGCTTTGAGCCCTGGGACCTGTCACCCCTAATCTGGAGTCTCCATGTCTGTCCCTTTCTCACTCCTGTCCAAGGGCTTGAGAGTCTCTCCCTCCTCTTCATCCTCCTCCTCATCTTCCCCACAATTACGCATCAGCTGCCCTTTCCCACCATCTGCCTTGGCAGGGCTGGAGAAGAGAGCTGGGGCCAGAAGGACACAAGGCCTTGCATGTCCTCAGGGAGGGTTTCCTGATCAGTCCCCTGGTCCCCTAGAACATGCCCCCAGCTGGCCTGGGGAGCCTGATTAAAATGACAGGTGTCAGGGCTCACGCCCTTGAGAAGCTGCTCTGAGAAGTACAGGGTGGAACTTGGGAATCTGTGGTTTTAATACAGGGCCACAATTCATAATAGACAGGTTTGAAATCCATTTACCCAAAAAGCCTTGGGCATGCTTCATGGGCACCTGAAGAGAGTACCTGGCATTTGGTATGACTGCATTTTCCTGGTGCAACCATCTGTTGGGGATTGAATCATTTACTCCACAAAAGTATCAGCATTCCCATGGTGTGGCCCCATTTACTAATAGGACATTTTGAAGGTCCTAATATTAGTTAAGGTGTGGACTCATTTGTGAGTAGGATCTTTAAAAATCCTATTTAGAGGAGTTCAACTTGAATACGGGTGGGCCTTACTCCATATGGCTGAAGTCCTTATAGACAAAGGAACTTGGACATGGAGCCAGAAGTGAGAAACCAGGAGAAACCAGAGAGAGAGAGGGAGAGAGAGGGAGAAAAAGAGAGAGAGTGTGTGTTAGAGAGAGATTGTCATGTCATGGAGATAGAAATACATCTGCAAACCACAGCAGAATATTACAACCTCTGGGAGGAAACAAGCACTGCCAAAACCTTGGTTTTGGGCCTCTAGTCTCCAAACCTTTGAGCCAATAAAGTTCCATAATTTAAAACAACAAGTGCTCTTGGGGCAGAATCCCAGCCGGGACACCTCAGGCCTGCCCCAAGAATATCATGTCTGAACGTTCTATAAAGACAGGTGTCAAAAGAGATCAAAGTTTTGTGGGCACTGAAGCTTTAACATTTGGGAAGTACCACCTTAATGAATGCCAGGTAGAGATGTTCGCAGCTCCACGTGCCATGGGCCACTGCATCTTAATCTTCAGCTCCATCCTCAATGGTCAAGGCCTCCCTTCCCACACATTACAGTCCAACCACACCCATGTTATGGCAGTTTGAAATTATTTTATGAATCCCAAAAGGAGAAAGATTGTATTTTTAAACTAATCTATTCCTGTAGGTGTGGTACCCTTTGATTGCATTAAATGCAGTCGAGGGTCCTCTGATTAGATTACTTGACAAGATTGCTTCAGTCTTTCTGTTAGACTATGTCAGTGAGGCCTGACTCAGGTTGAACCTCTGCCCCTTGCCGGGTCTGATATAAACAGAAACAAGAAAAAGATACACAGAAAGACACAGGAAAATTATGCTGCCATATTTGATCCTGCAATGCCGACACTGAGGAGGAGGTCCAGTGAGAGACAAGCCCTGTGCCCAGTTTGCCTGCAGCTGCAGAAAGGCAGAGAAGTCGGCAGAGACGTCTTGCGCCCCCTCGTGGCAGCTGATTTTGGTGAGAAAGCACCTGTTCAGGGGCCTCGAGTTGGACTGTCTGTGGTCTTGTGAGCTTTTACCCCAAATAAGTCCCCTAAGAAATGCCAACCCATTTCTGGTTCTTGGCATCGGAAGGCCTTTGGCAAACTAGAACATGTGGCCTAAAGGGCCTGGCCCAGCACACCTGTGTTCACACTGCCCACCAGTCAGGCTGCCCATTGTCCCATGCCCGTCCCATCACCTGCACAGTGCCCAGGGAGTCACTGAGCTGCCAACTCCTCCAGGAAGCCTGCCTTGATGTGTCCCCTCTGGATTGGGTGGCTTTCCTTGTTCCAGTCACACCTTCCTCTTGTCTCTGTGTTAGCATTTACCATATTGTTATGCTCAACTCTACCCTTCCCCAGCTGTCAGCAAAAACAGAGCACGGACAGGGCCTGACACCCTGTGCCATGGTGCTGGACACCCAGAAGGCACTCCATAATGGTTTGTTGAGTGACCGCATGACTGAGGCAGTAGAAAGAGAACAGATTTAGAAGGCATTCCCAGAACCACCTCTGAGCTGTATATGACCAGGCTGTTAGCTGCATGCTGGTGAGCTCCTGGGGGGAATTAAATAACAAAGGCCAGAAGCCCTCTCTGGGGACTGACCTTCCTGAGCAGCTGCTTGACTCTTAGCACTGAGACTTGCAGCCAACACGGTCAAACCAGGGAGGTCAGTGTAGGACCCTCAGTGTTCAATGCCAACACTGAGGCAGGCCTCCCATCTGTGGCAGGTGCTCAGTGGCCCAGGCCTGGGTGGAGGGAGATCTTGTGCCCCCTCAGCTCCCCAGCTCTTGCCATTCTGGGTGCTGTGGTCAAGGAGCCCTCCCTGGTGTGCTCCCCCACTCTGCATTCCAGCTTCACGGGAGCCTCCTTCAGCCTTAACCTGGCCAAGGCCATGTCCACCTCTGACCCCCTGCCTGCAAGGCTGTTCTTCCAACCCGCCCACATCCTCGGGCTCTTCTGTAGAGCACGGATTGTGCAGTCACGGTGACAGGTGAAACCCACAGCAGGAGAAGGTCACAGCCTATGTCAGTAACCCTGAACCTCAGGTTTCTTGAACGCAAAAGGAAGCCAGTGATTCCATCTCAGGAGTGTGTGTTGTATTGGGGGTTAAAGAAGGGGAGCTGAAGGCTCCTCAAGAGTTTCAGTGGGGAGCACCCCACTGAGCATGCCAGGGACAAGGGCCTGCTCAGGAAAAGGATCGGGCGAGAGCAGTGCACACGAGCCCATATCGGAGGCTGGGCTTTCTCTCCTAGAGCTGGAGGACTTGATGCCGGGGCTGCCTGCTCACCCACCAATGGGGGGCAAAGGCAGGGAGGGCTGGGAGGGCTCCTTATCTGCGTGAGTGCCCCCAACTCTCAGCGCTGGTGGTCTGCCCTCCTCCACCTTGAGCTCCTCCCGCCCCTCTCACATCCCGCTGGCATTTGTGAGAGACTGGGTGGAGTTCAGATGCCCTGGGTCCTCTCAGTGAGGACACTTGGGAGGAAATAGGAGAAGCATTTGCAAGGCTCACCTGCTTTCTTTCCTGCTGAGACTCACAAGGCTGTGCCCACCTCCAGGTCTGTCCCTTGAAGGCACCTCTCTCCATGTCCTGCAGGAGCACACGCTTAGGCACTTCCACTTCCAACCAGACAGGTGCCATGTGGAAACTGAGGCCGAGAGGCAGGAAGGAATGGCCCAGGGCCTCTGAGTTATGAAGAGCTCCAAGGGTACCTTAGGGTGACGCCCTTCCAGGCCAGTGTGCCACCCTGCCCCTGCTACTTTCAGAATTAGGGTCCCTTGAAGGCTGGGTCCACTGTTTAGACCTTTCCTTGTAAGAGAATTTTCCTTTTGCCATCCCTGTATGGCCCAACACACACGTGACATCACAGGCGTGGACCACAGGGTTGGGATCAGGAGGAGGAGAGGACCCCAGGGGTGTGAGCAGGGGTAACAGAGGAAGACTGGAGGCAGTTCTGCTGCTGGGCAGTGCCTCCCGCTCTTCTCACCCTGCCCATGGACTCATACATGGGAACGGGGAGAGATGCCAAGCTGATGGGCAAGGGGATCCACAAGGATCCAGGGGCCTGCGTGACTGGTGCCATCCCCAGGACAGCCTTGAACTGGCAGGCCTGGGTCAGAGGGGCTCTGGGCTTCTGGAACCAGGATGAACCTCTCCCTAGAGAGGAAGTGGCTCCAGGAGGGAGGCCTCAGTCACCTCCTCTGTCTATTGGGGTGTTTACAGTGGGTGACCCACTAGGGATCCACAGACCAGGGAGCTGTCCTTTCACCCTGGCCCTCCTTCAATGTCCCAGTGCTCTTCCAAGGGCCTAGGAGAGCTGCTGCCTTGAGGATATTCAAGCAAACTGTGTGCTCACTCCTGTGGGTAGCCCGCTAGGAGCTGCAGCCCTGATGCTGGCCAGCAGGGGGCGGGCAGCCACATCTCCAGCTGTGCCCACTGTGCCTGCTGCAGCCTCTGGAAACTGGGAAGCATCATCCAGAGGCCTTTTTGGTTATCCACTTTCCTCAGACACAACATGCTCCTCCTACTGCTATCAGCTATCTCCACAATCTGAGCTGGGCAGAGGCTGGTAAAAGGACGCCAAGATCATCAGGGTTATTCATTCAGCGACTGCGCCCTGAGGACTCACCTGGCACCAAGCTTTGTGCTCAGTCCTGGGTGTGGAGTGAAAAGCATCTCTGTGGCCCCCGCCCATCAGGATCTCTACATCTGGAAGGGGAGGTGGACAAAAGCATGAGGGGAGACACAGGGCAAGAAACAAGCAAGTGGTATAGAGGAAGCCAAGCAGGGTGCTGGGAGGAGGGCTATGGCACCGCCAGGTGGGGGAGCCCTGAAGGACACAATGAGGTGACACACTGTGATCAGAATGATGAGAGGAGCCAGCCCTGCACAAGTGTGGGAAGAGGGCACCTGGGAGAAGGCACAGCAGGGGAAGAGGCAGAGGCAGAGGGACCTTGGCCAGAGAGGAGGCTAGGAAGGCGGCTGCTGTGGGCAGAGCCTCACCTGAGGCTCAGGTGGGGGAGCAGGTGCTTCCCAGCTCTGCTGTGTTGATCAGCAGGATTCACATTGGGATGGTGTCCAGAGAGGGAGACTTCACTCACAAGGGAGAGTGGTGGAGACAGAGGAGCACTTTGTGTACGCCTTAGGGGGGCGTCCACATTTAGCCATTTTGTTGAGCAGCGAGTCCCGAGGCCAGGGCTCTCTCCAAGAGGGGTTCTTGGGGCTGCTTGACCTGGAAGTAAAGATGTCAGGGAAGCAGGGCACAGGCAGAACAGCACAGATGTTGAGAGGATGCACTTGCCTCTGACCCTCAATATAGTGGGAAGCCTCTGGAAGGATTTCTGGCCCAGCAGGAATATCTGACTTTCATCTCATTTCACCCACATCAAGATACAGACTGAGACAGCAATCCAGGAGTGAAAGTGAGTCTACGAAGATCACACAGCCCTACCTGGGGCTGTTTTGAGTTATATTCGATGTTACCTCCATCACCTTCCTGTTTATTCCATGTCTGTGTCTGTGAATTCAGTACGTGTGACACAAGACTATGGAGTTTGCAGTGTTCGCCCCACTTTGGCTTGATGTTGTCCCCAGGAAGCAAATGCTAGAATGATTCCCAGTGTATTGAGCAGGAGAGTTGGGAAGCCTCAGAAACTAGTGTGGTGTCACAAAACTGAAAAGAACAGGGAGCCGGGTCTGCACCCAGGTGCATCTCCTCCTAGCCGGGGCCCGAGCTGAACACAGGCCTTCCAGGAAGCTGTGGGGAGGGACGTGTGGCAGAACTTTGACCAGTTAACAAGATGATCTGGGTGAGGGGGATAGACAGACAGACATGCAGAGGGACTTTGGTGGAGTTTTTACTGCTAAGGGGCCCCGGGAATGGGACCAAAGGAGGTGACCTCACTTCCTTGGTGACAGACCCAACAGAACTTGGAACCCTGGTAACCGGCCCCCAGATTCCAGAGGCAGCCCCTTCCCAGCTCACTTGGCAGGAGACACTCGAGAGAACAGGATGTTCTCCTGCTGTGTTCATGGATCCCGAGGCTCTGGCCTCAACCAAACCAGGAATGAGTCCCCTTCCCATGCCTTTTGACATTGGCTCAGGCCTCAGTCACGAATCTCCAGGCCGTTGGCCAGGAGGACCCCAAAGGTAACATGGGGTGACCTAGGACCAGACAACTGAGCACCTGCCACTACAGAGCTCCTGCCTTGCCAGCCCCATGTCCCATCCACCACCCAGTGTGGGGGAGGCATGAGCAGGGCCCACCCTGGGAAGCAGCAGGCTGTCAGGGATGGGAACCCAGTAGGTCCTTCCCTGTCACCTGCCAGGCCATGGCTGGAAGGGTGGGAAGGTGTGTCTTGGGGGTGGCTCCCATGTGGACCAGTGTTAATCCTGAGCCCTGAACTGTCATCTCCTCTCCAATGGGGCTGGAGGGGAGGCAGACACCTCTGGGCTTGATCTGGGTCCCGGCCCTGATGAAGTGCAGCTTCCCTTGTGGAGTTGGGCAGGCCACTCGCTGACCCTCTTGTCCCGCCTGCCGGGCACTGTGCTTGCAGAACTCCATGCAGGTGGTGGGGGAACAGCTGGAGGAGGGGCCTATCTACACCATCTATGTAGAGAAGGTGCTGGTCCATCTAGACACCAGCCAGGGCTAACGCTAGGTCCAGGTGGGAGCAGGGGTCATGGGGGGTACTAAACAGCAGAGGGGGCGGTGGCACCCCAGGGCCTATATCCCATGCTAGCACTCACTGCTCTCTCTCCCAGGGCTTTCTCCCATGATGTGCCCAATAGCCCACTTCCCAAGGTGTTACCGCCTTTCTCCACCCCTCCTCCCCTTCCAGCCCCCACCGTCCTTCCCGCCAGTCCCGCCCATATTGCCAACCCACAATCTGCCCTCTTCCCCAGTAACTGCTTACCTCAGGTCTATCCATCAGCTTCAGCCTATCCACAGCCGCCCCTTAGCCAACCCTCCCTTCATCACACCCCTCCCTCTACCCAACCCGATATAGCTAAGTGTACTTCCGTAATAAAGCAGACCTGTTCTTGCGCTCAAGCGGTCTCCGTGGTTCTTTCCTAACCGCGCGTCCCCCACACCTGGAGAGCCGGTGCTCCGCCCGGAGCACCCTCTGCTGGCGGTTCGACTGGAGCAGCCCCCCGACTCCTGGGCCTGAGCGAGGACGAAACCCTCTCGCTCAGCTACACCAAGGAACCTGAGTCTCCACAACCCCCCACCACACTGCCATTCCATGGACCAGGGGGAGGTCACCTCAAAAGTTTAAGAACCTCAGAAAGGAGGCTTTAGCAGGGATTTCCCTTCAGGGTGAGGTGCAGGGTGGGCCCACGTCAGATCTGTGTGCATTTTGCTGCTGTATTTGCTTCCACTCCTTGGCCCCATGTCCCCGGGCAGCAGTCTTCATGACTGTCCTCCCACACCGCCCCAAGCCACACAGCTCCTCTCCTTAGGAGGGTTCTTGCCATCTCCCATGAGCATCCTCTTTCCCTTCTCAGGTCAGAAGCTGAAGCCTGACTTGGCTGCCCATATTCCAGAAGCGAGGAGGCTTAGAGCAGCGATTGGGCCTTCAGTGCTGCTGGACCTGGAACATTCCTTTCCATTTCCCCTCTCAGCACTGCTGTCCTGAGCACCAACCATGGGTCCTAAGCAATATTCCCTCCCCCCACCCCAGTAGAGGCTCTGTGGAATGGGCGGGGTGGGCAGAGGACACACAACCTTTCACCAGCAAGAGACAGAACCTGCCTAAGGCTGGAGCAGGTCCATCACCATATGCTGTCTCTGTGGGTGGCAGCATCCCTGCAGCCCATATGGAACTGTGTCTTTGCATTTTCCTTTATTTTCTGGTCTTAGTTCTGGGTGGCAAATGGCATCATGTTGTGGCTTTGTCCCCAAGAGCAGCGGAGGAAGTCGTTTACTGACCAGGTGGGTCTGCTGGTCCCTGCGCTGTCAGTTCAGCTCCTCGGCCCGGCAGTGGGGTTCCTCCCCCCAGGGACACCCAGGCCCTTGTCCTTTGCCAGGTCTGGAGTCTCCTCTTTCAATTACCTCCTCACCTCCAGATCAATACGGAGGCCGAGGACCTTTCTCTGCTGGAGGCACGCACGTGCCCCTGGGCCTCAAGGCGCTGAGGGCTTGGATACAGCAGGACTGCCCAGAGCCCAGCCTCTCCTGGGGGTCCCCAGCTCTGCCCCTCAGCACATGTGACTCTTCTTCCCGCCCTAGAGGATGAACGTCTGGGCCCGCTCGAGGGAAGAGCACCGCATGGTGCGCATGGTCAAGGCAGGCCCGTGGGAGAACCTGGCCGAGCACCTGGTGCCCGCCTTCCGGGAGGGCGACCTTGTCTATGTCAAGACCTTCCTGGGGACATACCGTGTGTTCACCACCACCGAGCAGGTCCTGCACCTGTTGTTCAGAAGGTGAGTGCCCGCCCCGTCCCTGCTGACTTGACTGCTCTGCCACCAACTGACTTGTGTCTCAGAAATGTCAGTTCACCCACCAGCCTCAGTTTCCTCCTTGGGCAGGAGGGTGGTCAGGGCACCTACCTGCAAGGTTGACTGTAAGGACTAAGAGGGGGGACGCATGGAAAGTGCTTCCCTGAGCCTGGCTCCCTGGGCAGGGCGGCGGGAGGGGCAGGGTTGTTCCTTAGCAGGATTTTCCTCCTCACAGTGAAGAGGCTCCTGGGCTCCCCCCCTAACTGACCCCAAGCTTCCTCTCTACTCAGGGAGTTTGAGGTCCCTTTTGGGCCTCTGACCTTGGTGGGTCAGAGCAGGGACCAGTGTAGCCTGTCAGAGGGGTCCAGGCCCACCCTCTGCCTGAGAAGCTGCCACTTAGGGCACTTCTTCATCAAGTGTATACATCAAGTGTCTACTAGGTACAGGCACTTCCTTAGGCAGCTTCACACAGTGAACAAAGCCAGCCAAAGTCCCTGCCCTTCTGGGTTCCACTGGAGTTGGGGCTGCAGGCTGCAACAGGTGTCAGCTTAAGCAGGGGGTACTCTCAGAGAGTCAGCCGTGACATGCCCACGTCTCCCCTAGATATGGGCGGAGCCTCCGTGGCAGAGACAGGCAAGGAGGAGGCCTGGAAATGAGGAAGTGAGTGCACCTGGGGGGAGGGGGAGGGGTTCCCTCACCAGAGACCGGTGTTGGAGTTTGGGGGACAGGTGGCAGGGAAGGCCTGGGCAGAACACAGGGCCCCACCCATCTTATGAGCTCCCTGGAGAGCTGAGTCCAGAGGACTTCCCCCTCCACTTGGAGAGGTGTCCAGGGAAGCTGTGGGTGGGTCCTGGGGCACTGCTGCAGAGGACCCTTGCCCAGCACAGCCCAATCACACCCCAGGAGCCCAAACACCACCTTGTGCAGACCCACAACAGGAGGTGGTGAGCAGCCAGCTCCAAAGCTGCCCTGACCTCACTCCTGTCTGCCTGCATGGATGGCAGGGTGGCTGCACTGCTGTCGTTTGGGAGGGCAGTGTCAGTGGTAAGAAGAGACACACACGATGCATGGCAGAGGATGAGGCAGCTGTGCAGGGCAGAAGTTGCTTGGGGGGAGGGCCACGAGGGCCCGGGGGAGGAGGACAGATCTTCTCCCCTTATCACTGACATATTGAAGAAGCTCCCACTGTGTGTCCTTGCCCGGCTATGGAGAGACCAGTCAAAACCTCTCCTGTCCTTATGGGCCTGCTTTTCCAGTGAGAGTGTCCCTGGGGCAGCGTGGAAGGAAAGGCCCGTGTTTGACTCTGCTGCCCCTTCCTGCCCTCAGCACCGTCTCCTCACTGCTGGGCACCTGGGTGGACCAGTATGCTGAGGATTTCACAGAACCTGCAGGCTCGCCCTGCCTCAAGCTGCTGGTGGGCTACACCCAGGTGTATCTTCCTGGCTCTGCCCTGGAGTGCCGAGCCACAGCTCTGCTGTCACGGAGGAGCCATCTGGAGCCCTTGGGGCAGAGCCAAAGGGTGAGGGTGCCTCAGGATGGGAGCATGGAAGCTTGTGGGGTGAGGACCAGGACTGGACCCATAGGCAGGGACTACCAGGGGTTGCCACCAGGTCAGGAACAAAGAGGAGCCCCAGAGAAGTCACCTGGAGACTGCATCTGGGAACAGTTTTGGGGGCTGGATCTTCCCCAGAAGGTAGTGGGAACTTAAAGACACTTGGGGCCATTCATGGTGTGGAATCTGCCTCTGCAGCTCCTTTGTCAGCCCCAGAGCTGCAGATGCCTCCAGTACCACATCCACTGCTGGTTCCACCACCTGCGGCAGTCACAGGGGCACTTCCAGAGCCTGAAGAAGCTCCATCTCCACCTCTGCTGCCAGCTCCCAAGTTTGTGTCAGTGCTTGGACTGGAAATGGAGCCTGAAACATTATCTGATGTAGCACCAGCTCCTGAACTGAAGGTGGCTCTAGTACCATCACAACTGCCACCCACAGAGCTAAGGCCTGTGCCTGCTCTGGAGCTAGAACATCCTAGTTCATCAGCTGGGGCCTGCTCAGGAGCTGGAGGCAGCTACATCACAATCAATAGCACCAGAGCCAGAGGCACCCATGTCACCATCGGATGCAACATTTCCAGAGCCAAAGGCAAGTCCAGCTCCACCTACATTGCCAACTCTACTCATATCAGTGCTGCCCATTCTGGAGCCTGATCCTTCACCATCAGAAGAACTGGGTATAGAGCTCAAAGAAGTTTTGGTGTTGCCTCCTCACACCTATGGAGGTAGAACCAATGCCCACTCTGATGGTAGAGGCAGCTCCATCCCCAGATATCACACTTGCTGCCAGGCTGGAAAAAGCCACATCACCACCTCTATCACCAGTTCCTGAGCTGGAGGCAGTCCCACCACTACCTCCAGTGCCACCTACACAGTTTGCACCAGGGCACATTCTGGAGCTCCAGCCTCTTAACTCGCCTTCAGCAGTAATGGATCTCAAGGAGGAGGCAAGTCCACCAGAGCCGCTGCCAAGGTTCAACTCAGCACCAGGGCAGACCACACCACCAGAGCCTTCCTGCCCCTGGCCTGAGACCGTGGTGAAGGGGTTGAGTGAGGAGAAGGCTAAATTCCTGGCTTTCCCTCTGGAGCTGATAGCAGAGCAGTTGACACGGATGGATGTGGTGAGTAGCTGGGCATGGCAGGGTGGGGCAGGGTGGCTCTTCCCAAGATCTGCTGCCCACCTTACCATCCCCTGAATCAGAATCTTAGGATCTGGGTCCAAGCCCTGGCTCCACTCCCAGCATTTCAATCTGGGCAATTTTATCACTCCCCAAGCCCATACTTCACCCTCTGGAGAGTAGGTATAGGACACTAACTGTACCTGCCACTTGCACTGACTGGGAAGATGACATGAGATCAAAGAAATAGAAAGCCTGAAGGGGCTTGGCCTTGGGACCTTGGAGGAGCTCACTGAGGTGCAGCCAGCTCCATGGTGTCCCACTCAGTGCCGGGGGTCTACATTGTATCACACTAATAAGACTCTTATGTGCACTGGATCCTTAGGCAGGGACCCAAAGGCTCGGGTCCCCACAGGGACCATGCCCCTGACCACACGCAAACCTAGGAGGCATTACAGGAGGGGCGATGGTGCTGTCTGGGCCTGTGGAGGCCTGAGGCACCTCTGGGGTTGGGGGCTGTGAGATGGACTTGAAAATGGAGCTATCTCTTACCCAGTAGCCTTGGGGTCTCTAGAGTGCTAGGTCCCACCAGAGAACAAAGAGTACACCCTGTCCTCAGTAAGATGAGCTACAGCTGCAACCACTGGACACTGGCTTGGGTCTTGAGGGCCTCTTGGATTTGAGCTCAGCGGGGCTGGCTGACATCCCCTCCTCCCCAGGATCTGTTCAAGAAGATAGTGTCCTATCACTGTCTGGGAACCATCTGGTCCCAGTGCAACAAACAGTGTAAGGAGCACATGGCAACCACCGTCCATGCCACCATCACCCAGTTCAACCATGTGATCAACTGCTTCATGTCCATCTGCCTTGGGAACCAGAGCATGAAAGCCCCAGACAGGGCCAGAGTGGTGGAGCACTGGATTGAGGTGGCCAGGACATGCTCAGGGGGCTCTCTCTGGAGTCCTGAAACCCCTCTTTGATCTTATTGGCTCTCAGGACCACAGGCCCTCCCTGGCCTGTAGCACAGCCCTACACTCTCCTCCCTTCCCAACAAGGCTACCTCTTCAGGATGGGTGTGGGTGTCACTCTGTGTCCATGATGAGCCTCAGGGTCTCCCTCAGTGTCTGTCTCATCCTAGAGGGGGATATCAGCTAAGGGAGCTGAAGCTGGAGCAGGGGGCCACTCAGACCACCTCTCATGGTATATCTTTCTCCCTCCCCAGGATCCTCAAGATCCTCAAGAACAATTCATCATCTATGGTCTCCAAAATTACTCTATTCTCTGTCTGATGAAGAAGTGGGAGGAAGTTTCCAGTGGGCAGGCCTCTCTCTAGGGGACACCAGGTTGGGCCAGGGGCCCTGGGGGGACTGAGCATCACCATTTAGGGAGCATGGGAGGCAGCGGCTCCTGGGCAGGGCCAGGCAGGGTGGGGCTCTAGGTCTCCATATCATCTGGGCTCAGCTGTCCTGCCTCAGCAGTGATTCTCTCCTCTGTCCCTTACAGAGTTGAGCAAATGGGAGCATGTTAAGTGTTTGCTTCTCAGCATCTCACACTATCCAATTGAAATCTACACATGTAAAAAGCAGCTGCTCATGAAATGGGGGTGGGGGTCCCCATTGTGTCCACATGAGAGCTCAGCTCCCAAGTCCATGCTGTCCTGCAGTGCTCAGAGTTACCAGTTCCTGCACCACGCACTCAGCCAGTCCAGGTCCCAGGTGGATAAATAAGGTGGATCAGCCCTCACACCTTCCCACCCACTCCCACCTTTTCCTTCTTTCTTGCTCTCCCCCAGGGACAGCTTCTGCCTCCATCTGAGATTTACTTGAAAGAGCACAACTACTCCCAGGGCAGTGAGCTGCTCATCAAGATAAAGAGGAGGCTGGGGGTCAGGCCTCAGGAGGGGGAGTTGTTAGTTTTTCACTGAAAGTTTCTTTGAAATCATCCAGCCTGGCCTATTCTGGAAGAAGGTGAAGAGGGATATGTTTGTTTCTTGGGGAGATGGAGGGGGCAGTTGTAGGGCTGTAGGCTGTGGTTCCTGGATGCAGTAGAGGTGGCTGGGATGTTCCAGGAAGAGATGAAATGGCAGGACGTGAAGTCTCCATCCACATGGAAAGGTCTCATGACTTTGCCTTGTTACAAATGACATGTGTGCCAGGGAGCTATGGGAAATATTTGGGAGACAGGAAACCATGGTGGTTTGACCATAACTAGAAGCTTCCACATAAAAGAGGAAGCAAAACTTCAGTGCTCAGTTCTCCTGGAAGTCCCCACCCTATCGGGACAGTCAGACCTGGCACCTTGGAGACTTGTTCCTGAGTGGATGCAGGAACTCATCTGCAGGTAGAATATCCTGAGTGGGTCCCTGGGGTGGGACCTCTTTAGTATGGCTTCAGGCAGACTTTGGGGTCTCCACTCCAGTGGGCTGGAGTAGGCAGAACCTGCTTACTTAGATCTCCAGAGAAATTCCATCCCCAAGCTCTGTGGCTGGTATGACACAAGCCCCGCACACACTCTAAGGCTGGGAGAACCATATACTGGTTGTGGGTGGTGGGGTGACATCAGCTCAGACCTCCATCTGGGAGGGAGCAGCCTGTCCTCCAATGCCCTGGACAAAAAGGTACAATATAACACCCTCTGGGGCCTCCACGTTCTCATGTGGAATGGAGGCACCACAGCGAGGTGGTGAGGTTCAAGGGAGAAAAGGAACGTGGCTGAGCACTCCCACAGCTCTGAGTTGGAGAGCACCAAGTCTGGAGCATCTACGCTGTTAGCATCCAAAAGTGAGTCCTCTGGGCTCCTGATGAGGGGGGTCAGATCATTGTTCTCACATCACAGATGAACAAACAACATCAGGAAATCAGTCCGTTTGCACAAGGTCATGCTGGGGACATTGGGCATGTGGTGGCAGCAGATTTCCCACAGCCCACTCTGCCCAGGTGTTCAAGACCCACGGGCCCATGGGTGGGGGGGGGGGACTCACTGACCTCATTCTCCACCCTGGCAGAAGTCCATCTCTAAGTTCTCCACCCTGGAGCCAAATTCCCAAATAGTCCAGAGGCAGCACCAGCAGCAAGAGAGGGTGAGTGTGCCTGAGGCCAGAGGAGTTGGGGTGAGGTGGCCTCCAAGTCAGGATGGGGGCCCTTCTCAAGCCTGTCTCTCAAGTCCACGGAGCCTGGAAAGCCTCCCTTCAGTGTCCCTTCTCCTGACCTTAGGGTGGTGAGCTGTGGGAATCCTGGGGGTCTCCTTGCAGCCAGTCAGAGCAAGAACCTTGAGGAGCTGACTCAGGGTGGCTGGAGGAGGGGAGGGATACACATGGTTACTGAAGAAAAGTCAGTCCTGGGAGGTGACTGCAGAGGAATTTGGGGTCTTTGGAGGCTTTAAGGGGAACTTAAGGGTTACAGCCAAGTGTCCTAGAGGAAGGCTGGGTGGTCCCCGGAGTCTGAGACAGGAGTTTTCAGAGTAGGGTCTTGGGGGCACCTGAGAGCCTGTGCTCATCCCCACCCTATCCAATGCCACAGGGTGACATCCAGGGTGTGGTCCCATGCCTGAGAACCTTCCTCACCCAATTTTTGCTGTTGGACTATGCCATGCCAGAGTATCTGGATGCGAGTGAGCCTGGGGGCCAGGAGGGTGGGGAAGGGACCCTGAGGCTTGGGCAGATGGCCCCTCCATGAGCCCTGAGCTCTCAGCAGTGGGCACAGCACATCTCCTGGGAGCCTCCCAGACACCCTGGGAGCTGGGGTGCCATGGCCTTCTTACAGAAGAGTAGATGGAGGCTGGCCCAAGGGGCTTTCTCTCCATTGGTTCATCACATGCTGGGACTGGAAGGTCTCTCTGTCACCACTCCTAGTCCCCACTCCAGGAACCGAGGGGCCTGCCTGGTCCATCCATGGTCTAGGCTGCCCAGTGCATGTTGAACCTGCAGTAGCAAAGCATGACAGGGGCAGGGGGGCAATGGGCTTGGCAATGGATGCGGCCACTTTATGATGAAAGCAAACTCTCTGCCTTCCAGGTGAGGAAGGTCGATTTTGACAAAAAGAGGAATGTGAGCTGCTGCGGTCATCACTGTGGGATGGGGCTGGGGTGGGGTCGGGGATGAAAAACAGAGACCTTCCTGGGCAAGACACCCCTGGGTTGCACAAGGCTTCCTCTTAAATTGAGGGGAAGAGTGGGTGGGGGTTATACATGGGATGAAGGACAATTTCTTGGAAGATGAGCTGTGTGAAGTTAGCCTGGGGGCAGGTAGGGCCTGGAAGGCAGTGAAGAGTGGGGGGATCCACAGAAGCAAAACCAGTCCCTGGACCCCTTCCCACCCAGCAAGCCCACCCAGGCCCCCACAGTGCCTCTTCTTTCCTTCTGGCCCCAGGAATCTCTGATGCCCTTGTGTCCAATGAACAATTTGGGGCCTGGTTTGGGGCCATGGAGCAGCTCAGTGAAAGGACAGGTGAGGCCAGGACAGAATTAGCCATGGCAGGGGTGGATTGCCCTGGTGGCTTCTGGGTCAGCACAGAATCTGTTTCCTGAAGACATCTGGGGCAACCGAATGCCAACTCCTGTGTGGACATGGAGAGGGATCCCTGAGGTGTGACTCTGGGAACCTCACAGCTGCCACTCTGTCCTGTAGCTACCACCTGTCTTGGGAAGTAGAGCCCCCATCCCAGCTGACCAGTAAGAGATTCAAGGTCAAACACCTACTACAAGGCATGAAGCATTGGAGAGAAAACTGAATTCCTCTCCAGGGCTGACAAGTGTGGGCTGGCTTTGGACTCAGGGAACCCTTAGGCTAAGCATGGGCTTGGGGAGCCTGACTGTTTAGCCTGGGATCCCGGATCCACTCCTGACCATCCCTGTGATTGGGGTGTGTCACCCCATCTCTGGGCCTGTTTCCTCTTCTGTGAAATGGGGTGATGCTATATGATCTCTAAGGCAGTCAGAGCCCACTGGCTACTATTGATGAACCGAGCACTTAGCAGGGTGCAGTGCGAACTGGGCAGGATTTGTTTGCATTCCGGGGGAAGCCCCCAAGTTAAGTTGATCCACCAGGCCCCTGAGTCCAGTGGTGGCAGCAGCACCCACTCCAGTGTCCAGCTCAAGTTTGGCCATGACTTCAGCAGCAGCGATGCAGCTGACTCATGTCCCATATATGTGACTGGTGCCTAAAGTTCTAAGGTCAAAATCCTCCTGGACCATGTCCCAAGGTCTGCAGATGGCCAGGAAATGAAAGTGCATGCCCACCTCTTCCCCCTGGTGGCCCTCCCCTCACCCTCCCTCTCCTGTGCCTGCTTGGCCCTCTCCCCGTCCACAAAGGAGTTGAGGATTGTTGACTGCTACAGAACTTCTAGAACCACTTGGAGCTTCTAGAGTAGCCTGGGTATGCCCTGAGCCTCCAGACCTTCTACTTATCTTGGTATCCCCCACCACAGAACTCCTCCATTGTCGCATCAACATCCAGAGGAATGTCTCCTTCATCCTCCTCCATCAAACCCAGGGCCACGCAGACCAACCACAAGCACAGTGACACATGGCTGCTCTATAAATGGCATGAAGGTCCCTGCTGCCTCATCTGTGTCAGCCTGTATGAGGACATTGACAAGAACAAGAGTATCCTGGTGAGCTGGGCATGTGCCCATCTCCTGGGGCCCCTAGTGGTTTAGGCAGGTGACATGTAAGGAATGTCATGTTCCCTTCCAGCCATTCTTTACAGACTTCCTGGTGGGTGGGGAAGGACAGACAGCCACCTCCAGAGGTAGGAAGAGCATGTGTTTGATTGCAGTCGAGGCTCAGGATAGGGGATGTCAGGTCTGAGACAGGCTCACCGAATGAGCATGGCCTGGGAGGATCTCACTGAGGTGACCCCAGAAAGAAGGAGGAGGGAGGGGACAGCCTGCCAGGCCTGAGGAGGACATGGGCTTGGCTGGCCCGAGGAGCCCAGGAGACCAGGGCTGAAGAAGCAGGGACAAGGGGAACAGGTGAGGGCAGATAGGTGTTGGCATCTGGGTCACATTGGGCCCTGTGAGCTGGTGGATGGAGCTTAACTTTCTCATGGGGTGAGATGGAGCCACTGAAGTTCAGAGCAGAAAAGGGACAGCAGGTGACCTTTGGCCTCAAAGCGTTAGTTGGGCTGATCATAGAGACACTGACCTGTAAGGGCCACTGCTGCAACCCAGAGGGGAAGACGAGGTTGCCCCAGGACAGTGGCCATGATGGTGTGAGCAGGGGTAGATCCTGCATGGGACGTGCAGACGGGCCACACCAGGTCCCAGCAAAGAGGCTGGCCAAGCTGCCATGTTACACACCCCCATCGGCTGCACTTCTCTTGTGGCCAGGAATCAGGGTGGTTTTACTACATTGTCACTTGTTTGACCCTTGACCTGAGTCCTGCCTCTATCTTAGCCCTCATGGTCAAGGCAACTATGGTCTAGACCTCTCCGACCACAGCTGCATCCTGGGGCCCAGGACAGTCCTGTTGGCCCAGGACAGTCCTGTTGGCCTGCAGTTTATCATCCAATCCCTCCTTCTCTCTGACATCCGGGCTTGGACTGGACATTGTGTGCTCTGCCCTGGGGGTTCACTGCTACCTGGAGGTGTCCTGGAGGGGCAGGGGCAGGGCAGGGATCTCCCATGATTGGGAGGCAGGAAGTGACAGGGAGAGGCCCAGATTTCACTCCTCAGTCCCCACAATCCACTGCATGGTCACCCTTTATCCCCAGGGACCTGGGAACCCATCACAGTTGTTCAAGCCAAGAACACAGGGGACAGGGTTTAGCCTCCAGGGCAGGGGTGTGGACCCACACTGGCAGATGACATGAAGGCAGAGGTGCAGGTTCTTGTAGGGGATGGGATAAGGAATGATTGGAAAAGACCCTCTCATTCCACAGAGGTCTCCCCATGGGTACAAGGGAAGAGGTGAGGCCCCTTTAGACCCAACCCTGACCAGGGGTGGCCCTTAGGGTCTCTGGCAGCTGCACTGTGGGGCAGCAGGCTCCAGGACCCAGGCCCTGAGAGCCTGTCCCTTGATCCATTGCAGGTGACCAACCAAGAAAGTGCTCCAGCCGTTACCTGCAAAGCCCTGGAGAACACAACCTGCATAAAGACAAGCTAGGAGACTACGACTACAAGCTGGTGCAAATCATATCAGAGGATGGATGTAAGTCAGGAGGCAAGTTGGAGAGGAAGATCCAAGGCCCTCTGCTTCCAGTGTACCTGACAGCAGGGTGAGAAGGCACCCTGTCCAAGGCAGCCCTCAGGGCTCACAGCATCTTCTCCCTACCTGCTCTTTCTCCCTTGTGTACCCTTCCCCGGATGTGACCCAGGCATTGGGAAACCAAGTTCAAAGCTAACACCCTTGAGGTATCCAGAGAAAGGGCTTTTCACCTTGGTCCATGAGCAAGATGGCCAAGAAGAGGGGCTCAACTTGAACGGCCTCCTGTGACAACTGCACTTCCAAAAGCACTGTGACTGGTGGACACAATCACCCAAAGTGCTCCAGGCCATGCCTTTATGGTAGTGAAAACTAGATAAAATCTCCTTGATCCCCTCTGGAGGCTCTAGGGAGCCACATCCGTATTGTAGAAAGTGGGAACATGAAAGAATCCAGAAGAACAGCACAGACCCAGGGCCAGACTTGTTGGCTCTGAGCCCTTAGATCAGTTAGTCAAACTCTTGAGCCTGTTTCTCACCTCCAAAAGGGAGAGAAAATTAAGCATCAAATTTGCACATAGCATGCCTGTGCACAATAAAGGTAACTGTATTCTCAGTGAGCTGATCCCCCTCTCCCAGCCATTAACCCAGGCAAATAAATTGACTCCCACCTTTCCTAGAAGTGGGTTCTAAATCCTCTTCCATCTTTCAAATGAGAAATTGCAGCTGTGAGGTGGGAAATAGGGCAGAAGGACCTGTCCTACAGAACAGGAAGACTGACGACTCGAGCAATTAAGAAAGGAGATGACTCGCCATGTCACTGAAGCCAGAGCAGGAACTCCAGCCTTGTGTTTCTTTCTAGCTTGTTCTAGGCCAAGAAGACAGATGGAAAATAGGGTCAAAGTGTAAATACTTTAGGATCCTGCTCAGAAGGCCTGGCTCAGGTGGTCTTTGCTGGGCCTTAGTAGTCTTGTCCTGGGTAGTGCTGGGTTTGGTGTATGTGCACTGGGTTCTAGAAAGTCAATTTCAGCCCCTAGATCCTGAGCAGTGAAGCCGGCAGGGCATGGTGGTGAGAGTACATGACCTCATGGCAGCTCCATTCTGAGGATGGCAGTTAGGAGTCAGAGCCACTCTTTCAATAAGTGTCCTTCATTGTTAGCTGCACCTCTGCAGAGGCTTTCCTTCAGGCAGGTGTCACTCCCAGGGCTCCTTTATGGTCCTGGAGTTGGAATAGGGAATTGAGGTCCCTGGCTGAGGCCTTCTCTCATATGGGCACAAAGGGTTGGGGTGTCCTGGGGTCCTCCAGGGCACAGCTGACCACCCTTCTACCCTACCCCCCAGTGCTGCAGATCCCACACAGTGCAAAAGTTGACTACACTATGGACCCTCAGCTCATCACCATTTTCTTCTCCTGAAGCAAAACACACCTGTGGATGCCAAGGTGAAGAACAGAGCTGCCTCAGCCCTGCTGGGGAGTATGCAGAAGGGACCCAAGTTCCAAAAGGGGAAATTCTAAATGGCCCTGATGCCTGCCAGCTCAGGGTCCCCCTTCCCAGGTCTGCCTGGCTGAGCAGTCTTGCTCACCCCAACCTCAGTGGGCCAGGTCAGGCAGGCACCTCCATCCCCACCAGCCAGCCTGGGACACCCCCAGACTCCCCGTAAACCACTGAACCTACCCACCTGCCTGTCAGGACTCTGCACTTAAACAGGCTGCCCTGGGTTCCCGTGACCAGTCACTCATTTAGGGACCACTGAGGGTCTCACCTCAAGCACTTAGATGCCATCATGACATTCTAGGGGTCCCAGTGCAGCCTTCCCCAATGCTAGGCTATTTCAGGAGTCAGATAATCGCTGCTCACTCCAACCCCTGTCCCCCCAGTCCTCAGAAGTGGACAGAGAACCCCTCTTCACTGAGCCCACTCTGCCCCAGTGAGAGAGGAAGGCCCAGCGGGTCCCACTTATCGCAAATCTCATGCCTCTAAAGGGCCACATGCCATTGCCTCTGGGGCTTTATGAGACTCTCAGAAACATGGTTCGTTGGAGGGAGGATTTGGGTGACTTTGGAACATAATTGAATTTATGAATAAATAGCAAAAAATAATATATATAAGTTGGGGAGGGGCAATATTTATCTGCTATAAATAGTAAATGTTAGATGTGAATATTTTATCATTAAAGTCCTGGTTCTTTTCCAGCCTGGGAGTTGAGGTTTGGCTCTTTCATTTACTGCACTAATTGAAACGTGGAGCAGCCTCTCACATTGCTCATTCAAATAAGAAATCATGCAGAGACATCAGTTTATTTTAGAAGGGAGAAGGGAAATCACCAGCCAGCCTTCCCTGGTTTACTGCAGTAAACACAGAAATCCCCTTTCAGAGAGCACATGTGTATTTCGGGATCAGTACACCTGGAAGGAGCTGGGACCACCCCTGAGGATTTAGATGTTGAAATTCTTTCCTTTCACTAGAACCATTTCCTGACCCCGACTAGACAGTGGCTGCCTTCCTACAGCTTTGGAGGAAGAAGGAACATTTTCTGCTTCTTAGCTGAGGTTTTGTTTGAGCACCAAATAGCAACAGGTGGTTTTCAAGGGCAAACTCTAGATTTACATCAGCACTAGGTAAGGAAAAACCTAGAACAAAATTACAATGTGGAGAGGAAAAGGACAGGAAGATTATTAGCACGTGGCCCAAGGGCAGGCAGACTTGCATCCTCAGTGTCCCTCTAGGACCCCACGGTCAGATCTTTACCATAGATTTCCTGCTTGTGGTCCTTATCCCTGACACCAGGATTGTTTTCCTTTTGAGGGGACTGGGGGGCTGAAGTAGCTTTTAAGGCTCCAGTTGGGCCTCGTTTCATAAACACTTCTGCTCCCTATGAGCCTCAGCAGACTTGCAACTCCTACCCCCTGGTTTATTGGACTTGCCCTGGCCAGCTAACAGGGAGGTGAAGAAGGTCAACCACCACACCAGGGAGCCAAGAGTGCCTGCAACTGCAAGCAGGAGAATTGCACATTCCACATCATCCATGTGGAATCTAAGCCCCCTCTTGATATAGAAGGGGAGTAACAATAACCATCCCAAGGTCCACAGGCTGGAGGAATAGAGCATGGGTTAGAGTGGACTTACTGATATTCTACTGTGGAACTATTGTGATTAGTAATGGAAGAAATTGTAGCATTGATGAGGAGAAAGTGGCCATGGTAGCTGCTGAGAGCAGGGAGAGGGAAGAAGAAATATGATGTGGGGATATTTTCAGGACTTGGAGTTGTCCTGGGTGGTACTGCAGGGACAGATGCTGGATATTGTATTTCTGCCATGGCCCACTGTGTGGACTGGGGAAGAGTGTAAACTACTATGTAAACCACTATCCATGCCGTGCAGCAGTGCTCCAAAATGCATTCACCAAATGCAATGAATGTGCCACGATGATAAAAGAGGTTGTTGATGTGGGAGGAGTGGGGTGAGGGGGGTGGAGGGTATATGGGGGTCTCATATTTTTTTAACGTAACATTTCAAAAAAATAAAGAAGGAAAAAAGAAATAAAAAAATAAAATATACTTGTTTGCTATTTTTAAAAAAAGGCTAAAGTTATGGCATGTTAATTATATCTCAGTAAAACAAAGGTAAAGTTGATACTGGAAGTCCATAATATAGTTTGCTTTGAGCTGGGCCTGGACAGTTTGTGAAATAGACAAACACCTGCTCATTCACTGATGGTCTTAGGAAAGCCTCAGGGGCTTTCAGAGTCTGGTGAGTGGCTGCAACCCTGGCTCTCATCTTTCCCTTTAAATACATCTGCCCCACACCCCGCCCCCCCCCCCCCTCAGCTGGCCTCCTGGGAATGGCATCTCCCCTCATGTATTTTGTGTGGAGCTCAGAGAGTGTCTTCTCCTTACCCTGAGCTTCTGTGCAAGCTGTTTGGTTCTGTGAGTCTGCCACAAGGAAGAAAATGTCCTTGAGGGAACTTGTAAAACAGCAGGTGGGGACAATTGTCAGGTACTACTGTACTGGTTGGTAAACTACCATGGCCTTGAGTCCCCCAAGCACCAGCCTAGACTCCCTGCCCCTTTTTTGGGAGCCCAGGACCCTCTGTGATCTGGCGCCTAAAGGGTTCATGCTTCATGGCAGGGGCCTCAGGACCCCGAGCAGGACTGGTTTTCTTTCTCTTGACCAAGCTGCCTGGCTAGCTCCTCAGGTGCCTCTGCCCACTCTCACCCTTGTCCTGACTACCTCAATAAATTTGTAGCTGTGGAATTACAGAGAAAATCCACCCACAATTCAGAAAAACAAAGGGAAGAAGGTGCTCTCAGGCCCTCACATTTCTAAATCTCACACTGGCCCCTGTTCTTCCCCTCTCCACTCCCCCTCACTCAGGCCTTTAGGCTCCCCTGGGGCTGAGAGGCCCCTGACCAGGCAGTTCCTTCCCTGCCTCTTCCTCTCCTCCAGCCTCCAGACCCCCAGGAGGCCACATCACCGCTGAGGAAATCCCTCCACACTGGGGTCCTCATGGCAGCAGCCTCAGTCAACCCCTCACCCCAGGTGTGACCCCCCATGCAGTCTCCCTGGGATTTCTGCTCACCCACCCCCAGCCTCACAGGACAGGCTGGCCTGTGCTCTCTGGAGTTTGTTCTCTCTCTCCCCTGCTAGGATGGCAATGAGCAAAGTCATCCTTGCCTGTTGCACGTTGTATGTGGCAAGTTTATTTTTTTTTTAATTTTTAAAAAAGATTTATTTTTCTCCCTTTCCCCCCCACCCCGGTTGTCTGTTCTCTGTGTCCATTTTGCCACATGTTCTTTGTCTGTTTCTGTTGTTGTCAGCAGCACGGGAATCTGTGTTTCTTTTTGTTGTGTCATCTTGTTGTGTCAGCTCTCCATGTATGTGGCGCCATTCCTGGGCAGGCTGCACTTGCTTTCACGCTGGGCGGTTCTCCTTACGGGGCACACTCCTTGTGCGTGGGGCTCCCCTACGAGGGGGACACCCCTGCGTGGCAGGGCACTCCTTGTGCGCATCAGCACTGCGTATGGGCCAGCTGCACACTGAGTCGAGTAGGCCCGGGGTTTGAACCGTGGACCTCCCATGTGGTAGGCGGATGCCCTAACCACTGGGCCAAGTCTGCTTCCCTGGGTCAAGTTTATTTTGACAACCCCCTGTGTTCTCTAGGACTTGTGTCTTTTCTGATTGGTTAGGATGAAATATGCTGACTACCACCCAAATGCAAGAAAGTTTGCACACACACTCACATAGGACCAGTGGGAATAGACAGAGAAAGGAGTCAGCTGCTTGGAAAGTGACATGGCTGTGAGGACACTTTTGCCCTTCCTTCTTCCCTCCAGCCTGCTCTGTGCCACTTAAATGTGATGGCTGGTCCAGGATGAAGCTCCAGCAGCCACCTTGCACCATGAGATAGCCTTTTAGATGGGAAAACAACACCTAAGATGCTGGTGCAGAAAATCAGATGATCACCAAAGGGCCATGACGGGAAGTCCGGGGTGAGGACATGCTCCCTACCCCAGAGCTGTTTATTACTTGTCCATGTCCTTGTTTTGATATTCTGCCATTTTGTAGTCAAATGTAATCCTTACCAAAACACCAGCTTTGTCATTGAGCCACTCTGTGACCTTGGGGCACCTGGAGCCCTCCTCTGGGGCATGCCCCATCTGCACAGGGGCAGAGTCAGGGGAAGGGGTGACTTGTGTGGCCTCTGAAGATCTGGGGCTCTGGCCTGGCCACCACCCATGTCCTCCAAGATATTCCTCCACCCTTGGTCCACGAGGTCCACTGAGGCCGACGGCACTTCCTGGCTCCTGCAGTGAACAAGGGAACCAGACTTAGCCAATCCAGGCCCTGGCCCTGGCCGCAGTATTTGGTTCCAGGTTAGCCTGTGATCCAACTCCACCCAATGGAGTGCATTCCTGGGGCTTTTCTTTGAAAAGCTGAGAAGGTAAATTTTTCTTTCCCCTGTGACTGAAGCCAGGAGGGTATAATATTAGCGATTTTGGAAGCCACTGTGTGGAGGAAGATACCTAATAGAGGGTGACACAGAAAAAAGCAGAGCTGAGAGGAGACTGGGAGAAAGAGAGTTCTGCCAACATCACTCAAGCCCCTGATCCAGCTGTGCCTGAAACAGAACTAGCTTTAGACTTTTCCCTTTTTGGGCTCATACATGTCCTTTTTCACTTTCAGCCATTTGAGTTGAGTTTCTGCCATGAGCAAATAAAAGTTCCCGACTACCACAAATCCCTGCAGTCACTGCAGCACTGAGGTGAGTGATGGTAGCTGCACTTTGCAGCAAAGGGCACTTCCTCAGGAGCTGATTGAATGTGCTTGGTCTGGTCAGCTTCCAGAAAAGGTGTTGGATCCTGTGAGGAAGGGGGAGAGGTGAAGGCTTTAACTCAGGGAATCTCTGGAAGGTCTTGTTCTCTGGGAAGGGGCTAGAGCCACAAACTTGGCAGGAATGGAATTTGGGTAAGAGACGCCCTTGGTGTTGGCCATTCCAGGCTTCTGCCATTTCTTGGAGAGAGTGAGAGGCAGGGTCAGCCTCCTGGTTACCAAGTACTTGCTTTCTGGAGTGTCTGAGGTCTGGCCTTCCTTGACTTCTTATGTACTGGCTGTGCCGCCTTTGTTTCATGGAGTCTTCCTTTTCCCATTTCTGATTCGGTGACTTCCCATTAGGGATTAGGGTTCAGGCTATTGTTTCAACTGAGGTGGCATCCACGATCCCATGAAGAGCAGTTTCTTTGCTCATTTCTTATTTTTTCAACATTAAAAAAAAAATAGGAAACTTGTATGCTTCATCTGGAAATGTCTTATCCAGGTACAATGATCTCTTCACAAGTCAACTATCTTGATACATAGATCTGAATGGGTGACTTTCACATGTTATTAATAATATCTTATATATTAAGGATCTCTGGTGGAGGCAAAGAGATCTGATTAGACTCCTAATTGGCTACTTACCATGCGCCTCAGGTAAGTTACATGTCTTCCTCCAGGACACTCATAGGTAAATGGAGAAAACAAGAGTACCACCTTCTGAAGATTGTTGTGAGGGTTAAATAAAAGCATGTCTATAAAGGCTTTACACAGTGTCTGCCCTGGGCAAGCTCTCAATAAGTAAGGGCTGATATCATTAAAATGAAATAAATTTCCCTTTGCTATCTTCAATCACTGGAAAAAGCAATCAAAATGGTCTTTTGTCCATAAAGAATGCAAACATATATATATTTAGATAACCTTTTGTATCTTGGGACAATCTCCTCACCAGTTTCTTTTTTTTTTTTTTTAATTGACTTTGTAATAATATTACATTAAAAATATATATGTGAGGTCCCATTCAACCCCCCCCCCCCACCCCACCTCTCCCCCCCCCCCAGCAACACTCCCTCCCATCATCATGACACAGCCATTGGATTTGGTAAGTACATCTTTGGGCACCTCTGCACCTCATAGTCAATGGTCCACATCATGGCCCATACTCTCCCCCATTCCATCCAGTGGGCCCTGTGAGGATTTACAATGTCCAGTGATTGCCTCTGAAGCACCATCCAGGGCAGCTCCATGTCCCAAAGATGCCTCCACCTCTCATCTCTTCCTGCCTTTCCCCATACCCATAGCCACCATGTCCACTTTTCCCAATCCAATGCCACCTCTTCTATGTGGACATTGGATTGGTTGTGTCCATTGCACCTCTATGTCAAGAGGAGGCTCAGATTCCACATACCTCACCAGTTTCTTTAGCCCTAATTCCTACATTCAAACATGAAAAGAATAGAAGTTACAAGTAATAACTGAATATCTTGTAAGTGTTACTTATTTTTTTAAAGCACCTGTATGACAAATAATCTCCAGATTCTGGGCCTTGGGAAATTCACACACCTTCTGGTTCTCCTTCCCTTAAGACAATGGAATTGCACTTTCCCTCCCAATTCAAGGTGGGAGCAGCCAAGGGACTTGCTTTGGCCAATGAGATCTGAGTGGAAGTGCTATCCTTTTCTTTTATTATTAGCATATTAACAGGATGTCAAATGTTCACTAAAAATAGATAAATACAAAAATCTTCACTGTTGCATTATTTGAAATATCCCCAAACTGAAGACTACCCAAATGCCAATTAATAAATAGTGGAATGGATGACTCTCACAAACATAATCTTAAGCAATTAAGTCACAAGAGAGCACATAAGGGATTGTACTTCCCCCCCACTTCAAGGTGGGTGCAGCCTAGTGACTTGCTTTGGCCAATGAGATCTGAGTGGAAGGGCCATCATGGCGGAGGGTTAAGCCAGCGTGCACATCCCATGATGTCTTCCCTGCCTCCACGTCCATCTGACAACGTTCCTCCATGAGCCCGACTCACAGGGTGAGGAGCACGTGAAACGGAGCCCACAGCACAGCCATGATGGACATGGAGCAGGAGTGAGAAGTAAACCCTAATAGCTTTTAAGGCACGGAGTTTTCAGCATAACCCAGCCTGTCTGACCATCACATACACTCTCTGGAAAGAAAACCAAAGGGCCAGGAAAACTGAGCACAGTGGCCTGCAGTTACCCCCAATAAGTTTTGGTTCAATAGGGTTATGTGGGGACTGGAAACAGGCCAGTCGTGCCCCAACATGCCTTCCAACCTGGAGTCTTTGCCCCAAGCCAGGGAGGCTGTGTGGCTCAGTGGTTGAGAGGGAGGCTCCACAACCAAACTGCCTGGGCATCAATATTTCCTCTGCCTCCCTCTAGCAGGGTGACCATGGACAACCCAGCTTACCTCTCTGGGCTCCAGGTTCCTAACCCAGAAGGTGGGAAGCAGGAATAGTACCCAGCTCTCGGGGTTGTGAGGATTGAGCCTGCCCTTGCACACACAGTGCTTAGCACTCAGTACTCAAAGCCTGCAGCTCCCAGGCCAGGTGGACCCTCAGGGACTTGTAAACATGTGCTGGGAGCAGCCCAGCAGGAGGGCAAGGCACAGCAAGGAGGGCCAGTAGAACACGATGGCCTAGAACCTCCCCAGGGACTGCAAGGAGGCAGAGCACAGGGCATGGGCTCCAGGCAGGGCAGGGCCACCTGGTGAAGCTCTGGATGCAAACTGCCTCTGCATATTCAAATCAGGTTTAATGTTGTGATGTTGGGGTGAAATGTAGGGGATTATGTCATCCCTCCAATTTCTCCCGAGTATATTCTCATGGCTTAAACACAGCTTCCATCAATATTTTGGTGTACTTCATCTATGTCTAATACCGGTAGCGGTTGTACCAAATATATAGGTCGGTGTCTTTTTCACATTGTATCATAAACATTTTCCCACAAAGTTAAAATTTATTTGCAAACATTAGTTATCATGCTGCAAATTTGTTTTTGTTTGGATGAACTGAAATTTGTTTTATCTTTCCTCTAAGGTTTTACTCTTAAGCTCTTTCCAATGTCTCATTTTTATAATAACAGCACATAAAAATTTTTGAACATACGAGATCAAATCTTTTAAATTTTCCTAGGCTGGATTCCACCCCCATGATTTTTAGCTCTTAAGTCATATTTTCCTCAGGCCTCAGTTTCTTATCAGTGAAATGGGGAGAGCACCAACCCACCGTCTTCAAAAGTCGTCATGAGGATTTGAAGGTTAATGATGGGGCTGTGCCCAGTACAACACCTGGTGTGTGGCAGCCTTCAGTAAATGGGGTGACTTGAATGGAGAAGTCAGGTTTTACCCTCCGCCAATTAAGCTCGGATATTTTCAATTTCTAAGGAGCTCTGGAAGGCAGACAGAGCTCCAAAGCTCCAAAGAATGAACAGGCAGTGCTGGGGTCTCAGGCATGTGAACAAGCTAAGGGGACCTGCCCTGGGTCCAGGTCTGCAGGACGCCCCCAAGACAAGTGCGGATGTGCAGGGAAGGCCTGGCTCCAAGTTTATCTTCCGTCAGTCTCCACCACACTTCTCTCCACCACAGCCCTTTGATTCTCAACAGGTATTAAAGCTTGGGAAAGGCTTTGGAAAGTCTCCAGTGGGCTCTGCGCCCAGGTGGTCTCCCTGTGTGCCCCACAACCCACCTAGTAAGATGTCAGGTGCAGTGTGAAGCTCCTCATTCATCTTCCTGGGATAAATAACTAAAGAGGTAAGCCTTGTTCCCCCTACCTCGAGAAGGCCAGTGCATGACAAAGCTGCAGGGGATTCGTCAAGTTGGAGTCTCCTGTTCATAGACAGAGAAATTCAGGCAATATGAAAACAACGTGCTCTGAAGACACATAGACCTGGCCTTGATTCTCAACCTTGAACTTCCTAAGATTTCTTTAATATACTTGGGCCTCTGTTTCCTCACCTGTAAAATACATTTCTCCATGCAGGCTGTTGACAAGATCAAATGAGTGAACCTCTGCTGTGAATGAGCACCTTGATCAACAAAAGGAATTGAACAATGTTAAGCCATCGTGAACGGCTTCAACTCCATCCCCCCTTTTTTTAGCAGATGAGGAAGCTGGTGCCTAGAGAGGGGCAGAGGCTATTCCAAGGTTATATACCAAGGTGGCCATGATGGTAGCACCTGAACACCCCAAATACAGCTAAGTCTGGACACACCTGCCCACAGGGACACTCAACAATATGAAGGATGGTGACAGCAAACCTGCAGAAAAGAAACAGGCCTTGGGACAGCTGGGTTCCCTCTGAGCACAGCCCTGTACCTGCCCCTGTGAAAATAGCAGAGAACCCACCAGCTGGGAGGTACCTCCCCTCCCCACCCCTGGCCCTCTTGAGAGGACTGGTTCCCAGCCTCAGTGTACATCCCACCCAGATCACAGGCCCTGCTTGTACCAAAGCAGGTGCACATGTCATTCACAAGCCCTCTTTCAGGGTACAATCTCAGAATTGCAGAGGGGAGAGCTGGAAGGGCCGTAAGAGACCTCATCTTTCTTACCCCTCAAGGTTCAGGTGCAGACCTGGGAGTCCAGAGAGGGGAAGGGATGTGTCCAGAGGCACAGCAAGGCACCAGCAGACCCAGGTCTCCTGACTCTCTGCTTTTGCATGCCCATCTCTACAAATGCTGCCGTGAATAAAGAGCCACAACGCCTCCCTCCTCTCTCCTCACACATTTCTGGTGATGTTCACATGTGGGCTACATGCTCAGGGCATGTGCTGTGAGCCACACTTTTCTATCCAGCTCATAAAACCTGTAGCGGCTGAGGAGATGAATGTACTACACACTTAAACCTGGATTTGCTCTCTTGTAAATTTTCAAAATTATGATACTTAGGACCTTTGGAATTGTAGCCATTGGCATGTCAGTTGGTTGAAAGGCAACTATTCTTCATCCTGGGTGGAGAGTAGAATTTCCAATAATTGTTTAGTCAACAAATATTCCTCAGACCATCTCTGTGCCAGACGTGGTGCCAGGTGCTGAGAGCACAGAGCTCAACATGAAGGTCAAGAAGGAGCAATCCTTGGATGGTTCAGGACACATGAGCCTATATTTATCCCTAGACTAGGGGAGAAAATGGTCACACAGAGGCTCACAACATAGAGGAAAAGGGCCAGGGCACATGCTCCGTGAGTCTCAGACTTGAATCTCCAGTTTTCTCTGGCTCAGGCTGGGGATGTAATAGAATGACTGTTGATGAATGGGAGGAAGGAGGAATGTGGAAATCACATATGCCTTGAGGACGGCATGTGTGCTGTGCAGGAACAGGCCATGAGGACACTGAATGCTGCTCTAAGGCTCATGGGCACTCACCTTGTCTCCCAAGGGAAAAGTGGGCAGTGTTGAGCAGAAGCATCCGGATTAGACTCCTGCTCCACCCCATGGGTCTCTTGACAGTTTACAGAAATGAATTTTTTTCTAATTCCCCAAGTCTTGGAAGAGTCAAACCATGACCAGCCTGCTGGGAAGCAGACAGAATCCCGGACAGACCCTCTGAAGCCACAAGTGCATTCCCAAGAAAGGAGCCACTGTGGATCTTGGACAAGTCCCTCCTTCCCATCCTGGGCCTCAGTCTCCCCTTCTGTGCATAGGTGTCTGTGGTGGTTCAGCTTACGTGTCGACTTGACTAGCTTACGCTGTGCAGTTGTGCAATCAAGCAAGTCCTGGCCTGATTGCTAGAGTATTTTGAGGATTTAAGCTATCAATTGATTGCATCTAAGGCTGATTACATCTACAATTAACTGAGGAGATTACCTTTACCCATGAGAGGGGTCTCATCCCATCAGCTGAACACAGGGGAAGCAGCAGGTGAATCTGGGGATTCACAGGTCTGTGGTTAAAACAACAGCTTCAGGAATGTTCTTTTGGCAAATATGCAGAGGATTAGGGTGTTGGATGTGGGGGGGCATACAAGACAGGGTGCACCTGGGGCAGGCTTCTATGGAATATGTAAGTGTTCAGCTTGTCATATTCTGTTATATCATTGGGCAGAGACCCACACAATAACAGGAAAATACTGAACTCTCATGCTGGAGAGTCATGTTATGTTCTCAGATGGAGGGGCAAGAGTTTCTCAAGAACACAGACAGTGCCTAATGAAAGACAGGCCAATATTTCAAGCCCTCAATATTATTGCAAGTAACTATGAATCTTATTCCTCAAAAAGTGACACTTAGTGGTTACATAGGTCCTGAGGGGAGGTGGAGGGAAGAAAAGAATAGATGGAACACAGGGCATTTTTTGCAGCATTGCAATTGTTCTGCATGATCTTGCAATAATGGATACAGCCCATTTTAAATTTCATCAACATTTATAAACGTGAGGGAAGTGACTGTGGCTCCATCAATTGGGCTCCCATCTACCATATGGGTTCGTGTCCCACGGCCTCCTTGTGAAGGTAAGCTTGCCCGCACACTGCAGAGAGCTGCCGGCCTAAGTGCCCTGGAGAACTGCGGGCCTGGGTGCCCTGGAGTGCTGTTGGCCCGCAAGCGCCGGGGAGAGACGGCTCAGCAAGGTGACGCAACAGAAAAAGGGAAACAAGCGAAAACACAGAAGAGCGCGCAGCGAATGGACACAGAGAGTAGACAGCAAGCAAAAAATAAAAAGTCGCAAGGGGGGGTGGATAAAAAATTTTTTATAAAAGTGTACAGTCCAAAATGTAAATCGTAATGTAAAGCATTGGCCATGGTTAATAGCAATGTTCAGTATTTGTATGTCAAGTGTAACAAATGTACTAGCCACATGTAAAATGTTATAATAGATGAGAAGGGAAAGAGGGAAGGGCATTGGGTAATTGGAACCCCCTATATTCTCTATGTGACTTTTCTGTAACTGAAAACTTCTTTCAAGATAAAATAAGGGAAAAAATAAGACACTGGGGGAATACATGGAAGAAAATTTCACTCCACATTCAAGACAACAAATCTTACAGTGATGAAAGACATAGATCTAAAATTTTTTTATTTTAAAATTTTTGTGTTTTTTTTGTATTTTATGTTATTTTTTTTTAAGATTTATTTTATTTATTTCTCCCCCCCCACCCCAGTTGTCTGTTCTCTGTGTCCATTTGTTGTGTGTTCTATTTGTCCGCTTCTGTCATTGTCAGCGGCACCGGGAATCTGTGTTTCTTTTTGTTGTGTCATCTTGCTGTGTCAGCTCTCCATGTATGCGGCGCCATTCTTGGGCAGGCTGCACTTTCTTTCTCGCTGGGCGGCTCTTCTTACGGGGCGCACTCCTTGGGCGTGGGGCTCCCCTACGCGGGGACACCCCTGCGTGGCGGCACACTCCTTGCGCGCATCAGCACTGCGCATGGACCAGCTCCATACGGGTCATGGAGGCCCAGGGTTTGAACTGCGTTCCTCCCATGTGGTAGATGGATGCCCTAACCACTGGGCCAAGTCCGCTTCCCTATGTTATTTTTAAAACTATCATTATTATTTCATTTTCTTATTACTTTTATTTAGTTATTTTCTTGGCTTCTTCTGTGGAGAGGTTTTGGATCACAGAAGAGTCATGGCTGTGGCAGGGGAGGATCATTGGTGTGGGATGTTAGTAATGGAGGAATGAATGGAAAGAGGTTCACCTAGTGCATTCTCTACAAGCATACAAATGTGCTCCAGTGTTCATGGGGCATTGTTATGGTGCGTGAAGATCCACACAATAACTGAAAGAATATAGAATTTCCATCCTGGGAGTTCTGCTACATTCCCTAATGGAACAGCAAGTATCCCCCAAGTCCAGGGGCAGTGCCTAGTTAAGGAGTATGGGCCATTGTGCCTGGCCCATGATATTGATGATTGTCCTTATGAATCTTCTCTTTTGAAATTGAAACTTAGCCTAGTATTACAGGTTGCCTGAATTACCTCCTGAGGGCCTCCTTGTTGCTCAAATATGGCCTCTCTCTAAGCCAAACTTAGTATATAAATATACTACCTTCCTCCCAGAGTGGGACATGACCTCCAGGGATGAGCCTCCATGGCACCAAGGGATTACAACCAAGCACCAACTAGCACTGCAACTGGAAAAAGACCTTGAACAAAAGGAGAAAAAGTTAAAAACAAATGTGTTTAGATGCCCAAGAGACTTCAAAGTGAGTTGGGAGGTCATTTCAGAGGTTACACTTATGCATATCTCAGCAGGATCTCATTGACTGCCAAAATAGATACTACTCCAAATAGCAGAGATCCTGAGGGTTCTGGAGACATCCAAACACTATAGTCAGGGCAGGTAGCTCAGGAGTTTGGTGCCTTGCCAGTGGGTCCTACTTTGGAATTTATGCTCCTCAGGGTAACAGAGTTGGACTCTGTTGTGGTTTCCCTACACGTGGCTCTTCTATTTTTCTATTTGAACCTATAATTAGTACTAGAGTTGGTAGGTGTATGTCTAAGAGACTTAAATCTTCAGGTTGTCCTTGTGCCAGCTAGGCCCTGAATCTCAGTGGAGTTGCAATTCCTACTCTCCAGTTCATTAGTCTCACCTAGGACAACTAACAAGGAGGTGATGATGGACAACAACCACACCAAGGAACCAAGAGAGTCTACAACTGCAAGCAAGAGAGTCTCATCCATCAGCACAAACGGATTGCAGCTCCCTCACAATTGGAGGTGCAGTGGACATCACCATCCCAGAAGCCTCAGGATTGGGGAGTAAACTATGGACTAAACTAGACTTACTGGTATTCTACTAGAGACTTATTGTGAGTCTAGTAATGGAAGAAATTGTATAATTAATGTGGAGGCAGGAGCCACTGGAGGTTCTGAGGGCAGGGAGAGGGCAAAATAGGTGTAATAAAGGGCCATTTCAGAACTTAGGAATTGTCCTGAGTGACATTGTAATGACAAATACAGGCCATTATATATCTTGCTCTTAACCTACAGAATTGGGTGGGAGAGAGAATGAACTACAATGTAAACGTTAATCCATGCTTAGTGGCAATGCTCCAAAATGTGTTCCTCAATTGCAATGAATTTACTACACTAATGAAGGATGTTGTTAAAGTGGGAAATTGTTGGAGGGGTAGGGAGTAGGGCACATGGGAATTCCCTAAGTTTTTTATGTAACATTTATGTAATCTAAGTATCTTTTAAAAGAAATATACAGGTAAACCTTAAAAAAAAAAAAAAAAAGAGAAGACAAATAATTTTTGGAATAAAAAGATGTAGCACATATTAAAAAGATACAGAGAACTATGAGCCACAAAGTTAGAAAACTTAGGTAAAATGAACAAGACCCTATGAAATATAACTTACTGAAGCTCACTAAAGAAGAAATAAAGAGCTTGAATAGCCCTACCTTCATAAGAGAATGAATTAGTAATTTTAAATCTTCTCACCAGGCCTTGGCAGTTTTATAGGAGAGTTCTACAAGATAGTCAAAGAACAGATAATTCTAGTCTTATGCAAATTTTCCCAAATAATATGGCTCTTTCAAAGCAACCAATTAAAACAGCAGAGGAAGTATATAAGTTGAAATAACTAATCAAAGACATTCAGTCATATCTCCTCAATAAGTTCAATGACTAAAGGAAAACATGAACTTGACCTAAAGGAAACAAAGAAGATGATGCATGAACAAAAGAAGGAATTATTTGTTTTCCCAAAGGAACCAAACAGAACTTTGGAGGATGTAAAACACAGTAAAGGAGATTAAAAATACACTAAAAGGGTTCAACAGCAAATGTGAACAGGCAGAAGAAAGAATAAGTAAACTAGAAGACAGGATGTTGGAATCATACCATCTGAAGAGTAGATAGAGAAAAGAATGAAAAAAATGAGCAGAGCCTAAGGAAATTGTGAGACAACATGAAGTGTACCAATATATGTGTATGGGGGTCTCAGAAATAGAGAAGAAGTATAAAGAGGCAAAAAGAATATTTGAGGAAATAATGGCTGATAAAGCATTTGATTGAACACCAAAACATGTATTTCCCCAGACCCTCTGATGTGGACATGGCATCTGCATGTGCATGGGTTCTAAAATTTATATGGATGTGTAAATGGTCAAGAATAGCCCAAAGACACTTGGAAAAGAAACAGGGTAAGATTATTTATTATAATAAATATATTATTTTATTTATATATCATGTAATGATATCATGTATTATATTATATTACATTATAATAATTAAGACAGTGTGCTCTTGGTGCTGGTATTCTATCCAGGGTTTGCTTTTACTCTATTTTCTTACAGGTATAACCACCGGTTGTCAGTGTGGGATGTCTCCTGGTTCAGTGTTGTTACAACAGGTGGTAAATCCACCTGAAATGCAACTGGTTAACACACCAAACTCAAACACATCTAGCAAGATGGGCAAATTAAGATAAACATTTAAATATCGTTAGTTACTTAGGTATTGTTCTTCAGATAAACAAAAATTTAAAACTAACACCATCCAGTTCTGGTGAAGGATGGCAAAACAGGCAGATACTTTCATATTTACTGCTTATTTATGGGAATATGAATTGTTACAATCTATGGGGCAATGATCTGATAGTATTTATTAAAATTAGAAATACACATACCCCTTGGTTAGATAATCTCACTCCTAGAAATCTGTCCTGTAGAAATGAAAACACAAATGTGTTTCTGGCAGGCCGACATAATGAACTTTTGCTATGTAGCTATGCATAGCGCTGAACTCCTTTTGATATGTATGATCTCATTTAGTCTCCCCAACAATCCCATGAAGCAAGAATTATTACTATCCCCATATTTCAGGTAAGGGCACTAAAACCTAAGTCAAGCATTGCTGGTAATTGGCAAAGCTGGCGTGCAAACTCAGACAATCTCGCTCCAGAACAATCACTCACACACTGCACCACATAGAATTGCTTGTAATTACAAAAACTGGGAGTATTCTGAGTGTTGTTCACAATGGAATAGTTGAATAAATTTGAAATGCTGCAAAATATTACACAATTATTAAATAATTCATTAGGTTTAAATGTGTTGCCTTGGAAAGATGTCCCTGATGTATTTTTAAGTAAAATGAACAAGTTGCAGGGTAATTGGTATATATTTTTTGTGTGTAAAAAAGTATATAACGCTTATGTTTTGATATATTTGAATGATACATTAATAAGGGGAGTCAGGAGAAAGGAAAGTTAAAAAATAGTTGGAAAGCCACAGTACCCTATCACTTGTCCTGGTCCCTCCCTTCCCCGCCTCCCCCAGAGTGGTGTGGCACCAACAGTGGCCTGTGTTCCCAGGGTAGTCATCTAGGTCCCTAGTGTTCATATGTCTGCCCAGACCAATCCCCGAAATACTGACTAAAGATTTGTATTGTTTAGTTTGGCCTAACATGGAAATTACATGAGGCAGAAAAGCAGGGCAGAGAGCCAGTGTGGAGAAATCCCACAGATCAGAGCAAACCACAGCTGGCAGGAGCGAAACAGTGAGGCTGAGAAATAAAATACAGTACCTGGGGCCTGGAAGAGAAGTTGTGGAGAGACTCTTTTTTGGAGGGGAAACTAGGACGTCAAAGAGAATTTGTGCATACCAGGGAATTTTTGAAAGCTACAGCACATGCCTAGGGCAAAACGCATACACAGGAAGACTAGAGAAGAACATAACTCTTCACCATGGCCTGATCTATAAGCTCAGAATAAACTGGGTTAGGCATTGATGGAGACCCTTAACCTAGAGCCAGTGTACACGGCAGCCTTCAGAAATGAAGAAGGAGAAAGAATGAAAGGGAGGGAGGGAGGAAGGGAGGAAGGGAGGGAGGGAGGGAAGGAAGGAAGGAAGGAAGGAAGGAAGGAAGGAAGGAAGGAAGGAAGGAAGGAAGGAAGGAAGGAAGGAAGGAAGGAAGGAAGGAAGGAAGCCCTAAGGAAGAAAGGAAGAAAGGAAGCCCTAAGGAAGAAAGGAAGAAAGGAAGCCCTAAGGAAGGGGGAGAAGCTGACTTCCAAAGTTACCACATAAAAATAATCAAATGCCCAGACTTCCAAAACTCACAAGGTGTTTTAAGTTGCTAAAGGTTGCCAAGGCAATCTACCAGAAATGGGTTGGCTTTTATAATGGGGATTTGTTACCTAAAAGCTTATATTCTGAGTCTGTGAAAATGCCCAAATCGAGGCATCATCAGGTGATACTTTTCCAGGTCTTCTGTCACATGACAGGGCACAAGGGCAGTGTCTGCTGGTTTCTGACTTCTCTGGGCTCCGCTGCTTTCAGCTTTTTTGGCTTCCTCTAGCTTTCTGTCTGCTCATGTAGCCTTTTTTGTGTCTCTGTGGATTCCTTTCTCTCTATTCATTCCATTTATAAAGGACTCCAGTAAATGAATTAAGGCCCACCCTGGATCAGAACCTATGGAAGTAATCTAATCAAAAGGAAGATTCCACTTACAATAAGTTCATACCCACAGGAATGGATTAGTTTAAGAATGTAATTTTGAGGACCACAAAAGTCTCAAACTACCACACAAGACATACACAAAAACAAGAAAAGATGGCCCATGCAAAGGAACAACAACAACAAGAACAGCAAAAGTGAAAGAAACTGTCTCTGAGGAAACTCAGTCATTAGAATTATTAATCAAAGACATTAAGTCTACTTCCCTAAACAGGTTCAATGATAGAAAGGAAAACATGGACAAAGAAATAAGGAAATAAAGAAAATTATATACAAACAAAAGGAGGAATTAGAAATTTTCTGAAGGAACCAAACAAAAATAATGGAGATGAAGACTTCAATAACCTAAATAAAAAATTCACTAGAGGGACTCAACAGCAGATTAAAACAGGCAGAGAGAGAATCAGTAAACATGAAGATGGGACAACTGAAATATTCAGGCTGAGGAAGATAAGGAAGAAAGAATTTTAAAATGTGAGCAGAGCCTTAGGGACATATGGGAGACCATTAATAATAATAATAGTAATAATACAATTATACCTGCTTTTATATTTATCTATGTAGATAATTTTACCATGGATCTTTATATCTTCATATGGCTTCAAGTTACTGTCTAGTGTCCTCACCTCTCCTCCTGAAGGATTTCCTTTAGTATTTAGTATGAAAGTTCTAGTGGAAATGAACTCCTTCAGCTTTTGTTTATCTGGGAATGTCTTGATTTCTCCTTCATATCTGAAGGACAGTTTTTCCAGATATGGAATTCTTGGTTGGCAATTCTTTTCTTTTAGGCACTTTAAAGATGTCAACCCACTGCTTTTTGGCCTCCACAATTTCTGATGGTAAATCAACTTAATTAGGTGATCTCTTTGAAGATCAAACTGTTTCTCTCCCTTTCATAGATAAAAAACTACACACAAAGAAAGCAACAATGGAGGAAATGAGGGACATAAAAGTCATCAAAAGACAGAGATTGGTAGAATAGATAAAAAAGAATGATCCCACTATATTCTATGTGATGTTTACGAAAGATTCACCTTATAGACCCCAAAACACAAAAGGTTAAAAATAAACAGATGAAAAGCTATTCCATGCAAATAGTAAAGCAGAGAGCTGGAGTGGCTATATTAGTATCAGAATAAATGGACTTAAAGTAAAAAACTGTTATAAGAAACAAAGAAGGGCATTATATATTAATAAAAGGGTCAACCCATCAGGAAGAAATAACAATTATAAACCCTTATGCACTTAAAAGAACCCCAAAATACATAAAGCAAACACTGACAAAATTGAAGGGAAAAATAAACAGTTCCACAAAAATAGTTGGAGACTTAAATATACCACTTTCAACAGTGGAAAGCACATCCAGACAGAAGCTCAATAAGGAACAGAGGACTCGAACAATATTATAAACAAACTGGATCTAGCAGAGTACAGCAGCAAAACACACTTTCTTCTCAAGTGTACATGGATCATTCTGCAGGACAGACCATAGGTTAGGTCACAAAATAAGCCTCATTACATTTAAAAAGACTGAAATCATACAAAGTATATTCTTTGGTCACAGTGAGATGAAGCTAAAAATTAATAACAGAAGGAAAACTGGAAAATCCACAAATGTGTGAAAATTAAATAACATATTCAAACAACCAATGGGTCAAAAAAGAAATCACAAGGTAAATCAGAAAACTCTTAGAGACAAGTGAAAAATGGAAAGAATATACCAAAATTTATGGGATGCCACAAAGGTAGTGCTTAGGGGAGAATTATAACACTAAATGCCTACATTTAAAAAGAAGAATGATCTCAAATTAACATAATTTCACATCTTTAGGAACTAGAGAAACAAGAGCACACTAAATCTGTTGTTAGCAGAAGAAAGGAAATATAAAAAGCAGACAGAGATAAATGAAATAGAGAATAGAAATCCATTTGACAGTCAATGAAACCAAAAGTTGACTCTTTGAAAAGGTGAAAATAGAAACCCTTGTAAAACTTTAGATACACTGATAAAGAAAAAAAAGAGAAAGTGCAAATAACTTTAATCCGAAATGAAAATGCAGACATTACTATTGATCTTATAGAAATTAAAAGAGTACAAGAGGGAAGTGGACCGACCCAGTGGTTAGGGCGTCCGTCTACCACATGGGAGGTCTGTGGTTCAAACCCCGGGCCTCCTTGACCCGTATGGAGCTGGCCCATGCACAGCGCTGATGTGTGCAAGGAGTGCCGTGCCATGCCGGGGTGTCCCCCGCATAGGGGAGCCCCACGCACAAGGAGTGAGCCCCATAAGGACAGCCGCCCAGCGGGAAAGAAAGTGCAGCCTGCCCAGGAATGGCGCCGCCCACTTGGAGAACTGGACACAACAAGATGATGCAACAGAAAAGAAACACAGATTCCCGTGCCACTGACAACAACAGAAGCAGACAAAGAAGAACACGCAGCCAATAGACACAGAGAACAGACAACTGGGGTGAAGGGTGGGGAAAGGGGAGAGAAATAAATAAATAAATCTTTAAAAAAAAAAAGAGTACAAGACAATATTATGAACAATTATACACCAATACCTCAGATAACCTAGATGAAATGGACAAAGTCCTAGAAAGACACTATTTACCTAAACTGGCACAAGAAGATCTCAAAAAGCCAATAACCAATAACAGGATCTCAAAAAACCAATAACAAGTACAGACATGGAATCAATAATCAAAACATTCAAAGAACTAAAACCAAACCTTCTCAGATACTTCCAAAAAATTGAAGAGGAGGACTCTTCCTAACTCATTTCATGAGAACAGCATTACTTTGAGACCAAAGTCATATAAAGACATCACAAGAAAATAAAATTACAGACCGATCTTCCTTGTGAATATACATTCAAAATCCTCAATAAAGTTCTAGCAAATTGAATTCAACAGCAGATCAAAATGATTAAAATGACCAAGTGGGTTTTATTTAAGGAATAGAAGAATAGTGGTTTAACAAAAGAAAATCAATCACTATAATACACCCCATTAATAAAATGAAGGAATAAAACCACATGATCATCTCAATTGACACAGAAAAAAGATGTGTGACAAAATCCAACACTCTTTCATGACAAAAGAAAAAATCCCTCAGAAAACTAGGAATAGAAGGGAACATCCTCAATATGACAAAGCATTTATGAAAAACCCACTGCTAGCATTATATTCCATGGTGAAAAGAATACATCTTTCGCCCTAAGGTCAGGAACAAGACAATGATGACCACTTTAACCACCACTATTCTAACTTTGAACTGTAAGTTCTAGCCAAATCAATAAAGCAGGAAAAAAAAAGAGATCTTAATTGGAAAGGTAGAAGTAAAACTGTCTTTATTCACAAATGACATAATCCTTTATATAGAAAATTCCAAAGAATCCACACACAAAAAATAAAAGAGCTAATATATGAATTCAGCAATGTTTCAGGGTACAAGGTTAATGAACAAAATCAGGTATGCTTCTATTCACCAGCAATATACACAACCTGAAATGGAAATTAGGAAAACAATTCCATTAATAATAGCATCTAAAAAGAACAAAATATATAGAAATAAATTTAACCAAGGAGGTGAAAATTATACATTGAAAACTATAAACCACTACTGAAAGAAATTTAAGAAGATCTAAATAAAATAGAAAGAGCTAAAAACATTACACTCTTAGAGGGGTAAACTTTCATAAACTTGGATATGAAACTTGTTGAAACATGAATAACAACAAAAAATAGATGTGGACTTCATCAAAATTAAAAACTTTTATACATCAAAGGATATTATCAAGAAAATGAAAGGACAACCTACAGAGTAGGAGAAAATAATGTAAATCCTATATGTAGTGAGGGTTTAAGGTCCAAAATACATAAAGAATTCCTACAACTCAAAAACAGAAAGACAACCCAATTTAAGGATGGGCGAAGGACTTGAATAGACATTTCTCCTAATAAAATAAAACACTTGATCAATAAGCACATGAAAAAATACTCAACATCATTAGTCATCAGAGAAATGCAAATCAGAACCATGGTGAGATACCACTTCATACCTACTAGGATAGATATTATTAATAAACCAGGAAATCGCAAGTCCTGGCAAGGATGCAGAGAAATAGGAAAACTTGTCCCTTTTTGGTGGAAGTGTAAAATGGTGCAGCCACTGTGGAAAATAGTTTGACAATTCCTCAAAAATTAAATATAGAATTACCATATGACCCAGCAATTTTACTTGTAGGTATATACTCAAAAGAATTGAAAACAGGAGTTCAAAAAAATATTTGTACATCAATGTTCATAGCAGCATTGTTTGTCACAACAGCCAAAAGGAGGAGAAACCCAGATGTCCATCAACAGATGACTGGATAAATAAATTGTAGTATATATACACAACAGAATATTACTTGGCCATTAAAAGGAATGAAGTGCTGATATATGCTACAAACAAGGATGAATCTTGAAGACATCATGTTCAGTGAAATAAGCCAGAAAGAAAAGGATTTTTATGCTTTCACTAGAATATACACATTCCTGGGTTGGAGAGAAGGGAAATGGGGAGCTTTGGCTTAATGGGTATCAAGTTTCTGTTTGGGGTAATGGAGAAATGTTGTTAACAGATGGAGGTGAAGACAGCACACCACTGTGAGTGTAATCAACACTACTGAATTGTACACATGAAAGGTTAAAATGGGAAATTTTGAGTAATCTGTATGCTCACACAATAAAAAGTACAAAAACAACAACACAGTGGTAACCTACAGACCCACTGGGCCTCTCCTTTTTCTGTTTCAGAGGAGAGCTTCCTCTATGCCAGAGGTGGGTATCTCCCACACGTGGCCTTTCTGGAGGCCTCACCTATACTCTTTTGTATAAAATCTGCACAATCTTAACCCACAGCCATTTTCAAAGCTCCATCCTTCACAAAGTTTTTGCCAAGAAATCCAATGCCCTTAGATTTAAAAATAATAATAAACTTTATTTTTTAGAGCAATTTTAGGTTGATCAAAAAATTGCACAGAAAGTACAGAGAGTTTCCATATCCCCCCATGTACATACAGATGTAGTTTCCCTGTTATCAAGATGTTGCTTTGGGTGGTACATTTGTTATAATTGATGAACCTATAGTGCTACATGATTAGTAACTAAAGTCTAAAGATTGCTTTAAGGTACTCATTGTGTGTACAGTACTATGCACTTTGAGAATTGCATAATGTTATTTATCCACCATTATAGAATCAAACAATAGTTTCGCTGCCCTCAAATGCCCTGTGCTCCACCAGTTCACCCTCCCCCACCTCCCTGAACCCATGACAGCCTCTGATCTTCTCATTTTCTCTATAGGTTTGCCTTTTTCACAGTGGCATATATTTCAAATCACACAGTATGTATCCTTTTCAGACTGGCTTCTTTCACTTAGCAACATGCATTTAAGGTTCCTTCATGTTTTATCATGAAGCTCATTTCTTTTTATTGATGAATTATGTTCCATGGTATGGTTGTGCCTCAGTTTGTTTATCCACTTACCTACGACAGGGCATCTTGGTTGCTTCCAATTTTGGACAATTATGAATAAAGCTTCTATAAATATTCCTGTGTAGATTTTTGCATGGGCATAAGCTTTTTTTTTTTTTTTTTGAGGTACCAGGGCTGGGAATTGAACCCAGAACCTCATATGTGGGTAGCTGGCACTCAGCCACTGAGTGACAGCAGCTTCTGTGAGTTTGTTTTTTCATTTGTTTTGCTTGTTGTTTGCTTTTGTTTTTTCAGGAGGCATCAGGAACCGAACCCAGGATCTCTCATGTGGGAGGCATGAGCTCAACCACTTGAGCCACATTTGCTCCCTGGACATAACCTTTTAACCCCTTTGGGTGAAGATCTAGGAGTGAAATTGCTGGATCATATGGCAATCCTATGTTCAGCTTTATAAGAAACTGCCAAACCATCTTCCCAAGTGGCTGTGCCATTTTGCATTCCCACCAGCAATGCGTGAGAGTTCCTGTGGCTGCACATCCTGGCCAGCATTTGGTGTTTGGACTTTGGTCATTCTAGTAGGTGTGCAGTGGCATCACCCTGGCATTTTCTGAAGATGTTGACCTGTCCCCAGGGAGAGAGCTGACAGCTTCATGCTAGCGCTCACACTCCACGTCCTCCAAAGCCTGTGCTCTGAAGTGTGACCCTCCCTGCCTCAGATGGCCCCTCGGGGGCTGTAACCACATATCCCACTGCTCAGATGTGGGGCAGTCCACCAGGCAACTTGACCTTTCCAAACCCCCCTACCCCTGCTTGGAATTTTCATGAATAAAAATGTCTCCCTCTTATTGCATATAACCTGTAAAATGGGAATAATGACAACTGTCCTGCCTGCCTCACAGGCCTATTACGAGGATAGAATGGACCTTGCAGAGAGAAAAGCCCTGACACAGGATGCTTTCATTGCTGGGGGTCCCCGAGAAGAGGCGAGAACAGGGCTTCTCGCTCTAGGCCTCCCCCCCTTCCAAGCAAGAGCTGAGTCAGTTTGTCTTCAGGGGAACACCATTGCTATGTGTCCAAAATGTATTTTACAAAATAAGGTGTGTCTGTGTTGTTAAAAAAAAAATAAGATAAAATATGGAGTCTAGTGCAGTTGTACTATTACAACTCCTCCTGCAGATTTTCAAGAAGAAGAAGAAATCCCACAGCTCTTGACAAGCTGGTGAGTTTCCAGGCGCCACCAGACAGCGCACGGCTCCCAAGGGCAGCAGATACCACCTAATAACTGAGGCACTTTCCACTCTTGAGGGCACTTTCACATTTCATTTCTTTGGCCTTCTCTACAGCTCTGTAAGCCAGGTGGGGAAGATGCAATTATGTCTCAATCTACAAAAATAAAAAAAAACAACAACATTCAGAGAAAATAGACCCCTGCCATTTTTTCAGCTACGAGGGGCGTCCGCTGACCAACCCCTGGTTTAGTGAGGGGGAAACCTGGGACAGGAGCCCGAGGTGTCCGCCTGAGTCCAGGGCACTCCCACGGCCCTTCACGCAGGCTGGACAAGCAGCTCGGGCGTCCCCAGCGTCAGCACTGGAGAGAGAGGCCGGAAAGGGACACAGCATCTCCCTTAAAGGGCCTGGGAAGCCCGCAGGGCTCCCGGAACCTGGAGCATTTTAGGGGCTCCGTGGGGGCTGGGAGGGGCAAGCGTGCTGGGGAGACATCTCCAAGCTCACCCCACCTGTCGGGCATCTCGGGGCGTCAGGCAGTGGAGGTCAGTCCGCAGGCCCCAAGGCAGGTGAGGAGCCCACGCGGGGCGGGGAGAAACGTGTCCGTGGAGGGGAAGGGACAGAGCCGTGGACGGCCGTGACCGTGACCGCCGTCGTCCAGCCTTGGCGGGGTCACGGGCCTTTCTGCAGTGGCTTCCTCTGACCCCCGCCCTCTCCAGCTTCCGGCTGGCTGGAAGTGAAACGGGTGCCCCTGCCTGCTGGCCCCGGTCCTCCTGCCCTAGGAGCGGGGCGCGCGGCAGGACTGGCACGGCCCCCGCCTCTCCGTGTGCTGGGCTGGGCCTGGGCGCACAGGAGCCTCCTAAACGCCAGGGCCTGGGGCCCGGGAGCGGGCCGTGTCCTCAGCCGACCCGTCACCTGGGGGGACGCGGGAATTCCTCCTGGGGCCCGCGAGGCCTGCGGGGCTGCGGCCTGGAGCCCGCGCGGTGCCCGCGCTCCCTCCGCAGAAAGGACCCTGCGCGCCTGGCGCCCCTCGCCCTGCTGGCGGCACCTTTCAGCGAGGTGGTCAGAGCGGGCAGAAGCCGGTGTCTGGGAATGAAATGTGAGCCATTTGTGTGTGTGTTGGTCGGTTTTGGTTTTTCCTTTTTTCCTCTCTACATGGCTGTGCTACCCCAGGGTGTCCCCCTTCGCCCAGGCAAGTGGGAAGGTGGGGGAGCCTCAAAAGCGTAACGTTGGCACAGCTCTTCCTCAGGATCCCTCACGCCACATTCTGTGCCCTTTCTGAATTTCCAGGTCACTCTCTCCCCACTCCCTGCCCCCAGATTTCCCGGCTCTGAGCCTTTCTCCTGCCATTGCCACCTGCGCAGGCTGGAACCATGCCCCTACCTCCCTGGCCAGGGCCTCCCTTCTCAGCTCCCCCCACATGCACACTCTCTTGCGCACCCCCCCTCACAGATTCCTCGCAGCCCCCAGGGCTCCCTCCCCCCTCATCTCCGCTCACTCCAGGCTGTTGGGTGCTTTGCGCTGAGGCTCGTGCCACTGTGTGATTTAATGTCTAAATGATCTAAATCAGAATGAAGGACTGCATCAAGTTTTATTCACTCCAGTACCCCTCTTCCAAATTCTTCCCACCCCAAACATACACAGACCCTTTTTTTTAAACCTCAGGGACCCTGAATACCCTGGTTCACTCTTTTTTTTTTTTAGATTTTTATTATTTTTTATTTATTTCTCTCCCCTTCCCTGCTCTCTATCTCCCCCCCCCCCCCGCCCCAGTTGTCTGCTCTCTGTGTCCATTCGCTGTGTGTTCTTCTGTGACCGCTTCTATCCTTATCAGTGGCACCGGGAATCTGTGTTTCTTTTTGTTGCGTCCTCTTGCTGTGTCAGCTCTCCATGTGTGAGGTGCCATTCCTGGGCAGGCTGCACTTTCTTTCACTCTGGGCGGCTCTCCTTACGGGGCTCACTCCTTGCGCATGGGGCTCCCCTATGCGGGGGACACCCCTGTGTGGCACGGCACTCCTTGCGCACATCAGCACTGCACATGGGCCAGCTCCACACGGGTCAAGGAGGCCCAGGGTTTGAATCCTGGACCTCCTATGTGGTAGGTGGATGCACTATCAGTTGAGCCACATCCGCTTCCCCCACACAGACTCTTCACACACACACCCATGCACACTCTCACACATTGTCATATGCACTTTACATGCATGCTCACACCCCCCGGGAGGTATGCTGACACGCCAGGGGCTTGGTGAGAAATGCTCAACTTGAAGTGTGCCTGGATCTGACATGTCACCCCTGTGTACATGGACTTAAAACTAGCGGGCGTCCGCTGCGTGCTGGCGGCTGCTCTAAGCATTTCACATGTGCTACTTCATTTCAGCCTCACAAGAAGCCTAGGAGGTATCTGCCCATTTTACAGATGAGGAGACAGAGGCCCAAAGAGGTCTTGACGTGTCCTCAGGGCTGGTACGTGGTGGAGGTAGGACGCCAGCCGCAGCACGGCGGCTCTGCCTGTTGGGCCCTTGATGGCAGGTTATACTGTTTTGCCTTCCCCAGGTTGTTCTCACTTTAAAAGCAGGTATGGGGAGGGGGGAACTTTGGTAGGTCAAAAATGCTCCCACCCCCCACCAGTCATAGCCTGTCAAACCCCTGGGAGCTGTGAGCATGACCTTATCTGGGAAGAGGACGTTGCAGGTCTAATGAATGAAGCTGAGGGAATCATCCTCACTAATCAGATGGGCCCTAAATCCAATGACGAGTGTCTTGAGCATTACACAGGGGAGATCAGACAGACAGAAGAGGAGGTGATGTGACCACAAGCCAGAAATTAGGGTGCTGGGGCCATGAGCCAACGGATGCTGCAGCCACCAAAGCAGGAGGAGGCAAAGAATTGGTCCCCCCTGAGACGATTTCCCTTCAGGCTTCCAGGCTCCAGAACTGGGAAAGAAGAAATTTCTGCTATTTTAAGGCACCGAGTTTGTGGTCCTTTGCCATGGCAGCCCTAGGAAACTAATACAGGCACCAAAAGGACTACTTTTAAATCTACTTTATCATGGAATAATTTAAATAAAACTTATCCATTTTAAATGCTCAGTTTGATGAGTCTTGGACAAACAGATACCAGGGGACCCTCACCACAATCAAGAAACAGAACATTTCACCACCCCAGAAGGTTCCTTATGCTTCTTCCCAGTCAATCCTCCCCCCACCCACAGGCCACACTAATCTGCTTTTGGTCACTGTAGTTTAGTTTTCACTTTTCTAGAATTTCGTATGAATGGAGTCATAGAGTACGATACTCCTTCGGTTGACTTCTTTTCCTCAGCATGGTGTTTTTGAGGCTCAACCATACGGTCGCATGTATCAGTAGTTTGTTCAAAGGGACTGACTTTTAATGGCAGGATCTCAGACACTGCCATCCCCCAGAGAGGCTGGCACGCTCTTATGCAGGAGTTAGAACCTTCCTGGGCTGCTGGCCCTGTACTGGCCCTGGTCAGACCTTGAGGCAAGAGGGACACTGGGTGATATCAGGCTGAACTGGAACAGAAAGGGGTCCCAAGTCCTGGAAGTTGCCAGAGGGGCCACGGAGCTGCCAGTCAAAGGCAGACAAAGGACAGGTCGGCCACGGTGCGTGGGCCCCCCCCGCCTCGCCTGCATTTTCTAACGGGCAGAAGGTAAATATTGGCTTACCTTGATTTCTTCACTAGAGAAGGCTGTGAGAAGCATTGAGCTCCCCAAATAAACTGGGGCCAGTTTATACACTGATTTGTGCCCTCAAACCTGCTGTTAGTAGGATGGCTAATAATAACATGAAAAGGAAAAAGAGAGTGATGGGAGAGGATTAGTCCACACTGTGGGACAAAGAATGATTTTACCTCCTAGAAAATAGACTATATGAACGAAATTATGTTCTTCCGAGTCTTAGGAGACCTGGGCCCGGGTCTCATCTCAGAGAGACTGCTGACGCACTGAGGATCTGGCCGACACACAGCTCTGGGCTTCTGCTTCCCGGTCCCTAAACGAGGTGCTCCCACGAGAGCCCTCATCGTTTCCGGGGGCTCTAAAATCCCACTCGTTTTGTAGCTCGGCCCTGGAGGACGCGCGCGCTCGTTGCAGTGCGCGGCGCTGCCGCTAGGGGGCGCTGCCTCCTAGGAGGAGGCCGCAGTTCCCTGCGGCGCCAGAACCGGGCGGACCTGGGACAGAGCGACACGAGGCCAGGTGACAGGGTCTGGAGCCTGCGGGCCAACTAGGATCGCTGAAATATGTGTTTCTCAAAGGCGGGGCCCCCATGCCGACAATCTAGGGGTGAACTCTGCCTCTGCCGCCCTGAGAGGCGAGGAAATGAAGAGGGGCTTGGTGCCGTGAAAGGGGGACCGCCCGCGCGCGCGCCTGGACTGGGGGCCCCTGCCCGTCTCCGTGGTGCGGTCCCCGGGCCAGCGGACGTGCCCCACGACCAGCCACTGCTTCCAGCCGATGCCCTCAGCCAGGGCCAGAGGCCGACGAGCACCCGGTGAAAGGGGAGAGGCTCCAGTGGGGGTTAGCTCTGCTAAAGGAGCGCAGTGGGCCCCGAAACCCCACATGGAACAGAACCCCGGGCTGTGCCCAAACCAGGATCTGTGCCTGCTCCTCCTTTCTCCTCCCTTCCTTTTTCTTCCCCTTAAAACAGACAAACAAACAAATAAAAACCAGTCCGGCACACATTATGAAAAGTGAGTCCCAGTGGAATCTGTGCCATCAAGTTCACTGAAACTACATTGAGTGGAATTTTCACATTTAAAATGTATTTTGTAAGTGTATTTTAAAACGTATTTTTATATTTCCATATACACTTCATAATTATGATTTCATTGGTTGTATAAGATTTTATTGTACCACAACTAAAAATAAAATTGTATTTAATAAACCACAATTAATTTAATCCTTTTAATGCTTAATAGGTATGATGTTCCCAATTTTTTCATTATTAAAAATGCTTTAATGCCTCCTGCATATACTTTAGTCTTTTCATTTACGTCTGAAGAATACATTGCCGAGAGTGTCACGGCTAAGTGGAAGGGCCCCTCTTCTCTGCTTTTCCTTGCCCCTTGGCCTGTGTTTCTAACTCACTTTCCCAGAGGGCTGGTCCAATGTCTGTTGCTCCAAGCACTGGTGTTCCAGGCACCACAACTTTCCAGCATCAGGCTGGCTGCTTGTTCATTTGTGAGGTTCTCTTTTAACTTACAAGTGCACAGTGGAGCCTCTTCTAGAGTAAGGGCGATTGTTTTAGCTTCATTCACTGCTCAAGCAAATACCACACAATGGGTTGTCTTGAACAACAGGAATTTGCTGGCTTATGGTTTTGAGGCTGGGAGAAGTCCCATCAAGTCACCGTCAAGGTGAGGCTTTCTTCCTGGACACTGGCCTTCTGGGGCTGGCGGCCGGTGAGCCTTGGTCCTGGGCTCCTCTGCCCATGGCAGTGCCATGGCGGCCTCTCCTGGCCTGTCCCTTCGCTTCTGGGTTCCGCTGACCTTCAGCTTCTTGCTCGCTGTGGCGCTCTCTCTCTCCGTCTAAATTTCATTCTGCTTATGAAGGACTCCACCCTGCACCCCCCTAGTCGAGATGGGCCACAGCTCAAGTGAAGTGACCTCATCACAATGTTGCTCCTACACTGTGTTCCTACCCAGAGGAACGGAGTAAGTTTAAGAACGTGCTTCTCAGGGTATTTAGCTCCGAACCACCGCAGTGATGATCAACAACACCAACTCAGACTACTTCCACTCAGTCACGTGTGGCAGGCTTCCAGCGTTGTCAGTTTCATCTGATTCATTTCAACAAACACTGAAAGCCTGCAATCTGTGCAAGGCACGATTGGGTCCCGAAGGTGGCTGCATGACAAAGACTCATGGTTTCTATGCACAAGGAACTTACAATCCTACAAGAGAGATAAAACAAATTTATATATAATCAACTATAATAAAAGCAGAAAGTAGTAAATAGCTCAGGCATGGGACAAGTTAAGTCTTGTGGAGCCCAGAGGAACATGGGTCTCTCTGCGGGCTCTGCCAGCCCCAATGTCACATGCCCTGCTTCACTCCCTCTAAGCCTCTGCCCCAGTGTCACCTCATTGCTGACCCATTGCTGGATGAAATAGCACCCCCATGCTTCCTTCAGCTATCCTCCCTACTCAGCTTCAGTTGTTCCCATAGCATTTGTCCCTACCTGACACCTGTTTATTATCTGCTCTGTGCAGGCGCTGTGCAGGGTGTTAGCCCGGATGGGTCCACAGGGGCCGTGACACCTGAGTGAGAGCTCAAAGAAAAAGGCATCTGCTGAGCAGACAAGGCAAGGGAACTGCATGTTCAAAGGCCCTGGGGTATGAAATAGAAGGCACAGGGGAGAACAGCAAGTGGTTCAGTAGGGCCTATGGGGGAGACGGGAGAATGTGACTGGGAGATAGGTGGGCTAGAAATGACCCTGGCAGGCCCTGTAAATTGTGCCAAGGAGTTCAGATTGCATCCTGAGAACCCTGGAGCCGTTGTGTGTTTTTAAAAATTTTCAATAAAAATTTTTATTGAGATCCATCGTAGATTCACACGCAGTTGTAAGAAATGACACAGAGAGATCTCCTGTACGCTTTGCCCAGCTCCCCAAAAAGGTCACATTTGCAAAGCTATAGTTCAAAGTTCACAGCCTACAACCTGTTGATCGTTTTCAGATTTCCGCAGTTGTACTTGTGCTCAATTTCATGTGGGTTGAGTTCTGCATAACTTTATCACCCGTGTAGGTTCCCGTGTCCACCCCATAACAGATCCTGGACAGTCTCCTCAGCAGCAGGGCCTGTGCTGGCCTCTTACAGCCACACCCCACTCCTCCTGCCCCCCTCTTCCACTGGAGGGTTTTGAACAGGGAAGTAACAGGGTGAAATCTGCACCCCTGGGGAGTCGCCCCTGCTGTGACCCGTGCAGAGGGAGGATTTGATGGGGTAAGATTCAGATTGGGGACCCCAGCTCTAGGCCACTAAAATAGCCGAATGAGGGGACCAGATGTGGCTTAAGTGGTTCCCACATGGGAGGTCCTGGGTTTGGTTTCTGGTGCCTCCAAAAAACAAAACAGCAAACAAGCAAATAAGCAAAACAACGAACTCAAGGGAGCTGGGTGGCTCAGGGGTTGAGCACTGGCTTCCCACGTATGAGGTCATGGGTTCAATCTGCAGCCCAGGTACCTACAAAAAAAAAAGCCAGGTGAGAGAAGTAAGGAGGTTTGAAGCAAGCATGTGAATGGGAGCAGGTGGGAATTACTAGAAAGTAGGGCCAAGAAGTAAGAAATGAAGGGAGGAAAGGAAAGACAGCAGGTGGGAGTATGGAAGAGAGGGTGAACAATGGAAAAGAAAAGGGAATAAAAGAAAAAGAAAACCCAGTGCCCACAGGGTTGACTGATTGGCTCCGTGTGGAGGGTGAGGGGAGCTGAGAAGACCTCATTTCTGCCTTGGAGTCTCACGGGGGTTGGGGTGGCTTGTGATGTACTAGATGATGTAACTAGAAAACGACCTTGAATAAAAGGGTCAACTCAGACCAGCAGAATATCTCAACCTACATGTAATATCAGGAGTTAAAAATGCTTTTTGACCTTGAATAAGAGGGGGAAATGGAAAAGACAAATGAGTTTATATGGCTATGAGTCTCCAAAAATGATCCAGGAGGTCATCAGAGGGGTCACCCTTACGTACACCTCAGCAAGTCCCAGAGACAGCTAAAGTAGATACAACCCCAGGTATTGGTTCTTCTGAGGGCTACAGAGACCCACAGGTTCTACGGTCATGGCAGATGGAGTTCAGTGCTGTGTCAGTTGGCCCAGCTTTGGAATCTGTGTTCCTGAATGTGATGGAGTTGGACTCAGATGTCATCTTTGTTCACAAGCCTCTCCTGTTACTTTTACCAGACCTGTGGTTGGTGCTGGGGTTTAGTGTACACTCAGGGGACCTGAATCTCTGGATTGTCCATGTGATAGTCAGGCCCTGAGCCTCAACAGACTTGCAACTCCTACCCTTTGGTTTATTGGACTTACTCTGGCCAGCTAACAGAGAGGTGAAGAAGGTCAACCACCACACCAGGGAGCCAAGAGTGCCTACAACTGCAAGCGGGAGAATTGCATCCATCATCCATGTGGAATCTAAGCCCCCTCTTGATATAGATGTGGGGTGGACATAACATTCCAGGGTCCACAGGATGGAGGAATAGAGTATGGATTAGAGTAGACTTACTGATATTCTATTCATGAACTATTGTGATTAATAATTGAAGAAAATGTAGCATTGATGTGGAGAAAGTGGCCATGGTAGCTGCTGAGGGTAGGGAGTGGAAAGAAGAGATGTGATGTGGGGGCATTTTCAGGACTTGGAGTTGTCCTGGGTGGTACTGCAGAGACAGTCACTGGACATTGTATATCCTCTTATGGCCCACTGGGTGGACTGGGGGAGAGTGTGAACTATAATGTGGACCATTGACCATGAGGTGCAGCAGTGCTCAGAGGTGTATTCACCAAGTGCAATGAATGTCTCATGATGATGGAGGAGGTTGTTATGGGAGGAGTGGGGTGAGGGGGGTAGGGGGTATATGGGGACCTCATATTTTTAAAATGTAACATTAAATTTAAAAAAAGACCAAAAAAATGCTGAAAAAAATTCAAAAAAAGAAAAAGAAAAAGAAAACCCAGTGGCCACAGGGCTGGCTGATTGGCTCCGTGTGGAGGGTGAGGGGAGCTGGGAAGACCTCATTTCTGCCTTGGAGACTCACGGGGCTTGGGTGGCTTGTGTGTGTGTGTGGGGGGGGTGCCCAGGGTGGGGCCTGCTAGGTTAGTGGTGGCCCCGGGGATTTCCAGAAGCCCAAGGGGAAATTTCCAGGAGGCTGAAGGATGTATAGCTCTGGAGCAGAGGAGAGAAGTCCCGGCTGGAGGCTGAGATTTGAGTCACCACCTATCACTGCTGGTGACCTGGCATCTGCCCGGGGAGGGGGTGGAGTGCAAGGAGCAGAAAGGGGGGCTGGGGAAGCTGCTTGGAGACTCACCACCCTTAGGGCAAAGAACGGTGTCTGCCCAAGAGGAGCTACAGGCCCCCTGGGGTCCTGCTTCCCAGAGGCTGACACTCCTCCCAAGCCCCCCGCCTCAGGACACTGGCCTGCTACAAACCAGCCCCTTGTTCCAGAACTGGCTGCCTCCCGCCTGGCAAGACCTGCCTCTTGCTTCCTGAGCCCTGGGAATGTGCACAGACCTCTCCTCCCAGTGCCCCAGTGTGAGCCTCAGAAACAGGCCTGGGGAGCCCACCACAGCCACGGGCTTTCTGCGCTCCCGGTGCAGGGCTGCTCAGCCCAGCGCTGAGGGACCCGAGAAGTCCCTGAACCCCAAGCCTTTAGTTTGCAAAGAGGAAAACTCGTCCCTGAGGGGAGAGAGGCCTGGCTTGGGCCTTGGTTTGCTGGAAGGAAGGGCTGTTCGTTCTCGCCTTCAAGCCGTTTTCTTCCCTAGAGGAGAACGAGATGAGACCCGGGCGAGACGGATGGAAGTTTCGGAACTCCGAGCAGTTTTTCTTGAGCGTCTCCAGGCGCCAGGCAGGGCCGGGTTCTGGGGAATTCGGAGGCGGATGAGGGAAGGGTCCTGATCCTGGAAGACACAAAGGGTTCAGTCCAAAGCGGCGGGAAGGGGATGGAGAGAGCCCCAGGAACAGCCCTCTCCCGGCTCTCCGGGACCCTGGGCGCTAGAGCCGGGAAGGGCCCCCCGCCAGCGCGCAGCCCCCGGCAGAGCCCCCGGCCCGGGAGCGCCGCTCTCGAGTGACCACCCAAGGGGCAGGAGGCCGGGCCGCCGCAGGGGCCGCCCCCGAGGCAGGGGCCGGGCCTGGGGAGGGGTTTGCCGGCGTCGCCGCTTAAAAGTCCCGCGCTGAGACGCCGCCGCGACTCCAGCGCTCCCCAAGCTTGGAGCTCGCGCGCTCCCCAGGTGCAGAGTCCTGCTGTCGCCCCCTGCTCGGGAGAGGGGACCCGCGGCGCGGAGAGCGGCCCCCGCGGGGAGGTGGACCCGCCCGGCCCGTGCGGACCCCGCCGCCAAGTAAGAGCGGGAGCGCGGCGGCGTCCGGGGGGTCCCCAAGCCCCCCGCTCCCCGAGCCGCCCCTCAGCCGGCAGGCACAGCAGGGGGCCCCCTCTCGCTCAGAGAGATGCGGGGGCGGGCAGGCTCCCGGGTCCCTCTGCCCGCTCGGGCGGACCCACCCAGCCCCACCTCCCCGGGGCCGGGCGGGGCGGTGCCGCTGGGCGCCCCGGGGACACGGCGCCCCGGTCCTCGGTCCCCGCGAGCGCCTGTGCCGGGCGGGACGGAGGCCTCGAGCCTCGGGGCGCGCTCGGAGCCCCGTGGATGCTGCGTGCGCCTACGGCCCTGGGGCTGCGCCTGGGCCGGGAGTTGTGAGCCGGTCGGGGCGGCGGCGCCCCGGAGCTGCCCCCCAAGCCGGGCTGCGGGGAGGTGGAGCGCGGGGGCCGGGGCTCGGCGGCGCTGGTGCGGCGCCGGGAAAGTCGTCCCAGCTTTCCGAAAGGCCTTGGCTGAGCGCGGGAGCGCCTTGGGGCCAAGGGGTCCTCGCTCGTCAGGGCACCGGGGACCTCTCTCGCCTCCCTCCCCTTTGTCATCACAGAGAGGCCCTGGAGGAGGGAAGAGCCGGCACAAGTCAACCCCCGGCTGGTGGCTGCAGGGTCGCCCCGGGGAGAGCTAGCGTAGTCCTGTGCCCTGGGTCCTCGGACCCCTGTGCCTGCAACTCCTACGCAGGCGCTTTGGCCACTGCACCCCCCTGCCCCCGCCCACCTCCAGCCACAGTGTGGGAAACCTCCGGGTGCAGCTGCCTTCCCGACGTGTCGCTGTACAGAAGAGAGACGACTTCCTCTCATCACCCCCACCCCGCCTTGTCCAAGACCACGAAAAAACAAGGGTGGGGGCTGGGCAGGGTGGGGGTGGGGAGACTGAACTGCTCAGGACGAGGAAACCTCAAATCTTAGGAGAGGGGAATGTGCAGGAAAGTCCCTGCAGCCTCTGGATTAGTCCGTGCAGGGACTGGAACCCAGGTCCCTTACTCGTGGCCTCTCCCCTACGCCATGGTTAGCCTGTCCAAAAGCCCACTGTCGTCCTGGTGGAACTAGTCACGTACGTGCAGTGGGCAAAGGATTGTGTAGTTGATGATCCCGGATGCGGTTGAGAACAGAAGGAGAAGAGTTTGTTTCCCTGGTCGGTTCCCAAACAAATGAGTGAATGACTCACGGGACCCTGGTGGGTAAAATAATTACTCTCCCTCCCCTCTTTGTCCTCTTCTCCTCACTCATCTCTAATAATCTGTCCCTGAGTAACGACCAAACATATGACAAAGTGTATGACCCCATGGGTCCCTGTGGTTCTCAAGGCCGCCCTTCCAAGGGGATTGGGTCTGTGTGTGTGTTTGTGCTTTTGTGCAGCTGTTTGTCTCCTTGTGACTTTGTGTTAAAAAATGAATTGGTCTAAGGTCACTCAGCCATGAAATGACAAAGCTAAATATGAATCTCAGGTCTGAAGGCAAAGCATGCACTTGAAGTTACAGACGGGCTGACACTTTGATGCATCTCAGGAACAAGAGATTTTGCGAAGACACTTGCATTTGTCTCCTTTTCAGCTGAGCTCCTTGACAGGCCTCTCCTGGCTTCTTCCCAAGTCCTTGTCCTCTGACCGCTATGTGACCAATGTGGAAGTCTTGTGAAGGAAACAGATTTTCTGTGGTCTAGAGATGACCATCATTAAAGCTTGCTAATGTCCCAGAAAATTCTGTTCGGTTTATTTAAAAGTTATTATTCTGAAAATTTTAAACATGCACAAAAGTAGGGAGATTATAATGACCCCCCATTAACCTCTCGGTCAGCTTCAATATTTCACCATAGTTGTGTCATTCATCCCATCTTTCTTTTTTTCCTTGACTTATTTTAAAACAAATCTGAGACATCATGGCATTTATCCCTCTATATTTTGGTGGCATCCCTAAAATTAATAAATAACCATAAGCTATGATTAGACCTCATAAAATTAACAACAATCTTTGATATTACTAATACCCAGTCCATATTTGAAAATTTCCCACTTTTCTCTGGTTCTGTTGTTTTTTTGTCATTGTTTACAGTCATTGTGTGCTATTTTCAACCCATTTTATCTGCTATGCCATTTGATTCTTGCAATATCCCACAGACTCTCAAGGTGGGTACTATCGAATCCGTTTTCCCCTGAGGAAACTGGCAAACAGATACGATGTCCAGATGACACAGCTGACAGTTGGCCCTAAGCAGCCCCTTCATTCCTGGAGAGACGTGGTTTTGTTTCTTTGTGCCACTCGTGGAGTGTCTGTTTCTTTCTGAAGAGTCCACGTGGGCTCTGGCTTCATCCTGGGTTTATCACTTCCTGTGCACCTGCTGTCAGAAATCCCTGTCACTGGCCACTTGGTGCTTGAGATAAATAGCTGCAACGTTAGGAAGCCTGGGTTTCTTTCCCAGCTTACTGAAGAGGTAAGAGAGCAACTAACGTCTCCAGGGCTCAGGATTGCCTTCTCAGAGCCAAGGGCCAGAGCTTCCTCTTCTCTGGCTCCTGGGATGAGAGAAATGATTGTGGCTGGAATTCCTTGAAGTAACAAAGGCCCCAGAAGGAAATCTGGTAGAGAGCGATCACCTCCCTCTAAGCACGGCCTGAGTGTTTTGGCAGCTGGCATCTTCAGACTGAAGCTCCTGAATTCCACGCTTGAGAAGAGGCACAGAGACTGGGCTTCTCACGGAAGTCCTTGGTTAATGGAGAACTTGGCTTACTCTGCCTTAGTCGGATGATAATATACAACATCAGAACTTTTTGCCTCAAGTATTTCAATTGCTTATGTTCATTTGCTTTGGAAAGGAGGTGATAAAAAAGAAAATTTATACCTTATTAATGAGACTCATGAGTTGGAATTCTCTTTCCTAGGCAGGCTGTGTGGGAAAAAGGAATTCCTTGTTACCTAACTCCTAGATTTTCCGCTCTTAGGTTTGTTGCCCTGTAATAGGGAATGAACAGATCTTCCATAAAACAGCCAGTTAGGGACAGAGGAACAGGTTGGTCCAATCCCATTATTCAACTGTAGGAACTCAGATGGGGCAAGGCTTTAACCTTAAGCCACACTGTTTCCTGGCAGCCATAAGTTCTCTTCCCCCTTAGCTAATCGGCTCTCTCTGTTGGGGTAGAATTTCTAGGTGATTCCACATCAGCAGCTGCAGTTGCAAAACAATTTTTGCTTCCTTCGTGTTACAGTGTTAGGGGCCTTAGGAGCTAGAGTTCCCCACTCCCAGGGGAAAATGGCTGCCTGGGTTTGGAAAAGAAGCTTGTAATTATCGTTCATAAGCCTTTGGCAAAAGGCGCTGGCAGTCAGTCAACATGGCAGTGTCGTATGGATCACATGTACCCAGACCCTGGAGCCCACCCCGTTCCAGAGTCACAGAACCAGCAAGACTCACAATTGTGGGCAGGAAAGAGAGGACCCAAGTCGACAGCTACAGAGATGCATCCAGAGTATGCATTCATTTTCTGTCTTCAGCTTTGTCTGGGTTAAAGCAAGCCTTCCGATTGCTCTCGTCCCAGTGATTCAACAGAGTCACTCCTGCTGATGAACACGGAGAATGCTCGGCGGTGAATACCACCTGCCCTGCCTTGCTGGGTGGTCTCCTCCCACCATCTGCATCCAAGACTTCGTTAGCCACCTGTACCGTCCTCTCAGCATCCTTTCAGCAAACCACTTATTTGAAGGTGTAAGGCATGGCGGTAACAGTTTAGAAACGATTTCTGTTCAGCATTTTAAGAATTCATTCGTACTTCCCTTGGGGGAAATAATATGTCCAGACAAGTTGTGCGTGGCAAATAAGTGTGTGGTGCAGGGACTGACTCAGCAAATCATAAGGATGTGATTTGGATCACAGTTAATAAGTTCTCCTTGTCCTAGGCTTTTTCTTTTTAAGATTTGTCCTATTTATTTATTTCTCCCCATCCCCTCATTGTTTGCAATCACTGTGCTTGTTTGTTGTCTGCTGGTCTTCTTTTCAGGAGGCATAGGACCCGAACCCAGGACCTCTGATTGCCTGAGCCACCTCTGCTCCCTGCTTTGTTGAGTCTCTCATTATGTTTTCCTCATGTTTCTTCTTGCGTCATCTTGGCGCATCAGCTGTCTTGCCAATCTTTAGGAGGTACCGGGAACCAATCCTGGGACCTTCTGTGTCGTAGGCAGGAGCTCAATTGCTTGAACCACATCCGCTTCCTTGTCCAAGGTTTTCTGACTCCTTCACCTGGGATACTCTTAGTATTAAATCCAATTCTATATATGCAAATGAAGATGTTTTCTCTTTAGTCTTTTCATTGTCAGCACCCATGTCGAACAAGCAGACATAACTGGCCCAGTGGATGTGTCTGTGACAGTGTTCTCATATGATCTCTTTGTAGTGTTGCCAACAAAATGCTGAGTGTTTCTACAAAAATAATGGCACTTGCTTATAAAGTACACCCTTTATGAGAAGATAACTTATGTTTATGTTTTGCGAGCAGCTTAATTTGCTCAGGATTTTGTAATGTCCTTCCTGAACTAGGATTCATGAACTTCCCTCATCAGCCCCTTCCCAGCCTTGCCCCAGGTACCAGTGGGGACAAGGGTAAACATTAGTACCCGATTCCAGAGTGCCAGCATGACTCAAAGATCTAGGAAGAAAGCTCATTTCTTATCTTTCTAAAGCAAATACAGATATGAAATCAAGTAAAGTCAATGTTTAAAGGTGTTTTTTTAAATTTGAAGAACAGCATACACATGTAAAATGGCACACATCTGGATGGACTTTTATAAGTGAACAAGCCTTTGGAACTACCACCTAGATCAAGAGTAAAATAGTACCAAAAGAGCACAGATTTTAAAGGCAAAATGTTATTTCAAATACAGTTCATGCCTGCACCCAGCTGCTTTGACCATGCCTCAAGAGCTTGGGATTGGATGCTCATTTTCTCTGACCTTCGGGGGTTGGAGGAGATGTTTGGAAAACACAGTTTAGAATCTGGAAAGCCACAAGATTAGTTGGGAGATTCAAGCTGCTTCTTTCCTTAACCATCCAGGGAAGGTAATACCCCCTGTCTGGGCTTTGCAGTGGAGGTGCCCTAGGCTATCAGTACTCGGTGTCACTATTCCAGGACCTCCTGCCTCCTGGGGGGCTCGCATCCCCCTGGCGGGGACTCCTGCTCTTCTGGCAACTTCCATGGATCTTAAGAACTGAGTGAAAAACTTGGGCTACATCCTGCCCTCCTGCCTCACTTTCCTTCCTTCTTCCTTCCCTTACCACCTGGCCCTGCTTCTCTTCTTTTTTATAACTTTATTTCAACTTCAAAAGTGAAATAACAGTCCAAAAGCAGCTTAACAAATTATGTAAGCATTACTTTAAAAAAAACAAACAAACCTGTCCAGGCACATTTATCTTATTTAATCCTAAAAACAAACTCATTTGTTTCCCCAATGTTCAGTAAGATGAATAAATGAGCATGGATTAGTTAACTGACACAACCAAGGTCTCCTTGTTAATGAAGAAAATGAAAAAAAAAAAAAGAAGCTCGGTCATATTCACATCTCAGAAAAACGAAATCCCATATTCCTTTTTTGACCTTAAGCATTAAACATTGATATAGTACCTTCTTTGCCTTTGTTACAAAAATATTACAGTATTATTGTTAACTATAGTCTGTAAGTTATATTAGTTGTGTTTTTCCCATGTTTCACCATATTCTTAACACCTTGTAATAGAGGAACATTCTTATATATCTATTATTGACCAAAATCCTCCTCTATAACTGAAATCACATATTTGCAGTCCCTAGATTATCCTCTAGCAGTCTCTCAATAAATATTAACCTCCCTACATTACATCCTTTCATCCACATCACATTTATAGATCAGCACTGTTAATTACATTCATTGTAATGTGTTAACATCAACTCTGTGTATTTCCACATATTCACAATCAACCTTTATTAAACATTCTACATACATTCAGTATCAGCTCCCCCTTCTCAACCCACAGTCTTTCTCCTACTAACCTTTACTCTACATAGTTTAACTCCTTAAGGTTACCCGTCATACGTCGTGTCTATCAGTGAGACCATACATTATTAGTCCTTCTGTGTCTGGCTTATTTCATGCAACACAATGTCCTCAAGGTTCATCTCAAGTTAATTTCTTCTTACAACTAATAGTGATCCTTCATATGTATATACCACATTTTGTATATACCACATATGCATACCACATATGTATATACCATTGGTTGATGGGCACTTACGTTGTTTCCATCTTTTAGCAATCGTGAATAATGCCGCAATGAACATGAGTGTGCAAATATCTGTTCATGTCCTTGCTTTTGGTTCTTCTGAATATATTCCTAGTAGTGGGATTGCCGGATCATACGACAGTTCTGTATTCAGCTTCCCTAGGTACCGCCAAACTCTTCCACCGCGGCTGCTCCACTCTACATTCCCACCAAGTGAAGGAGTGTTCCCATTTCTCCACATCCTCAGCAGCACTAGTAGTTTTCCATTTTACTGATAAAGGTCATTCCTTAACTCAGACAATCTATCAGTGTCTTGCTATGTGCCAGACACCAGGCACCATAGGAAACAAGATGGCTAAGGCATGATACTTGACATGTGTGTTTTAAAACCTTTGGTCAAGCATGATCTGATGCTTGGCAGCCAAACCCCATGGTGCCCTCTGAGTGCCAACAGCAGCCTTACAGCACAGCCAAAGAATTTTTGGGGTTTGGCTTGTTGCAACACAGTTGAAGAGCAGAAGAAAATTCATCCGGTCATCTGGAATTACAATTCCTCTGCTCTAGCATGCCCGTAACCAAATCTTTGAGAATAATTTGGTAAAATACTTTGAAGATGCCTTGAATTCAGGTGCTCTATCTGATAGCACTCTGCTAAACATGATGTTTTGGGGTCATTTTAGTAATTAAGAAGGAAAAACTTAGTTTTGGCCATCAGTGCAACTGTTTCTTCAACACTTGGGATTTCCTTAAATTGCTATTCCCCAGGTGTTTTCCCTTCCCCCTAGCTCTCAAGCCATGCCCAGATCTCCATCCCACACTCACCTGTACTCAGGCCACCCTCGTTGGGCTGAGACTTGCAGGGATCCCCTAACTGGCCTCCCTTCCCTTGGTCTTGAGCTACAGGAAACCATCCTCTATGCGAAAACCAGAGGAGACTTGCTAGAGCTGGGCTTGGCAAGTTTTTTCTGTAAGGATCCAGAGAGCAAATATTTTAGACTTTGTGGGCCACACAGTCTTTGTTGTACCTATGCAATTCTGTCGTTTGGGTATGATAGCAGCCACAGACAGTACATTAGCAAATGGGCATGGCTGGGTTCTAAGATTTATTTACGAAACAGGCAGTGGGCTGGATTGGCTCGAGGCTGTGGTTTGCTGCTCTCTGCTCTAGAGCACAAATGTGCCCTCAGAGCCCTCCTGCTGACTTTCCTTTGGCTCCTTATCCCCAAAAGGAAAAGCTCAGAGTTCTTAGCTTGACGTACAAGGTCCCACATGACCTTTTTCATCCTTACCTCTCCTGCTTCTCACCACGCCCACTTGCCCAGTCCTTCCACTTTTCTTCCTGCAATTCTGAGCCACTTGTGGTTTCCAGAAGGCCCTGGGTTATTTTAGAAGTGCTATACCTGCAGCTTGGAATGATGATCTCCCCCCACCTACTTGCCAAAAACTCCTACTTTCCTTCAAAACCTGCTCAGGTGTTGTTTTAGTTTCCCAACTGCGATCACAAATACCATGACACGAGTTGGCTTAAACACGAGGCATTGACTGGCTCATGATTCTGAGGCTGGGAGAAATCCAGAATGGAGTCATCAGCAAGGTGTTGCTTTCACCCAAAGACTGCGGCCCTCCGGGGCTGGCTGCCCGCGGCCCCTGGTGCTTGGCTTTTCTGACGTACGGCAGTGCGCAAGGCAGGGGCTTCTTTCTGCTCCAGGTTCTGCTGACTTCCTGCTTCTTAGCATGATTGTTTCCCTCTGGGTCTGAGTTCCATTCTGCTTATGAAGGACCCCAGTAAACTGGATTAAAGTTCAACCTGATTCAGTTGGGCCACACCTTAACTGAAGTGACCTGAAGAGAGCCTGTTTACAATGGATCCACTCCCTCTAGAACGTGGAGCAAGATGAGCAATGAGGACCAAACCAAGATCCACAGGTATCGGCTTCTCAAAGCTTCCCCTGTTCCTTCCCCAACTGTAACCATTGCCTTCCCAGTCCTGTTTCTCTACCTTGGATTCATTTCTCTTGTTGCCTCTCTAAAGCTACTGTTCCTTGAGGGCAGGAACCCTGTTGGATTCATCTTCGAATTCCCCATAAATAATACAGTGCTTCTCATGTAGCAGCTATTTAATACACATTTACGAGTAAACCTGCCATTTGAGTAGATTTTCTTTTATTTTTTAAAGAATTATTTATTTATTTCTACCCTCCCCCCTCATTGTTTGTGCTCATTGTCTGCTCTCGGTGGGAACTGAACCCAGGACATCCCGTGTGGTAGGCGGGCACACAACTGCTTGAGCCACGTCTGCTTCCCTAGATTCTTAACAGCTTTACTGAGATACAGTTCATTTATTTAAAGGGAAAATTGAATAGTTTTTCATCGCTGGTGTGTGCAGCCACCACCACGGTCTTTGAGAACATTTTCATCACCACAAAGGGAATCTCCATCCTCCTTAGCTGTCACCCTTCATCCTTCTGTTCTCTGCATTTCCCCAACTCTAAGCAACTACTAAGTTACTTTCTCTATATATAGGTTTGCCTATTCTGGATATTTAATAAAAATGGAATCATTTATTAGGCATTCTTTTGTGCCTGTGGCTTCTTTCACTTAACATGTTTTCAAGGTTCACCCATGTTGTGGCATGTTTCAGTACAAATCCTTCCTTTTTTATGGCTGAATAATATTCCGTTGGATGGCTATACTACGTTTCGTTTATCCATTCATCATTGATGGACAGTGGGTTGTTTCAAACTTTTGGCTACTGTGAATAGTGCTGCCATGAACATTTGTGTACAGTTATCTTTTTGAATACCTGTTTTCAATTATTTTGGGTATACCTAGGAGTTGAATTGCTGATTCATATGGTGATTTTATGTTTAACATTTTGAGGAACCACAAAACTTTTTTCCACAGCAATTGTACCATTTTACATTCCTGCTAGCAATGTATGACAGTTCTATTTTCTTCACATTATTGCTAACACTTATTTTCCATTTAAAGAATTATAGCCATCCTAATGCACATAAACTGGTACTTTTGATTTGCATTTCCCATATGATTAATGATATTAGCCATCTTTTCATGTTCTTGTTAGCCATTTGTGTGTGTTTGTGTATATATATTTTAAGGAGGTACCACGTATTGAACCCAGGACCTTGTGCATGGGATGCAGGTGCTCAAACACTGAGCTACATCTGCTCCCTATATATCTTTTTTTGTAAAAATGTTCTTTGCCCATTTTTTAAAAAAATTTAATTTTGTAATACTATCAAATTTACAGGACAGTTACAAATATAATACAGCCCCTAAACAGAAAACTTCAACATATCCCTATCCACCCACCCCCATTACCCAGATCAACCAATTTTAACATTTTGCCACATTTGCCATATCATTCTTTCTATCAATTGATCAAGCCATCCATTTTATGAACATTTAAGTGTAGATAGCATACATCATGCTCCTTGGGCACTAACACTGCCATGTATATTTCCAAAGAAAAAGGATATTCATTATGCAACTACCTTAAGTGCAGTTATCAGTTCAAGAAATTTAACATTGATATAAAGTTTACAATCCATATTCTATTCTTTCTATATGTCCCAAAAATGTCCCACTGAGCCTTTTCCCTTGCTAGATTCCATACAGGATTATGTATTGCATTTAATCGTCATTGTCTTTCTCTTTCTTTTTTTTAGTTGTGGCAACATATATACAACATCTCAACCACTCCCAAAGATACCATTCAATGGGGTTAATCACAGTCACACTATTGTGTCACCATTTTTGTTACTAAAACTCTCCAATCTCCCCAAAAAGAAACCCTGCACCCATTATGCATAAACTCCCCTTGCCCCTTGCCCTTTGCTCCTGCAATTTATATTCTAACTTCAGTCTCTATGAGCATGCATATTCTCTTATATTTTCTTGGTAGTTACTGTGGGACTTAAATTTACAATCTTAAATCTATAACAACCTTGTTTGCTTTGATACCAACTTAATGACTTCAATAGTATACACAAACTATGTTCCTATACCCCTCTGTTCCCCCACCTTAATATACTTCTTGTCATAAATTTCGTGTTTATACCTTAAGAGTCCAAAGCCATTGAGTTATTACATTTTATGCATTTACCTTTTAAATCCTGTAGGAAGGAAGAAGTGAAGCTGGCATATATATTTACCCATGTCATTACCTTCACCAGAGATCTTTACTTCTTCATGTAGATTCACTCTATAGTCTATTGTCTTTTCCTTTCAACCTGCAGAACTGTCTTCAGCAGCTCTTGTAGGTTTGGTCTAGGACTGACAAATTCACTCAGCTTATGTTTATCTGGGAATCTCTTAATCTCTCCCTTATGTTTGAAAGACAGTTTTGTGGGATATAGAGTTCTTGGTTGGCAATTTAAATGCTTTCAGCGCTTTAAATTTATCGTCCCACTGCCTTCTTTCCTGCATGGTTTCTGATGAGACTTTGGCACTTAATTTTATTGAGTCTCCCTTTTATATATGACACATTGCTTCTCTCTTGCAGCTTTCAGAATTCTGTTTAACTTTGGCACTTGATTATAATATGCAGTGGTGTGGGTCTAGTTGAGTTTCTCTGTTTGGAGTTCATTGAGCATCTTGGATTTGATAATCATATTTTATTTAAATTTGGGAAGTTTTCAGCCATTATTTATTTGAATATTCTCTCTGCCCCTTTCTCTTGTCTCCTTCTGGGACTCTCACAATGCATATATAGGTATGCTTGATGATGTCACATGTTCCTCAGGCTCTGGTCACTTTTTTTTTTTTAAGATTTATTTTATTTATTTATCCTTTCCCCCCCCCCTCACTGCTTGCTTGCTGTCTGTTCTCTGTGTCCATTCACTGTGCATTCTTCTTCTGTGTCTGCTTGTCTCCCTCTGTTGCGTCATCTTGCTGCACCAGCTTTCTGCAGGTGAGGGCTGTCAGCTCTCCACAGGTGCGGGCCAGCCTGCCTTCACAAGGAGGCCCTGGGAAGCGAACCCAGATCCTCCCATATTGTAGACAGGAGCCCAATTGGTTGAGCCACATTTGCTTCCCTCTATTCACTTTTCTTCATTCTTCTCTCTGTTCCTCAGACTGAATAATTTCAATTTTCTTATATTCCAGTTCACCTCTAGGTAATTTTAAATTTCTGTTACTGTGGTCTTCAGCTCTATTTGGTTCCTTTTCATAATTTACATCTCTGTATTGATATTCTCTTTATTGAATCTATTGATAGAACTGATATCTGTCTTTTTCTGGATTTCCTTCAGTTCTTTATCCATGGTTTCCTTTAGCTCTTTGAGCATAGTTAGGACCGTTTTTAAAAAGTGTTTGTCTGGTATGTTCTACTTCTGGTCCTTCTTGTCGATAGTTTCTAATGCTTTAATCTTCTCCTTTGCCTGAGCCATCACCTACTGTGTCTTTGTATGTTTTGTAATCTTTTGTTGTAACCTGGACAATGTGATATTTTAGTGTGTTATCAATGGAATTTAGACTCTGAGGCATCTGTTTCTTAAGCTTGTATCCGGTCAGTGTTATGACAGGGTTTTCCTTGAATGCCAGGTGTTAACAACAGAAAAGGGGGTAGTGGGAAAAAAACACAACTCCCGGTCTTTGCAGGTTGACTTGTGTAAATGCTCCTGAAGGGCTTATCCATGCAACAAGTTTAGAGAATAGGTCCAGGCGGAAGCCTCAGGACTACCTTGATCCTTTCCCCTGCCTTTATCTGGTCTTGGACATGCACTTTGGCCCTAGGAATTTCCCTGTTTACACTATTGGGAAATAGTTTCCTCACATTCTGAGCACTGCACTGTATGTCCTACAGCACAACTTGACTTTTCCTACAGCACTAGGTAGGAGAGCTCTACAAACTGCCATCTCACGCAGGCCAAGCCAAGCTCTGGGACAGCAAGTCCCTTGGGCCACCACCAGACAGATTGGGCCAGACATACGTGCTCCCAGTATGTGCAGCAGGCTCACCATGCTACCTCTAGAACCAGGACCAGGGAGCACAGGACAGCTTGGTCCAAGCCAGTGAGGGGTGGGGAGGGGGACACCCAGGGTGCCAGTGACTCTGGCTCTTAAGCAGACTTTTTCTTTATGCAGTGCTCACCCTTCACTGCAATCCTTTAACTGTTTCCTCGAGATTTGAGAAAGATATTTCCGCCAGTTCTTGTGGGTTGTTCAGTTTCTATGAGGGGATGGAGCCCTGAAGCATCTCACTCCACCGTCTTGATTGGGGCCTCTGTGCCAGTTTTAAAAATTGGATTGTTTATCTTCTTATTGTTGAGTCATAAGAGTTCTTTATATATTCTGGATATAGATCCTTTATCAGATGTATGATTTGCAAATATTTTTCCACTTTCACTTTCATGATGGTGTCCTTTGAAGTTTTTAACTTTGATAAGATTCCATTGATCTAGTTTCTTTTGTTGCTCATGTTTTTGGCACCATATCTAAGAATCCTCTGCCAAGACCAAGGCCATGAAAGTTTTCCTCTACATTTTCCTCTAAGAGTTTTATAGTTTTCACTCTTACATTTAGGTCTTTGATGCATTTTGAGTTAATGTTTTAAATGGTGTGAAGTTCGAGTCCAACTTCATTGTTTTGCATGTGGTTATTTAGTGGTCCCAGCACTATTTGTTGAAGACTGTTCATCTCTCAGGGCTTCCTGTATCAGCCTGGCATAAGGCTCGTTTCTTTCCAGGCTTTCTCAGCTCCTCAGCTGCAAACTCTCAGGCAAATGGCTCATCTCTCCCGGGGCTTGAGCTGTTTGAGCATCTCCTTTCTGTCACATGACAAAGTTCTCTCCTCTGGCATCTCTGGAGCGCTCTCTCTTCCTGTGTCTTCTTCCATGACTGTCCATTTATATCAGCCCACGGCGGGGCCAGGAACTTAACCTGAGACACACCTTACTGACAGGTCAAGTCAAAGGACCTAAATTGATTTAATCAGGTAAACTTAAAACCTTTGAATTTAATACAATCAAAGGGTATCACACCCAGGGGAACAGACCAGTTTTCAGACAAAATCCTTCTCTTTTTGAGGATCATAAATAATTTCAAACTGCCACAGATGCTATTTAAATGGAATTGGGTTTTTTTTTTTGTTTCATTTTCAAAATGTTCATTATGATTGTATAGAAATACAGTTGATCTTTGTATATGAGCTTGCATCCTGCAACCTTACTAAAATCATTTGTTAGTTCTTATACTTTATAGTGGAGCCTTAGGATTTTCTATAAACACATTTGAGTAGATAATTTTAAAGAAAAAGCAGGTGTTCATTAGGTGGACTGTGAACAGGAACATCAAGCACAAAGCCATGGGGCATTAAAGCAGGTGCCTCCTGGGAACCGCCAGCAGGGCAGTGGGGCTGGAGCTCAGGGCAGCAGGTTGAAGGTGGTGCTTCTGATGCTAAAGAGAGTGGAAGCTTCTCACACCAACAACAGGAGCTTGCTGTGTCTGGAGACATATGCAGAAGGATGTTAGAATCACCCTGCGACGGACACCCAGAAGCAGCTCCTCCTCAGCACTGAGGACAATGGCTCATCCCTAAAGAGAGCAGGGAAATTCTGTCCCTCTCAGTAAAAGCAAGAACTTCTTGGCCTCTTTCCATATACCACCCCGCGTGGCTGCCATTATCTTGAGGAATGACCCCTGCTGACCCCCTTCTCACTGGCATCGTGCAGCTGAGGCCGCTAGTTTGGGTGATGTGGCGTGGTGCTGGCAGTGACTGCTCACCCAGCTTCTGGAAGGGAGCCAGAGCTGCTGGGGCAGCAGTATCCCAGATCACAGGCTCTGAATGAACTCTGCATTAGCACTTCTTGTCCTACACGCTGTCAAGCCTAAGATATGGCCATGCTCTCTGTAGCCACCTGCCCCTTCCTTCCCTCGGGTCTCTGGCCTTGGCTTTGATACGAGGAGGACAGGCCTGAAGAATTGACTGTGGGCCCAGGTTTCAGAGCTTGGAATGGTTCCTTGAGCTGGCAGCTTCTGGGGGCACAAAAAGTGTCCAGAGCCAGGGATGTGGCCTGCTCTGAAGAGCACGAGGGAAGCTGAGCAGGGAGGGTTTGGGTAGGGCTGCACCCAGGAACTGAGCTCAGGAGGTGCCTCCTGCCGCTTCTGAAGAGCCAGCTTGTAGAAAAACTGAAGTTTGTCCACCTCTTCCAGGCCAGCCTCCTCTCTGCTTCCCACCCAGGACCCTCATCTTATCCCTGGCTGGCGACCCTTCCTGCCCCGGTGCCTGTGTCCTGGGCCAGCCTCTACTCGCCCCTGCGGGAACTGGCATGCATCAGGCCACATGCCGAGCTGCGTCTCCTTCCCTGGAAACACTGGACTTGCCTGCAGGGTTTGGATTGCTCACCAAGTTTGCAGACCACTCCAGACCCGGCTGCTGCTCTCCTCCCTGGGCCTGCCTTTTATGGACTTAGCGGCTCCCTCAAAGTGGGATGGAGGCTCAGGCCAATTTGGCTGCTGATTGTTAGCCCTGGAGAGCAGTGGCTGAGTGTGTGTGTGTGTTTGTGTGTGTGCAGGGAGGATAGTTAAAACCCGTTAATCAAGTGGTGTGCTGAGTGGCCAGTGGGTACAGTGACACCTTCTCCTGGGTTTTCTTCCAGGTGTCTCCTGATTTTATTTATTTATTTGTTTTTAAAGATTAATTTTTTATTTATTTTTCCCCCCATCTCCATTGTCTGCTCTCTGTGTCCATTTACTGTGTGTATTTCTG